>NC_140939.1:154608044-155208044 GCF_014529385.1 Adiantum capillus-veneris
GCTGCGTGACCTTCTCCAGGTCCGCCTTCTTGCAGAGGTGGGCAAGATCTTGGACGCGTAGTTCCTCGGACGAGGCTACTATCAGATCAAGTTTGAGACCTTCGAGATGGCGTCCAAGGTCATCGCCATGAGTCCTTTGACCATCCGAGCAGTTCGAGCCCACTTTCAACAGTGGAGACATGGTTTTGACCTAGCTTCAGATGTTCTGGTAGAGGAGGCAGACCTATCCATCTCTATCTTCTTTCTTGGTTTGAGGAGGGAGTACCTACCACTTTTGTCTAGGATAGGCTCAACGATTAGGATCGTCCTGGAGACACCTCGCACGGCAGCGTCTGTAGCTGGCAAGGCGGCCGTCATTCCCTCCGTACGCGTTCTGGTTAGGGATACCCACACTCTCCCGAAGGTCATCTTACTTCCTTGGGTGAGTGGGGGTTGGTTCCAACAGAGCGTGGAGTATTCGGGTCTCTTGAATCAGTGCTTCATTTGTCAACAGATGGGCCATCTCGAGAAGGCCTGTCCACGGAGGAGACCCCGACCGGCACCTCAGGCCCAGCCCCAACCCTCAAAGGCTAACCAGCAGTAGTAGCAGACACAGCCACAGAGTACACAAACAGAGCCACCCTCCGAGCTTGGGACTCAAGCAGGGGAGGGATGGGAGCAGGTTTGTGGTCGACGTTGACAGGGGCTACCGTGCCAGCCTAGCACTCAAAGTGGTCCTCAAGCTCTTGTCTAGCAGCAGTGGGTTCCCATGGGGAACCGTTTCGACCCTCTTGAGCAGGACGAGGCCCCTGCTCCAGCTTCCACCTCAGCCTCACCATTGACAGCCCCCCTGAGTTCCCCCATGCTTCCGCTTCCGCTCCCCCTCCGCCCCCTTCTCCCTCTACCTCTCCTCCTCGCCCTCCTTCCTCTGCCGCTCCCCCTCGCCCCCCTCTCCCCTTGCCTCCTCACCTCCTCCCACCCCAATCCCACAACCGCCCTAGGAGGTAGGGCCTTCTTCAGCTACTAGGAGATCTCTTGGCAGCGCCTTTGCCACGAGTCTCTTGACGAGAGAGGGACAGCCTTTCTTGAGCCCCCCTCTTATGGTACAGATGTCTCCCTTTGCAGCAGTCCCTCAGGGTCTAACGAGCCTCAACATTTGGCATTGATGGTACTTTACACGACTTTACACGATTTCTTT
This sequence comes from Adiantum capillus-veneris, assembly GCF_014529385.1. NCBI lineage: Eukaryota > Viridiplantae > Streptophyta > Polypodiopsida > Polypodiales > Pteridaceae > Adiantum > Adiantum capillus-veneris. The sequence goes on from NC_140939.1 coordinate 154,609,222, forward strand.
CGGCAAATTCTCACCAGACCTTGAGGCAGTCTGCTTCAGGATTTATGTTCTGTTTCTTGCAGCCAGGGGGATAGAGGCCTTGGACTCAACGGTTGGCTTCTCTTTTCCCCTTTATGGAAGGGACCAGACTGAGTGGACTCTAGACTCAGTGTTGGAGTGGCTACAGACACAGGCCCTAGAGTTCTCTCATCACATGCGAGACCTAGGGGTTACAGACATGCTTCAGACTCTTTGGCCATTGGCCAAGTTTGCTGTGACTTCTCCGGACGCAGCAAGATGTAGACACATTGTGGTTCACTTTTTGGCTGATACGCAGTGCCCGCCATACTATGTACACATACATGAGGACTCCTGGACAGAGGAGGTTGCTTCACGCATGGCTCGGTCTACTTGGACTTGGGCTAGGCACTCTTTGCAGTCACGCTTATCTTGAGGACTCTCACATGCAGATTATTCCCATCCAAGCCAGCCTCGAAGATAGCACGTTTAGCTGCTGCGGCAGCATCTGTTCTCTCTTGCTTCCCATGAGGATTGTCTCATGGAACGTACAGGGATTAGGTCGGCCCCAATTTCAGCGATAGAGGGGCCGACTGCGTCGGGAGCTTCAGCGATGCCTTGTGGGAGGAGAGATTGAAATTCTTATGCTACAAAAGAATCATCTGTGTGAGAGCCGCATTAGACGGTGCTACACATCCCTGAGAGGGTCTTGCTAGACTCTACGCTCATAGAGCGAGTGAAGGTTCTTTGGACAGAGAGGATAGACTTGCAGGATTCTCCTGCTGACAAAGTGGCTTCAGGACTTGCTCAGCTTAGTCGATTCTTTCTTTAGGAGTCTTTCTCTCGCCTGGCTGCTGCTGCAAGAGAGGAGGAGCAGCGTCTCCAATGGGGAGTTTCTTCCTTGCAGAGGATGCAGGAGCATCATCCAGATATTCCTTGGTTGGAGGAGCAGTTACAACAGGCTCGCCAGGAGCTTGTTAGCACAAAGGAGAGGTGCCATGAGTTTTCTTTCCGTCGACAGGCATCTAAGTGAACCCAGGTGGGTGACAGAGTGACAGGTGCTTTCTTTGAGGTAGTGGGACCTCGGCATACGCATGCCAAGGTCAATCAATTAAGGAGGCCGGATGGGCCAGTTGCTTCAAAGCCAGAGGACATGCGTGAAGTTGCTACTGACTTCTACCGTGATTTACGATCCTCAATCAGAGCATGAGGCTACATGCAGAGAGCAGGTGTGGGCACAGATGCCTTGTCTTTGTGACTGAGGAGATGCGTCAGAGGCTTGGGCTGCCTCTTCAGCTAGAGGAGTTACACACGGCTCTTAGTGCACTCTCCCGTGGTAGCTGTCCAGGTGAGGATGGCTTGACTCCCAATTTTTTCTTGGAGTACTGGGACTTTCTTGGCCTAGATCTCTGTAGTGCTTTTGAGTACATTTTGCACACAGGAGAGATATCTGACAACATGAGTGAGGGTCTGATCTACCTCATTCCCAAGGAGGGTGGCTCCTTGGATGAGATTCGACAGTGGCACCCCATCACCATCCTCAACTCAGTCTACAAAATTCTTGCCAAGGCTCTGAATTTGAGGATTCAGTCACTTCTAGAGAGCATTATACATGGGACTCAGACAGGTATTGTCAAGGAGCGTAGTATCCTTGACAACATCTTTACTTTCTGGGAGGCTTCTGTCCTAGAGCGGCTCCGTGGTGAGGATATGGTGATTTTTCTTCTCGATTTTGAGAAGGCATACGACAGAGTTGACTGGGACTTTTTGAGGGAACTCTACGCAGGATGAGCTTCTTAGATACTTGGATCAAAGGGGTTTCATCTTTGTACAGACAGACACATAGTCAAGTACTTTTGTCAGGAGGTAGAGGTGATCGCTTCACGCTCACACGTTCGGTTAGACAGGGTTGCCCTCTTGCCCCCTTCCTCTTCCTATTCTATGTTGAGGCAATGAGCAGGGTTTTGGTGTCGCAGCAGGTTGGTTTACGTGGCTTAGAACTTCCTATTCGAAGAGATGAGCTACTGGACGCTGAGTTTGCAAACGAATCAGCCTTGTACTTGGATGGCCAGGAGGCCAACCTTCACATGTGTGAGCAGGTTCTTGAGACTTTTTGTTGTGCATCTGGTGCATTGATCAACTGGACAAAGACAGTGGCTTTCTCGATTTGTAGTGATCCTATGCCCGATTGGATGCCAGGTGAGGGTTTCCAGTGGATTTCCCCAGGGAGTGCAGTTCGATACTTGGGCCGTCAGGTTGGTTTGGACTTGTCTCCCCAGTAGCAGATTGCTCCCCTCCTCCTGTCTATCAGGAGGAAGTTGTTACATTGGAGCTCCGCACGACTTTCTCTGGCAGGCAGAGATGTAGTGGCCAACCAGATGTTGTTGGCTACTATGTGGTACATTACTTCTTCCTCGATCTTCTTGAGTTCTTGTATCAGCTAGGTAGAGAGATTGATCCGGAACTTATTTTGGTCAGGGCGTGACACTCAGATAGCCAGGGCCAAAGTGGCTTGGCAGATCATCACTATTCCTTGTTCTCAGGGAGGGCTTGGGATCATAGACCCAGCACAGCAGAGCCCTTCTTGGGAAGTTCATCGTCAGAGGATTTCTTCTAGGGGAGGAACCCTGGAAGGAGTTCTTGCTGCAGTGGCTTCGTGCTAGGGTGCCTCTGGCTGGAGGCCCCTAGCGACCTTCGACCAGGTGGATTTTCACACATATGCGCAGAGTTGGCTTGAGCAGGAGACTGGAGGACCGCATCGCTGTGAGTTTGCTCCGATCTTTGGAGCATCTGTGGCGAGGCCTAGAGCAGCGTCAACCTACTTTTACGGAGGAGCACTTGAGACAGCCCCTTGTTTGGAACCCCATGGTTAGCACTCAGAGAGGCCACTTGGTTGGTAGTCGGCCTCATGTTTCCTGGGGTCCCATGGTAGAGGGTCCATCACACTCCCTAGGTTACTGGTTACAGTTTTCAGGCTTGTCTGAGGAGCTTCAAGGCTTTCAGCTACTACAGGGCATGAGAGGGGTGCAGAGCATGTGTCAAGACATCTCAGAGGTAGTACCAGCTGAGTGGCTCACACCTCTCGAGTCAACAACGCCCACATGGATCGGAGCCTTCACGCGACTAGAGGTTCTCATCTCAGTTCGGGCTTGCTCAGAGACTGTACCCTCCCTGTTTTTCGAGATACAAGATGAGGGACGTTTACACCGAGTTGTAGTAGAGGCCCCGTAGGTGGCAGAGTGCTGTGGGGAGACTTGAGTCATCGATCCTGACCGAGCAGCTCTGGAGACTGGACACTGGAGACTGTGGGCTTGGGAGAGCTGTCCACTGGCACAAGTACAGTGGGATCCTAGAGAATGTCTTTGGAAGGACCCTTTCTCCTTTGTAGACTATCCAGGTGTCCCTTTCTTTCATTACACTATTTGCATGGGACGTCACATACTGGCAGCACAGAGAGAGGCTCTTCCTGCTACAGCACGTCACTGGAAGGAGGAGGGTCTCACAACTGAGTTCTTGGCAACTTTTTGGGAGAGGTTGTGGGACTCCAGATAGCCGAGATAAGTCACTTTGTTCCAGTGGGTGGCTGGTTGTACACAGAGCTATGGCAGTTGGAAGCTGGCTTGTACATAGCGGTCTCCCGGCCGAATGTGCAGATTGTGACCATCTTGTGGAGAGTCAGCGTCACTGTCTTTGGGACTGTCCTTTGGCACAGTAAGTGTGGCTTCATTTTCTTCGGCTGATGCCAACTCTTTACACAGCTTGGGAGTACACTTGGAGGACAGTTGCTTGGTCCACTGTCACGGGCCCGGCACTTCAATTTGAGCTATCTTCCACCAGCAAGATGATAGTGATGCAGGGGGGTCGACCTACACTCCAGCCTACCACAAAGCTTGCTCCACAGGAGTGGTGCAGTGAGAGAGAGGAGTGTTGGGAGCTCATCAGTGGCTTGACACTCTGGTTCATCTGGCGGGCCCGTTGCTTCCGCATCTTCGAGGCTCACCCTGTACCACCAGCAGAGACTGTTCGGGATCTTTGGCTAGAGCTGATCCATACTCTCAGAGGACAGCTCGAGAGACTCCAGGGCAGCTCTGACATCATGCGGGAGCGCAGAGAAGCTTTCCTTCAACTCTGGCGTCTTGGGCCTTTCTTCACCATGGTCCAGGGTGTACTCAGATGGCATTACCGTCCACCTATGTTGGTTTTCCCTCCTCCCATCTCCTAATTGAGTCTCATTGTACATATGTTTTTTTTTCATTGGGAGAGTCTCCCCATTGTGATAGTTGTAGCCCTCTCTTGTAGAGGTGGTTGTAGCCCCATGGTAGTTTCATTAACTAATAGAAGGATCTTTTTCTGGGAAAAAAAATGTCCAGGTGGTTAGAATGGACTTCTGTTTCTACCAGAGGTGCCCCTTAGTGTGTGGAACAAGAATATAAGCTCACAAAAAATTTTGGATGTCAAAATTAGACAAAATCATCACTTTGGATAAGGAAATCCCTTGAAAGAGTAAATTCCCCCCAGATTTCAATCTATAAGCCCAAATGATATGAAATTTGGTGTATGTGCTCAACACAACATGCAGAAGATGGGTATAATGTCAAAACTTTATTTTGGCTGCCAAAATCACCTTTTAGACATCATACGCATATGATGTCTGTTGATGAATTTTTGGACAGAATTCATTCACAAGCATCCCCAAGCCTCTAGCACTATATTTCAAGCACTTCTACCAATTTTCATGCAAAAATATGCTGAGAATCACAAGTTTTTCTATTTTCCATTTCAAACACTCTGTCTTTTGTCTTTTGGGTGTAAAGAGTTGGTAAAAACTCTAGTTTCAATGTATAACAAGGGTAAAACTCCCCTTCCGAATACACTCGTGTAGTCAGATTTTTCAGGATTGGTCTCCAGATGCCTCTTGAGACATCATACGCGTATGATGTCTAAGTTTACAGAATTACAGTTTTTGTTCTCAGAACCATTGCACATGCTCTCTTATATGCTCAGCATCAATCAGTCATGCAAAAATATCAACCCTAACTCTTTTTATTGTATTTTTTTTCTCAAAAGCAGACTTTTTAGAGATCATAAATGCAAACAAGCACTTTAGCAAATAAATTAGTGATGAATAGCTCTAGATCAGAATCAGATCACTTACCTAAAGCTACTCCTACAAATCATATGGTTTTGCATCTATGAGTAGAAAAACGCTTTAATGCCCCACATGGACTAGCAAACGCTTTTATCACCTCACAAACCACTCAACCACCAACAACTATGCGAATCTACAAATCCGAACTAAATCTACCTAGTCGCAGGCCCTTGGCAAGACATGTAACAGACTTGGACACTCCAAGTTGAGATTCTACCGCGACACCACAAGAATTCACTTCAAAATAGTTCATAGTTCACAATTGATTCGACACTGGCCCGGCGGAATTTCGTGCATAGAGATATTGGCCCCAAATACGACGCCCCTTTTGGTATTTCTTTTTGTATTAATCTGTTGTAAAAGTACAACTGAGTGGGAGGCTCTCATTCTCAGACTCTGCGTCCAGATGCTTTGAGAAGTGGGAAGCCTGCCCACTTATTTAAAGGGTTTACAAGGAATGCCAAAAGCAGAGCCCCAAAAGCTATACATCAAAAGCTTTCAAAAATAATGCTATCTCTCTCTCTCTTGCTTATTGCGTAGAAAAAGCGAATCAAAGGCTGTTGATGTCCTGCCATAAATAGCACCACAAGAAGCGGGTTTTCGTACAGCAGTGCCACGTGGCTGATTTTCCGTGAAGTGTGCCGCATTTTTCGGGGCTTCCATACTGCCATGCCACCTCAGTATTTCAACCAGGTTCTCCAAGGGTATGCCAGCCGGAGGTGGGTCTGTGTGTGCACTGGGCAGCCACGTCACAAGTTTGTGACAAACCCCTCTCTTGAAATCATTGTAATCACCCTCAATTACGCTTGCAAAGCAAACAGAAGCCATAAACTGTCTTAGCAGACACTGACTCTTAGTACCAACGCACTAGGAACACACATCGAGAACATGTACCAAATCGACAGTCACATCACACAATATCACAGGACATCACTTGACATCACAGGACATCACATGACAAATCACATTCAATATTCATTCGGATCTCAGACCATGATTTATCGGCAATGCAATTAGCAATCGCATCAAGATCTACTCAAGACCTCATAGATGCCCGATTGACTAATCCCTATTGCAACCATGTCTATCAAGATCATTCAGACCAAAATGCTGCAGTCATTTCGTCTATCAATTCCTGCACTTAAACAAGTGAAGAATAAATCAGTATCATATTATTCAGAATTCCAGTTCACAAAGTCATTACAGCAGAATACTATTAGCTCATAGTATCCCTGAAACTCAAAGAGACATCAGTGACTTTAATACCAAAAATCGAGGCAATTCGTTGACAAAGGAGTGGAGCGACTCCCCTCTTGTGCATACCTACTGCACCAGATTCTTCCCAAGCTGAATTCGGGGTTCCATTTAGAATAGAGTATGCTAAACCAAAAGCTTCAATGTAAAGTTTCACAATCTGAGGAGTATCTGCTAGGTTCTCCTCCTCCATCCACTTCGCATCCAATGCAGGATAGTTCTTGAATTTAACCAAGAACTACCTTATCGCTTTACCCTTAATCTTTCTGTCTTTATGTGCCAATATCTATTCTAAAACAAGGATCTCCTCGTTTTCTTCCACTTTGGGTTGCTGATCAGGCTTCCCAGATTTGGGCAAATCGCCTTTAAAAGGCCTCAGGATACTCACATGAAAAGCATTGTGAATCTTCCAAGTTTCGGGCAGCTTCAGTTAGAAGGAGACATCATTTATCTTTTCGGAGATCTGGAAATGTCCGTAGTATCGTATTCTAAGCTTTGGAAAAAGCCTCTCCTTTTCCTTTTTCAGTCTCGAGCGTGCCTTCTCAAAACGTAAGAGCACCCAATCGTTCTCCTTCAATTTCAAATTGCAACGATGGAAATCTGCTGCCTTTTTCTGTCTTTCTTGAGATTTCTACAAAGCCTCGCGGACCTTGGCAAAAGCCGTGTTCAAGTCGAGTGTGTACTCATCGGCTTCAAAAATCTTATCTTTCGTTCTTAGGAAGGGTGGAACCTTCGTAGCACCTTCAATAATCTCAAATGGTGCCTTCCCCGTCGAAGAGTGTATCGTGTTATTGTAGGCAAATTCCACCAAAGGTAAATACTTTTTCCATTGAGTCTTCTGATCCGAGATGTAAGAATTCAATAAATCTAATACCACTGAATTGGCAATCTCAGATTGCCCGTCAATCTGCAGGTGGAAAGATTTCGAGAACTGCAACCGCATGCCAATGTTCTCCCAAAAATCCATCCAAACAAACTCACTAAACCATACCAGAATCGTACGAAACTTATGGAAGACAATCCCCTCACTAGGATACACCTGTTCCAAAGCCTCTACACTCAAATCCCTCTCTCTAGACCCATCTGTGGAAAACGTGTATAAAGACAAAGCAGAATTTCAAAAGCGCCCGAAACTGAAGTCTATAAGTACTTGTGCGTAGCTTATGTCGCTACGATTCTAATGACTACTTGCATGCAAAAAACAAACATCATTTGATATACTTACAGTTGCAAATAGCTCGTAGATGCGCAAGCGCGTATGCTCCGTTCCGCAAGGAATGCTTGGCGTCGATGCGTAGCTCTTGCCAAGGCTTGCGCAATGGTACAGTCGGATCTACAATGTGATGAACGAGCGGAGAGTAGCGCCAGGATGAATCTTACGATCTCCTTCTTCCTCTCTCACACACAGTAGACGGCGGTGCTAAACTTATGATTATAATAAAGTCTTGTTTACAAAATGACCTAGGCACCTTATATACTAAGGCTGCATAGAGTTTGAGGGGTCAAATGGCTTGGTATTTACAATCTGGAAGTGCCATTGCACCCCGGCTTCTGCAACTAGACTACCTACATATTACAAATGATGTTTATAACCATAATCCTAAGCATTCCATAACTCTCAGAGAATAAAGCTTTGTTGAGTTATGTCGTGTTGTTGACCCAGTAGTGAACAATGATTGATCATCAACGTATTTAGTAATCGTATCTAGATCCAGTTGGGACCTCACAGATGCCCGATTAACTAATCCTTATTGCAATCATGTCTATAGAGATTTATGAGACTGAAATGCTGCAGTCATTTCGTCTTTCAGTTCCTGCACTCAAACAAGTCATATACAAATCAATCAGTATCATTTCTGGGAATTCCAGTTCATAAATTCATATAGCAAAATACTGTCAACCCAATAGTATCCGTGAAACCCAAAGGGACATCAGTGACTCTATATCAAAAATCGGGGTAATCTGTTGACAAAGGAGCAGAGTGACTCCCCTCTTGTGCAAGCCCGTTGCACTAGATTCACCCATGCTGAAATCGGGGTTCTATCAGAGTAGACTATGCTAAACCGAATGCTTCAAGGTAAAGTTCCACAATCTAAGGAGTATCTGCTAGGTCCTCCTCCTCCATCCACTTCGCATCCAATGCAGATAGTTCTTGAATTTAACCAAGAACTGCCTAATGACTTTACCTTTAATCTTTCTATCTTTATGTGCCAATATCTATTCTAGAACGAGTATCTCCTCGCTTTTCTCCACTTTGGGTTGCTCATCTGGCTCCCCATCATCGGGCACATTGCCTTTTAAAAGGATTCAAGAGACTCACATGAAAAGCATTGTGAATTCTCTAAGTATCGGGCAGCTTCAGTCTAAAGGAGACATCATTTATCTTTTCTTTTATTTGGAAAGTTCCATAGTATCTCATGCTAAGCTTTGGAAAAACCTGCTCCTTTCCCTTTTTCTTTCTCAGGCATACCCTCTCAAATCATAAGAGCACCCAATCGTCTTCCTTTAATTTCAAATCGCGACAGTGTGGATTTGCTGCCGTCTTGTATCTTTCCTGAGATTTTGCTAAAGCCTCTCGGACCTTGCCAAAAGCAGTGTCCAAGTCCCTCGTGTATTGGTCGGCTTCAAAAATCTTATCTTTCGTGCTTAGGAAGGGTGGAACCTTCGTAGCACCTTCAATAATCTCAAATGGCGCCTTCCCCGTCAAAGAGTGGATCGTGTTATTGTAGGCAAATTCCACCAAGGGCAAAAAAATTTCCCATTGAATCTTCTCATAAAAAATACAAGACTTCAATAAATCCAGTACGACTGAATTTGCAATCTCAGATTGCCCATTTGTCTGCGGGTGAAAAGATGACAGGAATTGCAACCGTGTGCCAATATTCTCCCAAATAGCCTTCCAAAACAAACTTATAAATCGGGAATCTCTGTGAGAGACTATTGTTTCAGGCATGCCATATAATATCAATATTTGGGCAATGAATAGTCTCGCTAAATGATCCGGCTTGACTGTTTTGTTCACTGGAATGAAATGATCTTGCTTGCTAAATTTGTCAATAACAGTCCAGATACTATCATGCCCACTCTGTCTTTGGGAGATCAAAAATGAAATCCATAGCAATACTTTCCCAGGGGCGGGTGGGAATGGGTAAGGGCTGTAACAATCCCTGTTCTTTATGCCTGTCAAACTTGACCTTCTAGCATACCATGCAACTGCATACAAAATCATCCACATCCTTCTTGAGTCTCGGCCGAAAGAAGTAACGCTCCACACCTTTCAAGGTGGTATCAATGTCGCGGTGACCCGTAAGTGGTGGACAGTGGAATTCGGTTAGAACCTTTTCCCTCAACGGCTATGTAACACAACATCGTTTTCTTCATCAAGGTGTCATCCCGTATGGAATATCCCGCTACTACCTCCCCATTCTGTATTCGGCTAAATACATCTGAAAAATCTGGATCTGTGGCGTATTGATCGACCATGTCCTTGAAGCTTCTCTAATGAATCGCAGAAATAGCCAAGACTAACGACTTTCAAGACAAAGCATCTGCACCAAGTTCTTATGTCCGTACACATAGACAATCTGGAAGTGAAACTGTGACAAGATGTTAGCCCACCGCATCTGCTTTTTTGAAAGCTGCTTCTGCGATAAGAAGTACCGTAGACTCTGATGATCAGTGAAGACCGTAAAATCGGCTCCGAGTAGGTAATGTCGCCACTGAGTAAGAGCATGGATAACCGCCAAAATCTCTTTCTCATAAACGTGTGTTGTCGATTCCGGCCTTGAAAACAATCGGCTCTCATAGGCAATGACATGGCCTCCTTGCATTAAGACCGCACCCAAACTACGACCACAAGCATCACAATATACTTCGAATGACTTTTGCAAATCCGGCAAAGTCAAAACTGCTCCTGTAGTCAATTTCTCTTTCAAAGTCTTAAAGGCAGTCACCTCTGTGGGTCCCCACGAGAAAGGGACTCCTTTCTGTGTCAAAATATGCAAAGGGGAGCAACCTTTGCAAACTTTCTAATGAATCGCCGGTAGTAAGAACATTTACCCAAGAAGCTTCTAACTTCATGGACATTCTTCAAATCGGGCCAATCACGTATAGTCTCAATCTTGGCTAGGTCCATCTGTACTCCTACTGAGACGATGTGTCCCAAAAAATGTATCTCCAAAAAGAAAAATTTACTCTTCTTGGCATTGATTACTAACTTGTGATCTTGCAATGCCTGAAAGACCTGTAGCAGATGGGTTCTATGTTTTGCCTCATCCTTGGAGAAGACTATAATGTCATCAAAGAAAGTGCCAACAAAAGATGTGTACTCTCTAAAAATCCTATCCATCATTCGGTTAAAAGTCACTGGAGCATTGGTAAGGCCAAAAGGCATCACCAAAAATTCATATAAATCAAAGCTCTTTCAAAAACTGTCTTGTAGACATCTCCTGTCATAATTTGGATCTGATGATATCCGCTTTTCAAATCGATCCTGCTAAAACAAGAGGATCCCTGTAATCTATCAAGAATATCATCGATCCTTGGAATCGGGAATCTGTTCTTGATGGTGATTTTATTGAGAGCTCTATTAATCAATGCACATGCTCCAAGATCCATCTTTCTTTAAACCAACAACACCAGAGTGCAGTAGGGTGAAGTCTCATCTAGATAAGACCCTTTTCCAAGAGGTCTTTCACTTGGTTCATAATCTCTTCATTCTGGGCTCGGCTCACACGGTAAGGTGGCCGGTTCGATGGAGTGCTTCCAGGCATCAGATCAATAGTATGATCCTCAAGACGAGATGGTGGAAGTTTGCTTGGCCTTAGAAAAGCAATCGACATGAGTGTGGAGAAAATCTTGGCATTCTTTATCAAGTTCAGACATATTTGTCCTCTGTTCATCATTCAACTCTTTCAAATAGATCAAGTAAACAAATAGATTGGATTTTATTAAGTTAGAAACGGTCGAAGCTAATACAATAGGGACAGACTCGCCCTTCAGGTTCACATCAGGTACAATTTTTTGGCCCTTTTCATTTGTCGATGTCGATTTCTTCGCCCGATAATCGACCACGCCGTTGTTCTTATGGTACCAAGGGACTCCAAGGAGGACATCACAACATAGTTACCCGGAACGCCGAACGGGAACGGCGACAAGATCCCCCGCGAAATGAGGGAACGGTGAGGGGTCCGGAACGAGAGGCATAAAAACACTCAAATAATGCAATTTTAAGCTCTGTGTGATTGAATAATAGTAGTGTCAGAGTCCTTTGACTCTAATACTCACAAAAACATGATTTGAAGACCATTCAACCTTACTATGGCCAGCGTGTTTCGTATTGTAGGTGCAGCGGAAGTGAATATTGAACTTTGCTCAAGATGAGTGCTCCGAACTGTGCTCAAGGTTCCTTTTACTTACGGAAGGGAGAGCCTTTTGTTCCTTTAGTGAGAGAGTGCAAATGATCACAAACAAAGTGGATAGAAACTCTGAATGAAGGTGCTGAGACTGAGAGATAGAGAGAGAAGAATACAACACCAGAATGTTGTCAAACCCTTCTCCGAAGGTCCCACTCTCTATGGTGAGAGTGGTCGACTATTAATTGCACAAATCTCGACACTGCTTTGGACTTGTGGACGATGTCGACGATGATGAGGATGACGACGAGCAAGCTGAAATCTGAAAATGCTAATGGCTGAAATCTACAAATCTTGTATCTGCTGAATTCCCACTCTATGTCGGTGACGGCGACGATGATAACGATGCAACGATGACACACTAAAAACGCACATGCTGAAATTTGCGTTTTCCGGGCTGAATCTGCAAACCTCGGTGGACCTGACCGTGCGACGAGGATCTGCTGTGGAAAGGTGAGATCTGTGAGGTTTGGGACTTCTACTGCGGTGTCTTGATGCTGAAAACTGAAAACGCTGATGCTTCTGGGGTTTCTGTCGCGATGAATCTCCAAAACGCTAGGAGTTCTACTGATCCAAAAACACTAGGGATGATTCTGCTAACGCTAGGGCTACTGTGTGATTTGATTGAGAAACGCTAGGCTTCTGCTTGATCTCGCTGTCGCTAGCTTTCTCTAATGCAAAAACGTTGGCTGTCCTTGGCAAAAATGCTAGGCTGGTCTTTGGCTGAAAACGCTATGTTGACTGCCAAGGGGGTCTTGCTGAGAAGGTGCATTGTTGGATGTCAAGTCCCTGCTGCCTCTTTTGCCAGAAAGTGCTAGTGCTGGGATTTCTTATATACTTTCTTGTCAAATCGCCCTACCCAGTTTCCTAAAAAAAGTCACTTAAAAATAATAAGTGAAAAATGGCTAAAATAGGGAAAATAGGTTTTCTACACTGTAAAATGCTCCTGATGGATTCTGATGGTAATGCTAACGATCATGATGTGTGCAACCAGACGATATGCATCTACTCTAAGTCTCTGGACATGCACGGTCTACGAACAGACTCACAAAAGTGCCAGAACACTTCCTAAGCTAACTGAACGGAATTGAAATGAACTCTAGTCATGAAGTAGCTGGTCCACGTACACATAGGGTTAGATGTACACATAACATCTCCTCCTTTTCAAAGTGAGGTACTGATACCGAGCTGTATGGCGTCAAGGGAGATCGACAACAGCATCTGGATGAATCCTGGGAAGGACTCTTCGCCGACCCACTCTGATGCGTGGGTCATGCGATACTTAAACTTCATAAAGGTCTGCAACGCTTCCTTCTTTGGGCCGCGCCGAAAGCGACACAAAGTCAGCTGTGGCTCCTTCAATGCTTCAACTTCATCGATAGTCATGATTCTACCTTCTTCAAGAATCTCCGAGGATGAAAATTCCTGAAACCACTTCCAACACAAAAACATAAACATACCCATTCCATGTAAAGTGAGTGAAAAAATTATAGTGTTTCGAAAAGACTATGCATGCAATGTAGATAAACATAAAGACGGAGTGCCAAACCGTTCATCAAACGCACACAAACAACGAAGTCTAATCTTGACTTTCTGATCTAAATCAATCAATTGTGGCAAATCACAATGGAAATGCCCATGCTTGATGCTCAATCCTTCTTGTGGTCTTTCGGATACTGTGTCATGCCAAGGAAGAGACATGGAATGTCAATACCTTGAATGCAAATATTTCATCTTTTCATGAGTGGGGGTTCTTTGAACTTGACTCGAGAGCCAAGATCGGTTCTTCGTGATTGATCCAATCTTCCTGTGGGGGTTCTTTGGACCTCAACTCGAGAGCCAAGATCGGTTCTTCGTGATTGATCGAATCTGCAATGAGGTTAGCTTCACTAGAAAAAGCATCAACTAAATCAGCATCCTTGTGAACAATCACATCATTATCAGGCAAATCATCATGCTTGTGAATAATCACATCTTGACCATGCAAATCATCATGCTCGTGAATAATCACATGTTGATCATGTAAATCATCATGCTTATCATTATTATGCAAATCATGTGTGTCATGCTTTGGAGAAGAAAAGACTGAGAAAGTCTCCTTCTTCTGATCTTTTGCAATATGTGCCTGCACATTAGAAAAAAGTCGGAACAACTCTTGCATGTGTTGGGCTCTCTGTTCGCTGCCAAGCGTGCTTTCTCACGCTCACGCCGAAAGGCTAACTGGCTTTTTTGCTCTTGCGAGCCAATTTTGTTGTTCTTTCTTGGTGCTCGCGATCCATTTCTGCTTTTCTTTCTTGGTGCTCACGCTTTATGGTTGCCATTCTTTTGTTGTGTGCACGATCTAATTCTACCTTTCTTTCTGCTTTTCTTGCTTCATGTTCTAACTTTCTGTCCATCATCATCTTGTGCAAATCCTCCATAGGAGTGAGTGCAATCCTTGGCGTAGATGGGGAAGAGGGAGGGTCGGAAAAACCTCCTGGTGGGAAAATTTCTTCTTGGCCACTACCATGCTCATCCCTCCATGCGAAGTATCCATTCCGCTTTGGATAATGACCATACACTGAAGTCTTGGGTTCTTAAGTTCAGGAGGAACTTGGGTTCTTGTGGGTCTTGGGTTCTTGGGTTCTTGAGTCTTGAGGTCCTTGAGGTTCTAGGGTTTTGAGGTTTTTCTTTACCTTGCAATCTGTGTTAGAGAAGGATCTTCTCTTACCGGAGCTCGTCTCTTTTTTGCGGGCGCACCCCTTGGCGGCCTTGCGCTCACACCAAGGTTGCTTTTTCCCACCTCACGTCAATTGGCCGGCCGCTAAGTGCAAGGTCCGCTCTCAAGGAGTGAAAAGAGGAACAAGGGGAGGCTGGACAAGTGCTTCTTTCTCGGGTTTCCTTTCATTCTTTTTTTTTCCGAGAAAAAGATCCTTCTATTAGTTAATGAAGCTGCCCGCAGGGCTACAACCACCTCTTCAAGAGAGGGCTACAACAACCATGAAGGGGAGACTCTCCCAATGAAAAAGCAGCATGTGTACAATGAGGCTAAATCAAGAAATGGGAGGAGGGAAAAGCCACACAAGTGGACGGTAGTGCCATCTGGGTACACTTTGGCCATGGTGAAAAAAGTCCCAGGATGCCAGAGTCAAAGGAAGGCCTCTCTACGCTCCCGCATGCGGTCGGAGCTGCCTTGGAGTCTCTCGAACTGTCCTCTGAGAGTGTGGATCAGCTCTAGCCACAGATCACGAACAGTCTCTGCTGGTGGTACAGGGCAAGCCTCAAAGATGCGGAAACAGTGGGCTCGCCAGATGAACCAGAGTGTCAAGCCACTAATGAGCTCCCATCACTCCTCTCTTTCACTGTACCACTCCTGTGGAGTAAGCTCTGTGGCAGGCTAGAGTGTAGGTCGCCCCCCTGTATCACTAACATCCTGCTAGTGGAAGATAGCTCAAACTGAAGTGCCGGGCCCGTGAGAGTGGACCAAGCCGCTGCCCCCCCAAGTGTACTGCCAAGCCGTGGAAAGAGCAAGCATCAGCCGAAGAACATGAAGCCACACCTGCTATGCCAAAGGATAGTCCCAAAGACAATGACGCTGACTCTCCACAAGGTGTCCACAAGCTGTGCATGCGGCCGAGAGACCACTATGCACCAGCCAACTCCCAACTACTGTAGCTCTATGTGCGACCAACCACTGAAACAAAGTGACTCGCCTCGGCTGTCTGAAGTCCCACAACCTCTCCCAAAAAGTTGCCAAGAACTCAGTTGTGAGACCTTACTCCAGTATGTGACGTCCCAGTCGAACAGTGTACTGAAAGAAAGGGACACCTGGGTGGTCTGCAGAAGAGAAAGGGTCCCTCCAAAGCCACTCTCCAGGGTCCCACTGTACTCGTGCTAGTGGACGACACTCCCAGGCCCACAGCCTCCAATGTCCAGTCTCAAGAGCTGTTGGGTCAGGATCGATGACACAAGTCCTCCCACAGATGCCCACCACTCGGATCCTCTGAAAACAGCACTCTCCCACCTACAGGGCCTCTACTACAACTCGATGTAAGCGTCCCTCACCATGTAGCTCGAAAAACAGGGAGGGAACAGTCTCTGAGCAAGCCCGAACAGAGATGAGAACCTCCAGTCGCGTGAAGACTCCCATCCATCTGGGTGCTGCTGACTCGAGAGACGTTAGCCACTCAGCTGGTACTGCCTCTGAGATGTCCTGACACATGCTCTGTACCCCTCTCATGCCTTGCAGCTAAAAGCCCTGTAGCTCCTCTGACAAGCCTGAAAACTGTAACCAGTCACCTAAAGAGCGTGCTGGACCCGCTGCCATGGAACCCAAAGAAACATGAGGCCGACTACCAACCAAGTTCTCTCTCTGAGTGCTAACCATGGGGTTCCAAACAAGTGGCTGTCCGCAAGTGCTCCTCCGTGCAAGTGGGTTGACGCTGCTCCAAGCCTCGCCGCAAGTTCTCCCAAGATCGAAGCAATCCCACAGCAAAGCGATCCTCTAGTCTCCTCCTCAAACCAAATCTACGCATCTCTGTGAAGATCCATTTGGTCGAAGGCTGCCAGGGACCTCCTGCCTGAGGCACCCTAGCCAGAAGCCACTGTAACAAGAACTCCTTCCAGGGCTCCTCACCTGAAAGAAGACCTTGGACGATGAACTTCCCAAGAAGGGCTCTACTCTGTTGTGCTAGGTCAATGATCCCAAGCCCTCCCTGTGAACAAGGAAGAATGATGACCTGCCAAACCACTTTGGTTCGGGCAGTCAGAGTGTCTCACCCTGACCAAAGGAAATTCCTGATCATTCGCTCTACTGGCTGATACAAGAACTCAAGAAGATCCAGCAAGAAGTGATGTATCACATAGTAGCCAACAACACCTGGTTGGCCACTACAACTCTGCCAGCCAAAGAAAGTCGTGCGGAGCTCCAATGTAACAACTTCCTCCTAATGAAAAGGAGGAGGGGAGCAATCTGCTGCTTGGGAGACAAGTCCAAACCAACCTAGCAGCCCAAGTACCAAATTGCCGTCCCTGGGGGAATCCACCTGAAACCCTCACCTGGCGTCTAGTCGGGCACAGAAGCACTACCAACTGAGAAAGCCACTGTCTTTCTCCAGTTAATCAGTGCGCCAGATGCACAATATAAGGTCTCAAGATCCTGCTCACACCTATGAAGGTTGGCCTCCTGGCCGTCCAAGTACAAGGCTGAGTCATCAGCAAACTCAACGTCCAATAGCTCATCTCCCCGAATAGGGAGTGCTAGCCCCGTAGACCAACCTGCTGCAACACATAAAACCTACTCATCACCTCATCATAGAACAGAAAGAGGAAGGGGGCAAGAGGATAGCCCTGTCTGACTGAACGTGTGAGCATGAAATGATCACCTCTACCTCCTGACTAAAGTACCTGACTGTGTGCCTGTCTCTACAAAGCTGACACCCCTCTGATCCAAGCATCTGAGAAGCCTATCCTGTGTAGAGTGTCGTCTAGAAAGTCCCTGTCAACTCGGTCGTATGCCTTCTCAAAATCGAGAAGAAGAATCACCAGATCCTCACCATGGAGCCGCGCTAGGGCAAAAGCCTCCCAAAAAGTAAAGATGTTGTCAAGGATACTGCGCTCCTTGACAAAACCTGTCTGAGTTCCATGTATAAGGCTCTCTAGAAGTGGCTGGATCCTCAAACTCAAAGCCTTGGCAAGAATTTTGTAGGCTGAGTTGAGGATGGTGATGGGGCGCCACTATCGAATCTCATCAAAGGAGCCACCCTCCTTGGAAATGAGGTAGATCAGACCCTCACTCATGCTATCAGACATCACCCCTGTGTGCAAGATGTGCTAAAAAGCACTATAGAGATCTGGGCCAAGCAAGTCCCAGTACTCCAAGAAAAAACTGAGAGTCAATCCATCCTCACCTGGACAGCTACCATGGGGGAGTGCACTAAGAGCCGTGTGCAGCTCCTCAAGCTGAAGTGGCAGCTCAAGCCTCTGACGCATCTCCTCAGTCACAAGGCAAGGCATCTCCCTACATGCATCCTTACGCTCTGATTGAGGCTCTGCAAACAGTAACTCACGGTAAAAGTCAGTAGCAACTACACACATGTCCTCTGGCTCAGAAGCAACTGACCCGTCGGGCCTCCTCAACTGACTGACCTTGACATGCGTATGCCGAGGTCCCACTGCCTCAAAAAAAGCACCAGTCACTCTGTCACCCACCTGTGTCCACTGAGATGCCTGCCGATGGAAAGCAAACTTATGGCGCTGCTCCTCTGTGCTAACAAGCTCCTAGCAAGCCTGTTGTAGCTGCTCCTCCAGCCAAGGACTGTCTGGATGCTGCTCTTGCATCCTCTGCAACAAGCAACGCCCCGTCTGAGATGCTTCTCCTCCTCTCTTGTTGTAGCCAAGAGATACAAAGACTCTTGGAGAAAGAAAGGACTAATCTAAGCTAGTCCTAAGGCCACTCTGTCAGCAGGAGAAACCTGCATGTCCAAGCTCTCTGTCCATAGAGCCTCTACTCCCTCTCTGAGTGCAGAGTCCATCAAGAACCTCTCTAGGATGCGAAGCATCGTGCTCCCCTCCTCTGTGTTTGGAGGTGATAACAACATAAAAGTGCCCACCTAGCCAAGGCGCTCGTTGGGTCAGCCGGCCAAAGTTTTGATGTGGTCACATTATTTTTCCGATGTTTAATACATCAAACCCTATAACAGCCTAATGACAATCGTCTATGTCAAGTCTAAATCAGAGATGTAATTTTTCCAATGATGTATGTAAAGGTCCATGAGAAGTTGGCCGCTAGCCACTTTAGAAAGCCCTAGGTATATAATACACTAAGGTTAGTGGGAAAGGGGGATTATTTTTTGAAGATAAGTGACTATTGTTGTACGCACAGAGAGCGACCTCTTGGCTCCAACTTGTAATCATCGCTATTGTGACTACGGTAATCCAAATTCAGTTTTGTTTATTGCATCGTGTTTTCTTACTCTACTCTTTCATTCAAGTGTAAGCATTCAAGATTCGGTGTAGGTATCAAACGCAACCGGTGTGGCCTTAAATCGCTGTTTTGAGTGTTTATATGCGAATTTTATGTTGTTTTGACCCTAGGAGAGGCTTTAGGGACCCAAAAACGACCCTTTAGGATCATCCGTTTACTGTTTTTGCGTACTTTGGGACGAACGATCGCGATCCGTGTACCCATCTAGAATGCTGTGACAGTGATAGGATATGCTCTTGATAGTTCCTTGTAGCTTCCCTTCAAGTTTCGTGCGAATCCGATATGATTTGCATGGTAAACAGGCGTGATGACTGTAGAGCTGTGTAGAAGGACATAGGCAGATTACTTGGCTTGAATGCGTTTGATTTGCTTGTAGAGTTAGTAGTTGCATTTCTTCGATTTCACTTCATTAGGATTGACACCTTAGTGAGTTTCCATGCCTCATCTGAGTGGCTTCCCTGGTATTGATATTTATGTTGATGCCTGAAGGCTATGCTATGGACGTCCATCGCGGTGACCCACAAAGATTGGCGCCGTTGCCGGGGAATGAATCCTAGGTGATGAGTGACCGAGTGCGTATTCAGAGTTTTCTTATTGTTCCAAAAGATAATTTCCATTCCATTTAAATTTCAGTGAAGCGTCTAGACAAGGGTTTAGTGCTTAGTGGAGTCTAGGGTCGGTGGACTGGCTAGATCTACTCTTGAGAGATATAGGGAGTTGTGAGTGAGGTTGCTTTAAGCATTTTTTCTCTTCAAATTTCTTTGTATTGATTGAGTACTGATCCATCATCCGTTTTTTATCCTGTTTGTTTTGTTTGATTCATTTTCTTATGTTCTTTCATTTCTATACTTAGGAGTAGGATAAGTGAATCACATTCTAGTCAAATTTGGGACAAAAGATAGAGTCAAAAACACCAGAAAACCATAACTTTGGCAAAAGGCCCATAAGACTCTGAAATTAGAAAATCTGACCAAATAGAGCTGAAATTGATTCAAATCACAAAGTGGTAGCACCAAACACTGGGAAATACTTGTCAAAGAGAGCCTGTAAAATTTCATCAGATTTGGCTCTGGTACTACGATCGCGTTCGGTGTACCTCAGTGTCAGAATTGTACAAGATTTGACATGTGTCTTCCTGATAAGATTCTAAACAAGTTTGTCAAAGCAACCACACCCATAAACATCAAAAATCAAGGAAATCATGCCACTTGGGTAAAACTAGCTTGACAGACCCAGAAACTGTAAAATCTTGACTTTTGGTGATCCAAATGTAAAAAGACTTGGGGGATAGCCTTAAAACATCAGTGTCTACAAGCATGCCAAATTTGGTTGAATTTGGGCTCAGAACTACGATCGCAATCGGTGTACCTAGACCTCGGATTTGTACCAGATTTGATGAGTAGACTCCTCAAGGGTATACAAACATAAAAGTCTAAAGGACCTAGGGTCAAAAACCACAAAAAACTGGTCAAAACCACTGGATACAGATCCAAGTCAGAAACTGCTAAACTGGCATAGAAATTGACTTTCAGTAGACCAAAACACATCAAAACTGGGAAGAAACCATACAGAGGGATATCATGTGCATAGGACAAGCCTAGGTATCTCTCAAATCCTAAATCAAACATCAAAATCAATCAAACCTGATAAAATTGAAAAATCAGACACTTCAAACCAAAAAACTGTAAATTCTTGACTTTTTTGAGTCCAAATACAAAAGTTTCTGGCAGGTAGTCTTAAAATAGCCTAGTGAACAAGCTGGTGAAGTTTCATCCAATTTGGGCTCCAAACTACGATCGCGATCGGTGTACCTCAGTCCCAAATCTGACCCAGATTTGACCCACACATACACCTAGGTTATATAAGATACCAGGAGATGTCGAAATTCAAAAAAAGTCACCAAAATAGCCAAAAACAGCAGACAGTCAGAAAACCACTGCAGTAGACCAAGATCTGGTAAAAACTTGACTTTTTCTTGTCCAAATTCAAAAATATTTAAGGAGTAGATAGTACACATCATTGTCTACCATATCCACAAGTTTCACTTGAAAAGGAGCTAGAACAACGATCGCGATCGGTGTACCCCAGTGACATTTTGAGTTGAGACTTGGTGAGTAGGTAGCTGACATTTAGTGCAACATATTTTCCAAAAGGAGCAAGGTCAAAAAAGAAAAAGAAAGTGGTCAAAAGTCCCAATTACACAATCAGGCCAATAACCGCAAAACCACCTGGGATTTGGGTTTTCATTGGTCAAAACATCTCCAAATTCAAAACTACAAAGACACTTGGTATCAACATCAAGGGATAGCTACTATGCAAAAATCTTCCAAATCTGTGACATGGGGTCAATGATCACGATCGGTGTACCTCTACATTGTGAGGGTATTTGACTTCATAAGTTTGTAGATCTACTTGAGTACATCCCAAATCTCAAGTTTGAGTGAAAAATACCCTCTTGAAGCCAAGAGTCAAGCACAAAATCTCTTTGTGTCCTGATCCTGCAACTGTTTTGAGTGCTGTTTCAAGTGCAGTTTACCAAAACTGCTCTAACTTTTGACACACAACTCCAAACTGAGTCTCCTATAGCTAGGAAGAAATCTTGTGAGATAAGGTTTTTATTTTAGAGTGAAATTTGCTAGGATTCCCATTTACAAACTTTTAGGGTACCCAAAACCGGTATCCAAAGGTCAGTGGGGCACCAAAGCCTGACTTTCTAGAGACTTGACCAGGGGCAAAAAGGGATTGTGTGCACTAAGCCAAGGTGTTCTTATCAAGGACCGTCTTGAGAGTATTGAGTGAGGCTTAAACATGACAACTCATCCATCATCAGGGTTTCCCACTCAACTTAGAGCTATGCCACCTACACAAACAACCAAAAATATTGCAACACCTATAACAAGAGAGTTGAGACAAGACCATGAGGCTTATCAATCATATCAAGCCAAACCTCAAGGCATGGCTCATGGATATTTGTCAAGTGATCATGTAGCTCACTGGAAGCCAAACCAATCAACTAAAATGCGGGAGTTTGGAAGAGGAAAAGTGGAAATTGTTGGAGACTTAGAGGAGAAGCATCCTCTAATCAACAAACCCAACGTGAGGTTCATCAAAACCAATGAAGCCACGAGAGTTCTAACGGATTACACTTATGATGGCCTTTATAGGTTACCTATTGGGGATCAAAAAAACTTCTATAGATGTTTAAATTCCATCATTGAAGAGTTGGCAGACAACAAGAACCTCTATGCCTTCACATACACAGATGACCAGGGAGTGCAAGTTCTAATGTTAGATAAGTATGGACGAGAGTACAAACTTATCAACCCAATTGAGCTAGAAAGATATACATACATGGGTACTCCCATCTCTGCTTACTAATTTCAACCGAGTGTAAGCGTACCAAGGTTTTTTGAGACTGATTTGCAAGAAGCTAACATTGAAACTATGGAATCAAATGGACCTCAAACATCCAAAATAGCTATTCACGGGAGTGTAGCTCCTACCTCATTGAGTGGAACCAAGAGACCACCAATTAGACTTACAAATCCATCAACATTTTCAAAACATGTTTCAAAGGGGATTCCACCAGGATTTGCTCCAAGACGAGAAGAAGGAACGAGGGATGTTTTTGTGAGAGACCCCAACAAGCTAAGATACATGGTTAAACCAGAACCAATGAGACCATATCAATTGGCCAAATGTGTCAAGAAGAAGTATGATGGATTAAGGGATCCATACGTACATGCATCCTTGTTCAAACAAGTGTTAAGAGCCGAACAAGTATTTTATTTTCATACACAGTATGAGGGATTTGGCTTAACCTTGGAAGGGATAGCATTGAATTGGTTCCAACCATTGGACAAAAATGCCTTCTCAAACATTGAACAACTGTTGCAAGAATTTGTTGTGGAGTTCTCTAAAAGGGGAATCAAGCATATCACAGTGTCCCAAATCTATGCATTCAAGAAAAAAGAAGATGAGAGAGTGAAGGAAGCATCTCTACGCTTCAAACAATATATAGAGAGATATCCGGAAGGCGAGTTACCACAGGATGAAAGATTATCAATTCTCTTCATAGAGGGTTTGAAAAATGAAACTCTCAAGAAAGATTTGCACTTAAAAGGATGTACTTCCTTTGAACAAGTCACGAGAGAAGCGTTATACCTAGTTGACAATTGTAAAGACTATGGCGAGGAAATTGGTGATACAAAGATCACTATGGATAATGCTCCTTTAGCATCTAGTGAAACCAACACAAGGCAAGTGGTTATGTCTCAATTAATGACCAAACTAGATGAGCTAGCAGCATAAGTAGCACAACGAATAAAATGGTGTGCCATTGAGCAAAAATGGACCAATCATGAGATGAGTGAGTGCTACTATAATCAAACCTACACGAGGGGGATACTATTTGGACATCAAATAGAAAAAAAAATGCCATTACCAAATCATCCATTATTTCAAAATAGGGTTGTATCAAAAGCTTTACAAAGAGCTGAGGTATCACAACCTAGGCTAGGGCAAGAACCTATGAGAAAACTCTATTCATTGAATGAGGACACTCTGATGTTCATAGACAATCAAGAGCGTAGACCAGAGACCATTCTGGCTAAGCAAGAACAACCATCAATTGTGCCACCAGTGACTCAACAAGATGGACCATGCTACAAGTGTGGAGGTAATCATTGGTTCAAGAATTGTTCTCGTGTAGAGATAATTGGATATTGTTTGGAGTGTGCCATTACACACGGTGTTCCTAATTGTCCAAAACACCTAAACAAACAGGGAAAAACAACAATGAATGTTGTGGGAGTGTTACCTTCTCCAAGTGGATCAGAGGCACAACCCAAAACTCCTGTGAAGGTGGTGACTAGAGCCCAAGCAAAAGAAAATGCTGAAGACCAAGCTAATGAGGAGAAAGATCGACAACCCAAACAAGGAGAAACAACTAGTGTGTCAGTGAGGACTGGGAGAAAATCCTAGAAAGCCAAAAGAGACAGAATTAAAGCAAAAACAATTAAAAATCAAACTGCACTACAAACAGAATTACAAGAGACAAAGGAGCAGTTAAAACAAGAACAGGAAAACAAAACGGTGGTGAGTAATAAGAAACCAAGGAAGGCATCTTCCGGAGGATCTGTGTTGGTAGACAAAGTCCTAGAGCCATTAGATGTTGCACTAGAAGCATATGAGGTTAGATTGAAACCCAACCAAACCCTAGAGCAACGAGGGATGAAATATCCTCATGCTGAGGTAGAGATTGAGAGGTTGAAAATGTGTAAGGAATTGGTAAAAACTACACAGGCAATGATGGAGCCTGAAGCACCAATTCCACCTCCAGAAACAAAACCAAAAAGTGTTGGATTTGAAATGCCTAAGGCAAAGGTTGTTGAAACATTAACTCAAAGAAACATTGAGCTAGAATCACAAAAGGATGTGCAAGCAAAGACTGCAACACAAGAAACCAACAACCTAGAAATTCAACTAGATGATCAAGTAGCGGCCAACACCACTAATGATGCAAGGTCAAGATCACAATTTATGGCACCTATCCCAGAGATAGATGAGCCATGGCGAAATGAATTGTGGGAAGCAATTAGAAGTGAAAAATATGGAAGTGCGACTTTCTAATCTGCACCCATAACTGAGGTCAATACAGGGCATGAAGTCTATCAGGGAGACATTCAATCTCTAAATGGAGATGCAGGGACGGAAGTTTCAATTGAAAGCAAACCAGAGTCCTTGAAGATCTTACCCTCATACATAGGAGAACATGAGGCAGACTCAGAGACTAGAGTGGTGCCATATCAGAGGAAAGCTATATCCAAGACGATGGATACAAAGAGTATGCAAGAGTTGATGTCAGCTCCAATACAGTGCACCATTACTCTATCTGAACTGCTTAAGATTAGACCACATGTATGGGATGAAGTAGGCAACAATTTGGGGAAGATGGGATTAAAGATACCTCTTCAAGATCTACCCTCAAATGAACAATCAAACAAAACTCAACAAGAAAGTGCAAACGCTAAACCTGTGCCAATAAACAAGGTGGGGGAATATTGCGAAGGAGAAGAAGGAAACATCACCTTACTTGTGGAATACAAAGGAGTTAAAACATTGGCTATACTTGATAGTGGGGCTGGAGTAGCCATAGCCACAAAAGACATTTGGGGAAAATGGGGTAGACCAGCGCTTAGGAAAACTAGAATGAAGCTGCAACTTGCAGATGGATACACGAAAAAACCTCTGGGTATCCTAGAGCAAATTATTGTGACTTCTTGTGGAATTGAATATGAACATACATTTACAATAGTAGATTTTGGAAAAGGGAACAATTTTGTTATCATTTTAGGAATACCTTTCATGCGTCAACTTAAGATGGTTCAAGATTGGGGCTATGACTATATCTACTTGAGACATAAAAAGATCACCACAAAAATAAGCATAAAAGACCATAGCTATAGAGATGTGAATAGAACTCCTTTAGAAGAAATTGACTCTACTATAGTCAATGGGAAAGAGATACCTGCGTGGCTACAAACCAAACAAGAACTTTGGATGTGTGGTGCTTCGAAGTGTGGAAGCTTAGTGAAGGAGGATTGCATCCTAGAAAGATCAATGGACGATGAAGCTTACATACTGGAACCCTTTCCAGAGCAATTATTTGAGCCATTTGGATGGACTCGAATATTGGCAACCTTGGATGTGTGTGTAAATGAGCTAACTCCAACCAAGTTTTGTGATGAAGAAGGCTACAACCTAGTTTCATGTTTTATGTTGAAAGTGCTAAGAAATGCTAATGAGATTTGTGAGAATGAAAATAGAGGGACAAATAGCTATGCCATGGAGGATGCTGCACAAACACAAACTAGGAGAGCAATACAACCATGTGGAGATGTCATCATTGACATACTTGAAGAGTCAACAACATCTACTCCAAAGAAACTAACTTCAAATGATGCAGAGTTGAAAGTACAAGTCGAATCAGATGTGCAAAGCTCAACATCAACAGATGTTCTACAAACTCAAGATCAAAGGAAGAATGAGGAAGAAGCCAAAGATGAAAAATATCCCACATTGATCAAATTCAATTTATGCGGACAAACAGGGCTCAAGGTTACATGTTCAGCCGCAATTGATCCTTATGCTACTAAGAATATAATGTCATATGGCACTTGGATAATGATGGGAAAGTCGACAATTATAGAAGTAGAGAAAAGAGTATACACCAGTGCCAAAACAACAATCCCAAGTTTTGGCATAGCGGAGGCAATACTCAAGTTGAGTCATGGGGAGTTCAAAGACAACTTCAGCATAGTTGACTCACATCACATCAAAGAAAGTCTAGTCCTAACAAAGAGTTGGAAGAATATCTTCTTCGGGAAACCACAAAAAGCATCAACAACAACAACAAAGACGGTCCAAGAGACATCAACAAAAAAGACACAACCATCTGCAGCAGAAAAAGCTAAGGCCAAACTAAACATTGAAGAAGATCATCCTCACAAGTCAGTTTTACCTTCGACAAGCCCACATCAAAGCTCAAGCAAAGCCTCTACGTCAAGAACGAAAGCTTCAACAATGCAATGAATCCCTAAACAAAAGGTTTTGCAACCTAGATCTCCATCGCATCAAAGTCTCCAAAAGAAGCAAAGAAATGTCAAGCAGGTGTTGGTATCCAAGGAACACATTAAAGTCAAAGATCCAATTTGGATACACTCTCAAGAACAATCTCAACAACAAAAGGCGACAGGGTGGGTGGCCTCAAATGATGTTTGGGCCAAAAATCCCAAGGTAACGGCATGGAACTTCTCACCCTTACAAAGAAACCCCACAAAGAACAAGCCGAGCATTCAACGCAAGACAACCAACTCAATTAGGAGAAAGAAGAAGCAAAAGAAAAGAGCTTCAAAGAAGCAAACAATACAAAAAATATGGGTATCAAAGTCAGAGATTTATCAATCTACCCAACAAGGCCAAATGAGGACAAAGAATAGAATGGTTCCCGTCAAGCTACTTGAAGCACAAGGATTCTATGAAGGTAACACCCAAATATGGTTACCCAAAGCAGTTGCTCAACCTAGAGCCACTAAGACCAACCAAGTAGCAAAGGACCCCACACAAAGACAATCAAAAACAACAAAGAGCCAATGGAGACTAAGCACAACCAAGGGAGAAACAACCTCAAAATGGATCCCTCGTCTTCTACTACAAAAGCAAGGCTTTTACAATGGTAATAGCCAAGTATGGATACAAAAGCCTAGTGTCCATCAATTCAAGGGAGCAACTCATGAAACAAGAACAAAGTGGGTTCCAAAACCACTGTTGAAAACTCAGGCTCCTCGCAAAGAAGAAAAAGTAAAGGTAGAACAATGTGGCCTCTTTACGGAACATCCCATGCAACAAAAGAAGCTATAGGAGTCAAAGTATGCCAACTTACT
Organism: Adiantum capillus-veneris; assembly: GCF_014529385.1. Taxonomy (NCBI): domain Eukaryota; kingdom Viridiplantae; phylum Streptophyta; class Polypodiopsida; order Polypodiales; family Pteridaceae; genus Adiantum; species Adiantum capillus-veneris. Next base: position 154,636,444 of record NC_140939.1, read on the forward strand.
TGAAAAGATGGTGGCATCCAAAGACCAAAGCAATGATAGAGGCCTTAATCTCAAGAACTTATGGCATTGGGTTTCAGGCCATGAACAGGTAATTCCAAGTCACCATTAAAAATACATGGCACAAAAGTCAAGAGTCGGGCAGCTGAGCCACTAAATGAGCAAGGCATTAGTCCCAAAGCTTCAAGTAATATTCTGTATGTTCTAAGAGTCTTAGCTATTCTAGGTATTTCTCAAGGCAGAGGAGTTGAGCATATTTATGTTGTGTCGCTCATGCTGGTATAGGTAGTATAGGTGAGCATAAGAGTCCAAGTCTATATATTTTAAGTTTGGTAAAGTGAAGAAGAGAGTCCAAAAGACATTCACGCACTATGCATAGTGAGTAATGAGTGGAGAAGATTCAACATCAAAAAGCCTTCTTGGAAATGTGGAAGCTATTGAAATGTCTTTGGATATCACATGTGCTACATTTGTTCCTTGAAGCACCCAACAACTCATTTTTCACACCACATGATTTTCTTGAAAGAACTCTTGTGTGCATATACAGTGTCCCATAATTGGCACTTGCATTACGTACTCGTACTTTATTTCTCCCAAGCACTCACCTTGCATGAACAGGTACTCAACTTCCAAGTGTTCAAACCCAATAAGAGTGTATATCAAAGGCATTTTTTCCCACTGGGTTTTTCCCTTTGGTCATTCAGGTTCTACACCCTAATTTAGAAACACCCATCACTGTTCTATTATATATATTCCTTCCATCAAATGAAACCAATAAAGAATTTGTTACACGGTCTTCAAAGAGATAAAGTGGGGCCACATTGTTCTCAACTACACTTTGACAAGAGTAGCCCTTATCTTCAAAGATACCAACAAAGCTCTATTGACAAAGTGGAAAAGAAAATCGAATTGGAGATGCCAGTGCACACAAGTCAACGTCTCAAACATTTTGAGATACGAGCTCCAATAAAAATTCAACTGCACCAAGAGGCAAAGTATCCAAAGAAGCAGGTATCATCGACCAACTGCACAAATTGAAAGGTAAAGCAGAATGTGCAACAACATGCACAAATGCCTCGTCCACAACATCCAAACCACAATGAACACATGTTCATCAATCAAAGGCAAATGGGCACCCCATTTGAACAAGCAAAACATGCCAGGTATAACTCAATCAAGGAAGGGGGGAGTCTCATCAACAAGAAGACCAGACTACAAATGGTCGTGTCAAGGGACGACACGAGCTAGGAAGGGGGGAGTGTTTGGAGGTGATAATAGCATACAAGTGCCCACCTAGCCAAGGTGCCCGTTGGGTCAGTCGGCCAAAGTTTTGATGTGGTCGTCACAATATTTTTCCGATGTTTAATACATCAAACCCTGTAAAAGCCTAATGACAATCGTCTATGTCAAGTCTAAGTCAAAGATGTAATTTTTCCAATGATGTATGTAAAGGTCCATGAGAAGTTGGCCGCGGGCCACTTTAGAAATCCCTAGGTATATAATACACTAAGGTTAGTGGGAAATGGGGATTATTTTTTGAAGATAAGTGACTATTGCTGTACGCACAGAGAGCGACCTCTTGGCTCCAACTTGTAATCATCGCTATTGTGGCTACGGTAATCCAAATTCAGTTTTGTTTATTGCATCGTGTTCTTCTTACTCTGCTCTTTCATTCAAGTGTAAGCGTTCAAGATTCGGTGTAGGTATCAAACGCAATTGTTGTGGCCTTAAATCATTGTTTTGAGTGTTTATATGCGTATTTTATGTTGTTTTGACCCTAGGAGAGGCTTTAGGGACCCAAAAACGACCCTTTAGGATCATCCGTTTACTGTTTTTGCGTGCTTTGAGACAAACAATCGCGATCCGTGTACCCATCCAAAATGCTGTGACAGTGGTAGGATATGCTCCTGATAGTCCCCTGTAGCTTCCCTTCAAGTTTCGTGCGAATCCGATATGATTTGCATGGTAAACAGGCGTGATGACTGTAGAGCTATGTAGAAGGACATAGGCAGATTACTTGGCTTTAATGCGTTTGATTTGCTTGTAGAGTTAGTAGTTGCATCTCTTCGAGTTCACTTCATTAGGATTGACACCCTAGTGAGTTTCCATGCCTCATCCGAGTCGCTTCCCTGGTATTGATATTTATGTTGATGCCTGAAGGCTATGCTATGGATGTCCGTCGCGGCGACCCGCAAACATTCTCTACCTGTCTGCCACTGTGAGGATCACTGGTGCATGGTCCGAGAAGGAAGTCCGTGCCAGAATGCCAACTATCCCACCCAAGTCACTGAAATGGTCACTAGTGTAGAAGCGATCTATCCGTGATAGATTCACTCTTCCCACTCTACGGTCCGAACGAGAGAAGGCCAAGTTGTCTAGAGGCCTCACAAAACTAGAGTGCTGCAACACATCCAAGAACCTCAGAGTCATACAGAACCTCTCCCAAGCTGCCAGTTGAACTCCATGCATAGTAGCATGGCTACCACCAATCCTTTCAGAAGGGTCCTCCAACATGTTGAAGTGCCCCCCTATGCACCAGTGTTCTGTCTGCGACAGAGACTCAACTATCTGTGACCAAAACTCTGCTCGTGCACTCGCCACATTGGATGCATAGATGTTCAGGAAGCCCACAAGGCAACCTGAAACTGCATAGTGATCCACTGAGCCCTGCATGGCACAATAATCCCTCTGCCCACAATGACCTGCTACAAAGAGTCCACAATAGTCATATATACCCCACCCTGGATGCCGCCAGGTCCAAAAGCAGCTGACCAAAAAGTATCATATCGTCTATGCAAGAGCTGACCACAACGTATAATGCGGCTCTCACACAGATGGTGCTCCTGTAGCATAAGGAGACCAATCTCTCCTCCCACAAGGCAGCGTTGAAGCTTCTGATGCAGTCGGCCCTGTTGACGTTGAAATTGGGACCCACCAAGTCCCTGCACATTCCATGAGACGATCCTCATGGGGAGCGAGAGAGAACAGATGCTATCACAGTAGCTAAATGTGCTATCTTCAAGGTTCGCTTGGATGGGGAGTAATCCGCATCCAAGCATCCTCTAGACAGGCGTGACTGCAACGAATGCCTGGCCCAAGCCCAAGTAGAGCGAGCCGTACGTAAAGCAACCTCCTCTGTCTAGGAGTCCTCATGAATGTGTATATAGCATGGCAAGCACTGCGTATCGGCAAAGAAATAAACCACAATGTGTCTACATCCTGCTGTATCTGGAGGAGTCACCGCAAACTTGGACAATGGCCATAAAGTCTGAAGCATGTCTGTAACTCCTAAATCTCCCATGTGGTGAGAGAGATCTAGGACCTGTGTATGCAACCACTCCAACACTGAGTCGAGAGTCCACTCAGTCTGGTCCTTGCCGCAAAGGGGAAAAGAGAAGCCAACTGCTGAGTTCAAGGCCTCTATCCCCCTAGCTGCAAGGAACAGAACATGAACCTTGAAGCAGGCTGCCTCATGGTCTGCTGAGGGGTCGCCAAGAAAACGTGTAAAGTCGTAGTCGAAGAAGTCCCATCCGCGCCTAATGTCGAAGCTCGTCAAACCACGAGTGTTAAGGCGGTTACGCCGCTAGCGGAAGCTAAATAGCGAGAACTCAACCAACAACAGAATTTGTCAGACGAGGACGAAGCTTGACCCGCAAGCGCATGGAAACAACTAGGTGGGTGTCAAATCACCTACTCGACCTTCTAATGACAATCACTACTAAGGAAATCAAATCTAAGTTCTAAAATACGCAAGTGACTGAAATCCGTTCTACAAACGAATGCTATACGAAACAGGATCTAGAATCATTGAATCGATCTCAAACTCAAGGGAAAGTCTATACACTACGTAAGAACAACACCCTTAAGACTTGAACTGCAAAATCAACCTATAACCACTCCGTGCGGTAAACGCGTATGAAGACAGGCCAAAAAATACAGGTGACCGAAACTTGACCCCGATGGTACTAATGTGTAGCTCTACTCGTTGTGGTTCTATAGATATGCTGCACGCTCTATTCCGACACACGAGTTGGAAGAAAACTCACACCGAAGCTCGTAGGAACTTACCACACATAGAAGCCGATAGCGCGCACTCTTGGTATCAGTGCGTAGCTCTCGCCGTTGCTAACACAATGGCGGTGTCGCTTCTCCAATGGCGGCTCCGTAGCTCGCGTAGCAAGTAGATAAGACTCTCTCTCACTCTATCTCAGACACAGTCACGGCGCTCAAAAACTCACTTTGATTAATAATCTGAATCCCTTAGGTTACAAAACTTTGGCTTATATACCTCAGCCTTGGAGGTGAGAACATCTCTAACTAATTACATCAGCAAGTGAAATTACTTCGGGATTACAAGCTGGAAACTCAATTGAGTCCCGTTACTTAATGAATGGCTCAATTCAAAATCAATGTCAGAAAGACATTTATTACAATCAATGGTTACAAAAATGATGAGTGTGAGCAAAAATGTGGGTGTGATCCTCTGCTGGCTCAACACTCCCCCCCTCCGCGTTCATGTCGTCCCTGACATGACCTTTATGCTTGGTCAATAAAGTCCTGCCATCTTGAGCATCTGCAAATGTGATTCGTATCGCAGGTTGCCGATGGTCAAGGTTGGGCTGAATATTTTGCTTTCGTGGGAGAAAAAGCCGGTGTAGAAAGCTTCTTCGAATGTTTGCATGTGGAAGCTAGGCAAAAACATAATCCTCTGGTATAGGAGGTGCAACACTTTTGGAGAAGGCTGCAATGAAAGATCATACATCATATCAGTCACTGTGTCGACCGTCGATAGTAGACTCGAGGTCGTGGCTTTATCTGGCGCGAACACTTCAATGCAAGCTAAGAGAGTCCTGCAAATTTTCTTGAGCATCTGACACGAAAGGTCAGGAGAGCCAGTAAAGAGCTTGATGGTGCCCGTTAGGGTTTTCACCATGTAGGCTTTACCTATTCTCTCTCCTGCCTTTGGTCCTGGCATCCTGGGGTAATTAAGCCAATTTGGCTTCTTTTCTACAATCCTGCCATGCTCTTTCCACCTTCTGACTCTTGGCACCGGGCAGAAGGTTGCATTCTCCCGAATCTCCTTTGGTGCCTCCACCAAGTAGATGAGATAGGCTGGGTATTTGTTCAGCCAACCTTTCCTCCATCTAGGCTGCGAATCTACAATCTTCTTTGATTGTTCCTCTTTTGTGATGTCGCCTTCGTAAAGAGCGACATACTGCTCCTCCTCTATTCTCTTTTTCGTTTTTATCACTTCAAACTTCATCAAAGGGAAAGGCGGGTTGGGTTGCATCCACTCTTCATGGAGCACTTTTGTGTCTAATCCCTGAAGTCTAATGGAGATTAGGAGTCTCCTCTCCCATTCCATTTCCGCCTTGGCACTCTCCTCTGCTGACTTTTCTATTTGGTCATGGAGCCTTTGTTCTTCTTCTTCAGAGATTCCTGAAGTTGAGGTCGCCTCATGAACTGGGGCTAGATCTTCAATTGTGGTTGCCTCTCCAGTTTCTGGTAGTTCTATGGCTGCTCCACATGAATCTTCTTGTGGTGTCTCTGTCTCTCTTCTTTGTTGCTCTTGTAGATCTTGGAGCTGTTTGCGGAGGGTCTCATTCTCTGTTCTTAGTGTTTGATTTTCTAAAGTGAGCCTCTCCTCTGCTGCCAATGATCCCTCCGCAATGTGCAACCTTTGCACTTGCTCTAATCTTAGCTCTCTTTGTAAGCTTCGGACCTGGTCTTCCAGAGCTGGTACAAGAGCTCCCTCTTGTTCGGTTCCTGCTCTGCTAGCTCTAGGGGTAGTCCTGAGTGTAGTGATTGTTCTTTCTTGGAGCTCGACTCTTTCCCTTAGCTCAATGAGCTCATCTTTAGCCTCCTCCAAGTCGTCTTCCATCCGCTCCCTTGCTTCCTGTGCACTTGTTACTTCTCTTGAGGCCTCAGCTAGCTGGAGTATCAAGCCGTCTCTCTCGTTTTCCGCATCGTAGAGTGATGCTTTATGACTTTCAGATTCAGTCATAGCATCCTCTAATTTCCTCTGCAACTCGGCTTCCCTTTGTTTGGCTATCTCAATCTCCGCTTCCTTTGCCTTGGATCTTTCTTTGATCTTGTTGAGCAGTTCATGCACCATGTGCATGTCTTTTTCATCTTCATCTATCAACTCTAAAGCTTTTTTGGCCACCACCTCCACTGGCTTCGGCTCTTCTAGTACGTTCTGCTCTTCCAGTTTTTCGTTACTTTCTTTTGTACTCTTTGTATTTTCCTCTGTCCCTCTCCGATCATCTCGTTTTTGTAGGGTGATCCCATAAACCGCCTCAAGGGCCTCTTCTTTAGTGTACCCTATCGCTACCAGATCCTCATAATCGTTTTTCTTTTGCTGAATTGGATCTATCTCCTTTTCCTTGGTCCCGGCCTCCGGCTTTTCCATACCAGCCGTGTCCATCTCTACTGTGGTCTCTTCCACAATGATTTCCGTCTTCTTCGGGCTGGGTACATCAGTAAAGGAGGGCTGATTGTCCTCAGTCATCTTGGCTTTCCCTTTGTTTGCTTGCCCGTCTTTCTCTTGAGGTTCAGTAGACTCATCTACTTTCTTCTTCCCCTTGTCGTCCTTTTGCAGCTCAGCTTTTAAAAGCTGTACTTCCTCTTCAGTGTATGGCTCGACAGGTTGCTGCTCCAGTATTGCCTCTGACTCCTCATAAGCTCTAATATATTGATCATATTGATCAACATGTGGCCTGGCTGAGCTAGTTCCGACTTTAGTGGGGTCTGGCACCCACTTTTCTTCAAAGTCCCCCTTTAGAGCTCTTTCCGCTCTAAACTGCTCCACTAGTCTTTCCATTCGTGCCGCTTTCTGACTTTTGGTTTGCTGGGGAGCAACCTTCTTCTTTGCTTTCTTCATAATCGGCTCATCCACATTCTCTTCACGTTCTGAAACTATTTCTAGTTTCCTGCGTGCTCTTGTGGACGCCCTCTTGGATACTTCAGGCTGTTCTTCCTCCTCATCGGCTTCTCTAAGCCACTCATTCTGGGAGGGAACCTTTGGCCATTGATCTCTGGCTCCAATAGCTTCATAAGCTATTCATGTCAGAACTTCAGCTCCTCCTATATACTTTGGCTTCTCGTTGTGCATGGCAATTACTTGCTCGTGGATGTGTTGAGCATAATTCACCTCTTTTGGCATATTGCTCTTCAATGCCCATGTGATGGTAGTTGCAATGGCATGGGGCGGTGTCATATACTTTTGCGGTCTTTTACTGCAAATATGGAGAAATTGGTTGTACAGTCGGCAAAGGGTTGCCGCTCTTTGGTATGCCATATCTCCATAAGTTGCATTCTGTTTCTTGGACCCATAAACCTCTATAGCCTCCCTTCTTTCCCTGACAGAGCTCCCTTTGTTGTTCAGCTTCAATGCATCTGCAATGAGCTGTGGAGTGATCTGTACCTCTACTTTCTCTCCATCTATTGCTGTCAATGTGGCTTTCCCATCCTTCTGAATGGATGTTGCCAACTCGTACACTCTTCTTGTATCCACACTTGATGGTCTCGAGGTGAAGAAACTGTGCAAGTCTGCCCTTTCCAGGTACCTGCTGATGTTCTCTGACCTGCTATAATCCACCAATTCTTGTGGGATCATCGGTATATCCACCGCTTGCCCTTGAGGATCTTTGAAAGTCCCCTGGTAGATCTTTATTCCCTCTTGTTCCAGTACTGCTTCCTCCACCCAAGTTTTGGTTGGCTTGAGGGTTTCTGCTGGAATGTCAAAGGGTTCTGCTTCTGCAAGAGCATCTTTGATTGTCGGTCTTTTTCTCTTTGTTGCTGATAACTTGGCGGAATCCATGGATCCTGTAACTCCAATTTCAGAAGTTAGCGTCTTTTTAGTACTGAAAGCCGAAATGAAGCTTTTAACTATTTAAATGACTTGAAAATTGAAACATGAGCTATTCAGGGCCTAAGGATGCAGGGTAGGTGAAAAAATATGCAAACTGGGCTCAAAATCATGCTGGAGACATCATACGCGTATGATGTCTTTTGTGTCAAAATGACTTCATATTGGTTGTGCTTGTAGCTGATAGTGTATACATGAGTATCATATGCTTGGATTTGAGTTTGGATCCCATTTGGTCAAGTTTTGGCCAGTTTAGTCCAGATCAGGCCCTTGGCAAAGTTTTGAAAGGGAATTGGATTTTATGATCTAAATTGGATAAAACTTGGTGGTTCACCTTCAAATGGCATGTAGATCACTTCTGTTTGGTGGTTGAAGCCCTGAGGTGCCAAAATCACATAGTGAGACATGATACGCGTATGATGTCTTTTAGTGTATTTTTGGACCAAATTTCTCTATAAGCTTGGACATGGCTTTAGATAGGCTTATTCAGTGGATTTATGAATTTTGGATATATTTTGGGCTAAAAATGGCTCTAAAGACATCATACGCGTATGATGTCTTTTTCATCAATTTTTCATGGGATTGATTCTGTGGACTCCCCATGTACTAGTGAAGGACTGTCTCTACTCAAATCTTGGTTTGGACTGTCTCTACTCAAATATTGGGCCAAAAATAGGCTTTGGATGAAGGATTTTCCCTCAATTGGGCTAATGGGGTGATCCACTTGACCAAATGGTTCCAAACTTCATATGTAGCATATATTAGATATATATAATGGATGTATGATGACAAATGAGCAATTTTGGCTCTGTAAGTGCAAATAGACATCATACGCGTATGATGTCTTTTGTGTCAAAATGGTGATTTTTGGTTCCAGATAGCTTGTAGATGTGTTAATCAACAATCCTACAAAGTTTCAATGAGTTTGGAGTTATTGTGACAAAATTAGGACCAAAAATCAATTTTATGGCCTACTTTGCGTCTTTTTGGTTTTCCTTGGGTTTTCTAACTTCAATTCTCATGATACTTGGTTCATAGGATGTGATTAACATGTGGAATGAGGCTATGCACTCAAATGTTGAAATGGATGTGAAAATCATGCTGTGAGACATCATACGCGTATGATGTCTTTTCTTGAAATGTTGGTCTTTTTGTGCAAAGAATGCTTTGTGCTAGTGCCCTAAGCCCTGCTAACTAGTTTTCAACTTAAAAAGTCATTAGTTTAGCTAAAAAGCCCCCTTTAGGCATTTCAGTCTCCGAAGTCGTCTTTTTGCCTTGGAGTTGAATTTCTTCAACTTTTCTTCTCGAGAGTTGCATTTCCAGCTCATTGGATATGTTGTGAAGCCACCTATTTGGTTGAACTTGACTTTGGCTCCCCGTTCTCCATCTTTCTCCATTTGGTTGCCCGAAAGCGTCTTTTTCACCATCGGTAAGTGAATCAGCTTTCTTTTGGGTTTTGCTTGCAAACATAAGTCATCCATGTATATTTGAAGCTGCTTGTGAAGTTTCATGTCATTTGGTCGTCAATTTTAGCCGTTATGCCAAAATGACGCTTTGTGTGTCCGCCGCCGAATCGGTTGTTCCGACCTACTTTTGGTGATCCAAACCCGGAGATACTCCATGGTTGCATTGCCCTCGATGTTGTTAAGCTTCCTGAGAAGTTTTGTGTCGTTTCGACAACTTTTTTTTTTGTTTGCCTCTTGCAGGCTCTGTTGACCTAGGGTTTTTCAAGTCGTTCTTTCTCGAGCTTAGAGTGTTAGAAACCCATCTTCTATGTTAGGGTAACCCACCTCTAAGTTCTTGCAAGGTTTGGTTAGGCGGTTGTGCCCCTACCTAGCGTTCCTCCCCATTCCCCGTCTGCTCTTGTTTCTTGGTTTTGGTCAGTTTTCGCGACAAAAGTTAACGATAAGCATCAAAAGCTTATGGCAACGAGTCTACCTCTCATGTCTGGTGTCCTCTGAGCTCTCGTAGCAGTCGTAGAAGGCGGTAGAAGGTCGGATGCTCCTGTGTGCTCTTTGCTCTCTCCAAGAAGGTAATAGTGGAAATGAGCTTGAAAGTGATGTGAAAAATACTTAACTTCGGACTTCCCAGATCACTTGTTACCAAATTTGACATGTGCTCCTATCTCATCGTGAAATGCACTTTAGGATTTGAAATTTCTCAATTTGGACTCCGTTTGACCTGTTTCTGAGAAATCTATCCACTTTGCCAAAATTCTTTCATTTCGTGCTTTCCGCAACTTTTTTAGAATTGTACCCAATTTTTACCATGGGTTGCCCTTGTCATTAGGACCATCACCGTCTATTCTTTTCTTTTTTCCGATCTCATTTCACCTGCTTTTTTTATTTTTATTTTACTTTTATTAAGAAAATCATAAAAAATAAAGGAAAATAGCAAATTGAAGCCAAAAAATTCCAAACATACACAATAAATAGCTGGTAACCCTGTGTATATGAATATACACTTATTTGTGATTTTTGGACTTGGATTACCACTTTTTAGCTCCAAAAACACTCTTATTTAGTGATATTTACACGTCTAGAGACCCAAATTCATCATTTGATCTCTTCTTGTTGCAAAACAAGGTATATAAGGGCATAAATATTATCAATATCCGCAATCAAACATAAAAATTGCAAAATCATGTAAAACACTGCCCTTGTAATATAATTTTTCTTTTTCTTTGTTTTCGGCGCTTGTAGCTGCTTTGTAACTCCTGTATGCCTGTATACCTCCCCCCCTCCTAGTCTGAGTCCTCCCGGACGACTATGAAGTGTCTGTGGACGAAGCATTGTAGTTGTTTTGGTCATAAATTCCCAATGCAATTGCAGAGCGATGATACAACAGTCTTTCCAATAAAGCTGATCTTTGTTTGATTGAAGGATTGGTGGTCGGGTTTTGGGTTGGTGATACTTCAGTAGTAGAATCAGTAGATGGATTCATCTTTACCCTGTTGTTCTTTTGCACTATCCAAATCTGCTTCCGCTTCGCTTGTGCTTGCCACAAACTCTTTGCGACCCAAATCTGCTTTGTCCTTTGTGTTGATTTCCTTTCCTTGAAATACCTAGGAGTGTCCGTTGATTGTACTGAAGGGAGTTCCTGTTTACAAATCTTTGGGATCCAAATTTGCTTGCTATAGCTTTGTGCCGTCATGAACTTCTTTGGAATCCAGATCTGTTTCACTGTCCTTGATTGTCTGGAATCACTCTGTTGTCTGGTATTGAAGACTCTGCTTTCCACCTTTGTGTTCTCTGGCACAACCTTTTTTGGTCTCCATACCAACTTTGACTCCGTTTTTCCCCAAGGTTGAGCTGTTATATTATTGCTTGTCTTCCTTATCCACTGTTGAGAATTCCTCGTCAAAGAGTAATCCGGTTGTATAGAAAACTTTTGGTTGCCATTGCTTCTTCTTTTTCTCTGGTTGTTGTTTACCTTTGTTCTTGGATTCTTCTTTGGAGTTGGCTCTGCTCCTTTGGTGAACTTAACTGATTGACTTTCACCTTCGTATTTGATAAGCACTGATTTAGAACTCCAGTCAATCATTGCATTGTATTGCTTCTTGCTTGGTTGTCCTAGCAATAATGGATGTTGTGTAGCTTGGTCTTCAACCACGTAAAACATATGAGGATACACATACTGGTTAATCTGTATATGTAAAACTGTGCATCCGACAGTTTTGATTGAATTCTCAGAGTAACTCTTTAACTCTTGCTTGGCAGTTTGTAGTTTAGTGTCATTTGTCAATTGTCTATACAAACTGAGTGAAAGTAGGTTAGCTTGAGCTCCTGAATCCAATAGTGCTCTGGCTTTGATTTGGTTGGTTCCTACTTTGCATTCAATGATGGGTTCTTCTTTGTCATTATCCATTTCTGTTATACTGACTGCGTTTATTCGTATTGCTCCTTCATTGCGCTGTTTCTGACGCAGTAGTCTTCTTTTCTCCATTCTTTCCTTCGCCTCGGCTTGCGCTTCCTCCTCAATCTTTTTCTTTTTCTGGACACGCAGCTTTTCTTGATGTATTTTGAGAAGCATGTCTTGGTTAGCGGCAAAGATACTTTTTCACTCTGCATCCACTAATCCAATTGGGCATTTCTTCTCCGTCTAATGTAGCAAGCTTGACGGCTCCACTTGGTGATAGATCTTTAATCACCAGAGGTCCCATCCCTCGCTTTTTAAGCTTCTTAGCATGCTGTTTCAGAGTGTAAACTAGGACATAGTCCCCAACCTTAAACTCTTTAGTCCGCACATGCTTATCAAAAAATTCCTTTTGTCGCCTTTTTTGAGCGTAGATAGAAGCTACTGCTTTTAGGCGAAGCTCATCTAGCTTTTCCAGGTCATCTATTCTATCAGAAAGCTCGTGCCCTGTCCACTCTAGATCCTTAGCCACCCTTAAGGTTGAAATCAAGAATTCTATTGGTAAGATAGCATTTAGCCCAAAAACCATGTTATATGGGGTCGTTCCTATTGATGTTTTATATGCTACCCTATATGCCCATAATGTTGAATGCAACTTCTGGTCCCAGTCAGTTCTCGACTCAGATACAATCTTCGTGAGGACCGTGCATATGGTTTTGTTTGTTGCTTCAGCTTGTCCGTTTGCTTGTGGATGATACGGGGCTGATTTCCTATGGATTACCATGAATTCATCTAGAAGGATCTCTATCACTTCATTTATAAAATGTGTGCCTCGATCACTCACAATTTCTATTGGCAATCCATATCGTACAAAGACGTATTCATATAGAAATTGTGCCGTGGTCCTGGCATCTGCTTTTTGAGTTGCCTTTGCTTCGACCCACTTTGTTAGATAGTCTGTAGCCACAATGATGTATTGTGCATGAGTCTTATATGCAGGAGGTGAAATGGGTCCGACATAATCAATCCCCCATTTTGCAAAAGCTCTTGCCCCCATCATTGGTCTAAGCGGCATATCATCTCTTTTAAGTGGTACTTTGGTCCGCTGACAGTCATCACACCGTTTAACGTATTCCTCAGCGTCCATATGTAATGTTGGCCACCATATTCCTGCGGCTAAGACAAGTTTTGCTGTCTTATCACCTGAGAAATGGCCTCCACCTACTCCTCCATGAGCTTGCTCCAGGATTATCACATACTCAGACTCTGATGCGCAAATCCTAAGCTGGTTGTCTTTACCTCTCTTATAGAGTTGATCTCCTATTAAAGCGTAATCTCTAGCTTCTGTCTCTACAGATTTCTGACGAGCTTTTGACGTTCCTTCTGGGAAAGTTCTATTTGTGAGATATTCAACAATATACTGACTCCATTCTGGAGCGATCATTATCTGATATAATGTCGAATACTCTGCTGGCGGTTTTGATGAACATACAATACATACAGTGACATATTCATGTACGCTTTCTTTCATTCCTGGCCAATAGACTCCCAATTGTAACAAATTCCTATATGTGTTCCTTCTTGAACAATGAAATGCACATTCCTGAACATGTGCTTCGCGCAGATATATATTATATTCCTCAGGATTGATGCATAGTCGTAAAACATGATCATTTCCCAATTGATACAACCTTCCTGCAACCAATTGAAGATTCTTGGATTGCTGAATAGCAATATGTTTCTGGTTGTATTCTCTCTATCGAACTCTCCTCCATAGGTTAATAGGTTAACGACATTTTGAGACCACTTCGGTATCATTTCTATGTTGAACAAGTACGCGTCTGGCATGTCGTCATCTACTCCTATAGGGTCTTCTCCATTCGTCAATCGCGAAAGATGATCAGCTCTAAGATGTGTTTTTCCTTTCTTTACTACTACCGTGAAGTCGAATTCCAGTAAGATAATGAACCATCTCACTATTCTCCCGGTATTGCATGGTTTATTCACTAGGTAGAGCAAGGCTTGGTGATCCGTAAAAAACACAAACTTGTTGGCTAGAAGATAATGCCGAAATTTCTTCACAGCATATATCATTCCTAATCCCTCTCGCTCTGTTGTGGTGTAATTCTTCTCTGCATTGTTGAGCTGTCGACTGGCGTAACAGATAGGAAAATCCATGTTTCCTTCTTCTGGCTGAGCCAGAATGCATCCTATTGCATATGCCGAAGCATCTATATGCACATGGAATATCTTCTCCCAATCTGGTGATTTCAAGACTGGAGCAGTAATGAGTGCCTCTTTCAATTTCTTGAACGATTCCTCACACTCCTCTGTCCATTCAAAGTTCACTATTAGCCTGTAAAGTGGTTGGCCTATTATAGCGTACATGTAAATGAATCGTCTATAATATCCGCAATGTCCCATAAAGCTCTGTACTTGTTTCGCATTGGTTGGTCTAGGCATATCCACTATAACTTTTATCTTCTCTAAATCCGTGGATATTCCGTTTTGTGAGACAATATGTCCCAGAATTCTGCCCTGTCGGACCATAAACACACATTTCTCAGGATTGAGACAAATGCGATATGTCCTACATTTCTCAAATACTTTTCTTAGGTGTTCTAGATGCTCATCTCTCAGAAGAGAATGTACACATAAGTCATCCATGTATATTTCTAGAAACAACCTTAAGTATTCTTTGAAAGCATGCGTCATCAGCCTCTGGAAGGTTGCGGGAGCATTGGTTAGACCAAAAGGCATAACCCGATAAGCATAAATTCCCCACTCCGTTGCAAAAGCTGTTTTATGTTGATCTTCCAGTGCTATGGCTAGCTGGTTATATCCTGAAAAACCATCAAGAAAAGAGTATGCTGTTTTCCCTGATACACGCTCTAGAACATGATCAGTTATCGGCAAGGGATAATTGTCCCTGATTGTTGCAGCATTCACTTTCTTTAAGTTGACACACACTCGGAGTTTTCCGTTCTTCTTGGGTACTACCACAATCGGAGATACCCAATCGGTGTGTTCAATCTCGTATATGAATTCAGCTTCCATTAGCTTATCTATCTCTTCTTTGATTCGCTTAGCAAACGTATCATTATATGTGTATGGTCTCTGTCTGCTAGGCTTTGCGTCTTGTTTCAGTGGGATTGTGTGTTGGCATATCGATGGGTCAACTCCCTTTAAGTCCTTATAAGACCATGCAAACACATCCCTATACTCTCTGAGAAGACTCAAAAGTCTCTCTTCCTCGCCTGGAGACAAATCTGTGGCTATGTACACCGGTCTAGGTGGCTCACCTGGAGCTGCTAAATCAACTTTTTTTGCATCCTCCGGTCCGTCATAAGATTCGTTCTCCTTCCTCTCTCGAATAGGTGGGGTTAATATCACCTTCCTATCCTCTATTGTGAATTTCCTATAGTGAGAGGGAACATCCATGTTTTCCTTGATTTTGGCGTTTTCGTCCTCTCCACTCTCAATTTCTGTCGTCCAAACTTCTTTCAGAGTTTTCTTGAGCTCTCTGTACTTGTTTCTACGTTCTAGCTTGGACTCCGTGTGTTCTCTGTTGCGCTTGTTCTTTTCTGATTTTTCTGTTTCTGTTTTCGTTCCATTCCTTTGAACTTGATTTCTTGAGCCTTTTTTGTCTTTTCGTAAGCTCTTTTGATCATTGCCTCTCATTCTTCCAGAAATCTTGTCCTTAACACAATCTTCCGCCCTTACTAGCATTAGGAATTGATTTTTTTCTCTTATTCTAGGCATCGGATTGGTTCTAACCCCCTTTGTTTTTCTCTTTGCTCTATAGCGTTTCTGGCGTTGTTTAGTTTGGTTCGGAAAATCATAAAATCGGACATCCGTTATAGTTTCTTCGTTTCCGCTTGAATTGTCCGTTGACTCGTTGTCTGCTTCATTTCCCTACTTAGGATGATCGGGAATGTCGTGAAATACCTCCTCTTCATCTTCCTTTTCCAGTGTATCGTTCTTTTCAGTTTCTTTTTCGAGTACAGTTCTCAACATGAAATACGGAACCACGTCGTACCCGTCCTTGTCGCAAAATTTCGTTGTGGGACCATCCGGAATTGCACAAACATCTAGGGTTGCTGGAATGTGTGTCCATTCTAATGGTTCAAGCGTGTCCTCTGGAAAGGGTTCTCCTATATAAGTTTCGTCTTCGATAGCCCTTTCTAAAACATATTCTTTTCGTTTCAGACTTCCACATTTCGAGGCTCCACACATCCATAACTCCTTGGGTTTACCTAACTAAGCTGGAAATTCGGATCCCGCCAAAGTAGCTGAATCAAACTCCTCTACCGGTGTTCGGTTCACATCTTTGTAGCTATGGTCTTTCAGGTTCACACGTGTAGTGGTTTCCATATTTCTCAGGTATATGTGATCGTAGCCCCAATCTTGGACCATTTTCAAATGTCTCATGAATGGTCTTCCCAATATGATATCATAGTTATTCTCCTTGCCAAAATCGACAATAGCAAAAGTATGTTCGTATTCAATGCCGCAAGAAGTCACTACAACTTTCTCTAATAACCCCATAGGTTTCTCCATGTGTCCATCTGCTAATTGGAGTTTCAACCTAGTCTTCCTTATTGCTGGTTTCCCCCATTTTTTCCAGATTTCTTTTGTAGCAATGGCTACCCCAGCTCCGCTGTCTAGTATTGCCATCGTGTTTACTCCTTGGAATTGAACTGGTAAGGTTGTATTCCCCTCTTCACCTTCGCAATATTCTCCAACCTTGTTTAAGGGTACAGGCTTAGCGTTCTTTTGTGGTTTACTCAGCTCTTGTATACCCTCTTTCAGTCTCGATGTTGGGTCTTTTATCCCGAATTTCTCCTAGCATTTTCCTACAGTGGTCCACATATGTGGTCTTAGCCTCAAAAGCTCAGCTAGAGTGATAGTGCATGTCACTGGTGTTGACAAGATCTCTATCAATCCTTGCGAGTCCATGGCTTTTTCTGATGAGATTCTTCGTGAGGGAAGTGCTTTAATCTCGGATTTTGCTTCATACTCTCCTAAGTATGAAGGTAAGGTTTTCAGTGAGTGAGGTTTGCTCTCCATTGTTCTAACAGAGCCCCCATCTCCCCAGTAAGATTGCAGATCCAAGTCCACTTGAGATCCTGCCTCAAATTCCACTATGGGAGGATTCCTGATGTCCTTTTCCCAATTTGTCTGATTAGTTTGGCAACTTAGCTCGTTTGCAAAGTTTGCCTCTCTCACTTGTTTCCAAAATTCATTGTAATCCTCATCTCTTCCGTAAGACCTCTGTATGACTGGATGAAAACTCTCTATCTCCTGATCGGTTGTGTTCAACACTATGCGGTCATCCTTGTGTGTATTTTCAGGCTTTTGTGCACTGGGAGTCTTTTCAGCTACCCGTGAAACGATAGTCTCTTGCTGAATTGGGTTTTCCTTTCCACAATTCATTGTTTCTTTTGGTGGTTCTAATAAGGCTTGTGCAGTCTCGATCATTCTCTGGCACATTTCAAGTCTCTGCTTTTCCAATTCCGCGTTTGGGTATGTCATCCACCTCTGTTCTTGTGTTTGGTTGTTCTTTAACCTAGCTTCGTAAGCTCTCATCAGTGCGTCCAATGGTTCGTGTACTTTGTCGACTAGCACTGATCCCCCTGAGCTTAAGCTTGTTGTTTCTTTGATACTCTTTTGTTTCGTTCTTTCCGGGCTCATCTCTCGTTTCCCGTTTTGACTCTCAAGTTTTTCTAATCTATCTTTAGTTCGCTTTAGTTCCTCAGCTAGAATAGCGTCTTCACGTTCTTTTCTCAACTTCATGCGTGCTTTTCTAGCTTTCCATGTGTTTTTCTGACTCCGCGGTCCTGGACTAACCATTTCAGTCGCTAACTTTCCGTTCTCAGGTTCTCTAGTGGTTTTCTTAGCTTGAGCTCTAGTAACAACTTGCGTTGGTATCAGAGTTTCATTTTCAGACCCACTGCTGGTAGGAATAGTTTCTAGCATATTCAATGTCGTCTTTTGCACTTTGTTTGGATTCTTTGAACAATCCTCAATGAAGTGAGTAACCCCACACTCAGTGCAATAAGCGTTAATTCTAATGATTTCCATATGTGGACAAACATTCATAAGATGGTCACCTCCACACTTGTAACAGGGTCCTAGTGCTGGTCTTGGTCCCATTTGATTCGTCCTTTGTGGATAGGATGGTCTTTGTCCTGTTAACCCTCCATGAGCTATGAACATCAATGTTCTTGCGTCCAAATTGTACCTCTCTTCATCAGAAGCACTTGTAACTGTTGGTATTCCAACATTCCCAATCATGCCCCATGGTTCTGGTTGTTTGGGTTCTTCTGGTGGGTAATACACAGTTGGAGACATGTGTGCACCAGATTCTTCATAATAGGCTTGAACAGGCACTAAGGCTTGTTCTTCCTGATTCTCTAAGGTTGGTGCATATCTAATGCCCACTGGTCTTGCTCCTGGTGAAGGTGGTTGTTGTCCCAATATCGGTTGCGGTCTTTCTATCCCCATAGGTCCTGGCACATTTCCCGTTGGTTATCGAGGTACTGGATGTACTTGAGGTGGTGCTAATTGAGCAGGAGGTGCATACTGATGCTCCCTTACATACCCTTTGTTGTAATAGCACTCCTTTGTTGGATGGTTTGTCCATTTTTGTTCAATAGCACACCATTTCAGTGTTTTTGGCAATGGTTTTTGGTATGGTGCCATCCTTTTTAGAGCATCTTCTATCATTTGCTCTACATTTGGCATGGTTGTTGTTTGAACATTCTTTTTAGTGGTAATCTCGCTCGCTACGGAGAAGGAGCTACTGGATGCAAAATCTGTATCCGCTGACACCTCTCCATAAACCGTACAGTTATCCACTAAGTACAATGCCTCTCTCATTACTTGCTCGAAACTTGTACAAGCTTTCAAGTGCAAGTCCTTCTTGAGAGTGTCGTTTCTCAATCCCTCAATAAAGAGAACAGATAGTCTGTCATCTTGTGGTCGTTCACGTACTGGACATCTCTCAATGTATTGTTTGAAGCGAAGTGAAGCTTCCTTCACTTTTTCGTGTTCTCTCTGTTTAAAAGCATATATTTGTGAGACCGTATTGTGCTTAATCCCTCGTTTTGAGAATTCCTCAGCAAACTCTCTTAGAAAATGGTCAATGTCATGGAATCCCCCTATGTTCAGTGGTTGAAACCATGTCAATTCCGTACCTTCTAGAGTAAGACCAAATCCCTCGTATTGTGTATAGAAATCTGTTATCTGCTCAGCTCTTAAGACTTGCTTAAAGAGTGACACATGTGCATACGGATCTCCTGAACCACCATACTTATTTGGCATACACTTGGCTACTTGAGATGGTCTCATACGTCTATGGTCTACTACCAATCTCATTGCTCCTGTGTCCCAGCTAAAGCTTTCTCTAGCATCATGGACTCCATGGGTTACCCTTGTCGGTTCCCCTGCCCTGAATCTACTACTAGGAGGTAAATGTGATGGTTCCGCTTCGAACCTTGGACCTGGAGTGGTATACGTGGGGATTGGAACTACACTACCTCGATTCGTATCCATTGACTCTCTGGAATGTAATGATCCCATTGGTCCGGGCTTCGAGTACTGAGGTTGACTGAAAGAGTCAGCAGCCTGAGTTCTTTGTCCTCCTGTTGTCATTGGGTTTTGCCCTCCATTTGTTGGTGCTGGTCTTTGTGAGCTAGAAGTAACATAATACTGATGTAGTGGTCCCCCAAAGTATGTATATCCTTCTAATTATTTCTTGCCCATTGTTGAGTATTGCCTGCCATACTTGTCGTAAGCGGAAATTTTCACTTCCGATCCCTCTGTGTAGGTAAAGACATAAAGTCTTTTTTGGTCTGTCAACTCTCCAGTGTAGGGTTCTTCACATATATAATAGAGATCCTTCTCCCCATTATTATATTTGTATAGCCCCACATAGATGTTATCAGTGTTGATCCTTGTAGTTTCATTCTCTCTTCTTAACCTCGCATCACGGAAGTTCGTTATTGGTGCTTTCTCCTCAAGTTCTTCATCTACTTTGGCTTTGGTGCCCATCAATCCCCACTTGTCCACAATGTTAGGGTTTAGGACTACCAAGTACATGGTACCCTCGTCATCTAGATATCTATCTCCGCTATAGCTCACAGGCACTAAGTCCTTGAACTCACTAGATCTCTCCTCTATCTTCACACAATAGCGGTCCATTCCATCCTTGTAGATCTTGGCACCTTGCTCATTGTCGTACTGGTATTTTATGAACAGTAGCTTCATTGTGGCGAAAGGGTTTGATGATCCTGCTGCCATATTTTCTCTGTTGTTCAGGTTCAAGTGTTCCAAGTGTTCGGTGAAAATCTCGTAAGATCTCTCCGAAGAAGTATCAGAGACACTTCCTTCAAAGATCGGCTCTAATGGTTGCACCCAACTTTAGTTTACACTTCCCTCGGTTGATATGACACTTGCTTGTTCCCCTTGTTTTGGTTGGTTATTCTGGAGATTCCTGCCCGATCTCAAATTCATCAATTCCCCTAAAGGACTTTAACTTCTCTGTCTCGGCAATTTGTTTTCCCAAGTTGTTGTGGTCAGAATTGATCCAAACTGATTGATACTTGGTCAATTGTTTAATCTTGTCAGTTGGACAACTTCTGTTTCATCAAGTGAGAATTTTGTTGCAGTTATGCTGAAAAAGACATTATACGCGTATGATGTCTTTTTTCACAGATTTAGACTATTTTGGTTATGCTCACTCTCAGTAGCCCCCTTATGCTCTTTCCACTCACAAAATTCAGTTTGAACTCTGTTTGAGCAAGTTATGGCTAATTTAGGCTTTTCTTGGTAATTTTCCGCTTTTGACTTGTTTTTTGGGTCAATTGTGATCCAAATGGGATGAAACTTGAAATATAACCTCTAGACATCTATTACAATGGATCTGTGTTAGCAAAGTATCAAAATATGTCCAAAAGTAGGTCAAAGACATTATACGCGTATGATGTCTTTTTCATCAATTTGGGTCAAAACTTGATATTTATGCTTCCTACAGTGCTTGTAACAATCTTGTCAGGTTAGATATCAAAAATAAGCAGTGGATGTGCCAAAAGACATTATACGCGTATGATGTCTTTTGTCCCAGATTTTGGCTATTTTTGGTTTTAAGCCTTCTCCAATGTTTATAATTGAGTTTCAAGTGTTTTTGTCAGGTTTGAATGTAAAAACAAGATCTGAATCCAAAATTTCCTATTCTTTGCGTTTCTTGGACTCCGACTTGTCTTTTTGGGTTTCTTTGAGTGTTAATGCTCTTGTTTTAAGTTGAAATTAGGGTATAACCCCCCTTTTGAACACTCTGGTAAAGTCAAAATTTCTGTTTTGGTCTATGTTTGGTCATTTAGACATCATACGCGTATGATGTCTAAAGTTGCAGATTTCCAGTTTTTTGGCACAGAATCCTTCCTAAAGCTTTCTCTAGTGCTCAGCAACTCACAGATACACAGAAAAATTTCTCTGACTTTTGTTTATTGCAAGTTTCACTACTAACTCGACGGTTTAGTGATCTAACATGCAATCAACCACATCAAGCAAATACTCCAATGATTATTAGCTCTAGATCAGGATCAAATGAAGTCCTACCTAAGCTATTCCTAATCATAAAATGGGTTTGGTAATTGTGATTTTAAAGAGATCCACTGCCACTCACGGACTAGCAAATTCTTCTTCTATCAACAACTACTCAACACCAACAAAACAACAAACAAATCTAAGCTAAACTAAAAATACTGTCAACACGGAAGACCCAGGAATACCCCACTTCCTAGTATCTCTCGAGATCTTCGGAGTCCACCACTCCTAGATCTTTTCTAACTAAAGTATACAAAGTAGTTTATACGACTCACTTCGTAGGATTAGTCTAAGGTCACCTACTTAGGGCTCTCATCCCCGGCAGCGGCGCCAAATGTTAAGGCGGTTACGCCGCTAGCGGAAGCTAAATAGCGAGAACTCAACCAACAACAGAATTTGTCAGACGAGGACGAAGCTTGACCCGCAGGCGCATGGAAACAACTAGGTGGGTGTCAAATCACCTACTCGACCTTCTAATGACAATCACTACTAAGGAAATCAAATCTAAGTTCTAAAATACGCAAGTGACTGAAATCCGTTCTACGAACGAATGCTATACGAAACAGGATCTAGAATCATTGAATCGATCTCAAACTCAAGGGAAAGTCTATACACTAGGTAAGAACAACACCCTTAAGACTTGAACTGCAAAATCAACCTATAACCACTCCGTGCAGTAAACGCGTATGAAGACAGGCCGAAAAATACAGGTGACCGAAACTTGACCCCGATGGTACTAATGTGTAGCTCTACTCGTTGTGGTTCTATAGATATGCTGCACGCTCTATTCCGACACACGAGTTGGAAGAAAACTCACACCGAAGCTCGTAGGAACTTACCACACATAGAAGCCGATAGCGCGCACTCTTGGTATCAGTGCGTAGCTCTCGCCGTTGCTAACACAATGGCGGTGTCGCTTCTCCAATGGCGGCTCCGTAGCTCGCGTAGCAAGTAGATAAGACTCTCTCTCACTCTATCTCAGACACAATCACGGCGCTCAAAAACTCACTTTGATTAATAATCTGAATCCCTTAGGTTACAAAACTTTGGCTTATATACCTCAGTCTTGGAGGTGAGAACATCTCTAACTAATTACATCAGCAAGTGAAATTACTTCGGGATTACAAGCTGGAAACTCAATTGAGTCCCGTTACTTAATGAATGGCTCAATTCAAAATCAATGTCGGAAAGACATTTATTACAATCAATGGTTACAAAAATGATGAGTGTGAGCAAAAATGTGGGTGTGATCCTCTGCTGGCTCAACAACGAGGAACCCTTTGCAGAAGTTCCTCGTCAAACCACGAGGAACTTCTACAAAGGGAGATGTTTGTACCTGTAGAGGGGGTCGTAAGAAAGGTGTCTCTCCCTCGCCAAGCGACTCGTGGCAAAGGCGTTGCCAAGAGATCTCCTAGCAACCAAAGATGGCCCTGCCTCCTGGGTCAACTCTGGAACTGGAGCGGGAGGGGGGGGTGTAGGAGTAGGGGGAAGAGGTGGAGAAGAGGGGCGGGGGGGGGGGGGGGAACGGCAAAGGTAGAGGGACAGGGGAACGAGGCAGCGGGAGTAAGAGGTGGGGGGGAGGATGATGAGGAGGGGGGGAACTTTGGGGGGGGAGAGGCTGTCGAGGGTGGAGCTGAGGTGGGGGCTGGAGCAGGGACCTCATCCTGCTCAAGAGGACCAAAACGGTTCCCCGTGGGAACAGACTGCTGCTGGGCAGGCGCCTAAGGCCCTTTGAGTGTCAAGTTGTCACTGTGGCCCCTACCGTCGTCAACCACGGACCTGCTGCCATCCCTCCTCCGCTGGAGCCTCAGGCTCAGAGGGTGGCTCTGCATGTGTGCGCTGTGTCTCTGTCTGTGGTTGCTGGCCAGCCCTTGCAGGCTGGGACTGAGTCTGTGGTGTAGGTCGAGGCCTCCTCCGTGGACAGGCCTTCGCAAGATGGCCCATCTATCGACAAATGAAGCACAAGTTCGGGAGGTCCGAATACTCCACGCTCTATCTAAACCAATCCCCACTCATCTGAGGCAGAAGAATGATCTTTGGGAGAGTGTGAGTGTCCCTAACCAGAACGGGAATTGAGGGACTGCCGGCCGCCTTTCCAGCTACTAAGGCTGCCATGCGAGGTGTCTCTGGGACAGTCCCAATCGCTGAGCCTATCCTGGACAAAAGTGGTAAGTAATCCCTCTGCAAACCAGGAAAGCAGACGGAGATGGGGATGTCTGCCTCCTCTATCAGAACATCTGAAGCAGGGTCAAAACCATGTCTCCACTGTTGAAAGTAGGCTCGGCCTGCTCGTATGGTCAATGGACTCATGGCAATGACCTTCGACGCCATCTCGAGGGTCTTGAACTCGATTTGGTAGTATCCTCGTCCGAGGATCTGAACGTCCAAGATCTTGCCCACCTCTACAAGAAGGCGGGCCTGGAGAAGGTCACGCAGCTCTCCTCTGCTGGGTCTGGTGCCGAGAATCTTGTAGATGACTAAGGTCTCCTGCAGACGATCCACCTCTGCGGCTAGGCTCGCTTGCTCTGTTGGAGTAAGAGCAAGTCGAATGGTGGGCTCAGCGGGGTTGGGCGAGGGGACTTTATCAGAGTCCCTCTGTGGCGGAGCTGGAGCCTCCATCTGTGTCTGCTGCTGTGAGGAAAGGACAGAAGCGTTGTCGAAAAGAGAAGCTTTTGCTAGACCGAACCCGTCACTAGTACTGGTGAGGCCCGACAAGCAGGATGGCAGTCGTTTTGCTGGATTAGGAGGCGGGGCTGGGGGGATGAGGTAAAAATCGGGGCGGGAGGTGGGTAGGGTAGCGGCGAAGGGCGGGCAGGGCAGCGGACGGGCAAGGGAGCGGGGCGGGCAAAGGGCAGCGGGCGGGTTGGGCTGCAAGAGGGCTGGGCAGCGCACTGGAGGAAACGCGCAGCAGGTGCGGGCAGCGAGGGCAGGGGGGAGGGAGCAGCAATGGCGCACGAGGGCGAGGGGGGGGGGGGGGGGGCGCGACAGCAGCAGCAAGCACGCAGCGTCAGCTGAAGGGTCGTCAAATCACCGGTTCCCTGTCATTCTTCAAAAACATGATTAGGAATCGACACGCCCAGGTGGACTTGGGTTACGCGCAACCGCAGCAAGCACAAAAAAAAATTCTCGTGGTTCTTTCCTTGAGTGATACAGAACACTGTCAAAACTCTGATACCAATGTAAGGTGCTGCAGAAGTGAATATTGAACTTTGCTCAAGATGAGTGCTCCAAACTATGCTCAAGGTTCCTTTTACTTACGGAAGGGAGAGCCTTCCATTCCTTTAGTGAGAAAGTGCAAATGATCACAAGCAAAGCGGATAGACAGTGTGAATGAAGGTGCTGAGATTGAGAGATAGAGAGAGAAGAATACGAAACCAGAATGTTGTCAAACACTCCTCCGAAGGCCCCACTCTCTATGGCGAGAGTGGTCTACTATTGATAACACAAATCTCTAGAATGCTTTGGACTTGCAGACGATGTGAACGACGATGAGACGGGCTGAAATCTGAAAACGCTAATGGCTGAAATTTGCAAATCTTGTATCTGCTGAATTCTCACTCTATGCCGGTGATGATGGCGATGACGATGATATGACGATGACGTGCTGAAAACGTTGATGCTGAAATTTGCATTTTCCGGGCGGAATCTGCAAACTTCTGTGGATCTCACCGTGCGACGAGGATCTGCTGCGGGAAGGTGAGATCTGTGAGGTTTGCTACTTCTATTGCGGTGTCTTGATGCTGAAAACTAAAAATGATGATGCTTCTATTTCGCAATGAATCTGGAAAACGCTAAGAGTCCTGCAGATCCAAAAACGCTAGGGCTGATTCTGCTAACCCTAGGGCTAATTTGTGATTTGATGTAAAAATACTAGGCTTTTGCTTTATCTTGCTGTCGCCAAGCTGCTGTAACGCAACACGCTGGTTGTCCTTGGCACTAACGCTAGGCTGGTCTTTGGCTGAAAATGCGGTGTTGACTTCCTGGGGGGTCTTGCTGAGAAGGTGCACTGTTGGATGTCAGGTCCCTGTTGCCTCTTCTGCCAGAAAGTACTAGCGCTGGGTTTTCTTATATACTTGCTTGTCAAATTTCCCTACCCAATTTCCCAACAAAAGTCACTTCAAAATAATAAGTGAAACATGGCTAAAATAGGAAAAATAGGTTTTCTGCACTGTAAAATGCTCCTCATGGATTTTGATGGTAATGCTGATGATCATGCTATGTGCAACCAGAGGATATGCATCTACTCTAAGTGTCTGGACATGCATGGTTTGCAAACAGATTCACACAAGTGCCAGAACACTTCCTAAGCTAATTGAGCTGAACTGAAATGAACCCTAGTCATGAAGTAGCTTGTCCACGTACACATAGGGTTGGATGTGCACATGACATACCCTCCTTTTCAAAGTGAGGTACTGGTACCAAACTGTATGGCATCGAGGGAGATCGCCAACAGCGTCTGGATGAATCCTGGGAAGGACTCTTCGTCGGCCCACTCTGACGCGTGGGTCATGCGATACTTGAACTTCATAAAGGTGTGCAACGCTTGCTTCTTTGGGCCGCGCCGAAAGCGACACAAAGTCATCTCTGGCTCCTTCAATGTTTCAACTTCGTCGATAGTCATGGGTCTACCTTCTTCAAGAATCCCTGAGGATGAAAATTCGTGAAACCACTTCTAACACAAAAACATGAACATACCCATTCCATGTAAAGTGACTGGAAAAATTCTAGTCTTTTAAAAAGATTGTGCATGCAATGTAGATGAACATAGAGACGGAGTGCCAAACCGTTCATCAAACACACGCAAATAACGGACTCTAATCTTGACTTTCTGATCTAAATCAATCAACCGTGGCAAATCACAATGAAAATGCCCATGCTTGATGCTCAATCCTTCTTGTGCTCTTTCGGATACTGTGTCATGCCAAGGAAGAGAAATGGAATGGGAATTTCTTGAATGCAAACATTTCATCTTTTCATGAGTAATTGGCATACATCCGTGCTCATTTATGAGTGAATCGTGTTCATCGTGCAATATGTCATGCCTATGAAAAGGGATCATATAAGAACAGTGACTAATATATAGGAAAGCATCACAAATGAAACACTCGAACAATGGGCTGACTAACCATTCGAACACATAATACTTCCTGCGGGGGTTCTTTGGACCTCGACTCGAGAGCCAAGATCGATTCTTCGTGATTGATCGAATCTCCCTGTGAAGGTTCTTTGAACCTCGACTCAAGAGCCAAGATCGGTTCTTCGTGATTGATAGAATTTGCAATGAGGTTAGCTTCACTAGAAAAAAAATCAACTAAATCATCATCCTTGTGAACAATCACATCATTATCATGCAAACCACCATGCTCGTGAATAATCACATCTTGACCATGCAAATCATTATGCTCGTGCATAATCACATGTTGATCATGTAAATTATCATGCTTATCGTTATCACGCAAATCATGTGTGTTGTGATTTGGAGAAGAAAAGACTGAGAGAGTCTCCTTGTCGTCATCCTTTGCAATATGTGCCTGCATATAAGAAAAGAGTCGGAACAACTCTTGCATGTGTTGGGCTCTCTGTTCGGCCGCCAAGCGCGCTTGCTCACGCTCACGCTCAAAGGCTAACCGGCTTTCTTCACGCTCGTGAGCCAATTCTGTTGTTCTTTCTTGGTGCTTGCAATCCATTTCTGCTTTTCTTTCTTGGTGCTCATGCTTTATGGATTTCTTTTGTTGTGTGCACGATGTAATTCTGCCTTTCTTTCGCTTTTCTTGCTTCATGTTCTAACTTTCTGTCCATCATCATCTTGTCAAAAGCCTCCATAGGAGTGAGTGCAATCCTTGGCGTAGATCGGGAAGAGGGAGGGTCGGAAAAACCTCTTGGTGGGGAAAATTCTTCTTCGCCACTGCCATGCTCATATCTCCATGCGAAGTATCCATTCCGCTTCGGGTAATGAACATACACTGAAGTCTTGGGTTCTTAAGTTCACGAGGAACTTGGGTTCTTGTGGGTCTTGGGTTCTTGGGTTCTTGGGTTCTTAAGTCTTGAGGTTCTTGAGGTTCTTGAGGTTCTTGAGTCTTGAGGTTCTTGAGGTTCTTCTTTAGCTTGCAATCTGTGTTAGATAAGGATCTTCTCTTACCCGAGCTTGTCTCTTTTCTGCGGGTGCGTCCCTTGGCGGCCTTGCACTCACACCAAGGTTGCTTTTTTCCACCTCACGTTGTCAGGAGTTTTTTGGAGCAAGGGATTGCGCATATGTACATACCCATGCATGGTGCATCAAATAAAGTATTGCCCATTTTCCAGAGCCAGGTGGTTACGTGGGGCCCACATGTGTACAGGTAGGACACCATGTACATAGTGCATCGATTTTCATCGTTACTAGTACCATTGTGTTTTTCTACAATAAGGAGGAGTTGGTAGCGCATAAAACTTCTCGAGGAAGCTATCCGCGGGCCCACGACGTGAGGTCAGCAGGTGCGTCAGATGGCATCTAGTGGCGTCAGGAGGGCGAACGAGGTCAATATTTGCACGCGGATGAGGACGGACACAACGTGGGTGTTTTCTTGTGAGAGTTATGCAGAAAGGTCATCATTAGGACCACTTTTTGGGGCCACTTCTTGTGGTGGCGAGATGCATTATTGGAAAAAAGCTGAGTGCCCAGTGTGCGAATGATGCAAAAAGGTGACAACTATGCACTGCGAGGTCAGTTTTTGGCCTGTTCGGGGTCCGTTTGAGGTCATCTAAAAGGCCAAGGGTGCCCAACTAATAAAGCTAAGTGTGGGAACTGAAAAAACTGAGAGAAGACCAGAAAAAACGTGGAGAAGAGAGGAGGAACAGCCGCAGCTGTGTTTTTGCTCATTTTGGAGCCTGTTTTGGCCGTAAACTGCTCATCCGAGGTCGGATTTGAGCACTTTGACATTGTAGACTGGGGTTTTGGGTCGTTCCGGACGCAATGACGTTGTCCATTTTTCCAAATTCCTCACTTTTTTTTTGCTGTTTTTCTGTGTAATCTTCTCCGGTGAGTGAAGCTTCTTCTCCAATTTGTGATTGTATCTGGTATCTTTTACCCATATTGTGTGAGCTATTTGCCCCATTGGTGTTGGCCCAAGCTCATTTGTATCTAAACATCAGAAATTCTCCTCTTTTGAGCTGAATTTTTTGGGTGTGTGTGTGTGTGTGTGGAGTGGACAAGTGGATAGTTTCTCTCCTCTCACTCCAGAGGTGTGTTCCCTGTCTCGGCCAGGTGTGTTGTCTAAGCCGAGTGGTGCCCCATAGTGTGTGTGTGTATATCCTTCCAAGAGTGTGTGTCGGGTCGTTATAGAGGCGCTGTGTGTGTTTTCATCCCGCTCACATTGTTTTGGCGCCCCCACGGAGGATCTTCTTCGAGTACCTTCTGCTTCGAGCTTCGAGCTTCGGGATTACAGATTGCAGATTACAGGTTATAGGTTACAGGTTATAGGTTACAGGTACAGGTGATTCACACAGGTACAGGTAGCTGGAGTACAGTGATATACTAGCAGTGATGTCACTTGCAGTTGTTGTGGGAATGCATCACTTGGCGCCTATTTGAGCGCATTGTCTGCTGGATTGTACGTTACTTGTGGAAACTGCCATTGTACGCATTTGTGGAGCCATACTTGGTTGTAAAGGCCAAGAGGAAAAGGAGAGCTCGTCGAAAGTTTCATGTTTCAGATTTTCCACTAGGGGATGGGCAATTAAGCTATGACTTGAAGGAGGATCTGACGAGCAGGAAGGCATATGTTACTTTTGGGCAGCTCATAGAAATGGTTCCTAAACTAAAGCGACAGTGGAAGAGGATGGTTAACCCAATGGAGAAAGAGCAAGAGAGAGGTTCAGTAAAGGTGTTGGCAATGGATGAGCTACCAGACATTTGTCCAATAGTAGATGTGTGGTATAAAAGGAAAAATTTGGGACAAGGTTATGTGGATGGCGGAGCCCAAATATGCATCATAACACACTCATGCGTTGAGAAGATGGGTCTCACAGTGGCTGGGGTGTCAGGTTTTCGGATCAGATTGGCAAACCATCAAAAAGTAAAATGCTTGGGTGTTGTAAAGAGCTTAGAAGTAGAGGCATATGATGCAAAGGCAGTGGTTGATTTTCATGTGATGCCAGCAGGGTTGGGAGCATATCCTATTATACTGGGCAGACAATGGTTACGTGCAGTGGGAGCCGTTCAAGATTGGTGACATGGTACGATTAGCCTCTATGGAAAGACAGGTACCAAGAAGCTTTATAATATGGACACAAGGAAACGATTAGAGGAGCTTTATGAAGATGAGGATGAGTCTAGTGATGAAGACTCTTCCACGGTGACAGATGAGGACAGTGATAGCACTACCAGCAATGATGAGGATACTGATGTTGCATTTATTTTGATGGATAAAGAAATCCAGGAGTGTGGTTTAGTCGCATTTGCGAATGAAGTTGAAGATGAAAGTGAAGGGCCTTATGAAGTGATTGAAGGGCTGATGCAAACCAAGGTTGAGTTGTCAAAGAAGCAGGAATTAATGACGCAAATGATTAGTGGAGACCTCTCAGCTATGGAGAAGGATATATTTTTGCATATGTTGGCTAGTTTTCCTGATTTGTTCATTACTTCATATGAAGAGATCAGAGGGTTCAAGGGTGAAGAGATGCATATAGAGCTGAAAGAAGGTGCTAAGCCAGTACGGAAAAGGCTAAGAAGGATGGGTCAAGAGCAAATGGAAGCCTTGCGGGTAGAGGTGGACAAGTTATTGAAGGCAGGGTTCATAGTTCCAGTGGAGACCACAGAATGGGTGAGTCCAGTAGTAGTCAGTCCAAAGAAGGATGGAAAGTGGAGAATTTGTGTAGATTTTAAACCCTTAAACACAGCCACTAAGAAGAACCCATATCCTCTTCCATTCATCGATCAGATCTTGGATTCAGTGGCAGGTTATGAGAGGTACAGTGTGTGTGATGGTTTTTCAGGCTATTTTCAATTGAAGATTGCTCTTAAAGACCGCACAAAGACAACATTTATTACGCCATGGGGCTGCTATTGCTACACAGTGTTGCCGTTTGGGTTGTCA
Source organism: Adiantum capillus-veneris (assembly GCF_014529385.1). NCBI lineage: Eukaryota > Viridiplantae > Streptophyta > Polypodiopsida > Polypodiales > Pteridaceae > Adiantum > Adiantum capillus-veneris. The sequence continues at coordinate 154,666,849 of NC_140939.1, forward strand.
AATGGACCATCTTTCTATCAAGAAAGAGCAAATTGGGTGCTGGAACCATTCATTGGTAGTTGTGTTAAGGCTTTTATGGATGACTTCTGTGTTTATAGCAGTAGGGTTGAACACCATGAGAAGCTGCAGATGGTATTGGCTCGATATGATGAATGTGGAGGACAACTAAATCCAAAGAAATGTCATCTAGCACAGCCAAGGGTGAAGTTATTGGGCCATATGGTGTCAGAAAATGGCATTGAGGCTGATCCAGATAAGGTTAAGTCTATTATTCTTCTTCCATCACCTATGAGTACGAAGCAATTGGCAACCTTTATACACAAAGTGAAGTACATGGCACGGTTTATTCCATTGTCTTCGCAGCTTCTTTATCCATTACAGCAAGTGGCAAAGCATGATCCATTTCAATGGGATGACAAGTGTGAAGAAGTGTTTCAAGAGGTGAAAGAGGTGTTAGGGGGGTTGTCAGCCATGCAGGCTCCTGATTGGGAGAAAGTTTTTTATGTAAATCCATCAGTAGGGGATGATTCCATTGGAGCCATGCTATTGAAAGGGGAAGGGCAGCCATTATATGAGGCCAGTGTATTGTGCAAGCCGAGTGAAGTTGGTAGCGGAGAGAAAGTTATCGGAAGTAGAGCTAGTGATGGCCAGTGTAATATTTGCTTGTCGACGATTTCGTCATTACTTGCTACCACGGCCTTTTGTTTTCTTGATGAGTTATGCCTTTTTGCCACAGTTAATTAATGGTATTAACATGTCAAATGTGGTGAAGAAATGGGTAATTGAGCTGCAAGAGTTTGAGTTCTCTTTTCTAGTGGAAGATAGTACAAGGGCTACCCTAGCTGATTTGTTGACCTACAAGGAGAATCCCCTTATTGTTAAGGAAGAGGTGGTGAGAAAGGTAGTTGAAGAAGTGCCACAGATCAGAAATGCACATGTGTTGTTCTTTGATGGTTCATACAGAAAGAGCCACGATGCAGCTTCAGAGGGTATAGCACTTTATGATCCAGAGGGGAAGCTAGTATGCAAGAGAGGGTTCAAATTGGATGTGCATAGTAACAAATGAGGCTGAATATGCCACATTGGAAGCCGGATTACACATTTGTTTGAAGCATGGGGTTCGAAGGTTGAGCATAAAAGGTGATGCCTTGTTAGTGGTGAAGCAAGTGTTGGGTGTGTGGAAGAGCAAGAACACCTCATTGAAGGAAATGTGCTTCAGAATTAAAGGCCTGTTAAAAAAGTTTGAAGCATGGAGTATCAGACACATTGAACGTGCTCTAAATGGAGAGGCACATGAAGCAGCTCAAGGCATGATTGGGGAACTATTTGTGTTGAGGACCACTTTACCTCTTTATCATGGCCGGGAAAGTTTGGCTCAAGAAGAGGAGTTTTTGCTAACACGAATCATTCCAAAGGAGATTCAGAAGTCTAAGAAGTATGGCTTTGTGCGTAGAGCATACAGGTACAAACTTATTGGTGATGTCTTATACATGAAAGGGGCTGATCTCGTGTTGAGACGTGTACCTTGGCGGGAGGAGCTTTACAGAGTGTTGGAAGAGAATCACGAAGGCGCATGTGGTGGCCATTTTGCTCTAAAGATCACCTTGCATAAGATTTTGCAAGAGGGGTATGTATGGCCTAGTTTGCACAAGGATGTTCACCATTGGTGTAGGTCTTGCAATAGGTGTCAAGCAGTTGGGAAGAGAGTGTTGAAGCCAGAGCTACGAAAAACCATTATGGCATTTGATGTGTTTGAAAAGTGGGGGATTGATGCAATAGGCCCGTTACCTATCACAAGCAGGGGCAAAAGCTATATTTTGACGGCAGTGGACTATTTCTCTAGATGGGCAGAGGCTATAGCAGTAAAACAGATCACTGCAAAGGATGTGGCAAAATTTGTGTATGATGAAATATGTTGCAAGTTTGGGGTGCCACTGGAGCTACTTTCAGATAAGGGGCCTGGTTTTAGAGCTAAACTGCTAGATTTTTTATGTGCAAAGATGAAGATTAGGCACCAGCATACCACTCCTTATTACCCGCAGTGTAATGGCTTAAATGAAAGATTCAATGGTGAGTTGGTACAAATTATTTCTAAAGTGACAGAGCACCAAGGAAAGAATTGGGATTTGGAATTGCCTAGTGCATTATGGGCTTACCGTACTTCGGTGAAGACAGGTACAGGGTTTACTCCATTTCATTTGGTGTATGGAAAGGAAGCACTATTGCCTGTGGAGGTAGAATTGCCTGCAGTCAAGATGTTAGAGAAGTTGCTTGGGCTGCCTAGTGATGCATTCAAAGAGAGGCTCTTGCAGTTACAAGAGGTCCATTTGGATAGGATGAGCGCATTGGAGCATTATGGGCAGATGCAGGATAAGGCTTTGGCAAAGATAAATGACTTGGTTTTGCGCTACAACAGTAAGCTGGACAACACCTTCCAAAAGAAGTTTCAAATTAAGTGGAAGGCCCTTTCAAGGTAGTGGAGTGTTTCCCGAATGGTACATATCAGTTGGCTAACCTGGATGGGATTTTACATACATCAAGGGTAAATGGATTGCGTCTTAAGTTGTATCATGCCAGGTTGATGATGGTGGAGCAATATGAGTTTTCTGAGGAGCGAGTGATGTCTGTGAAGGATGAGGAGACCTGTGATGCGGCGAGTCTCATATCTCTCTTTGCTGCTGCTGATCATGAATGATCTAGCAGGCTAGGGGATGGGCAAATTATGTCAGGAGTTTTTTGGAGCAAGGGATTGCGCATATGTACATACCCATGCATGGTGCATCAAATAAAGTATTGCCCATTTTCCAGAGCCAGGTGGTTACGTGGGACCCACATGTGTACAGGTAGGACACCATGTACATAGTGCATCGATTTTCATCGTTACTAGTACCATTGTGTTTTTCTACAATAAGGAGGAGTTGGTAGCGCATAAAACTTCTCGAGGAAGCTATCCGCGGGCCGACGACGTGAGGTCAGCAGGTGCGTCAGATGGCATCTAGTGGCGTCAGGAGGGCGAACGAGGTCAATATTTGCACGCGGATGAGGACGGACACAACGTGGGTGTTTTCTTGTGAGAGTTATGCAGAAAGGTCATCATTAGGACCACTTTTTGGGGCCACTTCTTGTGGTGGCAAGATGCATTATTGGAAAAAAGCTGAGTGCCCGGTGTGCGAATGATGCAAAAAGGTGACAACTATGCACTGCGAGGTCAGTTTTTGGCCTGTTCGGGGTCCGTTTGAGGTCATCTAAAAGGCCAAGGGTGCCCAAATAATAAAGCTAAGTGTGGGAACTGAAAAAACTGAGAGAAGACCAGAAAAAACATGGAGAAGAGAGGAGGAACAGCCGCAGCTGTGTTTTTGCTCATTTTGGAGCCTGTTTTGGCCGTAAACTGCTCATCCGAGGTCGGATTTGAGCACTTTGACATTGTAGACTGAGGTTTTGGGCCGTTCCGGACACGATGACGCTGTCCATTTTGCCAAATTCCTCACTCTTTTTCTGTTGTTTTTCTGTGTAATCTTCTCCGGTGAGTGAAGCTTCTTCTCCAATTTGTGATTGTATTTGGTATCTTTTACCCATATTGTGTGAGTTGTTTGCCCCATTGGTGTTGGCCCAAGCTCATTTGTATCTAAACATCAGAAATTCTCCTCTTTTGAGCTAAATTTTTTGGGTGTGTGTGTGTGTGTGTGTGTGTGTGTGTGTGTGTGTGTGTGTGTGTGGAGTGGACAAGTGGATAGTTTCTCTCCTCTCACTCCAGAGGTGTGTTCCCTATCTCGGCCAGGTGTGTTGTCTAAGCCGAGTGGTGCCCCATAGTGTGTGTGTATATCCTTCCAAGAGTGTGTGTCGGGTCGTTATAGAGGCGCTCTGTGTGTTTTCATCCTGCTCACAACGTCGATTGGCTAGCCGCTAAGTGCACGGTCCGCTCTCAATGAGTGAAAAGAGGAACAAGGGGAGGCTGGACAAGTCCTTCTTTCTTGGGTTTCCTGTCATTCTTCAAAAACACGATTAGGAATCGACACGCCCAACTGGACTTGGTTACGTGCGATCTCAACAAGCAAAAAAATAATTCTTGTGGTCCTTTCCTTGGGTGATACTAAACACTGTCAAATCTTTGATACCAATGTAAGGTGCAACAAAAGTGAATATTGAACTTTGCTCAAGATAAGTGCTCCGAATTATGCTTAAGGTTCCTTTTACTTACAGAAGGGAGAGCCTTCCGTTCCTTTAGTGAGAGAGTGCAAATGATCACAAAGAAAGCGGATATACACAGTGAATGAAGCTGCTAAATGAGATAGAGAGAGAAGAATACGACACCACAATGTTGTCAAACCCTCCTTCGAAGGCCCCACTGTCTATGGCGAGAGTGGTCTACTTTTGATTGCATAAATCTCTACAATGCTTTGCACTTGCAGACAATGTCAACGACGATGAGGACAACGATGAGACAGATTGAAATCTGAAAACACTAATGGCTGAAATTTACAAATCTTGTATATGCTGAATTGTGACTCTATGTCGATGAAGACGGCGATGACAACAATGTGACGACGAAGTGCTGAAAACGTTGATGCTGTAATCTACGTTTTCCGGGCTAAATCTGCAAACTTTTGTGGATCTCACCGTGCGAGGAGGATCTGCTGCGCGAAGGTGAGACCTGCGAGGTTTGGGACTTCTACTGCGGTGTCTTGATGCTGAAAACTGAAAACGCTGATGCTTCTTGGGTTTCTGTCGCGATGAATCTGCAAAATGCTAGGAGTCCTGCTGATCCAAAAATGCTAGGGATGATATGTGATCTGATACAAAAATTCTAGGCTTTTTGCTTGATCCTGCTGTTGGCAGGCTGCAGTAACGCAAAAACGCTAGCTGTCCTTGGTAAAAATGCTAGGTTGGTCTTTGGCTGAAAACACTGTGTTGACTACCCGGGGGGTCTTGCTGAGAAGGTGCATTATTGGATGTCACGTCCCTCTTGCCTCTTCTACCATAAAGTGCTAGCACTGAGTTTTCTTACATATTGCTTGTCAAATTGCCCTACCCAATTTCCCAACAAAAGTCGCTTAAAAGTAATAAGTGAAAAATGGCTAAAATAGGAAAATTAGATTTTTGCACTATAAAATGTTGCTGATGAATTGTGATGGTAATGTTGATGATCATGTTGTGTACAACCAGAGGATATGCATCTACTCTAAGTGTCTATACATGCACAGTCTGTGAACAGACTCACAAAAGTGCCAGAACACTTTCTAAGCTAACTGAACTGAGCTGAACTGAGCCCTAGTCATGAAGTAGCTTGTCCGTGTACACATAGGGTTAGATATGCACATGACATACCCTCCTTTTCAAAGTGAGGTACTGGTACCGGTCTGTATGGCGTCAAGGGAGATCGCCAACAGCGTCTGGATGAATCCTGGGAAGGATTTCGCCGGCCCACTCTGATGCGTGGGCCATGCAATACTTGAACTTCATAAAGGTGTGCAACGCTTGCTTCTTTGGGCAGCGCCGAAAGCGACACAAAGTCATCTGTGGCTCCTTCAATGCTTCACCTTCGTTGATAGTAATGCATCTACCTTCTTCAACTGAAACCACTCCTAACACAAAAACATGAACATACCCATTCCATGTAAAGTGACCGGAAAAATTCTAGCCTTTTCAAAAGACTGTGCTCGCAATGTAGATAAACATAGAGATGGAGTGCCAAACCGTTCATCAAACACACGCAAACAATGGAGTCTAATCTTGACTTTCTGATCTAAATCAATCAACTGTGGCAAATCACAACGGAATTGCCCATGCTTGATGCTCAATCCTTCTTTTGCTCTTTCGAATACTCTGTCATGCTAAGGAAGAGACATAGAATGTGAATTCCTTGAATGAAAACATTTCATCTTTTCATGAGTAATCTGCATACATCCATGCTCATTCATGAGTGAATCATGTTCATAGTGCAATATGTCATGCCTATGAAAAGGGATCACATAAGGACGGTGACTAAAATATAGGAAAGCATCACGAATGAAACACTCAAACAATGCGTGCTGACTAATCATTCGAACAAATAATACTTTCCGTAGGGGTTCTTTGGACCTCGACTCGAGAGTGAAGATCGGTTCTTTGTGATTGATCGAATCTGCAATGAGGTTAGCTTCACTAGAAAAAGCATCAACTAAATCAACATCCTTGTGAACAATCACATCATTATCAGTCAAATCATCATGCTCGTGAATAATCACATCTGGGCCATGCAAATCATGATGCTCGTGAATAATCACATCTTGATTATGTAAATCATCATGCTGATCATTATCATGCAAATCATGTGTGTCGTGCTTTAGAGAAGAACAGACTGAGAGAGTCTCCTTCTCCTCATCCTTTGCAATTTGTGCATGCACATAAGAAAAAAGTCAGAACAACTCTTGCATGCGTTGGGCTCTCTTTTCGACCGCCAAGCGCGCTTGCTCCCACTCACGTTCAAAGATCAACCGGCTTTCTTCGTGCTCGTGAGCCAATTCTGCTTTTCTTTCTTGGTGCTCGCACTCCATTTCCGCTTTTCTTTCTTGGTGCTCACGCTTTGTGGCTGCCATTCTTTTGTTGTGTGCACGATCTAATTCTACCTTTCTTTCTGCTTTTCTTTCTGTTGTTCTAACTTTCTGTCCATCATCATCTTGTCAAAAGCCTCCATAGGAGTGAGTGCAATCCTTGGCGTAGATGGGGAAGAGGGACAGTCTGAAAAACCTCTTGGTGAGGAAAATTCTTCTTCGCCACTGCCATGCTCATCCCTCCATGCGAAGTATCCATTCCACTATGGGTAATGACCATACATTGAAGTCTTGGGTTCTTAAGTTCACAAGGATCTTGGGTTCTTGTGGGTCTTGGGTTCTTGGGTTCTTGAGTCTTGAGGTTCTTCAGGTTCTGGAGTCTTGAGGTTCTTGAGGTTCTTCTTTAGCTTGCAATCTGCGTTAGAGAAGAATCTTCTCTTACCCCAGCTCGTCTCTTTTCTGCGGGCGGACCCCTTAGCGACCTTGTGCTCACACCAAGGTTGCTTTTTCCCACCTCACGTCGATTGGCCGGCCGCTAAGTGCACGGTACGCTCTCAATGAGTGAAAAGAAGAACAAGGGGAGGCTGGACGAGTCCTTCTTTCTTGGGTTTCTTGTCATTCTTCAAAAACATGATTAGGAATCGACACGCCCAAGTGGACTTGGGTTACGTGCGACCGCAACAAGCAAAAAAAATAATTCCTGTGGTTCTTTCCTTGAGTGATACAGAAAACTGCCAAAGCTCTGATACCAATGTAAGGTGCAGCGGAAGTGAATATTGAACTTTGCTCAAGATGAGTACTCAGAATTGTGCTCAAGGTTCCTTTTACTTACAGAAGGGAGAGCCTTTGTTTCTTTAGTGAGAGAGTGCAAATGATCACAAACAAAGTGGATAGACACTGTGAATGAAGGTGCTGAGATTGAGAGATAGAGAGAGAAGAATACGACACCAGAATGTTGTCAAACCCTCCTCCGAAGGCCCCACTTTCTACGGTGAAAGTGGTCTACTATTGATTGCACAAATCTCTACAATGCTTTGGACTTGCGGATGATGTCGACGACGATGAGGAAGAGGACGAGACGGACTGAAATCTGAAAACGCTAATGGGTGAAATCTGCAAATCTTGTGTCTGCTCAATTTTGACTCTATGTCAATGACAATAGCGATGACAACGATGTGACGACGACGTCCTGAAAACACAGATACTGAAATCTGCGTTTTTCGGGCTGAATCTGTAAACTTCTGTGGATCTGACCGTGCGACGAGGATCTGTTGCGGGAAGGTGAGATCTGCAAGGTTTGGGACTTCTACTGTGGTGTCTTGATGCTGAAAACTGAAAACGCTGATGCTTCTAGGCTTTCTGTTGCGATGAATCTGCAAAACGCTAGGAGTCCTGCTGATCCAAAAATGCTAGGGCTGATCTGTGATCTGATGCAAAAATGTTAGTCTTTTGCTTGATCCTGTTGTCGTTAGGCTGCTGTAATGCAAAAACGTTGGCTGTCCTTGGCAAAAATGCTAGGCTGGTCTTTGGCTCAAAACATTGTGTTGACTGTTGGGGAGGTCTTGCTGAGAAGGTGCACTAATGGATGTCAAGTCCCTAATGCCTCTTCTGCTTGAAAGTGCTAGCGTTGGGTTTTCTTATATGCTTGCTTGTCAAATTGCCTACCGAGTCTCCCAACAAAAGTCACTTAAAGAATAGAGAAGAATGGCTAATATAGGAAAAATAGGTTTTCTGCACTGTAAAATGCTCCTGATGAATTCTGACGGTAATGTTGATGATCATGCTGTGTGCAACCAGAGGATATGCATCTACTCTAAGTTTCTCGACATGCACCATCTGCGAACAGACTCACAAAAGTGCCAGAACAGTTCCTGAGCTAACTGAACTGAACTGAACCCAACCCTAGTCATGAAGTAGCTTGTCCATGTACACATAGGGTTAGATGTGACTATGACATCGCTTCCTTTTCAAAGTGAGGTACTCGTACCGAGCTGTATGGCGTCGAGGGAGATCGCCAATAGCGTCTAGATGAATCTTGGGAAGGACTCTTCGCCGGCCCACTCTGATGCGTGGGTCATGCGATACTTGAACTTATTAAAGGTCTGCAACGCTTGCTTCTTTGGGCCGCACCGAAAGCGATACAAAGTCATATGTGGCCCTTTCAATGCTTCAACTTCGTCAATAATAATGCGTCTACCTTCTTCAAGAATCTCTGAGGATGAAAATTCCTGAAACCACTTCCAACACAAAAACGTGAACATACCCATTCCATGTAAAGTGACTGGAAAAATTCTAGTCTTTCGAAAAGACTGTGCATGCAATGTAGATGAACATAGAGACGGAGTGCCAAACCGTTCATCAAACACACGCAAACATCAGAGTCTAATCTTGAGTTTCTGATCTAAATCAATCAACTGTGGCAAATCACGATGGAAATAACCAGATGCTCAATCCTTCTTGTGCTCTTTCGGATACTGTGTCATGCCAAGGAAGAGACATGGAATGTGAATTCCTTGAATGCAAACATTTCATCTTTTCATGAGTAACCCACATACATCCGTGCTCATTCATGAGTGAATCGTGTTCATCATGCAATGTGCCATGCCTATCAAAAGGGATCACATAAGGATGGTGACTAAAATACAGTAAAGCATCGCTAATGAAACACTCGAACAATCCGTGCTGACTAATCATTCAAACACATAATACTTCCTGTGGGGGTTCTTTGGACCTCGACTCGAGAGCCAAGATTGGTTCTTCGTGATTGATCGAATCTTTGTGTGGGGGTTCTTTGGACCTCGACTCGAGAGCCAAGATCGGTTCTTTGCGATTGATCGAATCTGCAATGAGGTTAGCTTCACTAGAAAAAGAATCAACTAAATCATCATCCTTGTGAACAATCACATCATTATCAGGCAAATCACAATGCTCGTGAATAATCACATCTTGACCATGCAAACCATCATGCTCATGAATAATCACATCTTGATCATGTAAGTCATCTTGCTTATCATTATCATGCAAATCATGTGTCTCGTGCTTTGGAGAAGAACAGACTGAGAGAGTCTCCTTCTCCTGATCCTTTGCTAACCGACTTTCTTCGCCCTCACGAGCCAATTCTGTTGTTCTTTCTTGGTGCTCGCGATCCATTTTTGCTTTTCTTTCTTGATGCTCACGGTTTAGGGCTGCCATTCTTTCGTTGTGTGCACGATCTAATTCTGCCATTCTTTCTTCTTTTCTTGCTTCGTGTTCTAACTTTCTGTCCATAATCATCTTGTCAAAATCCTCCATAGGGGTGAGTGCAATCCTTGGCGCAGATGGGGAAGAGGGAGGGTCGGAAAAACCTCCTTGTGGGAAAAATTCTTCTTCGCCACTGTCATGCTCATCACCTCCATGCGAAGTATCCATTCCGCTTCGTATAATGACCATACATTGAAGTCTTGGGTTCTTAAGTTCACGAGGAACTTGGGTTCTTGTGCGTCTTGGGTTCTTGAGTCTTGAGATTCTTGAGCTTCTGGAGTCTTGAGGTTCTTGAGGTTCTTCTTTAGCTTGCAATCTGTGCTAGAGAAGGATCTTCTCTTACCCGAGCTCGTCTCTTTTTTGCGGACGCACCCCTTAGCGGCCTTGCGCTCACATCAAGGTTTCTTTTTCCCACCTCATGTCGATTGGCCAGCCACTAAGTGCACGGTATGCTCTCAATGAGTGAAAAGAGGAACAAGGGGCGGCCGGACAAGTCCTTCCTGCTTGGGTTTCGTATCATTCTTCAAAAACAGGATTAGGAATCGACACGCCCAGGTGGACTTGGGTTACATGCGACCGCAACAAGCAAAAAAAATTACTTGTGGTTCTCTCCTTGGGTGATACAAAACATTATCAAAGCTCTGATACCAATGTAAGGTGCAGCGGAAGTGAATATTGAACTTTGCTCAAGATGAGTACTCCGAACTGTGATCAAGGTTCCTTTTACTTATGGAAGGGAGAGCCTTTTGTTCCTTTAGTGAGAGAGTACAAATGATCACAAGCAAAGTGGATAGACACTGTGAATGAAGGTGGTGAGAGTGAGAGATAGAGAGATAAGAATAGGACACCAGAATGTTGTCAAACCCTCCTCCGAAGGCCCCACTCTCTATGACGAGGGTGGTCTACTATTGATTCGGACAATGTTGACAACGATGAGGAGGACGATGAGACGGGCTGAAAACTGAAAACACTAAAGGCTGGAATCTGCAAATCTTGTATCTGCTGAATTCTGACTCTATGTCGGTGACGACGACAATGACGATGATGTGATGACGACGTGCTAAAAACGCAAATGTTGAAATTTGCATTTTCCGGGCTGAATCTCCAAACTTCTGTGGATCTAATCGTGCGACGAGGATCTGCTGCGAGAAGGGGAGGTCTGCGAGGTTTGGGACTTCTAGTGCGGTGTCTTGATGGTGAAAATTGAGAACGCTGATGCTTCTAGGGTTTCTGTCGCAATGAATCTGCAAAACTCTAGGAGTCCTACTGATCCAAAAACGCTAGGGCTGATCTGTGATCTGATGCAAAAATGCTAGGCTTTTGCTTGATCCTGCTATCGCTAGGCTGCTGTAATGCAAAAACGCTGATTGTCCTTGGCAAAACGCTATGCAGGTCATTGATTGAAAATGTTGTATTGACTGCCGGGGGGGTCCTTCTGAGAAGGTGCACTGTTGGATGTCAGGTCCCTACTACCTCCTCTGCCAGAAAGTGCTAGCACTGGGTTTTTTTATATACTTCCTTGTCAAATTGCCCTACCCAGTTTTCCAACAAAAGTCACTTAAAAATAATAAGTGAAAAATGGCTCAAATAGGGAAAATAGTTTTTCTGCACTGTAAAATGCTCCTGATGGTAATGCTGATGATCATGCTGTGTGCAACCAGAGGATATGCATCCACTCTAAGTGTCTAGACATGCGCAGTCTACGAACAGACTCACAAAAGTGCCAGAACATTTCCTAAGCTAACTAAACTGAATCGAACTGAACCCTAGTCATGAAGTAGCTTGTCCACGTATACATAGGGTTAGATGTGCACGTGACATCCCCTCCTTTCAAAGGGAGGTACTAGTACTGAACTGTATGGCGTCGATGGAGATCGCGACCAACAGCATCTGGATGAATCCTAGGAAGGACTCTTTGCCGGCCGACTCTGATGTGTGGGCCATGAGATATTTGAACTTGATAAAGGTTTGCAACACTTGCTTTTTTGGGCCGCGCCGAAAGCGACACAAAGTCATCTGTGGCTCCTTAAATGCTTCAACTTCGTCAATAGTCATGCGTCTATCTTTTTCAAGAATCTCCGAGGATGAAAATTCCTGAAACCACTTCCAACACAAAAACATGAACATACCCATTTCATGTAAAGTGACTGGAAAATTTCTATTCTTTCGAAAAGACTCTGCATGCAATGTAGATGAACATAGAGACGGAGTGCCAAACCCCTCATCAAACACACGCAAACACGGAGTCTAATCTTGACTTTTTGATCTAAATCAATCAACTATGGCCAATCACAATGGAAATGTCCATGCTTGATGCTCAATCCTTCTTGTGCTCTTTCGGATATTGTGCCATGCCAAGGAAGAGACATGGATTGTGAATTCCTTGAATGCAAACATTTCATCTTTTCATGAGTAATCCGCATACGTCCGTGCTTATTCATGAGTGAATCATGCTCACTGTGCAATATGTCATGCCTATGAAAAGAGATCACATAAGGACGGTGCCTGAAATATAGGAAAGCATCACGAATGAAACACTCGAACAATGCGTGTTGACTAATCATTCAAACACATAATACTTCCTATGGGGTTTCTTTGGACGTCGACTCGAGAGACAAGATCAATTCTTCATGATTGATCGAATCTTCCCGTGGGGGTTCTTTGGACCTCCACTCGAGAGCCAAGATAGGTTCTTTGTGATTGCTCAAATCTGCAATGAGGTTAGCTTCACTAGAAAAAGCATCAACTAAACCATCCTCCTTGTGAACAATCACATCATTATTAGGCAAATCACCATGCTTGTGAATAATCACATCTTGACCATGCAAATCATCATGCTCGTGAATAATCACATCTTGATCATGTAAATCATCACGCTTATCATTATCATGCAAATCATGTATGTCGTGCTTTGGAGAAGAAAAGATGAGAGAGTCTCCTTCTCCTGATCCTTTGCAATCTGTGCCTACACATTAGAAAAAAGTCGGAACAACTCTTGCATGTGTTGGGCTCTCTGTTCGGCCGCCAACCGCGCTTGCTCACGCTCACGCTCAAAGGCTAACCGGCTTTCTTCACGCTCACGAGCCAATTCTGTTGTTCTTTCTTGGTGCTCGAGATCCATTTTCGCTTTTCTTTCTTGGTGCTCACGCTTTATGGATGCCATTCTTACGTTGTGTGCACGATCTAATTCTGCTTTTCTTGCTTCGTGTTCTAACTTTCTGTCCATCATCATCTTGTGAAAAGCCTCCATAGGAGTGAGTGCAATCCTTGGCGTAGATGGGGAAGAGGGAGGGTCGGAAAAACCTCGTGTGCGAAAAATTCTTCTTCGCCACTGCCATGCTTCGAGTAATGACTATACACTGAAGTCTTGGGTTCTTAAGTTCACAAGGAACTTGGGTTCTTGTGGGTCTTGGGTTCTTGGGTTCTTGAGTCTTGAGGTTCTGGAGTCTTGAGGTTCTTAAGCTTCTTCTTTAGCTTGCAATCTACATTAGCGAAGAATCTTCTCTAATCCGAGCTCGTCTCTTTTCTGCGGGCGCACCCCTTAGTGGCCTTGCGCTCACACCAAGGTTTCTTTTTCACACCTCAAGTCTCTTGGCCGGCCGCTAAGTGCACGGTCCGCTCTCAATGAGTGAAAAGAGGAACAAGGGGAGGCTGGACAAGTCCTTTTTTCTTAGGTTTCCTGTCATCTTCAAATACATGATTAGGAATCGACACGCCCAAGTGGAGTTGGGTTACGTGCGACCGCACAAGCAAAAAAATTAATTCTTGTGGTTCTTTCCTTGAGTGATAGAGAACACTGTCAAAGCTCTAATACCAATGTAAGGTGCAACAGACGTGAATATTGAACTTTGCTCAAGATGAGTGCTCCGAATTGTGCTCAAGGTTCCTTTTACTTATGTAAGGGAGAGCCTTCCATTCCTTTAGTGAGAGAGTGGAAATGATCACAAACAATGTGGATAGACACTGTGAATGAAGGTGCTGAGACTAAGAGATAGAGAGAGAAGAATACGACACCAGAATATTGTCAAACCCTCCTCCAAAGGCCCCACTCTCTATGGCGAGAGTGGTCTACTATTGATTGCACAAATCTCTACAATGCTTTGAACTTGCAGACGATGTCGACGACAATGAGGACGACAACGAGACGGGCTGAAATCTTAGAACGCTTATGGGTGAAATCTGCAAATCTTGTATCTGCTGAATTTTGACTCTATGTCGGTGAGGATGGCGATGACCACAATGCAAGAACGGTGCGCTGAAAACGCAGATGTTGAAATCTGTGTTTTCCGGGCTGAATCTGCAAACTTCAGTGGATCTGACCATGCAATGAGGTTCTGCTACGGAAAAGTGAGATCTGCGAGGTTTGAGACTTCTAGTACGCTGTCTTGATGCTGAAAACTAACAACGCTGATGCTTCTGGGGTTTCTGTCCAAAGATGCTAGGGTTGATTCTGCTAATGCGTTAATCGGACTTGTACATCATGAGTTATGAGCATCCGAAGTGGGCGGTCTCAACTTAGAAAGTGATTGCTGATGCATGCAACAAAGGAAATTGGGACAACTTGATGATTGAATTGGAATGTTGAGATTCAAGATTTGTAGAAGTAGCCAAGATGATGGGCTCCAAGCCATGTGTTGCGGTGTGTCATTCGGTAACCAGAGCAGCAAGTTACGCTTTAGGGAAGGTTGTCCGAGAAGTGTTCCCACTTGGGGGAGAAGTTGGAAATCAATTGGGCATGAGGGAGTTGGGAGGATTGGGGAGGAGGTTGCCATGTGGCATGGGAATTATCCCACATGGGAAGGGAAAAGGGGAGAGTGGAGGGAATATAGGGCACATTGGGAGCCCATTATGGGTGTATCAAAGTGAGAGGAGCTCTCAAGACTTGGCTATGGAGGGGCTCGTGGGCTTCATGGGGGCGAAAGGGCGCATTTTTTGAGTTCCCACCCAGTTGGACAGGCGCCTGGCTACAAATTTTGGCCCCCGGACACTTGTCCCCACCCTATTCCCTTGGACAAAGGGTCACTGACACCTCCTTTTTTACCCAAAAAAGGCAAAAAATGAGCCAATTAAAAGAGGCCTACAAAGAGAGCCTTGTCGGCTCAAGAGAGAGAAAAATCTTTGGGGATAAAAGATAAGAAAATCCCCCATTATGATAGCTGCAACACCTACACAACTTCCAGAGAGCTCATTTTTTTAGCAAGAGAGAGTACACCCCCGATTTTGAGTGGCCATAACTCTTTCATTCTGCATCTGTTTTTTTCCTATGGATATTTTACGCACATCTCCACGAGATGAGCTCCGTCATGATGTCCTCTGTTTCTCTTAATTTTAAGTGTGTTCCATGCTTGAGTTTATCACAGGTGTTTTTGGCAGTGCAATAGTTCTTCCTTTCGACGGTGTGACTCGTGTAAGGCTATAGAGGTACTCGTTTTTCTTGCCGTTTGCACGCAACATCGTTTTGGTGCCCCCACGGAGGAGCAAGTGCTCCTAAGCTCCAATTCTTGTGGAATATGTCTATTTTGCAGACA
This sequence comes from Adiantum capillus-veneris, assembly GCF_014529385.1. NCBI lineage: Eukaryota > Viridiplantae > Streptophyta > Polypodiopsida > Polypodiales > Pteridaceae > Adiantum > Adiantum capillus-veneris. The sequence goes on from NC_140939.1 coordinate 154,682,147, forward strand.
GAGAATGTAAAGGGGATGTGAGTCCTTAAGGACAATCGCCTATGTATGTGCAAATTGTGGACAGCACTTGACGCGGTCGTGTAATTGGATTGCAGCCTTTGGAGGGTCGTGAGCCTTCTGTGAAGCCAAGCATTGGGGGCCCGATTACCCAGTGTGAGATGGATTAGGTATTGGAGCAATCCATCGACATCTCTTGAGCTTTTGACGTCACATGTAAGTGTTTTTGTGGCAATCAAACATGGTGGACGAGTTTCCATAGTTTTATGGATTGCCTAACGAGAATACACAGACTTTCATCCAAAAATTGGAACTCAATTGCTTACTGCGAAATATACTAGACCAAGCTATATATGTTGCTCAAGATAAATGCTCCAAACTATGCTCAAGGGTTCCTTTTACTTATGGAAGGGAGAGCCTTCCGTTCCTTTAGTGAGAGAGTGCAATGGACACAGACAAAGTGGTGAACATTGTGAATGAAAGTGCATGAGACTGAGAGATAGAGAGAGAAGAATACGACACCAGAATGTTGTCAAACCCTCCTTCAAAGGCCCCACTCTCATGGCAAGAGTGGTCTACTATTGATTGCACAAATCTCTACAATGCTTGGACTTGCCGACGATGTCGACGACGATGAGGATGACGACGAGACGGGTTGAAATTTGAAAATGCTAATGGTTGAAATCTGCAAATCTTTATCTGCTGAATTTTGACTCTATATCAATGACGATGACGATTGATGTGACGACGACGTGCTGAAAACGCAGATGTTGCAATTTGCGTTTTTTGGGCTGAATCTACAAAATGTGGTTGATCTGACCGTGCGGCAAGGTTCTGCTGCGGGAAGGTGAGATCTGCGAGGTTTGGGGGCTCTACTGTAGAATCTGGCTGCTGAAAACTAAAAACACTGATGCTAATGATGGTTCCGTCGTGGAGAATCTGCAAAACATTGTGTTGTACTGTTGATTCAAAAACGCTAAAGCTGATCTGGGCTCTTCTGCAAAAATGCTATGGATTCTACTAGGCTTGCTAATGTTGGCTTGATCTGCAACTGCAAACGCTGGGCTGAATCTGCACTTGTAGAAAACGCTGGCTGCTCTTGGCTGAAAACGCTGAGTCTTCTTGCCCGGGGGGGGGGGAGGTCTTGCTTGAGAAGGTGCACTGTGGATGTCAGGTCCCTGTTGCCTCTCTGCCAAAAAGTTCTAGCGCTAGGTTTCTTATGTACTTGACTTGCTAATTTTCCCTACCTAGTTCCCAACAAAAGTCACTTAATGAAAATTGGCTAAAATAGGGAAAATAGGTCTATGCACTGTAAAAATGCTCCTAATGGGTTCTGACTGTAATCTGATGATCATGTTGTGTGCAACCAGAGGATATGTATCTAATCTAAGTGTCTGGACATGCACGGTCTGCGAACAAACTCATAAAAGTGCCAGATCACCTCCTAAGCTAACTGAATTGAACCCATGTCATGAAGTAGCTTGTCCACGTACACATAGGGTTAGATGTGCACATGACAGTTGCGGCTGCTACAATACAGTTTATAGGATGAGACAAAATCTTGGTTACAAAATCATGAAGAGCTAGTGCAGCAAAGTTACCCGGAACGGGAACGGGGAACGGGAACGAGGGCCTCCTGAACATTTCCAGAACACCCCCCCCCCCCCCCCCCCCCCCCCCCCCAAAAAAAAAGCAGAATGGGAACGGAGGCTGGAACGGCAAGTTTAAAATATGCTTAAATTAGGTTGGATTTAACCTATATATTAGTTGAGAGCCATACACACCCATTAATCCGAGGCATATGCCATATCTATTATCCCCCTCAAGTTTCCTCTCTCAAGAGTCAAGGGCCCAGGCAAGGTAAGGCACTGTCTCTCCCTCCCAAGGCACTCTCTACACAGATATAGAGACAATTTACTAGGGAGAGATAGAGAGAGATAATCCATGAGACAGATTACAGATTTCTTTTCACTAGATATGCGCCAGCCAGAGCAGCAGTCATCATTGCAGAGCTCGGTCCACACTCATTTGACCACTACCGGCACTCTCATTCACCGAGCACTGGAGCTACGGAGATCCAGACGGACACGATTGAGGAGAGGGGCTACACAGCATCGACGCAGACTACAGCAGAGGATTCGAGCCATACCCTCTCGATATCCAAAGTGCAGATGAGGATGGATTCTAGTAGTAGTATCTAGTTCTTTTGTACCGAGACATGGTATTAGATTCACCATTTTGTAACAGATTGGTCTCATAGGTCATTTTGGCCTTTTGAAGACGTTGGAGAGGGGGAATGGGGGAACACACCCGGCACAAACACAAAGGCCTCTCTATAGCTCAGGTATACACATCACCCCTATCCTCTCAGAAAACACCTTCAAAAACACACTTCACACTAGCAGACCACCGCCTACTCTCTTCCCAATGCTCACACACTCCACAAGTCCACCACACAATGCACACCTATTGCCATGATCTGTCTCCACCCTTACACACGCACACAGCCGCTCAATCTCACTCTCTCACTGCCCCTTGGCATTTTTATTTTTTCCTTTTTGGACTTCAGCTCCTCTATTTCCCTCTGCATTTCTCCCTTTTGGCGGCCTTGAACGGCGCCTCCCAAATCTGAAAAAAAACATCTGGCGTTCCACTATTGCCACAAATTTCCGGCTTTGACTTGAAATAACTCCCTACTCCGAGCTCCGATTGGGATTTTGTCAATTCCTCCTAGCTCCACATGATGCATACTATCACTGAGAACCTTGGTGGGCTCCAAGAAATCACCATAGACACATTTTTCAATGCGGCCAAACCGCCCCGGAACTAGCCCCCGTCCAAACTTTGTCAGTTCATATCTTGCAATCCGTAGCTTCGATTAGAAATCCGAGAAGACAGGCATGCTCCATAATTAGATCTCTACACATGTATCCGCTGATATCCACTGGGGCCACCTGTCCCCAGCTGCCCTACCCGTCGAGGATCTGCAACACCTTCTAACTTTGAACTTCAATATCTTGCACATCCGGGCTCCATTTGACGAGCCGTCTGGACCGGCTTCTAGAGCACATCGAACAATACATTCTCAAGCACTGACTTGGCATTTTGGGCACCTTCATCTGCTATCCCATCTAGATCATCCTTTAGCACTTTTGGCCTTAAAAAACCGCTTTGGACATACATTCTCGCTACCCTTTGGCTGCCCAGGACCTTGGTACCTACCCTAGACTTCTGCACTGCACCTCCCTACAGCCTTTGCTTGGCATAGACCACCTTCTGCCTCGGACCAAATTTGGCTGCACCATTGTTAATATAACATTTCATTTCTCCCTCCCTTGGGCCTCAAGGCTTTAATCCTCAAGGCTCAAGCTTGAGGCTTGCCGCTCCACTTCTCCCTCAAGCTCCATTTCTCCATCTCTCCATCTCTCTCGAGTCTCGAGTCATGATTCACTCATTCATCACCTCTCTCCCTCTTCCTTGGGCCTCAAGGCTTAGTCTTGAGGGTCAAGACTCCACCTCACCTTCACTCTCAACTGTGCCATCATCCTCTCACTCTCTCTCTCTCTCTCTCTCTCTCTCTCTCTCTCTCTCTAAAGATTCCTTCCTCTCTCGAGTCTCATCACTTATGGCACAAGCTTCTGCATCAAGTGAACATGACCCCTTGGGTGCGAAGAAGAATAAGGACGAAGCATCATGGTGGGATGAAGTGCAATCTCGAGTGTTGGGAAATTTTGGTGGTGCACGCGCATGGAAGTGCAAACTATGCAGCTCCGAACGGCAATCTAGCACAACCAAATTCCGTGCTCACCTCTTTAAGCTAAGGGCAACAAGTAGCAATATGCAAGGCCGTCAACGAGCAATTTTTGAAGGTATTTGACGCCAAGGATGCCACCATCAAAGCCAACAAACAAGAGAAAGAAACAGCAAGGCCTAAGCGTCCCAAATCAACCCCAACAACTTGGTTTTTCCCTCTTCTACACCTTCTTCATCAGTTGGTGGTGATAGTAATGCAGCAACGCGGGAGACGGCGGTGACATCATTTCGATCGGCGTTTTCAATGCCTAATACTACTCCGGTCTCCACTCCCAAATCTCACCAATGCATCCTACATACCACTTGGGATCCAAAAAGGAAGGAGGATAAGGATGCAAGTGTTGCCCGCTTTTTTTGTCACGATCACATCCCCTTCATAAAGCTTGGTAAGACAATCATCTCGATTCTCATTCTCATCTAAATAGTAAGTACTAATACCTCTTGTGTGCAATGTATAGGTCGGAGTACTTCAAGACCATGTGCACGAGGACTGGAGAGTATGGGGCACGCTACATGCCACCCTCTTCCGAGGCCCTCCGTACTACTCTACTCAATAGAGATAAGGCCGTTCTGGAGATAGCAACTCTCAACATGAAGAGGCAATACACGAAGTATGGCGTGACCCTCATTGCGGATGGATGGAGCGACACTAGCAGGACGTCCATCCACGGCATTGTTGCATATTCCAAAGGGAAGATGTATTTTGCTCACTCCCATGACGCCACGGAGACAGAAGAATCAGCAGATGTCCTTATGGGTGAGTGGGCCTCCACCGTAGAGACCATTGGGTTGGACCTTGTGATAGGTCTGGTCACCGATGTGGGGAGGCATCAAACAGGGCAGCCAGAGCTATTTTGGAAGGCGCTTATCCTCACATCACGGTGTCCTTTTGCATGGCACATTGCTTTAACAACCTCTTGAAGGATTTCGGCAAACTACCTTGGATAGAGCCTCTCATTGCATCCACATCCAAGATGGTTGCTTTCATCAACAACCACAACATACTTCGAGCCGAGTTCTTGAAGCGGTCGGGGGGCAAAGTGCTTCTAAAGTATTGTGAGACCCTCTTCGCCTACAACTATCTAATGGTAAGTTGCTTTGTAGAGTGTCAAAGTGCAGTGCGGCAGCTCTTTATCAATACTGAGTTTGTTGAGACTACCCATGCAAGTACAATCGCATGGATCATTTGTACAGGGAAGGTGGAGAATCCTGAGTTCTGGGAGTCCCTATTAACAAAATGGTGAAACCAGTGATCCACTTGTTTAGAGTGATGGATGGTATGCAACCTTGCATTGGCAAGGTCTATGAAGCAATGGATCGCATGGTCGAGGCCCTTGAAGAGCATGAGAAGGACCCAGATAGGCTTGAAGAAATCAAAGAGCTTTGCAGTAGCAGGTGGAATGCCTATAGTTCACCTCTTCATGGTGCAGCTTTTGTGTTGGACCCAGAGGTCCAAGGTGCAGGGCAGGAGCATGATTCGGAGGTAAACACACACTGGAACACTATCTTGAAGAAGCTTCACCCTGATCATGACATGCAACACAAAATCAAGGATCAGCTTGCATTTTATAGGGATATGCGAGGATCATTTGGGACAGCCGATGCCCAAATTGATCGCACCAAGATTTCCTCCGTCTTGTGGTGGCAAGAAAATGGTTCAGATGGTCCCGATCTTCAGCGACTTGTCGTCCACATTCTCAGCCAAGCAGTTAGCTCCTCTTGCTTGGAGCAATTGTGGAGTGTATATAGCCACATTGCATTTAGAAAGAGGAACCGACTCGGAGTGGAGAAAGCAAATGACCTTGTTTTTGTCAGTGCAAACTTAAGAATGCTTTGCAAGTCAGCATCCAAAGTGACAGATCCCTTTCTACAGTGGGAGATAGAGGTGGAGGCAGGGGTGCTTGGAGAGGCAGGAGCATCTACGCATGAGGATGAGCCTATGCATGAGGATTGGGATGATATTCACAACGTCCAAGACTCCACTATAGATTGGGAGGTGAGATGGTCTTCTGCCCCTACCCAGAGGTGAAAATCAGGCATGAGTCATGACTCATTGCTCATTGGTTTTTGATATTTGTTTCCTTTGTGGCCGCCGGCTTTTGAAGCCTTTTAACACAATTCACAAGTTCAAATTCATATCAGAATTCATGGACACTTTACACAAGCTATACAACACCAGCCTGTGGAATTTCTAACTGTTTTACATCAGGAGACTTTATACGTATATAAAGTCTAAACTATTATGTAGAAGCCAAACCAAGAAATTCTCAGCACTAGCTTGTGCACCATGTTGTATACCATGCATACTTTCAATTTGGACAAGTTTGGGCTAGATGATGACCACTTGAAGCACAAAAACAGAAAGTCCCTCCTAAGGAGTATTCTAGACCCCATCCAATTAGCCCACATTCAAATGAGAATCAGAGTTGATAAAGGGAGTCCAGGTCATCAAAGGAAGCTACAGAAGAAGCCTAAGCCAGAAAATTCAATGTAGACTTCGTACGCGTAATCCCAACCAAAAATTTTCCAAAACTGTCCCAACGGACTTTTTTTTGAAAATCACCATTCCGCCAGCCCATTCCGGTCCCGTTCCACCAGCCGTTCCGGTGATAATTTTTTCAAGAACATCGTTCTGCCCGCATCTCCGTTCTAGCTCCCCGACCCCTGTGGGAACGTATTTCGGGAACGAGAGGGTCCCGTTTCACCGCCCGTTCCCTATTACTCTGTGGTACAGGCACAAACTCCAGGGGTTGTTTTGGACTACAATCGTGTGAAGCAAGCTTTTCTTGTACAGTACAGATCCATTGAAGTACCTAATGAAGTTTGGCATGAAATTTTGGGGTACACTCAAAAGGTTAATCAAAGTGTTGATGATTTGGCCATACAGTTCACCCGTCCCTCCATCCATGCTAAAGAAGGACCATTTTGTGGCAAACTTAAAAGAAAGTCTGAAGTTCAAAGTTGAGTTGAAAAGTCCCGCTACCTTCGACGAAGCAGTCGCTCTCTATCGCCAGGGAGAAAGAATGGAAGGCTCAAAGACTTAATGAGTATGGGAAAGCGGTCCTTGCGCAAAATAATGGTGGCCAAAATGAGAAAAATTAGGCAGAGACCGGAGCCCAAACCTGCCCAAAGGGTTGCTAATACTGAGCAGTTACAGCGAAATATGCAAGACACGATGACCATGATGCAGGAATTGCAACTTAGTGTTCTTGAAGGTGGTCGTGGTCATAGTCGTGGACGTGGTAGAGGAATGGCCTAGGCATGTGAAGCTCATCCTAATGCTCATGGACAAGGTGTCTTTGAGCCGCAAAGGAGGCTCATCCCTACCTGTTATAATTGTGGTGAACTTGGTCACATGAGCACTTAATTGTTCAAAGCCAACAAGGATGGGAGGTGATATGTTCCCACTCCCCTAGTAGATTGCTAATAGGGCTAATGATTATGCGTTGGATATACGGCGAGATCAAGGTACTCAACAGGAAAATCAAGCCTCAACCTCTGGTGGTCATGTGGGTATTGTGCGGTTGAAAATAAAGAAGCAGATGTGATGCCCGTAGGAAAAAGAGAGAGGGAAGACTATGCTGCTCTAGGTCCCAGTAAAAAGAAAGGGAAAGAGAAAGAGGGTGAAGATGTGAAAGCCAAGAGGAAGAGAAGACCTCATAGACTATTTGAAGTAGTAGATTTACCTTTGGGAGAAGGCCAAACAGCTTACAGTTTAAAGGAAGACCTAATTGGGAGGAAAGTAGATTGTACTTTTGGACAGTTGATGAATATGGTGCCCAAACTTAAGAGGCAGTGGAAGTCATTAGTGAATCCAGAGAAAAAGCCGAAGCATGGAAAAGTTAGAGTGTTGGCAGTGGAGAGTTACCCGACATTTGCCCTGTGGTGAACGCTTGGCACAAAGGTGTGGGCATGGGAGAGGTCTACATTGATGGAGGTGCTCAAGTTTGTGTGATCATAGAGTCATGTGTCGAGAGACTGGGTCTCATTACATGCGGGAGCTCTAGGTTTACGATTCGACTAGCAAACCAGGTCAAAGTGAAGTGTTTGGGGCTGCTTAAGAATTTGGAAGTTGAAGTCTTTAACGTGAAGGTTATAGTAAACTTTCATGCTATGTCAGCTGGCCTAGGAGCTTTTCCTCTCATTTTGGGAAGATCTTGGTTGAGAGTTGTTGGTATTGCACAAGATTGGGCCAAGGGCACAATCTATGTGTATGGCAAGAAGGGTGAAAAGAGGGTGTTTGATATGACTACCAAGCAACCTTTTGCACTAGAAGATGTGAGTAGAAGATGTGAGTAGAAGATGTGAGTGAAAATGATGAGTCCAAAGTTACCAGTGAAGACAGTTTTGAAGATTCAGAAAGAAGCACTACTTCCAGTTCCAGTGATGAGGGTGAAGTGGCATTCTTGTTGTTGGACAAAGAGAAGAGGGAAGCGGGTAAAATGTTGAAAGTGTCAGGGAATATAAATGCTTCAAGCCGTTCAGAGCAACTTGAGGAGTTGATGCAGCGTAAACAAGAATTGCTAGTGAAGAAAGAGTTGATTTAAAATATGTTGAGTGCTGATTTGACACGAGGAGAAAGAAGGGAGTACTTAACAATGTTGGACAAGTTTCCAAATCTTTTCATCACTTCATATCAGGAAATAAGGGGTTTTGTTGGAGATCCTGTGAAGATTGAACTAGTCAAAGGGACAAAGTCAATACTACAGAAATTAAGAAGGATGGGTAAGGATCAAATGAATGCTTTAAAGGAAAAAGTGGATTAACTTTTGGATGCAGGGTTCATTGTGCTAGTGGATAATGCTGAATGGGTGAGCCCTGTAGTGGTCACTCCAAAGAAAGATGGGTGTTGGAGAGTTTGCGTTAATTACAAGCCATTAAATGCAGTGACCAAGAAAGATCCTTACCCTTTACCTTTCATTGATCAACTTTTAGATGCAGTGGCTGGCTTTGAAAGATACAGTATCTGTGAAGGTTATTCCGGATATTTTCAGCTTATCCTTGCTTCGGAAGACCAGAAAAAGACTACTTTTATCACTTCATGGGGTTGTTTCTGCTTTTGCTGCCTTCCTTTTTGGTTGACAAATGGGCCTGGAGCTTTTGAAAGAAAAGTGGATTAGGTCTTTACCTCGTTCCTTCAAAAGTTTTTCAAAGGATTCATAGATGATTTATGTGTATACAATTCAAGGAAAGAGCATGTTTAAGAGCTTAAAATGACTTTTGCAAGGTATGAAGAATATGGGCGTCAGTTGAACCCTAAGAAATGTCATTTGATGCAGCTACGGGTGAAGCATCTTGGACATGTGATTTCAAAAAATGGTATTGAAGCAGATCCACAGAAAGTGAAGGCTTTGTTGCTGTTGTCATCTCCAAAAGATACCATACAGTTGGCCACTTTCATACAGAAGGTTAAATATCTGTCTCGATTCATACCTTTGGCATCATAGCTATTGTATCCATTGCAGCAAGCAGTTAAGAATGATCCCTTGGAGTGGTCTCGTGACTGTGATGATGTGCCATTGGAGCCATGTTGTTGCAAAAGGGGAAGGAATCTCAGTATATGAAGCCTTTTCATTATGCTAGCAGAGTGAAGACTCCTCATGAAAGAGATTTCTCTGAAATTGAATTGATGATGACCAGTATGGTTTATGCTTGCAAACGATTCAGGCATTACTTGTTGCAAAATTTGTTCACTTTTCTCATCAATTATGCTTCCTGAGCTGTTCAATAATTTGAATATATTAAAAATAGTGATAAAATGGGTTATTGAACTTCACGATTTTCAGTTCACCTTTTTGGTAGAAGAGAGTACTCCGGCTACCCTGGCAGATTTACTCACTTATAAAGAAACCCCTGCTTTGGTTAAGGAAGAGGTGGTGCGAAAGAAGAAAGTCGAGACTCTTGCGCTTCATTGTTATATTTTGATGGCTCTTATCGAAGAAGTCATGATGCTACTTTGGGAGGCATTGTCATTTATGATGCACAAGGAAAACTTATAAGGAAACAAAGGCTGAAACTGGATGCAAAAAGTAACAATCAAGGAGAGTACATGGCTCTTGAAGGTGGTTTGCAAATCTGTTTATAGTTGGGAATGAGATGCCTTGTTGATGCCTTGTTGATCATGAAGCAAGTATTGGGAGTATGGAAGAATAAGAATCCTAAACTGAAGAATTTATGCTTCAATGTGAAATCGTTGCTCAAAAAGTTTGAAGTATGGAGTTTGCAACATATTGAGAGGTCTCAAAATGAAGAAGCTCATGATGCTGCCCAAGAAATGATCACTTGTGTGTTTGTGTTGAAGGCAAATGCCCCTCTATATCATGGAAGGGAAGTGTTATCAGATGGATTTTCTGTTGACAGGTATTTTACCTGAAGGTTTACCATCCTCCAAAAAGTATGCTTTTATAAGAAAAGCTAGGAAGTACAAAATGCTAGATGATGTGTTTTACATCAAAGGAAGTGATTTGGGTTTGTGTTGTGTGCCCTGGAAAGAGAAAATCTACAAGATTTTAGAAGAAAATATGAGGGATCTTGTGGAAGCCATTTTGCCATGAAGATCATGTTGCAAAAAATTTTGCACGAAGGCTATGTGTGGCCAAGTATTCAGCGGGATGTTAACCATTGGTGCAAGTCTTGTTTGCCTTGCCAGAAAATAGGGAAGATAATTTTGAAGCCTGGATTATGAAAGACAATTTTAGCTTTTGATATGTTTGAAAAATGGGGTCTTGATGCTATTGGATCCTTACCCATGACTAGCAAAAGGAAAGCTTACATTTTGACAGCAGTGGATTATTTGGCACGATGGGCAGAAGCTAAAGCTGTCAAAGACATTATCAGTAAGGAAATGGGAAAGTTTGTATCTGAGCATATATGCTGCAAATTTGGTGTGCCACTAGAGCTACTTTTTGATAGAGGACCAGGAAATAGAGGAGAGCTGTTTGATTTCTTATGCAAGAGCTCAATATACAGCACAGGTACAGTTCTCCTTATTATCCACAATGCAATGGTCTCAATGAGAGGTTCAATGGAGAGTTGATGAAAATCTTGACAAAGATGACATAGGCACATGGGAAGAATTGGGATTTAGAGTTTCCTTGTGCATTATGGGCTTACAGAACTGCTATCAAAACGAGCATAGGATTTTCTCCTTACCACTTGGTTTATGGTGGCAAGGAAGCTTTGTTACCAAATGAAGTGGAGATTCCTGCACTCAAATTGTTGTCATTGGGAGATGAAGAGCAAACAAATACTTGGCAGAAAAGATTGTTGGATTTACAATGTTTGCAATTGGACAGAGTTTTGGCTTTAAGCTACTATGAAGAAGGTCAAAGAAGGCTCAGCTAGAGGCTAATGAATGTGTGAAAGATAAAAGAATTGAAAAGGGTGGTCTGGTGTTGCGATACAATAGTAAGTTGGACAATACCTTTCAGAAAAAGTTTCAAATCAAGTGGAAAGGTCCTTTTACTGTTGTGAACAAGTTTGACAATGGCACATATCAGTTGGAAAATTTGGGCGGTGCACACCATAAATACCGTGTTAATGGTTATAGATTGAAGAAATATATGGCACATTTGATGACAATTGTGACAGATGAGATGCTATCAATGGAGGAAGACAGTGTGAAAACATCTGAGAATGTAAATGAGGTTTCTGGGAATGAGCTACAGCAGTTGTTCACCCTAGAAACCTCTGCTTGTCATGAATGATCAAACAGGCTAAGGGGGGTTGGCAATCTATGTCACGCATTTTTTGGATGAGCATAAATTCACTAGGCCAAAAAGCTTGCCCACTAGCCTCATGTATATATGTGTACATAGCCCTGCAAGTCTAGGAAGTGACCATGTAAAAACTCATGTACAAAGGTGTGATTTTGTCAAGCTTGGGTGCTGATGTTTTGGGTTGTTCAAGTCTCCAAAACATGGTTTTCTATAAGTATTTTCAGCCGTTCTTTATAGCTCGTGAATGGGACTTGTACATCATGAGTTATGAGCATCCGAAGTGTACGGTCTCAACTTAGAAAGTGATTGCCGATGCATGCGACAAAGACAGGTGGGTGAACTTGATGATTGGAATTGAAAACGCTGAGATTTATGATTTCTAGAAGTAGCCAAGATGATGGGCTCCAAGCCGTGTGTTACGGTGTGTCATTCGGTGACCGGAGTAGCAAGTTATGCTTTAGGGAAGGTTGTCCGAGAAGTGTGCGGCTTGGGGGAGAAGTTGGAAATCAATTGGGCATGAGGGAGTTGGGAGGATTTGGGAGAAGGTTTCCATGTAGCATGGGAATTATCCCACATGGGAAGAGAAAAGGGGAGAGTGGAGGGTATAGAGGGCACATTGGGAACTATAGAGGCACTCGTTTTTCTTGTCGTTTGCACACTAACAACGTATTGTGGGTATGCCGGCCGCCTTGGCAACTACATAGGATGTCGTGTGAGGTGTCTCTAGGACAGTCCCAATCGCTAAGCCTATCCTAGAAAGAAGCGAAAGGTACTCCCTTCGCAAGCCGAGGAAGCAGACTCAGATGGGCAGGTCTGCCTCCTCGACAAGGACATGCTTTGTCCTTCTTTTTAGCAAGAAGAACCGAAGCGCTCCACTGGGACTTACTAATTAAATAAAACCTTTGGCAAGATATGCTTGAAGCTGCCTAGCTATCTCGTCTTCCTCTTTCAAGCTGAACCTATAAGGTTGGCGAGAGACAGGATGGCGACCGGCGGGCAGAAGCTCTATCTTATGATCCAGATCAGGCCACAAGACGGTGGAAGCAGGTCTGGTAAATTCGACAGAAAGACGTCTGCAAATTCAGACAAAACGGAATCCAAATAACACTTGAGAGTTACATCATATCAGGCAAAGACTCAGGAACCGAAGTAGTCGCAAGTGCGGAGGTAGATGGATTCCTCTTTTGCTTTGGACACGCCTTGTCTCCGCGGAAGTGGCCGATCTGGTGGCAGTCGAAACAACGGTTCTTCTTATGATCCTCCATGCGAGCTGCCTTTGATTTGTTGTCATGCTTCAGTTTCTTGTGCGGAAGGTTCGTTGACTAACTCGTGGCTGTGGAAGCGTTTGAACGCTTAAACTTTGACGTGGAGGGACCACAGCGAGGGGTTTCCCCGTCTATTGACCACCTCCAGAAGCCGCCAAGGTGTTGTCATAGTTCTTGGCAAACTTATAGATGTTCTCAAGCAAAGTGACGGGATTCCACAATACCTCATTCTCATAAGCCGGCGGTAATCCAAACAGATAGAGCATCTGTAATATCACCTGCGGATTCTCCCAGGCTTTCGTCTTGTGGACGAAGTCCTTGAATTCTTGTGAGTAAACGTCTAGGGTTTTCTTACCTATCTCAAGCTTGAACTGCTTCTTAAAGCACTCATCTTATTGACTTGCACAAAGCAAGCGCGAAAGACCGTTTGGAAGTTTGTCCAAGTTGTCGGCTTAGGTCGTAACCTAGCCCACCACACATATGCCTTGGTGAGGAGCATGATTTGTATCTGACTAATGCGCTAGGCATCATTCAAATGATACAAAGCAAAGTATGCCATCCATTTCACCAACCATGAGTCAATAGCGGTCTCCTCACATTCCTTCTTTTCCCCTTTGAAGGGGTCGGGATGGAACTGAAGTGGCAAAGTGCTCATGGTCACGAGCGAAAATGGGACCTACATGGCATGTAACTCCCCAAGTTGCCTCCGCTAATTTCTGTTGCAGTATAGCGATGAGAGATGTGTTGAAGACGGAAGACAAGGGAGAAAGGACAAAGCCTGCGCGTGTGTGTCGAATCGAGAGGAGAAAGAAGCCTCTCCTCCATGGGTTGATGCATGCTAGCAGTGCCATTCTCGTGCGGAGAAGCGTCGTGTGGTGACACCATGGCACTGTAGTATGGAAAAAAACACAAGAGTATGTAGAAGAAAGTGAGAAGAAGAGAAAACAAGGGGCTTCGGTGCACGAGAGAAAGGACACTCGGTAACGAAGGAATGTCATGTCCATGCTTGTCGGCGCGATGAAATGGAGGGTGCAGGTGGGGCATGCGGAAGAGGAAGCAAAGAGCAGCACGGGAGGAGTTGAGTGGTTTAGACGAGCTCTAAAGGCTTGCAGGAGTCACTGAAATGGGGTTGTGCAGGCCCTTTTATAAGGGTGTGAACCCCCCTTTTTAATAAAGGTCGGTGCAATGAAACAAAGGGTGCAGGCGGGGAGGGTGGAAGAGGAGGCAAAGAGCAGCAAGGAAGGAGTCGAGTGGTTCACAAATGAGCGCTAAAGGCTCGCTGGAGTCACTGAAATGTGGTTGTGCTGGCCCAACCCCATAAAGGATCATGTTCGGTTACCGTAAATTTTAAAGACTAAAGACTTAGAACTTAAAAGAAAATTTTAAAATAAAGGACCTGCACGGACTTCAAAGCACCGATCTCCTGCTGCTGATTGACCGCCCTTGGAGCACTGCTCACTACGTGTTGCTCAGCACCCCGCTACCGTTGCTCTGCACCTCTGCCCTCCTGAGAGCTATTGCAGCCTGCGTGCAACACCGTGCTCAACTAGCATAGCGCCTGCGCATTGGTACTACTATTTTTTTCTCCATGAGAAAAGATCCTTCTATTAGTTAATAAAACTGTCCATAGGCTACAACTACCTCTACTAGAGAGGGCTACATCAACCATAAGGGGAGACTCTCCTAGTGAAAAAACAGCATATATATAACGAGGGATAAATCAAGAGATGGGAGGAGAGAAAAGCCGCACAGGTGGATGGTAGTGCCATCTGAGCTCACCCTAGACCATGGTGACGAAAGACCCAAGGCGCTAGAGTCGAAGGAACTCCTCTCTACGCTCCCGCATGCAGACGGATCTGCCCTAAAGTCTCTCAAACTGTCCCTTGAGAGTATGGATCAACTCCAGCAAAAAATCTCAAACAATCTCCACTGGTGGCACAGGGCAAGCCTCGAAAATGCGGAAGCAACGGGCCCGCCAAATGAACGAGAGTGTCAGGCCTCTGGAAGCATTTCCTTAGTCACAAGATAAGGCGTCTGTGCCCAAACCTGCTCTCTGCATACATCCTGACACTCTGACTGAGTCTCTGCTAACAGCAGGTCATGGTAGAAGTCAGTAGCAATTGCACACATATCCTCTGGCTCTGAAGCAACTGATTTGTTAGGTCTCCTCAACTGGCTGACACTCGTGTGCGCATGATGGAGTCCCACTACCTCAAAGAACGACCCTCTCACTCTGTCATCCACCTGGGTCCACTGAGATGCCTGTCGATGGAAAGCAAACTCATGACGCCTCTCCTCTATGCTGAAGTGCGCGAGCGAGAGTGTGTGTGAGTGTGTGCAGCAATGGCAAAGAGAGGAGAAGAGGAGACCTTGTGTTTGTAGGGGCTAAAACTCACTCTTTACATGTGAACCCTCTTATTCTATTATGTACATAATGAATAAGTATAGTGGGCGGGCACCTGGCCTAAACCGGTCACATGGGGCTTTACCCCAACAACCTCCTACGTAAAGGCCAATGTGGCCATGAGAGAGAAAATAAAACCGTATAAAACCTGTACAAGGCCATCACAAGTATGACCTCAGCCAACACCCACTGGCTCACTGAATTTGTGTGCATCTAGCTCTAATCATAGAGAAAGTATAGAGAGATCGACACTCCCAAATGTTGATGCAATCCTAGCAATATCTGCCAATCTAACCATCTTAGTGAAATCTGGCTCAGAACTCCACTCATAGAAATCACTCGGACACCCAAACTCCGATCCCTGGAATCCATCATCGTGTCCATCGCATGTCACATGCCCACCAAGAGCATCTGTCTGTCCTAACCCTGTGTGGTAAGAGCAATACCTAGCTCTAACTCACACACATCAGCCTCTGGCCTAAGAATATCCATGAATGACTGAATCACGACTGAATCCTCAGCACTCAAGCCATCCATATCCATCATCATATCCACAAATGACATGCCCTGATGTACAACTGTCTGCACAATTGTCTCAACATGCTCACAAACCGGAGCATCATGCAACCTATCTGCAAATGAGACATGCCTCATCTCTCTGCATGGCTGCGTACTCACGAAGACTGTGCCGTCTCGTACGTGACGTACTCGCATCGCATGAATCGTGCCAACACTAGCACCTCTCTCTATGACTAGATGTCTACAATGCAATCTGAAACTATATTCATCCAGCACTACCTGGTATCCGATGTCTCGTAATTGACTCACAGAGATCAAGCTCTACGTCAAACCTGGCACATGGCGTACATCTCGCAACATGTATGATGCACCACTCGGCAACAATAGTCTGACATCTCCTACAACAACTATGTCATGCACTAAACCATCAGCTAGACACACACGTCCAAGCATACCACTAGCATATGTGCTAAACCACTCACGACTCGGTGTGACGTGAAACCTAGCACTCACATCTAGTATTCAATGAGAAGGTAATGTGTCGTCAAAAACCGACATAAGAAAGTCAAGAGTAAACATGGAATCAAAGGCGACATTTCCGTCATGCATAGCCACATACACTACATCTGCTCCCACATCATTCAAAGTGATAGCATCCCTCCTGTGTTGTCTCATGCGTTGTCTCATCTACCGAAAACAATGCCTACGTACATGCCCTGTATGACCACAATACCAACACATAAAATCTCTATGTCTGCAAGATCGTCCTTTGACTGTGGGCATCTCTCTAGACTCATTTGTATTGCACAATCTTTGCCATAACTCTCTAACTATACATGCATCCAAACCAATGCGATAGACAGACTCACCAAGGTGTAACATGATCGTCGAACGTGCAAGCTCATCCAAGTCCTCTCACTCATCGTCAGTCATACTCTCTGGCCTAGCATCCATGCCCTGTAGTGGCAACACTTGGCCCAACTGAGTCAATGCATCATGCATACCTACTTTCCAATGCTCAAAGTTTGAACCATCAAACTTTGTATGGAAAAGCACAAACCCTGACAATGATGTACATGCCAAATCCATGGCGATAACCTGTAACAAGACCAAGCACAAATCGATCAACTGACAATAGCCAAAGCCTAGCTAACTCATACACCAAGTTCTGTCAAAATACAATATAAGCTGGCATAAGCTGTCTGAGAGAATTGTCAATAGATATGGCGATCAATGTAACGAAACAAAATGAGCAAAACCGCTCAAATGATGCCAAAAAACCCACTCTAATCCAAGAGCACTATGTGGTAATTGATGAAACTATCATCAACAATCCCCCTCCTGAAGAGATTACCACATATATGTCAAATGACATAATCAGGTGAGCAAACACTCTCACAATGTGATGCCAAAACACTATGGCAAATCATCCACTGAGTGCCACATGCAATCAAAACACGATTGCAAACCATGTGCATAAACAAATAAACTCGCAAGAAAAATCCGGCAGAGTTTCGGCATTATTTGGATGTCGAACCATAATAACCATACGTGCCATAAACATGCTCAAAACCATGAGCAAATCATGTGCAAAATCCTCACTCAAGCATACATGAACTGCCCCAAAGTCTCAACTCCCTAAACTTGGAAAAAAATCATGTAATCCGAAACACAAAGTGCATCAACCGCACTCTACAAGCGAGGCATATATTAGCATAAACTTGGATATGAACCAACCAAAAGATGGCACAAATTGATGCTCAAAATAACTGAAAATCAACCCACATATGCCATTGCAAGGCGAAGAATATCATCCGCCAAAAAGCGCACATCATGTGCATCCACATGGCAATATAAACGAGCATCAATCATGTACCAAATGTGTATCAAATGAGCATCTGAATCAGCTGAAAATTCAGCTCTCAATCGTGCTAAAAATGCTTGCAAAACTCTCTGCAAATCCGTGCACCACACTCTTGAATTCTGCTTAATCACACAAGTCAATACACATAACCTGTGATAAATCCGACTCTCAAATCCTGAGAGTCCACAAGAATGCATACATCCACAAAGTGTTCTCAATGTATGCGCATAAATTTATTGAAAATCTCAACTCACACTCCCCTCACTAAGAGCAAAACATCAATACGGAAAACAAGAAAATGAAAAAGCTCAATCCAAGCTCTCCGAATGTAGCAAATCACCACAATAGGTAGACATAACTTCAACTTTCTGAATACCCTGCAGCCGATCAGCCCATATCTCCCAAACCGTTCAAAACAAAAATGTGATGTTTTTACAGGTCAAAACAGATCTGTAAAAATCTGCAGTTGTGTACCCTAGACGTGTAGTCAGTGCGAGTGATGTATCTTAAAATTGGTGAAGATTTTGAGAAAACTTTCTTCTGCAAAGTTGAAGGGGGCAAAAAATCGGGCAATAACAGAGAGAATTGGCTTGAATGAAGACGTTTTGATAGGTCAAAATAGATCTGCAAAAACTTGTTGCAATTTTTGTTGCTTCTTTGCCTACTTCCCCGTTGAGCTCCAATGGAGCTCCAAATCCCTGTGCTCTGATACCAATTGAAGTGCGCGAGCGAGAGCGTGTATGAGTGTGTGCAGCAATGGAGAAGAGAGGAGAAGAGGAGACCTTGTGTTTGCAGGAGCTAAAACACACTCTCTACATGTGAGCCCCCTTATTCTATTATGTACATAATGAATAAGTATAGTGGGCGGGCACCTGGCCTAAACCGGCCACATGGTGCTTTACCCCAACATATGCTGGCAATCTTCTGGAAAACCTACTGGAACTGCTCCTCCAACGAAGGACTATTTGGGTGCTACTCTTGCATGCTCTGCAAGAAAGCAACACCTTGACGAAGCTGAGTAAGTTTAAAGGCCGCTCTCTGAGCAAGAGAGCCCTGGGTGTACAAGCCCTTTGTCCAAAGAGCCACCACTCGCTCTCTAAGCTCTGAGTTCAATAAGATCCTTTTAAGGATGTGTAGCATCGTGCTCCTCCTATGTTTATCTGTCACTATGAGGATCATTGGTGCATGGTCCGAAAGAGATGTCCCAACCAAGATGCAAACTTACCCACTCAAGTCACAAATGAGTTCACTAGCGTAGAAGCGATTCATCCGAGATAGATTCACTCCTTCCACTCCATAGTCCGAGCGAGAGAAAGTCAAGCTGTCCATGGGCCTCGCAAAGCCAGAGTGCTGCCAAACATTGAAACCCTCAAAGACATACATAGCCTCTCCCAGGCTTCCAACTCAGCTCCGTGCACAGTGGCATGGCTACCACCAATCCTGTCAGAGGGTCCTCCAACATGTTAAAGTCACTCCCAATGCACCATTGCTCTGCATGCGGCAAAAATCTATAATGTGAGACCAAAACTCTGCACATGCACTTCCCACATTGGACGCATAGATGTTCAAGAAGCCCAAGAGGCAGCCCTTAACCTGCATAGTAATCCATTGAGCCCTGCCAGGCAGAATAATACCTCTACCCACAATGCAATGCTGCCATTGTCCACAATAGTCATACATACCCCTCCCTGGATACTACCAGGTCCAAATGAAGCTAACCAGAATGTCTCAAATTGTCCACACAAAAGCTGACCACATCGTCTAATGCATCTCTCCCAAAGATGATGCTCCTGCAGCATAAGAATATCAATCTCTCCGCCCACAAGGCATCGCTGAAGCTCCTGACGCAATCGACCCTGCTGACACAATTGACCCCGTTGAAGCTGCTGACGTAATTGACCCCGCTGGCGCTAAAACTGGGGTCCACCTAATCCCTACAGAGGCTGTCGTGCGAGGTGTCTCCAGAACAGTCACAATCTCTGAGCATATCTTGGATAGTAACGGAAGGTACTCCCTCCTCACGCCGGGGAAGCAGACTGAGATGGGCAGGTCTACCTCCTCGATAAGCACGCCGGAAGCTGGGTCAAAACCATAGCGCCACTGTCAACAATGAGCTCGAACTGCTCGAATGGCCAAGGGCTCATCACAATCACATTGGACGCGATCTTGGGAGTCTCAAACGCTATCTTGTAATAGTCACGTCCAAGAAGCTGAACGTCGAGGATCTTACCCACCTCTGCTAAAAAGCGGTCCTGGAGAAGATCAAGCACCTCTCTTCTGCTAGGGCAGGTGCCAATGATCTTGTAGATGATGGACGTCGCCTGGAGGCGCTCCACCTCTGCTGCGAGGCTTGCTTGCTCTGTCAGCAAAAGAGCAAGTCGGATGGTGGGCTCTGCAAGGTCGGGGAAGGGGGCTTCTTGAGAGTCCCTCTAGGGTGGAGCACGAGCCTCCATTTGTGTGCTGCTGTGATGGAATGGGACCGAGTGAAGACCACCCTCTGAGAAGCTATGACGGTAATCTCATAGAAACATCACTGTCGAGGTAAAACAGATTGAGGCCTTGGCGGGGGGACCGGGGGGGGGGGGGGGGGGGAAGCCAATGAATGGCATGCAATGGAGGTGGGCAAGCAGGGGAAAGGACCAACAGTGGTAATTTCCGGTCAGGAAGGAGACGGCGGCTAAGGAGCAGCAGGTTGAGGGGCAATGGGCAATAGCGCGGGGGGGGGGGGGGGGGGGGGGGGGGGGGGGGGGGGGGGGGGCAGAGAATGGGGCTACATTAGAGGATTCAGATCACTTTGGCCCGATATGCATGACGCCCGGTCAGATTACTCACCATGGAGGAGATTGATGAGATCCACCAGCGACCGATGATGGACCTCTTGTGATTAACATGAGGACCGTTTTGTATCAGCTCTTGTATCATCATTTACATGAGACATTGTATCAGTGTAGTCTTAGCTACTTGATTAGCTCGCATTTAGCTTTAGACATAGCATTCAACTTTTTAGCTTTTAGTTCCTTTTATTTTGGTACTCAAGCATTGTATCAGATACATCAGGTTGTAACTTTGTGGTCTCACAGGTCATTTTGGCCTTTTGAAGACGTTAATAGAACATTTCATTTCATTTCATTTCTCTTCTCTGCATTTGACGTAGGCTAGGCTATGCAAATCCCACCTTGGGCAAGGAGGATGAGGGAGGAGGGCTCCGAAACAGCAAAAGGAGGGCAGAAAGAGGGGAGGGGAGGGAGGGGAAGGGCGATAGGCAGGACGATAGGGGGGCATAGGCTCGGAAGGGGGGTATGAATATTCTTACATTCCATCTGATTGAGAGTAGTAAGTATTGGTCTTCTAAAAAAAAATTCAAATTTTATTGAAGACTCCAGGAATCTTCTATCCCCCATACGTGAGATATAGAGATTGAGTATACACACAAAAAGGCAGGAGACGCAAACGATGATAAAAAAAGAGCAGGCATGCCTCCCATCCCATAGAGTGCTCCTCATCCAAAAGATCTAGAAGATTAAAGACTTGTAGAACATTTGGGATCTTTGGGTTTGGGGTTTGGCTCAATTTCAGTGCTTGGCAGCACTGGGGTTTGGGTTTTCTCTTGGCTCAATTTCAGTGCTTGGCAGCAGTATGTCTTGGCCCTCTTGCGTTGTTAAATTTCTCATAGCATGATTGACATACAATAAGAGCACATAATCTGGATTGCAAGAGGCAAATACATGCAGTTATCCATTGTCCTTTATCTCATAAAGTTGCATATCTCTGACAATCATCAACGTGTAAGGTTAGGCTTCTGAGCAGTCCAAGAGATTCCACTTGCCCACGATGCATGGACGTATTGTTGATCATAGGCCCTCCTTTGCAATAAAGTGCTTCTTTTTCCACGTGTCAGTATTCACTTCCCACTGATGCTCCAAATTAAATTTAACAACCAATGGACCCGACAAGTCTCTATTCATAAAGCGCTTCTTTTCCATGTGTCAGCATTCACTTCCCACCAATGTTATTTAACAATGGATAGACCCGACAAGTCTGTAGTCATAAAATCATTGCAAATGCCCATTATAAATAGTCTCAAAAGAATCATTTGTGATGGTGCTTGCTTCTGTATCTGTAGACCTGCCAATATTCAACTTCCCCGATTTCAAATCCAATTCTCCACCCAATGAAGAGATGCTTTCTTCTGATTGTAAAATAAAGTCCATGCTAGTCATGCTAAAGCTCGTTGACAGGTCCCCATTCACTCCAAACGAGTCTTATACCACTAGGTTTCGAGCTTGACCAGCTACCACATGACATCCAAGTGAAATGTCCATGTTGTTGTGACACCACCCCAACATTTTGTCATCATTGTGGACCCCACACTCTATATCCAACGTAAGAGTGCTGGTTGCCTCTATCAAGATCTCCCTTTTATTTAAGGATTTTTTTTGAAGTACAAACACCATTGCAACTTTAATCAAGGCTCCTTCGATGCTTTTCCAAGACACCGCTTGATTACAAAGCCCCATATAGAAGGAGTATTTTGTCAATGGATGCACCCTATGACAATCAAGATCTCCTTTGGATCAACTTTTTCTCAAAGACATTGGCGGGATCAAACTCATATGCATCTCCCTCTTTTTGTTGATCTTTTCTACCGCTGCCCTGTCTCCTATTAGATTTCTCACTAAGTTTTGGAAACAAGCTACCTTCTGCACAATCTTCTTGAATAACAAACTCCCTACGTGCACTCCTCTCCTTGCGGCTTTTCTTCCTCAACACTAGGAGGGGAAGTGGTCATTCCTCGTCTGCTGAATGCTTCCAATCCACAATCATTGGACTATTGCCATCCTTTAAGTAGGATAATCTAAAATGATGAAGATGGTCCCACTCCTCCTGATATTGCATTTGATAACTAGAAATGCTTAGAACTCCATGTAAAACTGCTATGGAGTGGGACAGCCCTACACCAACACAACAAGACATCTCTTTCTCATTTGAAAAGAACTCCACATCATTTTCTGGTGGTAGCTAGCTGATTGCAAAAGACGTGAACAGAAATGGTCATGCTCCTGGTACTATGTTGAAGCTGTACCATGTTTGCAATAGAAAATTGCTCGGTGGCACACTGTGGTGCTACTAATGGAGTTGTATAGTCAATTCGCTTCTTGAATGAGCTTATGTTACAAAGGTATTGCTGATCAATACAATCTTCCACAACTTTCATGAGTATTCAAATAAAATTAACCAGTTAGTAGCTTTTGAGCTTTTGTGACAATAGATACAGTGACTCAGCAGTCCAAGCATATGAAACAATGTATACCTTAACACACTGCAGGTCATCCCTATTCCTTCTCTTTGACTCGATGACAGCAAACAGTGGCACTTTCAATCTTCTCTGCTCCAAGATAGTTGGACCATCGATGAGCTCCAACAAGCTAAACTCGTCATTTATTTTCTTTATTGTTGACCCACTGTGCACAATTCATAGCTAGGAATTAGATCCACTAAGATGTTAATGTCATCAAGGCTAGCCGAGCACACAGATCAGATTAGCATACCTATCTAGTAAGCACCTTAATCTTCTATTAAATCGTGGCATATGGTTGACACAACCTTCTTTGCAAAATCTAGCTTGTCCTCGTTTGGATGCAAGTTAAAGCCATTGAGTCTTCCAAGTCTTCCCAACACATGCTCCCATTTTCAAAAGCGAGCAATATTAACCTCAAAATCTAGCAAATGGGAAATGTGAGCTTTCCATCCCTTGTTCCAATTGCGTAGATGGTTGCCAATTTGGACATCATGGGGATCTAGCTTGTAGAAGATGGGTAGGATAAGCGTGGGAAGGATTGAACTAAAAGGATTTATAAGTAGCCCATCAAGCTCCCCCATAGTATATATGGAGTGATCGTACTCATTTGAAAGAACCAGCTCAGCTAGCTGACATCTGCAGCATCTTTATTATATATGTTTGGAAAAGGCGTGTCTGTGTGGTAATTATCATAGAATGGGTGGCAGGAGATGATGTTGTGTAACAGACTTGGACACTCCAAGTCGAGATGCTACCACGACACCACAAGAATTCACTTCAAAACAGTTCACAGTTTACAATTGATTCGACATTGGCCCAGCGGAGTTATGTGCCTAGAGATATTGGCCCCAAAGACTGGCACCCCTTTCAGTATTTCTTTTTGTGTTAATCTACAACTCAAAGTACAGTGAGTGGGAGTCTCTCACTCTCAGACTCTGCATCCAGATGCTCTGAA
Organism: Adiantum capillus-veneris; assembly: GCF_014529385.1. Lineage (NCBI taxonomy): Eukaryota > Viridiplantae > Streptophyta > Polypodiopsida > Polypodiales > Pteridaceae > Adiantum > Adiantum capillus-veneris. Next base: position 154,705,981 of record NC_140939.1, read on the forward strand.
AAGTGGGAGGCCTGCCCACTTATTTAAAGGGTTTACAAGGGATGCCCAAAAGAAGAGCCCCAAAAGCTGAAATTTAAAAGCCTTGTGAAATAAAGCAACTCTCTCTCTCTCTCTCTCTCTCTCTCTCTCTCTCTCTCTCTCTCTCTCTCTCTCTCTCTCTCTCTCTCTCTCTCTCTCTCTCTCTCTCTCTCTCTCTCTCTCTCTCTCTCTCAAGCTTGCTTGTAAATTAAAGCAATTAAAGCAAGTCTCTCTCTTTCTCCTTGTGTAGACAAAATAAAGCAATTAAACCAAAACTGCCCACGCAAAAGCTGTAGAGATTTTTGTGAGCTGCGCCGCAAAACACGGGCTTGTCCGTACGATGCATGCCACGTCACCAATTCAGCGGGGGTCATTTCTTGGGGCTGTCCATGCGGGGAGGGTGTGTGTACAAGGCAGCCATGTCACCAGTTTGTGACAGACCCCCCTCTTGAAAGCATTGTAATCGGTCTCGATTACGCCTGCAAAACAGAGAGAAGCCATAGATTGTCTTAGCAGACACTGATTGTTAGTACCAACGCACTAGGAACACACATCTAGCACATGTACCAATCGCCAGTCACATCACACAACATCACGGGACATCACTAGACATCACAGGATATCACATGACAAATCACATTGAACATTCATTCGGATCTCAAACCATGATTTATCGGCAATGCAATTAGCAATCACATCTAGATCCACTCAGGATCTCATAGATGTCCGATTGATGAATCCCTATTTCAACCATGTCTATCGAGATTATTCATACCAAAATGTTGCAATCATTTCGTCTATCAATTCCTGCACTTAAACAAGTCAAGAACAAATCAGTATTATATTATCCAGAATTCCATTTCATAAAGTCATACAGCAGAATATTGTCAGCTCTCGGTATCCCTGAAGCTCAAAGAGACATCAATGACTCTCGTATCAAAAATTGAGGCTGTTGACAAAGGAGCGACGTAACTCCCCTCTTGTGCATACCCAGTGCACCAGATATCTAGCCAAGTTAAATTCGGGGTTCCATTTGGAATAGACTATGCTAAACCAAAAGCTTCAAGGTAAAGATTCACAATCTCAGGAGTATCTTCTAGGTCCTTCTCCTCTATCCACTTCGCATCCAATGCAGGATAGTTCTTGAATTTAACCAAGAACCGCCTTCTCACTTTACCCTTAATCAGTATGTCCTTATGTGCCAATATTTGTTCTAGAACAAGGATCTCCTCGTTTTCTTCCACTTCGGGTTGCTCATCAGGCTCCCCATCTTTGGGCACATCACCTTTAAAAGGCTTCAGGAGACTCACATGAAAAGCATTGTGAATCCTCCAAGTGTCGGGCAGCTTCAATCAGAAGGAGACATCATTTATCTTTTTGGAGACTTGGAAAGGTACGTAGTATCGCATACTAAGCTTTGGAAAAAGCCTCTCCTTTCCCTTCTTCTTTCTCAGGAGTGCCTTCTCAAAACGTAAGAGCACCCAATCGTTCTCCTTCAATTTCAAATCGCGACGATGGCGATCTGCTGCCTTTTTCTGTCTTTCCTGAAATTTCTACAAAGCCTCATGGACCTTGGCAAAAGCCATGTCCAAGTCGTGCGCGTACTCATCGACTTCAAAAATCTTATCTTTAGTGCTTAGGAAGGGTGGAACCTCTCCAGCATTTTCAGTAATCTCAAATGGCACCTTCCCCGTCGAAGAGTGTTGTTGTAGGCAAATTCCACCAAAGGTAAGTACTTTTCCCATTGAGTCTTCTGATCGGAGATGTAATACTTCAATAAATCTAGTACCATTGAATTAGCAATCTCAATTGCCCGTCAGTCTGCAGGTGGAAAGATGACGAGAACTGCAACCGATGTTCTCCCAAATTTCCTTCCAAAACAAACTCGTGAATCTGGGGTCCCTGTCGGAGACAATCGTCTCGTGCATGCCATGTAATCTGAAGATCTGGGCCACAAACAGTCTCGCTAAGTGATCCGGCTTCAATGTTTTATTCAGTGAAATAAAATGAGCTTGCTTGCTAAACCTATCAATAACAGTTGAGATACCATCGTGACCACTCTGTGCTCTCGGGAGATCAAAAATGAATTCCATTGCAATACTTTTCCAGGGGCGGGTGGGTATAGACAAAGGCTGTAACAATCCCTATGCTTTATGCCTGTCAAACTTGACCTTCTGGCATACCAAGCAACTGCGCACAAACTCGTCCACATCCTTCTTGAGTCTTGGCCAAAAGAAGCATCTCTCTACCCCTTTCAAGGTGGTAGCAATGCCATGGTAACCCGTAAAAGGTGGACAGTGTCATTTGGTCATAACCTTTTCCCTCAACGGCTATGTAATGCACAACATGGTTTTCCTCATCAAGTAGCCATCCCAAATGAATATCTTGCTATTGTCTCCCCATCCCGTATCTGTGTGAAAATGTCTGCAAAATCTGTATCTGTGGCATATTGATCGACCATATCCTTGAAGCTCCTATGATGTATCGTGGAAATATCCAGAACCAACAACTTCCAAGACAAAGCATCTGCCACCAAATTCTTCTATCCCTTCTCATGGACAATCTCGAAGTGAAACTTTGACAAGATGTTCGGCCATCGCATCTGCTTTTCCAATAGCTGCTTCTGTGATGATCAGAAGTAGTGTAAACTCTGATGGTCTGTAAAGATAGTAAAATCCGCTCCGAGTAGGTAATATTACCACTGAGTAAGAGCATGGATAACCGCCAAAAGCTCTTTCTCATAAATTTGTGCTATCAATTCCGGCCTTGAGAACAATCGGCTCTCGTAGGCAATGACATGGCCTTCTTGCATTAAGACCGCACCTAGACTACGACCACAAGCATCACAATATACTTCAAATGACTTTTGCAAGTCCAGCAAAGTCAAAACTGGTCCTGTAGTCAATTTCTCTTTCAAGGTGTCATATTAACTAATATTTAATTCTCTTAAATGATTTTCTCATGTTAAATTGATCATTTTATATGGGGAAGTACCACGGGAGAAAAAACTAGATTATTGGTAAGGCTAGCAACTGTTCACAGTAGGGATCCAAAGGAGATAAAATAGGGATTCAAAGGGGGACCATCTACAGAAGAGCAATGTGCAAGCAATGGACTTCAAAGACCTAAGGTTCAGACCATTAAGACTTCCAAAAGGCTAAGGTTCCAAATTTCAAAGGGTAAGTCCAGTGGTCAAACCTTAGGGAAATTGGATGCATTGTAAGTGTACACAAAGGCTTTCTAGATCCCTACATAGGAGGAGGCAAGCCATAAAGGTAGGGGAAGAGAAAGAAAAGGTGAGAGAAACAAACACACACATTCTTGCAAGCCCTTTACACAAAGGAAATAGGGGACACATGTCAGCTCCCTAGCCCAGTTGCCCCCATGGTGCACTCAAATCCTATTGGATGGCTATAGAGGTGGACCAATGAGAACTAGGCTAGAATACATTTAGTTTAATTCATTTTAAAACACTTGATAAAAGAACCAATAGGAATTAAGCTCTCTAGAAGACTATTGGAAAGTCTCCCAAGGGTTCCAATGAGCATTGACCAGCCCAATGGCTTGCCTGCTTCTTATTGGCCAAAAGACAAAGGGGTCCAATGAGAGTTTAATTGCATTATTTAATTACCTAAATATCTCACAAAAGGGAAAAGGGGGACACATGTCGCAAGGCTATCACTTATGCTTCTCAATTATGATTGGCTAAGCTTTGGAGGGTCCAATGGGGTGCCAGCATGAGTAAATTGCAAGACGGGGGGTCGATCAAGAGAGAGAGGGGGCTGATTTTGGCAAGTCATTATCACACACACACACTCACACAATCTCATGTGTGAAGCAAGGAAGACTCTCTCTCCTTCTCAAGCTTTAATGAAAAGTTCATCATCTACTCCAAGCTTGTGAGAAGGGAGGCCTACACCAACAACTCTTGGCTTTGTGATGAAAATCCAACCAAGATCCAAGCTTCAATGCATGCTCAATCTCCTCTACCATGCTAATTACTAAGCTATGCTAAGATTTTATGAGTGATTATGTGAGGAGATCTACTTCTTTCTCGTAAGACTACTCCTTCTTCCTCTCAATCTACTCTCATACCCTGCTAGCTCTCATCATCTTCGAAGGTGTGTGAGGTCTTGGGTCTGAGACTGTGAGGGAATTGATGTTGTGTTTTATAAGTGTGTGTATGGTGATGGTGTAAACAAAGAGGAACAAGGCAAGAAAAAGGTGAGAAAGAGGTCACCCTTTTCTCCATCTTCCTCAAATTCTTCATCTTCTGAAGAAAGCGATGATGCAACTTTTGAACCACCAAAAACAAGAGGCCATAGGAAATCCTATGCCGCATGGAAGAGGTCATCCAAGCTCAAGAAGTTCAAAGAGGGAGGAAAGAACATCTCTTTCCTTACCTACGATGGCACCTTTGGTGCTACAGACAAAGTCTTGGCTTTCATCCAACAATTCCATGCGGCGTTTGGAGATGAGGGCTTCATGGAGTCCTCTAAGCTACGACATGTAGCTATGCATTTTCAAAAGTCTGCCAGGCAATGGTGGTCTAGCGTATGGGCAAATGGTGAAGCCCCACGAACATGGAAAGCTTTAAGAGCTTCCATCATGAAGCAGTTTTTGGCCACCGATGCCAAAGACAAAGTAATCACCGAATGGAGAAGCTTGAAGCTCTCTCCCTACAAATCCATTTACAGATATGTAGACAAGTTTTGGGACTTACATCTCAAAGCCACTGCCTTCAAACCGATGAATTTTGGAGAGCAAAACCAACAATTTTGTGCGGGCTTAATTGAAGATGTGGTGGAGTATGTCAACTCCCAAAGGCCATGCACCCTATCTGCGGTCATACACCATACCATGGTGGCTTCATGAATCAATTTCCAAATAGGGGCTAAGAGAAATCTTAAGCCATGGAAAACAAGGGTTCCAATGAGCCTAAGGGGAAGGACAATGTCCAAAAGTCTCCCAAGGGCAATTCCAATAACAACAAAGCTAAGGAGAAGGGAGTTTACAAAGGCAAAAACAAACTCTCTCCTGAAGAGCTTGAGCGTTATAGCAAGGATAATCGTTGTTTCAAATGCGGCGAGCAAGGGCATGCATATCGTGCTTGCCCCCAAAAGAACACCCGCCATGAGCCTCCTAGAGCTACCTTGGTTGAAATCCAAGAGGAAGAAGCTCACCACAAAGCATCTCCTCTATGCCATGCCTGGGAAAAGGTAAGAGAACATGATGCTTTTATTCTCTATGACCCTGATTCTACTCACAATTTCATATCCACAGAGTTGGCCACCAAGCTAGGCATCCAAGCCTATGATATGGGAGATGTCCTACACGTCGATGGTGCTTTCAAGGGGCAAGAAGCTTCAATGACTCCCTTAATTGGGAAATTGAGGCTCCATGTCCAAAGCTATGTGGACAAAGAGACTTCTTTATCTCTCCTCTCAAGCACGAGAATGTAATCCTAGGGGCACCATGGTTTAATTGTATGGCTGCCAATGTTAAATTCCCTGAAAGGAAAATCTACTTTAGGTTCAAGGAAAAAGATATGTACATAGATGCTAAGGAATTGGGCCATTGTACATACGCAAGCTTTCAATAATTCAATAAAGAGCTCTATTTCCGTGTACATGATTTTTGTTAAAGATTCTCAAAATGAACCTAATGCTTTAGCAAAAGAAAATATAAACAATCACAAAGAATTAGAGTTATCCAATTTTCTCAAGGGATTTCAAGATGTTTTTATTGACGACATCCCTTGTGAACTACCTCCTAAACGGGGCAATGATGACCATGCAAATGAACTTCTTCCAGGAAGTTCACCGCCTAATAAACCTCCTTATAGAGTTTCTCAAGCTCACCAAGAGAAGATTATGCGGCAAGTGCATGAGTTAGTTGAGAAGGGCATGGTAAGGCCTAGCTCATCTCCATTTTGTTCATCCGTGCTATTAGTGCAAAAGAAAGATGGCACATATCGTATGTGTGTCGACTATAGAGCACTAAATAGGATCGCTATCAAAAATAGGTTTCCCATTTCACGGGTAGAAGACCTATTTGATAAGCTACAAGGGTCGACCTACTTTAGTAGAATTGACCTAAAAAGTGGCTACCATCAAATAAGGATAGTTGATCAAGACATTGTAAAGACCGCATTTTGCACTAATTTTGTTCTTTATGAATACATTCTCATGCCTTTTGGTTTGACCAATGCACCAGCCACATTCAACCGCTTGATGAAGAAGCTATTCAGGCCTCACCGAACCTTTACTAGAGTGTTCTTTGATGATATTATCATCTACTCTAATTCACTACACGAACACAAGCAACATGTCCAGGTAATATTTCGAGTCTTACGAGAGAATAAACTTTATGTTAATCGAAAGAAAAGTGAGTTTTTTTACAAGAGATTCAATATTTAGGTTACATTATCTCTCAATCTGGCATCCAAATGGATCCATCAAAGCTAGAGGTAATAAAAGGATGGCCTAATCCAAGAAATCTTCATGAACTAAGATGCTTTATAGGTATGTGTGCATACTATAGACTCTTCATAGAAAAGTTCTCACTAATAGCAGGACCATTACATGACCTAACAAAGAAAAATGTTAGGTATATACGGTCTACCAAGGAGAACAATGCTTTCAAAAATCTTAAAGAAAAGCTTATCTCTCAACCTGTGCTTACACTACCAAATCTCTGAAAGCCATTTGAGGTCCAATGTGACGCTTATGGTGATTGCCTTGGAGCTGTTTTTCTCCAAGAAGGGCACGCCAAAGCCTATGAAAGTCGAAGGCTCGACCCTGTTGAGCAAGCTTTAGACATATATGAAAAGGAACTCCTCGCAGTTCTACATGCCTTAGGCTCGTGGAAGCACTATTTACTAGGAAATCCTTTCATTCTGCGAACGGATCACCAAAGCCTTAAGTACTTCATGACGCAGACCAAGCTCTCCGACAAACAAATGATGTGGGAAAATTTTCTTTTGCAATTTCATTTTCATATTGCTCACATTGTTGGCAAGCATAATCAAGTAACCGATGCACTCTCAAGACGACCGAGAGTGAATGCGGTTTCAATAGCAACTCACAATGATCTATCTTCTATGATAGATGATTACGCTATTGATATTGATTTTAGAGATGTGATTTCAGCCCTTGCACTAGGGAAGAAAGAGGAACCATTTACTTTACAAGATGGTTATCTTCTCTATGGCAATAGACTATGTGTTACTAACTCACTACGTGAGAAGGTAATGTATAAATCTCATGCTCCTCCTTATGTGGGGCATAGAGGGATTCAGTCCAGTCTACCCGAAAAGGGATTCAAACATATTTCTATTGGCCTGTCATGAAAGCAAACATACAAGAGTATGTTGTTAAATGTGTGGTATGCCAAAAGACTAAGTTTGATAGAGGAAAGCAACCTGGATTGCTTCAACCTTTGCCAATCCCTAATTCACCATGAGAGAGCATATCCATAGATTTTATCTTTGGATTGCCTAAGTCTATCCATGGGAATACGGGAATATGGATGATAGTAGATAGGTTCAATAAACAAGCTCGTTTTATACCTGTCAAAAAGACTATCAAATCCCATCAAATGGCAACCCTCTTCATATCACAAATCTTCAAGTACCATGGCTTGCCGATGTCCATAGTGTGGATAGAGATCTTAGAATGACCAGTAATTTCTAGAAGGGTATCTTTAAGAATTTAGGGACAAGGCTAAACTTCTCTTCGGCCTATCACCCCCAAACGGATGGCCAAAGTGAAATAGCAAACCTAACAATTCTTGATCTACTAAAAGCCTCTGTAACGTAAGTAGACCAAAGGTCCCAATGAGAGAAGTACTTACCCTTAGTGGAGTATGTCTACAATAACACTATACATACTTCCACAGGAAAAGCACCTTTCGAGGTAATTGAGGGAAGATCAAAAAGTCCCCTGCTACTTAAGGTAGACGGGAAGATATTCGTTGTGCAGATGAGTATAGCTGAGACCTACAAGAATCTTTCCAAAAGATTAAGGATGCTATCTCTATCTCATAGCAAAGGCAAAAGGCTGTTGCTGATAAGCACAGAAGAGCCCAAGCCTTTAAAGAAAATGATTGGGTCCTACTTAAATTTCCCAAGGCTCGATTAAGGCACACGACGGGCAAGAATTGTTGAGATGTCGAGCTCTACACCTTGAGCTGGCATCCACTACGGGTCTTGGCCGCTTATGGCATTTGCTCACTGGCGCGTTAGGTGACCGACACGGAGGATCTCTGCCAGTGATTCTACAGCTGGACTACACTTATAGTGCCAGCCTAGTACGCTTCTAGTGAGTTCACACTTAGTGACCGCATGTACATATGTGCTACTTTTCAGCTTTAGCACTTAGTCATTTTGTACTCTCTTTTTTGTGAAGAAGAAGAAGAAGAAGAATCTTTCCATCTTTGTGTGCTTTGTGCTTGTCTTGTGTAGCTCTCTTGCATCCTCATTCTCTACATGGTATCAGAGCCTGGTGCAGGCAAGAGAGGCTAAGAGAGCAAGAGCATCACAATCCCTTCGTTCGCAATCCACAAGTTTCTGAACAGGTCTCCAAAGTGCAGTATACAGAGATTTACTGTACAAGTACAGTGGTTGTATGTACGCTTGATTGTGGACACTCGTTGAGTGTAGAAAGCGTTACAGGGACCACGATAGCAGGTTCAGCAGATTTGCAGGTTTTTGCAGATTGCAGCTATTTTGTCTTAGTGCTTCAAGATGTCTGACGGTTTCAGTCAGATTGTTACTGAGAAGCTTGAGAAAAATAACTACCCTGCATGGAAGTTCAGAATAACAAATTTCCAAAAAGGAAAAGGTTATTGGGACTATGTAGAAGGAGACAATGAAAAGGAACCAGAGATTCCCGAGGCAAATGCTACAGCAGAACAAAGGAAAGCTTTGAGGGACTGGCAACAAGGCCAGAGCAAAGTGATGTATTGGCTTTCTATGAGCATCATAGATGGCATGATGGGCTATCTACAGGATGCTGAAACCCCCGCCATTGCATGGAAAAACTTAGGCAGAGTGTTCGAGGTGAACACCAAGGCTAGGAAGCTTCAACTAAAGTCGGAGCTAAATCAGGTTAAGAGGAACAACCTCTCCATCAATGATTATGCTTTGAAGATCAAGAGTATCATTGAGGCTCTTGGATCTATTAAAGTCTCACTGGAAGACGATGACATTGTCCGTGCATGCTTGGATGGTCTAGGAGATGAGTATGTACATTTTAGGTCTTCCATGAATACAAGAGACGACATCCCCGTGTTCCAAGATTTGATTTCTATGCTTATTCTTGAGGAGAAGAACCTTGACACATCTTCTTCTCATGGCAGAAATAATTCTGAACAGGCCTTCTATTCTAACTCCAACAGAGGTAGAGGTAGAGGTCGTGGTCGAGGCCCAAGGGGTTGCAGGGGCCAATTTCTGGAAGGTCAATCAAATCAAAACAATACAGGTGGCAGGGGAAACCAGTCTCAAGGCAGGGGGAGTCAAAGAGGTCGTGGTGCAGGATCAAGCAGGCAGCAACATACTCTAGATAGTAGAGAATGTTGGACTTGTGGTGAAAGAGGTCACATGTCACGTGACTGTCCAAAGGGAAAAGCAAGTAGAAAGAGAGAACAGGGCAACTATGCATCTACTAGCAGAGATGCAGATGACAGCAAAAATGAGCACATGGTTGTTATGCAGCATGTAATGAATACAATGACTGCAGAGAATTCCACCCAAGATGATGTTTGGTATGTGGATTCAGGTGCCTCTAATCACATGACGTCTCGTGGAGAGTGGTTTAGAGATATGCGCAAACCAGATGTGTCAGGCTATGTGCAGACAGGAGATGACACAGCTCACCCCATTGCTCATGTAGGGGACATACCTCTAAATACGAAGAGTGGGAAATCAAAGTACTTAGCAGATGTACTTCATGTCCCAAACATTACAAAGAATCTTGTTTCTGTTGGACAAATGGTTGAGCAGGGTTTGCAGGTTCGCTTCAATCCAAATGGTTGTTATGTAGAAGATTTCCAGAATGGCTGTAAGCTGATCACAGAGGGCAAATGTGTGGGCAGAATGTTTACGCTGAATGTAGGCATGCCTGAGGTAAAAGCTGCATTATTTGCACAGGGCACATGTGTTGTGGCTGATGTTGACATTTGGCACAAACGCATTGGCCATGTCAATGAGCAGAGACTGCGCAGCATGCAATCAAAACAGATTGTAAAAGGTTTGCCCAAATTCAAGGTGGATGGTATGCATAAAGTGTGTGCAGCATGCCAGTTTGGAAAACAGTCAAAGGGCTCATTTCCACATGAGCGCAATGTATGTAAAAAGCCACTTGAGGTGGTGCACACAGATGTTTGGGGTCCAACCGATACTGCAAGTATACATGGTTGCAGGTATTATGTCTCTTTCATTGATGACCATACAAGGAAAGTATGGGTCTACTTCATGCGTAACAAAAGTGAAGTGTTTGGTCACTTTCAAGACTTCAAAGTCATGATTGAGAAGGAGACAGATATGCAAATCAAGACATTGAGGTCAGATGGAGGGGGAGAGTACTTCTCCAATGATTTTTCAGATTTTCTGCGAATGCATGGTATACACAGGCAGTTTACATGCAGATATACTCCACAGCAGAATGGGGTCGCAGAAAGGAAAAACAGGCACATTGCAGAGGTTGCACGTGCATTGATGAATGAGAAGAACATGCCTCATCATTTCTGGGCTGAAGCTATAAATACAGCTGTGTACATTATGAACAGGACACCTACAGCTACGGTGCATGATGTAACACCTGAGGAAAAGTTTACAGGTACAAAGCCTGATTTGGCACACTTGAAAGTGTTTGGCTGCATAGCTTACGTGCATGTACCAGATGAGTTGCGTAGGAAATTGGATCCTAAAGCAGAGAAATGTATTCTTGTGGGATATTCCCTTGAACAAAAGGGGTACAGGTGCTACAATCCTACTACACGAGAATTACGAGTGAGCAGAGATGTAGTCTTTGATGAGATGAGCAGCTGGTACAGTAATGCACATGGCACTATTGGGGCTGATGTAAAAGATGATGTGGTTGTACAAAATGTGAGGCCACAGTCACAGGTTTTGAGTGGACCACAAGAGTCCTCTTCTCGTGGCTCTGTTGAGAAACCATGGAATGGTAGACTACGTACGCAGGTTACTCCACCAACAGGTACAGGGAATGTATCACGAAAAGGAAAGGAAAAGGTTGATGAACCTCCCTTTATGGTTGATGCATCATCAGGTTTTTCACATGTAGACATGGATTCGAATGGTTCTGAACAAAGTCTTGATGAGGAATTTGGAATTCCGGCTGTCAGGACACTTGGTGTAAGGAAAGTACAAGAAGATTCTAGAGGGCAAAGGAGTGACCCACGACCGCGCAGATCTAATAGAGTCAGAAATCCAGTTCAGAAATTGACTTATGATGGGTATCTAGCGCATCACCAAGCCTACATGGCTAAGGTGATACAGGATGTGGAGCCCACATGTTTTGAGGATGCAGTTGGAAATGTGCATTGGGATGATGCAATGAATGAAGAGATGGCTGCATTGGAAGCAAATGACACATGGGAGTTGGTGCCATTGCCAAGTGGCAAGAAAGCTATTGGCTATAAATGGGTGTATAAAACCAAGCATAAGGCTGATGGTAACATTGAGCGTCACAAGGCAAGGCTGGTCGCAAAGGGTTATGCACAGACGTATGGCATAGACTATGAGGAGACCTTTGCTCCAGTGGCAAAGATGACGACAGTGAGAGCTGTCATAGCAGTGGCTGCATCTAGAGGATGGATTATGCATCAAATGGATGTAAAGAATGCCTTCTTGAATGGTGAGTTGCAAGAGGAAGTGTATATGGATCAGCCACCTGGTTATGTCGATCCAGGTTACCCAGATTATGTATGCAGACTTCTCAAAGCTTTGTATGGTTTGAAGCAGGGCTCTAGAGCATGGTATGACAGGATTGCCAAGTATCTTGTCAGTATTGGTTTTAGGAGAGCTCATGCTGATCATTCACTCTATGTACGTGAGAGTGATGTGGGGATTGTGGTCATTACCATATATGTAGATGACCTTATTATTGTTGGTGACAATGCTATGGAGATTGACCATGTGAAGGGTCTTCTCAAACAGGAGTTTGAAATGAAAGATTTAGGCGAGTTGCGCTACTTTCTTGGCATTGAAGTGATCAGGACTCCAGAGGGTGTATGGCTATCACAGAGACAGTATGCTTTGGACATGTTGTCAAAGTATGGTATGGCTGATTGTAAGCCAATTTCTATTCCCTTGGATGTGAATGCAAAGCTGAGTGCAGAGAAGGGTGATGTTGTTGAGGATGTCAACATGTACAGGAAGATTGTGGGTAGTCTAATCTACTTGACTATCACGAGGCCAGACTTGAGCTACACAGTAGGCTTGGAGAGTCAGTTCATGCAACTTCCGAGGAAGCCACATTTGGATGGAGTACGACGCACACTTAGGTATGTGCAAGGTACTCTTGACTACGCATTGTTCTATGCAGCAGATGCACCATTAGCATTGTATGGGTATACAGATGCAGATTGGGCAGGTAGCATTGTTGATAGGAGATCTACGAGTGGCTTCATGTTCTCTTTTGGGAGTGCTGCTGTTACTTGGAGCAGCAAAAAGAAGCCTACGGTTGCTTTATCGAGCACAGAGGCCGAGTACAGAGGTGCAACAGTTGCGGCGTGCGAGGTAGCTTGGCTACGCACATTACTTGAGGACTTGGGAGTGCAGGTGGACCAGCAGATTTTCATCCATTGTGACAACCTCAGCAGCATGCAGTTGGCTAGGAACCCAGTGTTCCATGCCAGGACCAAACACATAGAGGTCCATTACCACTACGTTCGAGAGCGAGTGTTGGCGGGCGACATCGACTTGGTCTACGTCAGCACAGAGGAGCAGATAGCGGATATCTTTACCAAGGCCCTCGGAGCTGAGAAGCTTCGACGTTTCCAGACTATGCTTGGACTCTGCGACATGCAGAGCTCGAGGGGGAGTGTTGAGATGTCGAGCTCTACACCTTGAGCTGGCATCCACTACGGGTCTTGGCCGCTTATTGCATTTACTCACTGGCGCGTTAGGTGACCGACACGGAGGATCTCTACCAGTGATTCTACAGCTGGACTACACTTATAGTGCCAGCCTAGTACGCTTCTAGTGAGTTCACACTTAGTGACCGCATGTACATATGTGCTACTTTTCAGCTTTAGCACTTAGTCATTTTGTACTCTCTTTTCTGTGAAGAAGAAGAAGAAGAAGAAGCTTTCCATCTCTGTGTGCTTTGTGCTTGTCTTGTGTAGCTCTCTTGCATCCTCATTCTCTACAAGAATCCTACGGGACACCAAAAGTATTATGCTAAGTTAGCAAAAAGGTACTATGGTCCCTTCCAAATTCTTTGACCAATCAATGAAATGGCCTATCAACTCAAGTTACCCAGCCATTGGCTCATACACAATGCTTTCCATGTGAGCCTACTAAAGCCTTACAAAGGAGAGCCACCTCAAGAACCAACTATTGAAGACCCACCGGAGATCGAGGACCAAGAAGAGGTGCTGCAACCCGAGTCCATTCTCCGACATGAAGACAAGGTATTAAGAAGCCCTAAGACTATCCGACGGTATCTTATTAAGTTTAAGAATTATCCTTTTGAAGATGCTAGATGGATGCAAGGCATATAATTAAAGGATAACCTAAACCTTGTCAATGCTTACAATGCTTCCCTAGAGTAAGCAAATGTACAAATGTTTAAAATGAACAAAGTTTTTGTCTCATAAGACTCTCTTTTTCTTTATTGTGCACAAATGTATGCATGCTTAGAATCAAGTTTGTGGAGACGACGTCTTCCAAACACTAATTAGAGCTTGTCACTCTACTATGGAAGATTGATAGGACTAATGCGTAGACATGCTTGCCGCAGCCTTAGGCTCTGAAGCACCAAATGGATTAGTCATCCATTCTGGAACGATCTCGTAGGGTAAGATAGGGATTCTCTACCCGCTAGAAAAAGGACTAATGAATAGGCTTTATCTTCTCTACCCATAGTCGAGGACAACTACGATTTCAAGAGAGAGATAATGTCATAATAACTAATATCTAATTCTCCTAAATGATTTTCTCGTGTTAAATTGATCATTTAATATGGGGAAGTACAAGGGGAGAAAAAGCTACATTATTGGTAAGGCTAGCAGACTGGTCACAGTAGGGATCCAAAGGAGGGAAAATAGGGATCCAAAGGGGGACCATCTGCAGAAGAGCGATGTGCAAGCAATGGGCTTCAAAGACCTAAGCTTCAGACCATTAAGACTTCCAAAATGCTAAGGTTCCAAATTTCTAAGGGTAAGTCCAATGGTCAAACCTTAGGGAAATTGGATGCTTTCCAAGTGTACACAAAGTCTTCCTAGATCCCTACATAGGAGGGGGCGAGCCCTAAAGGTAGGGGAAGAGAGCGAAAAGGTGAGAGAAGCACACACACACACACACACACTTGCAAGCCCTAGCACATGTCAGCTCCCTAGCCCAGTTGCCCCCAAGGTGCACTCAAATCCTATTGGATGGCCATAGAGGTGAACCAATGAGAGTACATTTAGTTTAATTCATTTTAAAACACTTGATAAAAGAACCAATAGGAATTAATCTCTCTAGACTATTGGACTATCTCCCAAGGGGTCCAATGAGCATTCAGCAGCCAAATGTCTTGCTTACTTCCTATTGGCCAGAAGACAAAGGGGTCCAATGAGAGTTTAATTGCATTATTTGATTACCTAAAGCTCTCACAAAAGGGGAAACAGGGACACATGTCACAAGGCTATCACTTATGCTTCTCAATTATGATTGGCTAAGCTTTGCAGGGTCCAATGGGGTGCCAGCATGAGTAAATTGCAAGAGGGGTCGACCAAGAGAGAGAGAGAGAGGGGGCTGATTTTAGCAAGGCATTATCACACACACACTCACACAATCTCATGTGTGAAGCAATGAAGACTCTCTCTCCTTCTCAAGCTTTAATGGAAAGCTCATCATCTACTCCAAGCTTGTGAGAAGGGAGGCCTACACCAACAACTCTTGGATTTTGATGCAAATCCAACCAAGAGCCAAGCTTCAATGCATGCTCATCTCCTCTACCATGCTCATCTTCAATGCATGCTCATCTCCACTACCATGCTAATTACAAAGCTACGCTAAGCTTTTATGAGTGATTATGGAAGGAGATATACTTCTTTCTCGTAAGACTACTCCTTCCTCTCAATCTACTCTCATACCGCACTAGCTCTCACCATCTTTGAAGGTGTGTGAGGTCTTGGGTCTGAGACCGTGAGGGAATTGATATTGTGTTTTATAAGTGTGTGCATGGTGCTTGAAGCTTCCATCTCCATTGCACCAGCAAGTTATTGAAGGAACACAAAGTATTGTATTTTAAAATGTCTCCCTTGATGGGGGAAACCTATAATACGAAGCCTTTTGGAGGGGGGACCGGCTCCATGTAAATCCGGTCCTCAACTGTTGTCAATAGCTTAATATCTCTCTCTTTTGAAGTACTGTTCATGCCTATCTAACTAGTTGTTATGCTTTTTCTTGCTCTCTCCATCCAAGCACTTTTGGAGGGGGGACCGGCTCCATGTAAATCCAGTCCTCAATTGTTGTCAATAGCTTAATATCTCTCTCTTTTGAAGTATTGTTCATGCCTATCTAACTAGGTGTTATGCTTTTTCTTGCTATGCTCATTAGAAATCAATTCTAATGAAATGTTCACTATGTTTATGCTATTTTCCGCTACACGCAAGCTACTAGGCCATTAAATTCTACACAAGGTTTGAAAGGCAGTCACCTCTGTGGGTCCCCATGAGAAAGGGACTCCTTTCTGTGTCAAAATATGCAAAGGGGAAGCAACCTCTCCAAACTTTCTAATGAGCCGCCTGTAGTATGAACACAATCCCAAGAAGCTTCTAACTTCATAAACATTCTTCAAATCGGGCCAATTACGGAAAGTCTCTATCTTGGCCGGGTTCATCTGCACTCCCGCTCTGCTGAGACATTGTGTCCCAAAAAGTGTATCTGTGGTAGGAAAAAATCACTTTTCTTTGTATTAATCACCAACTTGTGATCTCGTAATGCCTGAAAGACCTCAAGTAGATGTTCTCTATGTTCTGTCTCATCCTTGAAGAAAACAATGATGTCATCAAAGAAAGTGCCAACAAATAGTCTGTACTCTCAAAAAATCATGTCCATCATCCGGTTAAATATCGCAGGAGCATTGGTTAGGCCAAAAGGCATCACCAAAAACTCAAATAACCCAAAAGTTGTCCGAAAGGCTATCTTGTAGACATCGCCCGGCGCGACTCGGATCAGATGATATCCGCTTTTCAATTTGATCATGCTAAAGCACGAGGATCCTTGTAGTCGGTCAAGTATATCATCGATCCTAGAAATCGAAAATCTGTTCTTGATGGTGATTTTGTTGAGATCTCTATAATCGATGCACATTCTCCAAGATCCTTCTTTCTTCAAAACCAACAACACTGGAGAGCAGTATGGTGAAGTACTAGGCTGGACAAGACCCTTTGCCAAGAGGTCCTTCACTTGGTTCATAATTTCTTTGTTCACGGCTCGGCTCACACAGTAAGGTGGCCGGTTTGGTGGTGTACTTCCAGGTATCAGATCAATGGTATGATCTTCAGGACCAGCGGGTGGTAACTCCCCTGGCAGGCCCTCTTGAAAGCAATCGGCATGAGTGTGGAGAAAATCTTGGCGTTCTTTATCAAGTTCATACATATTTGTCCTATATTCAGCATTTATCTCTCTCAAGAAGATCGAGTAAACAAATAGACTGGATTTCATTAATTTTGAAATGGCCGAAGCCGATACAATAGGGACAGACTCACCCTTAAGTTTTATATCAAGTACAATGGTTGTGCCCTTCTCTGTAGTGAAGTCGCTTTTCTCGCCCGATAGTCAACCACGACATTGTTCTTGTGGTACCAAGGAATTCCCAAGAGGACATCACAACCTTCTAAAGGCATTATGTAGAAGTCCTCATGTCCCAAATACCTCTGACAATGCAACCGAAGTTTGCCAATGACAGGTGTAATGGCTACATCCCTGCCAGGTGCCGCTAGAACTTCCTCTACTCGTGGTCCCATCCGATCAGGTGTGATCTCGAGCCGCACCGCCAATTCAGGTGTGATCTCGAGCCGAGCCGCGCCGAAATGAGTTGGCCTTGGCTCCTCCATCAAAGAAGATCGGGGCTTCTTGGTCTTTCACTTTGCCCCATGCTCGAAAAAGTTATATACTCTCGTCCATCATGCTTGGGTCAATACCCACGCAATCTGGAACTAGTCCTATTTTCATCTTGCCTTTTCGTCCACGTTCCTCAGCTGCTCTCGAACCCTCTGGCCTGTCTTCATCCTTGTCATTCTGTCCTTTTGGTGCCTTCTTAGGGCACTTCGCGGAGATGTGCCCAGTCTCTCCGCATCCAAAGCACTTCCCCTCGATGTAGAGAGCTCTCTCTTGAGGAGTGGGTTTGGGTCGTGCATCCTTGTCTTTCTTTTCTGGGTTGCTCTTCCTCTTTCTACTTTCATTTTTTGAAGTTTTTTCGTTCTTTTGCGTCATGATTTCATCTGTGGGGTAGGTCAAACTGCCTGAGTGAATGGCAAAACTCCATTTTGCATGACTCATCAGTTCTTGAATGGAATCTAACTTTTTCTCTAAGCAGTGATCTCGGAGAAGACCCAAGATAAACCGCTCAATCTATTCTTTGAACGAGATCTTGTTAAATGAAGAGGCGGATAGAAAAGAGCTTTAGAATCTCTCACAGTAAGCGTCCAATGTATCCTTCTTGGTCATCCGAAGCTGGTTCCAAGAAGTTCGTATGTCATGTTCGCACTCTCGAGTCAGCCAAGAAGAACTAAAAGCCTTTTAAATTTCAGCCATTTAATTGGCACTGTTTTGTTCAATAAAAGCGTGGACCACAAAGTTCGAGCATTTCCCTTGAAGTAAGAGGCAGCTCTCCAAATCTTGGAGTGCTTTGAGTAACGCCCTCCAGAGAAAGCTAAGTCAAACTGCTGAATGAAAGACAAAGCCTTCGAAGCGTCTCTATAACTAGAAAACGTGTCAAATTTAATTGATTGTTCACCTTCCTTAAAGTCTCGAACTTTCTTGCTTTTATCTTCCAAAAAATCATACTGATTGGCTTTATAAAAATTCTTCTTCTTTGATAAAAGTTGTTTTCATCAGAGTCCAAACTATTCAAAGACGAGTCCTCTGTAGAAATGTTAACCACTGTGAGATTTAGGCTTCTTTGCCTGTTTCTTTCCCTTTCCGAAGCTTTGCTTTTTGCTTCACTTTTTTACCTTTTCTGTCTTCTTCGCTCAAGTCAGAGGAGCTAGAAGAACTCTCAAAAGAAGAAGAAGAAGAAGAAGAACTGGGTACTCCTTCAAATCGAACACGCTTCTTCTGCTTTCTTGCCGATGCAAATGTAGATTGATGACCCAAATAACCCGAGAAGTCAGTGCCTTTGTTCTGCTTTTTGTCGTGCTTTTTAGCTTTGTTCTGCACGTCAAAAAGCTGAGCAATTTGTGCATCAACCATCTCTTCTAAGTCTTGCTCTGTATACATCCTTAGAGTAGGAGGTTTCTTCAGTGCCGGTTTGAGGGTGGTTCTGTGCTGCCACTATGATGGCACCTCAAAAGATCTGGCTCATAAATTTTGCAAATTTTGGGTCCTTCGCAAAATTTAGCATCATCTTTGTTGCATCGCCGATCAATCATCGACTCTCCATCTCTTCTAGCTCCACCTGAGTAGGCCGATACGGGCTGTACTCCTTGAGTAAATCTTCGTTTTGATCTCTTCCCGCATCTTTGGATGCAGAGGAAGTCAACTGATCTCTATCTGAAGCCATAAGTGCCGCGTTAAAAAAGGATTGGATTTCCCGGTAGGAGCAAAATCGGTCATGCTCTGATTCCATTGTAACGGACTTGGACACTC
Source organism: Adiantum capillus-veneris (assembly GCF_014529385.1). Classification (NCBI taxonomy): domain Eukaryota; kingdom Viridiplantae; phylum Streptophyta; class Polypodiopsida; order Polypodiales; family Pteridaceae; genus Adiantum; species Adiantum capillus-veneris. Next base: position 154,725,047 of record NC_140939.1, read on the forward strand.
CAAGTCAAGATTCTACCGCAACATTACAAGAATTTATTTTAAAACAGTTCACAGTTCACAATTGATTCGACACTGGCCCGCGGCAGAGTTCCGTGCCTAGAGATATTGGCCCCAAAAACTGGCGTCCCTTTCGGTATTTCTTTTTGTATTAATCTGCAACTCAAAGTACAAGTGAGTGGGAGGCTCTCACTCTCAGACTCTGCATCCAGATGCTTTGAGAAATAGGAGGCCTGCCCACTTATTTAAAGGGTTTAAAAAGCAGAGCCCCAAAAGCTGAAATTTAAAAGCCTTGTTACATAAAGCAAGTCTCTCTCTCTCTCTCTCAAGCTTGCTTGTAAATTAAACCACTTAAAGCAAGTCTCTCTCTTTCTCCTTGCGTAGACAAAATAAATCAATTAAAGCAAGATTGTCGCAAAACTGTCCACGCAAAAGCTGTACTGATTTTTGTGAGTTGCGCCGCAAAACGCCAGCCTGTCCGTTGTCGTGCTGTGACACGTACATAGTGGGAACGCATGCTACAAGATCTATCTTGTAACTTTTTAGATACATAATTATCTTTCCTATAATGTACATATGCATATTTAAGTATAATAATAAGCCTTCTATCTCATCCTATTATTTTTCTCAAGAATAATCTATCCTTACTTTACCATGAGAAAATACTATGGGAAAAGCTCAATAGCTCCGCCTCTTTAACTTGGGGCAAAAAGCATTGATTCTTTATTTATACTATCTCATTATCATCTCACACCCTATCTAGATCCTATATCTAGGGTAAACTCCAATATATATATATATATATATATATTCTATGTATTTTTTATACTTTTCTTATATTTTTTTTTAAATAGCTACTAGGAGGGAATCAAATCCTAGTGGGACACTAGGGGGCATGATTTCAAAGATACACTTATTTTAATGCATTATTGCAAGCATGATTACAAAACTTTGTCAAGGAGCAATGTCATGCTTTCATATGGCATGAGGTGTCCTTTGGAATTAAATGAAAGTCTAAGCTAAGGGGACCACGGGAAGACTTTTGCTGCCAGAAATGGACCCTATTTTGATGATTTTTTTACACAAGGTTCCAATCTGAATTGAAAACTTATTTTAACATGAAACTCATAGCTAATGAGCTGAAGTTTCTGCCCATATTTTTACTTTTTTATTTGGAGCCATGGTTGAGGAGATATGATCAAAATACTGGACCCCAGTCTGCCCACATCATGCAGGGACAGCTCATTTCCAACTTTTCCAATTCCTATTCACACTGGCTCCTCTCTTCTTGTGTAAACCCTTGGGGTTTCCCTTCACCTATAAAAGGGGACCTCTTCTTCCTTGAAAGGAACTCAAGCATTCAAGCCATTGAGGAGAGGAATTCTTGAGGGAGTGAGTAGTAATGCCTAATTGTACTTAGCCCCATTAACATAAGCCCAAGCCTACACTTTCTCCTAGAGGAAGACTAGCCATTCTTGTACGCTATCCTTGGAAGATCAACTCTAATCAAAGAAGGTGTTGTACTTGGCGTATCAATCAACGTTGAATTCTCCCCTCTTCTTCTCTCTCCCATCAATAATGGTGCCGAAGGGTTTCAAGTAAGATGTGTTCTACATTGATGTTTTCTTGATTTCTTGTTGTTTTCGTTTTCATCTCTAATCCAACATATATATGTGTATCTAATCTCATCTCCTTAACCAAACCTATCTCTCTCACTCTTAGTAATTCATCATCTCTACAAATTTTAGGTTCTCCTTGCTACAGGTACATCTCTCCCCGCAGTATCCTTATTGCCTACGGGCAAGAATAGGGCTTGGGAGGGAAACTTCTCATCTCTTCACTTCTCTCATAGCTACATTTTTCTCATATCTACATTTCTCACATACTATCCTAGATGAATAACCCACATGATGATCATTTCTATCGCTTTCACTCTGTACGATCTATTAGAATTAACGTATGGATTAGCCGTAAAATACACTTTCAACAACGTATAGTGTTTCTCTTCGGCCCTGAAAGGCTCAATGAAATACTTCTATCACCGGATCCCATCATACTACCTCTCATAGACTATAATTTTTCTTTTGATGTGAGCGTAGTTATCTTGCTATGAACCAAGAGGATTTGTACACACAATTAATCCCAATCACTAGACAAAATATATATATTATGGTAAGCACAAAACTACAATTCCAAAGAACAATTCGTAGCCTATTTGGTCAGCCAAGATTGAATGCCATTAACTCATCTATTAACCCTTTCATATTATCCATGATACGGTATGACCATAGCCTTGATGTTTTCATCTTCGTATTGTTTTGACATTCTCTTTTGTGTTCTTTCTTTGTGTGTGTGAGTGCAAGAGAGAAAGAGTGAGTCTTCTTTGATTGCTCTTCTTTCCAAACCCTAGTCTTCATGGCATCTATGGTTTAACTCCTTCATATAGTTTTTGTTGAGTTCTCTCACAAACTCTCACAGCCATAAGCCTGTTGCTTTCTTGGCAAGACCGCAAATTTCTCGACATATTTTTGGTGAACCCGACGCGAAACTGCCAAGGTGAGATTTTGTGGATAACCATGGGTGATCATGTTGAGCAACAGGGTATGCATTTTGACCCAGCAACAATGCAAATGTTTCAAGAATTTTCAATGTTCATGCAACAACAACATGCCATTGAAAGAAGGGAGATTTCAGCAACAATGGCCATACAAGCAGTCGTCAATAGAATGGATCAGTTTAATGGCAAAGATGTAACCAAGTACTTATGCGAGTATGTGAAGGAGATGGAGCTGAATCGTGTGTCAGAAGGTGAGATGATTCAAAGCTTTGAGCTAGTTGTTGCTCCAGAAATGAGAGAGCATGTTAGGGTAATTAAAGATGGGCATGGGAGAAATTGGGAAGAACTCAAAGTAGCTTTAAAGGAGGAATATTTCATGGAGGACTCTGAGAGAGTGACCAAAAGGACATTCTTAGAATGGTTAGTCAAGCCAAAGCAAGGACTATCAATAACAGAGCTACTTAGGGAATTTGAGCGGCGCTATGCACAACTCACCACGACAGAAAGGGCCACACTAGATGCAGAGAAGACAGATCTTTTCTAACAAGCTGCAGGTAAAGAGTTTCAAGAAAATTTGGAGCTTCTTCTTGAAGATAAAGATGTTGAGCAAGGACTAAAGACGGACTGGAATGAGGTTGAAGGTGCTGTCTCACTGCTTGCCAAACGACAAAGAAGAAGGGACAAGATGGTAGTAAACACTACAAGTCCTTCCACCTCAACTTCTGACAAAATGGAAAAGCCTACTTTTATCGCTCCTAAGTTTGATGAGTCCATGCTAGATGAGCTTGTGAAGGGAATGCGTGACTTGAAGGTGAAGTTTGCAAAGCTTGAAGAAAAAGGCCAACCATCAGGGCCACTTCCTAGGCAAAGACAACAGCCCAAAGAAGGGTTTGTTAATAGATGTATTTGGTGTGATAGTACAAACCATGTGAGAAGGGATTGTGATGATTTTAGTGATGCTTTGTCAAAAGATGTTGTCTTTTTTAAGGATGGTAAAATCCACTTAAGAGAGACAGGTCTACCCTTGAGAACTAACTTTGGGAAGGGCGGAATGCAAACCTTAGTTGAAGATATGGCAACTAAGCATGCCACCTCTTCAGTTGAGGCCGCTACTTATGGAGTAAAAATTGAACATTTTTGTGATGAAGAGGTGAGTGACCATCATGGTCAAATTTGGCCAAATGTCATGCAATTATCTAAAAAGGGAAAGCTTACAAAAGAGATTATACATGAAGCAGGTGATTGCATACGTCTAGAAACAGGATGGAATGATCCAGTGGACTCATTGTCAGTGCATGCCTACATTACAAAATGCCAACAAAATGAGGCGATCGTAGAAGAGAAGCGCCGACGTGAGAATGCTGATGAAGGACCATCAAAAAGAGCTCCTAGAAGTGGGGGAAGAAGCGACTCAATGCCTTCTCAAACACCCTCAACACAAAGAACATCTCCACCTGAAGTACTCATGGAGGAGTCTACAACAGGAAAGAAGAAAGAGCCAACCAAAGGTAAGACAAAAGGCCCAACTTATAAACTACAATCTGATATTGAGGTTGCTACAGATTTAAAGAAAGTCTTGGAGGAAAGGATCTTGAATAGCAAGATTGAGTTTACTCTGGGAGAAGTTCTTGGCATTGCAAAGCGTGAATTCCATGAGGAGATCATTGACATCATCAAGAGGAAGAGGCAAACCCTTGCTGAAGTTTCTCGTCCACAAGTTGAAGGGGAAACCTCAAAGACACAAGGGATGCAACTGCAAAATAAGGAGAATGATGGAGCTGTGGTAGGATGCTACCAATCTAGTGGGAGAGTGAAGCAAATGTATTTCTCAAATGATGATGAAGATGTTGAAGATATTCCTAGGAGTTACTATTCACGAAGTCATTGGGCAAGGGCTACTACAGAAACTTTGGTCAAGGTAGGTGATCTTGAAGAGCCATTTGTTGCCTTGATTGACCATGGTTCAGAAATAAACATAATGTCAAAGAGTCTCTACAACAAGTGCAAATGGCCGATGGACACAGATCATGGCTAGATGGTAAAAGTGGCAAACAATTCATCCGGTGAATTGTATGCAGCATGTCCAGGGGTGAAGGTAACAATAGGAGATGTAAAGATTGACCAAAACTTCTTTGTACAGGATACATCTTCATATCATCTCATCCTTGGACAGCCCTACATTGTGGGAGTTCAAATGGAAACAAAGGTAATGGATCATGGTTTAGCATATGCTAGGATACGTAGCAAAGATGGTAAACGAGCTATCCAATTTCTCACAAATTGTGTGAACCATGAAAGAAATCGTGACAACCTCAGAGAACATCCTCTACCAAAGGTGAGCAAAGAGTTTCATGATCATAGAGAAATGATGGGTTTTGGCCAAGTACCATTGTAAAGCGGGATTGCAGTGGTACAGAAAGAAAAAGGGTCTCGCCTGATCCAAAAATAGGTGAAGCGTTTTCAACGAGCTCCTTGGTAACAAAGAATGGATCAGTATGTTTTACAAAACTTGAAGATTTGAAGAGATGTGAGAGGCAATATGTGCATCATGTACAAATAGGCATGAAAAAGAGTGGGTTACTAGAGCCTACTGAAAATGTTTTGGGTTTGTGTGAACAAGTTTCTTTTGTAGATACTATGGGTGAGCTTGATGCTATAATGGGGTCTAATTTGCATCTTGAAAATGAAGTTGTGGAAGTTTGCTCTATGGAAATGTATCAAGTAATAGAAGCCTTTAAAGAAAGCCAAACAGTTGGCCCAGAAGTCCATGTTGAAACTAAATACAAGAGTGTAGCAAAGAAGGTGAAACCAGTAGCTTCACCCTTACCACCCAAAAACAGGGAAAAGATTGAGCAGGCTTCTTTACAACCAAGTTTGAGGAATCCTAAAAAGATTGGGCATACCTTCACAAAGGAGTCTTTCCAAGACTTACAGATTGGTCGCGAGGAGTTTCTAACACAGGAGGAGACAAAGTGCTTCAAAGAAATGCTTTCAAAGCATGGTAAGGCTTTTTCATTTGAGCCACATGAGATAGGATGTGTTGATCCTTTTATTGTAGCTCCTATGGCAATTTTCACAATACCTCATGTGCCTTGGAATCTGTGGCCTATTCCGGTTCCAAAGGCTCATTTGCCAAAGTTAGTAGAGCTACTGAATGAGAAAATCAAAATGGGAATCTTGGAGCCTTCTTGTGCTCCATACTCAAACAGGTGGTTCACAGTTCCGAAGAAGAATGGTTCTCTACGCTTCATCCAAGATATGCAACCAGTGAACAAGGTGACAATTAGAAATGTAGGTACAGGTCCAATTGTGGATGAGTTTGCAGAGGCATTTGCAGGGAGGGCAATCTACTCAATGGGGGATCTCTACTCAGGGTATGATCAATTTCAGCTTGCAATCGAAAGCAAAGACTTGACAACCATGAGGACACCTTTGGGTTTGGTAAGGATGTGTATCTTGCCACAGGGAGCAACCAACTTGGTTGCACATATGATGAATGGGATGAATAAGGTCTTACGTGACTTTATTCCTCAAATCACAATGCCTTTCATTGATGATTTGCCTATCAAAGGATGTGAAGAAAGTGACAAAGATGAAGCTTTGGATCTCAAGGGATGTCGCAGGTTTGTGGTAAATCACATAAATGATTGTGATAAAATTTTGTTTAGGTTGGAAGAAGTGAATCTTACATTGTCAGGGAAAAAGTCTATGTTTGGTGTCAATGAAGTGCTTATTGTGGGGCACATGTGCGGGCCATATGGTAGGAAACCTTGTCCAACAAAGGTAGATGCCATCCAAAGAATGAAAGAAACGTGCACTAGCATCACTGAGGTTAGAAGGTTTCTGGGAGCATGTGTCTTCTATGTTATTTGGATTCCACATTATGCACATGTAGCTGATCCTCTTTATCAGCTGCTTAGAAAGAATCAGAAGTTTAAATGGACAAAAGCACATGTAAAATCCATGAAAAAGCTAAAGGAGTTGCTCCAGTCAGCAACAACTTTGAGAAAGGTAGACTATGAGTGTCAAAGGCCAGTAATTGTGACAGTAGACACCATTCCTACAGGGATTGGATGGGCAATAGGGCAAGATGACAAAGAAGGAAACAGTTATGTGGTAAGATTTGGAGCAAAGGTGCTAAGTGCTCACCAAAGAAACTATCCACAGATAAAGAGAGAGTTATGGGGTATGGTTACAGCCTTGAAAAGTGGGAAAGAGTACCTAATTGGTGCATGTGTGGTTGTAGAAACATATTGTCTACCACTTCTTGGGATGATTACAAGCTGCTCAACTCCAGACATTGCTATGCTGCGGTGGATTGCCCACATTAAGTCCTTAAATCTTGAGTTTAAGCACATTGCAGGTAAAGACAATATAGTGGTAGATATGCTATCAAGGGCAAGGTATGAAGATGAGTCACAAATGATTGACGAGGGATATGATGTAGGCACAAAGCTCTATTCTATCTCTCATGTCAAAGGTAACAATGTCTGCATGACTAATCTACTTGAATCATTCTTGAAAGAGCTTTATGAAGGTGATTGGCTTCTTATTGGAAGCTACTTGAGTACTCTAACAAAACAGGATGATTGGTCTGAACAAGAATTCAAGAGGATACGCAGGAAAGCATATGGGTACTTTTTGAGGGATGGTTACTTGTGGAAGCATCCTAAACAAAAGGGTGCTACACCACAAAGGGTTATATGTAAAAAAGAGACTCAAGTAAAGCTCATGCAAGAGTTTCATGAGAGTCTGTGGGCTGGACACAGGGGTGTATCGGCAACCTTCTCCAAGTTCAAAGAAAAATACTGGTGGAAGGGTATGTATAAAGATGTATCTCAGTTTGTAGAGACATGTGTAACTTGTCAAGTGTATTCAAATGTTCGACATCGTGATGGATTGCACCCTACATATCCACTAGCCATGCACTATAAATGGGTTGTGGATCTAGTCACAATGCCTCTAGGACTCTGGCAGATGAGATACTTGGTTCTTGCACAAGAGGACCTAGCTAACCAGGTTGAAGGAAGAGCATTAAGAGCTAAACCCACAGAATCTGTGTGCAAATTCCTTCTTGATGAGGTGATTTGCCGTTATGGTTGTGTGGAAAAATCACTGCAGATAGAGGTGAACTGGATGCCGAAGAAGCAAGGGAGTTCTTTTCTAGATTAGGAATCAAACTTTCTCTTACTTCAGCTTACAACCCGGAAGGCAATGGAAAGAGTGAAAGAGGGCATCCTCCTATCATCAAAGCTTTGGCCAAGGCTTGTGAAGGAAGAGTTGGTGAGTGGCCAAAATTGTTACCATATGCCTTATGGGCTGATCGTACAACACATAGCTCAGTAACTGGCTACATGCCTGCGGAGCTAATGTAAGGTCAAAAGCCAGTGATGCCGATTGAAGATACAATTTCCACATGGAATGTACTACCTTTGCAAGAGGGGCTTAGCAGGAAAGATCTCCTTGCACTGCGTATAAGGCAGCTAGAGAGAAGACCTGGAGACATTGAAGCTGCAAAAGAATGACTCAAAAATGCAAGGTTGAAAACAAGGACTACTTTGATAAGCGACATCGACTCAGGAGCAAAGCAATTGACAAAGGTGACTGGGTTTTGGTGTATGATAGTAGCCTTGATAACCAGCACACAGTCATGCGTAAGTTTTCAAAAAGATGGTTTGGACCGTATGTTGTAAAGCATGTGCATGAAAATGCTACTTACAGCTTTTCTGAACTAGATGGTACAGAAGTAAAGATTCCCATTGCAGGAAAAAGGATCAAAATGTTTAAGAGAAGAGGAGACAATGATCCAGAAGATGTTGATGAGGAAGAAGAGCAAACCACTGGTAAATATCAAAGTGAAGATAAATATTTGGAATCATCCAGTGAAGAAGAAAGCAAGAAAGATGTACAAGAGGGATGATCTTACAAAGAAATAATGTGGCACATACCGGAGGATGTGCAGGTTTAGAGGGGGTGGATGTCGCGCTGTGACACGTACATAGTGGGAACGCATGCTACAAGATCTATCTTGTAACTTTTTAGATACATAATTATCTTTCCTATAATGTACATATGCATATTTAAGTATAATAATAAGCCTTCTATCTCATCCTATTATTTTTCTCAAGGGTAACATATCCTTACTTTACCATCAGAAAATACTATGGGAAAAGCTCAATAGCTCCGCCTCTTTAACTTGGGGCAAAAAGCATTGATTCTTTATTTCTACTATCTCATTATCATCTCACACCCTAGCTAGATCCTATATCTAGGGTAAACTCCAATATATATATATATATATATATATATATATATATATATATATATATATATATATATATATATTCTATGTATTTTTTATACTTTTCTTATATATTTTTTTAAATAGCTACTAGGAGGGAATCAAATCCTAGTGGGACACTAGGTGGCATGATTTCAAAGATACACTTATTTTAATGCATTATTGCAAGCATGATTACAAAACTTTGTCAAGGAGCAATGTCATGCTTTCATATGGCATGAGGTGTCCTTTGGAATTAAATGAAAGTCTAGGCTAAGGGGACCACGGGAAGACTTTTGCTGCCAGAAATGGACCCTATTTTGATGATTTTTTTACACAAGGTTCCAATCTGAATTGGAAAATTATTTTAACATGAAAATCGTAGCTAATGAGCTGAAGTTTCTGCCCATATTTTTACTTTTTTATTTGGAGCCATGGTTGAGGAGATATGATCAAAATACTGGACCCCAGTCTGCCCACATCATGCAGGGACAGCTCATTTCCAACTTTTCCAATTCCTATTCACACTGGCTCCTCTCTTCTTGTGTAAACCCTTGGGGTTTCCCTTCACCTATAAAAGGGGACCTCTTCTTCCTTGAAAGGAACTCAAGCATTCAAGCCATTGAGGAGAGGAATTCTTGAGGGAGTGAGTAGTAATGCCTAATTGTACTTAGCCCCATTAACATAAGCCCAAGCCTACACTTTCTCCTAGAGGAAGACTAGCCATTCTTGTACGCTATCCTTGGAAGATCAACTCTAATCAAAGAAGGTGTTGTACTTGGCGTATCAATCAACGTTGAATTCTCCCCTCTTCTTCTCTCTCCCATCAATAATGTTGCCGAAGGGTTTCAAGTAAGATGTGTTCTACATTGATGTTTTCTTGATTTCTTGTTGTTTTCGTTTTCATCTCTAATCCAACATATATATGTGTATCTAATCTCATCTCCTTAACCAAACCTATCTCTCTCACTCTTAGTAATTCATCATCTCTACAAATTTTAGGTTCTCCTTGCTACAGGTACATCTCTCCCCGCAGTATCCTTATTGCCTACGGGCAAGAATAGGGCTTGGGAGGGAAACTTCTCATCTCTTCACTTCTCTCATATCTACATTTTTCTCATATCTACATTTCTCACATACTATCCTAGATGAATAACCCACATGATGATCATTTCTATCGCTTTCACTCTGTACGATCTATTAGAATTAACGTATGGATTAGCCGTAAAATACACTTTCAACAACGTATAGTGTTTCTCTTCGGCCCTGAAAGGCTCAATGAAATACTTCTATCACCGGATCCCATCATACTACCTCTCATAGACTATAATTTTTCTTTTGATGCAAGCGTAGTTATCTTGCTATGAACCAAGAGGATTTGTACACACAATTAATCCCAATCACTAGACAAAATATATATATTATGGTAAGCACAAAACTACAATTCCAAAGAACAATTCGTAGCCTATTTGGTCAGCCAAGATTGAATGCCATTAACTCATCTATTAACCCTTTCATATTATCCATGATACGATATGACCATAGCCTTGATGTTTTCATCTTCGTAGTGCTTTGACATTCTCTTTTGTGTTCTTTCTTTGTGTGTGTGAGTGCAAAAGAGAAAGAGTGAGTCTTCTTTGATTGCAATTCTTTCCAAACCCTAGTCTTCATGGCATCTATGGTTTAACTCCTTCATATAGTTTTTGTTGAGTTCTCTCACAAACTCTCACAGCCATAAGCCCGGTGCTTTCCTAGCAAGACCGCAAATTTCTCGACAGCGTATGGTGCCTACCATGTCAGCAATTCAACGGCGGTCATTTCCCGGGGCTGTCCATGCGGGGAGGGTGTGTGTACAGGGCAGCCACGTCACCAGTTTGTGACATGTTGACAAGGCTAATGAGATTTAACCAATTGAAGATCTCACGGAGCCTCTTCACAAATCCCTTTTAAACTCCGTTGTAAGAGACAAGGATGTTATCTAATTTGATTGCATGAGACATATCTTGATCTTTGATTTCTTTTCAAGCTGAAAGTAGACAATACCGATTCATCAATACAAACAAGATACTATGTCCAAGGTTGTGTACTTCAAAACTTGGTTCCCAATCACTCTGTCTCAAAGCATTTGTCTTACTTTCTTCTTCTTAGTTAAGGTGTTCCACGGTTGTTTACTAAGAAGAAGAAAGTAAGACAAATGCTTTGAGGCATAGTGATTGGGAACCAAGTTTTGAAGTACACAACCTTGGACATAGTATCTTGTTTGTACTGATGAATCAGTATTGTCTGCTTTCAGCGTGAAACGAAATCAAAGATCAAGATATGTCTCATGCAATCAAATTGGGTAACATCCTCATCTCCTACAACAGAGCTCAAAAGGGATTTGTGAAGAGGTTTCGTGAGATCATCAATTGGTTAAATCTCAATATCCTTGTCAACATCATCTACTGCCACCCATTCTATGATAATTACCACACAGATACGCTGCCACCCATTCTATGATAATTACCACACAGATACGCCTTTTTCACACATATATAAAAAAGATGTTGCAAGCAGATGTCAGCTAGCTGTGCTTGTTCTTTCAAATGAGTATGATCACTCCATATGGAGCTTGATGAACCACTTATAAATCCTTTCAGTTCAATCCTTCCCATGCTTATCCTTCCCATCTTCTACAAGCTAGATCCCCATGATGTCCAGAATGGAAACCATCTACGCAATTGGAGCGAGGGATGGAAAGCTCACGTTTTCCATTTGCCAGATTTTGAGGTTAATACTGCTCGCTTTTTTGAATGGGAGCATGCACTGGGAAGACTTGGCAGACTCAATGACTTTTTCTTGCATCCAAACGTGGAGAAACTAGCTTTGGCAGAGAAGGTTGTGTCAAAAATATGCTACGATTTAATAGAAGATTATATAAGGTGCTTGCTAGATAGGTATGCTAATCTGATCTGTGTGCTCGGCTAGCCTTGATGACATTAACATCTTAGTGGATCAGCTGTGAATTGTGCACAGTGGGTCAACAATAAAGAAAATTCATGACGAGTTTAGCTTGTCGGAGCTCATCGATGGTCCAAATTTCTTGGAGCAGAGAAGATTGAAAGTGCCACTGTCTGTTGTCATCGAGTCAAAGAGAAGGCATAGGTATGACCTGCAGTGTGTTAAGGTATACATTGTTTCATATGCTTGGAATGCTGAGTCACTGCATGTATTGTCAAAAAATCTCAAAAGCTACTAACTGGTTAATTTTATTTGAATACTCAGTGAAGGTTGTGGAAGATTGTATCGATCAGCAATACCTTTGTAACATAAACTCATTCAAGAAGCGAATTGACTATACAACTCCATTAGTAGCACCAGAATGTGCCACCGAGCAATTTTATATTGCAAACATGGTACAGCTTCAACATAGTACCAGGAGCACGACCATTTCTATTCACGTCTTTTGCAATCAGCTACCACCAGAAAATGTGGAGTTCTTTTCAAATGAGAAAGAGATGTCTTATTGTGTTGGTGTAGGGCTGTCCCACTCCATAGCAGTTTTACATGGAGTTCTAAGCATTTCTATTTATCAAATGCAAGATCAGGAGGAGTGGGATCATCTTCATCACTTTAGATTATCCTACTAAAAGGATGGCAACAGTCCACTGATTCTGGATTGGAAGCATTCAACAGACAAGGAATGACCACTATTATATGAGGTTCCTCTCCTGGTGTTGAGGGAGAAAATCCACAAGGAGACGAGTGCACGCAGGGAGTCTGTTATTCAAGAAGACTGTGCAGAAGGTAGCTTGTTTCCAAAACTTAGTGGGAAATCTAATAAGAGACAGGGCAACGGTGGAAAAGATCAACCAAAAGAGGGAGATGCATATGAGTTTGATCCCGCCAATGTCTTTAAGAAAAAGGTTGATCCAAAGGAGATCTTGATTGTCACAAGGTGCATCCATTGACAAAATACTCCTTCTATGTGGGGCTTTGTAATAATGCAGTGTCTTGGAAAAGCATCGAAGGAGCCCCGATTAAAGTTGCAATGGTGTTTGTATTTCAAAAAATATCCTTAAATAAAAGGGAGCTCTTGATAGAGGCAACCAGCACTCTTACGTTGGGTATAGAGTGTGGGGTTCGCAATGATGAAAAAATGTTGGGATGGTGTCACAACAACATTGACATTTCACTTGGATGTCATGCGGTAGCTGGTCAAGCTCGACACCTTTTGATATAAGACTCGTATGGAGTGAATGGGGACCCCTCAACGAGCTTTACCATGACTAGCATGAACTTTATTCTACAATCAAAGGAAAGCACCCCTTCATTCGGTGGAGAATTGGATTTGAAATCGGAGAAGTTGAATATTGGCAGGTCTACAAATACAAAAGCGAGGACCATCACAAATGATTCTTTTGAGACTATTTATAATGGCATTTGCAATGGTTTTATGACTAGAGACTTGTCGAGTCCATCCATTGTTAACTAACATTGGTGGGAAGTGAATGCTGACACGTGGAAAAAGAAGCGCTTTATGACTAGAGACTTGTCGGGTCCATTGGTTGTTAAATTTATTTGGAACATCGGTGGGAAGTGAATGTTGACACGTGGAAAAAGAAGCACTTCATTGCAAGGCAGAGCCTATGCTCAACAATACGTCCACGCAACGTGGGCACGTGGAATCTCTTGGAAGCCTCACCTTACACGCTGATGATTGTTAGAGATATGCAACTTTATGAGATAAAGGATAATGGAGAACCGCATGTATTTGCCTCTTGCAATCCAGATTATGTGCTCTTATTGTATGTCAATCATGCTATGAGCCATTTAACAACGCGAGAGGGCCAAGACATAGTGCTGCCAAGCACTAAAATTGAGCCAATCCGAAACCCAAACCCAAAGATCCCAAATGTTCTACAAGTCTCTAATCTTTCAGATCTTTTGGATGAGGAGCACTCTATGGGATGGGAGGCATGTCTCCTCTTTTTTTTATCATTGTTTGCGTCTCCTGTCTTTTTGCATGTGTACTCAATCTCTTGTCACGTAAGGGGGATAGAAGATTTCGTGGAATCTTCAATAATATTAGAATTTCTTTTTAGAAGACCAATACTTACTACTCTCAATCATATGGAATCTAGGAATATTCCTACCCCCTTCAGAGCCTGTGCCCCCCTACCCTTCTGCCTGTCGCCCCTCCTCTCCCCTCCCCTCCCCTCATTCTTCCCTGCTTTTGCTGTTTCGGAGCCCTCCTCCCTCATCCTCTTTGCCCAAGGTGGGCTTTGCACAGCCTAGTCTACGTCAAATGCACAGAAGAGAAATGAAATGAAATGTTCTATTAATGTCTTTAAAAGGACAAAATGACCTTTGAGACCACAAAGTTACAACCTGATTTATTTGATACAATGTCTGAGTAGCAAAATAAAAGGAGCTGAAAGCTAAAAAGTTGAATGCTAAGTTCAAAGCTAAATGCGAGCTAATCAGGTAGCTAAGACTGGGCTGATACAATGTTTAATATAAATGATCATACAAGAGCTGATATAAAACAGTCATCATGTGGATCACAAGAAGTCCATCATCGATTGCTGGCGGATCTCATCAATCTCCTCCATGGTCAGTAATCTAACGGGGCGTCGTGCATGTCGGACGAAAGTGATCCGAATCCTCTAATGTAGCCTCCGTCAATGATGTGTAATCCTCCTCAGTCGTGGACGTCTGGATCTCCATAGCCCAGTCACTTGATCAATCAACGTGCCTCTGGTGTGAGAAACATGTAAGCTCTGTTGTGGCTTCTCCTCCGCCTGCCCAATGCCTGCTCTAAAGAATCTGTGATCCGTCGATGTGGATGGATGGCCTCTACCCTCATCAGACTTTCTCTATGTCGACGCAGCTCAAGAAAAAACAGTCCCAGACATCTCTAGTCCTCATACCTCATGACTCTAGAAAGTGGTCCAAAGTTCTCTCTGAATAAGCAATGAAAGCGCCCTCGTATCTCATAATAGACCATGCAGTGCAACTCTGTCTCAAGCTCCATATGGCATAGGGGACATGTCCTGGCCTCTGATGGTACTCCTCTACATCTGCAAGTCTCAATCCGAAGCTGGTGTGAAGATGTGCGTATCTGAAAGAGCTTAACATAGAGAGAGAGAGAGAGAGGGGGGGGGGGGGGGGGGGGGGGGGGGGGGGGGGGGGGGGGTAACAATAACACAGGAAGAGAGAGGGCACTTGTGCGTAGCATTGTAGTAGCGACGGAAACAAGAGGGCGAGAACTGAATATACAAGGAATGGAGAGAGAGCGACACACAGTGGCCAACTGATAAGGACACACACACACATGCACACAGAAACAAAATGAAGCGTCCGGCGTTGTGCGAGAAAGTATTGCATTAGTTGCTGAAGAGCTTTGTCAATGTCTACCTCTATAATAGTCGTATTGGGAATCTCCCATGTCAGGGCTACAGTGTCACTTCACAGGACAGACAGACAGTTGGATAGTTAGTTATAGTTGGTCTGGTTCACACTGGACGGACCCTCTGGGCTGGGGAGTGACATGTGGCAGGGTACCGACGGTGGTCTAGTGGACATCATGGCCAGGTCACCACCACCACTCAGTTTGGAGATAGACTTAGCTGATTAAACATTTATGAGCCGTTGGTGGCTCTTTATGGTTGTACATATGAGTAGTTGTTTTGGGCAGTTGCATGATCACGTACGTAGTCCTCTAGAGTGAGTCTATTCACAGAGCACATCTTCACCATCCCTACACATCTGAGCCTCGACACCCCCATTGTATCTATGAGTCCTGGGTTGGAGCTGAGTGTGCTGCCACGCTAGAATCTGTATCAATCTTTGAGATAGTTGAGTCATATGTTCTGGTCTGCTGTTGTGTCTTTGTGAGCTCTGCTGATGTCTATTGTTTCCTTTCTGTTCAGTCTGTTGAGTGATATTGTCACGCACATTGCACTGAGGACCACCTACTATAGAGAGCACGACACATTATCCCCGCTACAAGTGCTCTCATTTTGGCAATCACGGTGGGACCTCAACTGAAATCTCACTCTGTGAAGTGCAAATCTTGAAGCTAGTTGGGTCTATCTAGCTTCGCCTACCTTGCCTAGCTTCGTCGACCTTGCCTTGCACTGTTGTCCTCTCGCCTGGTCCAACTGGTCTAGTCCTCTGTCGCCCTAGTCATCTCTCGCCCTGGTCCAACCTGTCCTCGTCCCTCGTCTAGACCTCCTCGACCCTGGTCTAGTCCTCCTCGTCCCTGGTCCAGCCTGGTCTAGTCACTTGCCTGGTCTAGTAGAGTCTAGACCAGTCTCCAACCAGTTCAAGGGTTTTTTTGCCTAAATCTTGGTGGGATTGGTGGTCACTGCATGACACATACAAGGCGGTCAGTCGAGCGTCAAAGCGCACTACTGAGCCCTCTAAAGTATTATAACAGAAGACGACCTTTGGTACCTAGTAGAAGTCCATCAACCTCATCACCTATACCTCCACATACATCACCCATTCCTTCATCTAGCTCCACATCTTCGAGATCACCTTCTCCAGTAAAACTCTCTCCTATTTTTCTACACCAGGCTACTGAGCAGCAGGCTCAGCAAGGAGCCATGGAGCCGTTGGCTAGCGTTTTGGCTAAGGTAAACATCAAGTTCCCTACATTCAAAGGACTCTCTTCAGAAGATGCCGACGACCATGCAAGGAGGTTTGTATCTCTCTGTAGGGGTCGTGGTCTTAACAGGGAAGATGCTTATCTGGTAATCTTTCCATCCACCTTGGATGGCTTAGCAGACAAATGGTACAACCAGTTTGCAGAGAACCATTTTGCAACCTGGGAAACCTTAAGGCAACAGTTCTGTGCAGCTTTCAGGCCCGGTGACTACCAGGAGAAGGTGTTGGATGAGTTAGCCAACATGATGCTCCAGCCAGAGGAGACTTTTGCAGAGCTTATGACTAAGACCAAGTCTCTAGTTGCCAAGCTTCCTCAGCAACCCGGTGAATTCATGGTGAAGAAGTGGGTGGAGAAGGCTCTTCCCAAAACTTCTCAACAAAAACTCCGAGAGAGTCTGCAACCCGATGCCACTTTGGAGGAGTTCATCGCAGCTGCTACTAGGATAGAGAAGGCTAGGAAGCTATTCAACAACTCCCCTCACATACAGACCCCCTCTGTGTCTTTGGAAAGTCTTGCTGATCCATTGACTTCTTTACGTAGATAACTAGAAGCCCTAAAACTACAACGCGCTCTTCAAGAGGAGAAAAATATATCTCTTCGCCAAGAGAAACCCCCACATCTTGAGGCTTTGGATCAAATCAAGCGAGAGCTAGAAGAGCTGCGGTCTCAACAGGAGACTAAGGCTATGGTATGGTGTAGCACGTGTCGTTCTCCAGGAAATCCTCCACAAGACTATCCCCTTCGGGCTTACTGCCACTTCTGCGAGAAGTCTAGGCATGAAGACAAGGATTTCTACTATATCAAGGGATTACGTCAGATACAACAAAGTCTAGGTCCTTCTCTCCAACAAGGACTTACACCTGCATCAAACCTGGTGCACCATATAGCCATCAGAACCCGATGCCACCTCTGCTGAAGAAACCTCCTATGCAAGGTATGCACAGCAACTTTACATCCCCCAAATTTTATCATGCTAGTATTCCTTAAGTTCCCCAAAGCTTCTACACGTCAGCATCCGGTCCAATGCAGCAAGGGCCGAGACCACCTCGCCCCTCAAATAGGCCAATTTTGTGCTACAGGTGCGGGGAGTATGGGCACTATCAGAGCAAATGTCCCTTACCAGAAGGGTCCCCTCCTTGCCGACATTGCCTTGAAGCTAAGGATCACTATAGTAAGGATTGCCCAAAACAACGAGCGTCCACATCTACAAGCACAAGCCAGCAGGAATTTACATTTCCAAATCTTAACCTCATCACAGTAAGCTCCATTCCACAGGCACCACCTTCCACTCTTGTAGGTTGAAGCAAGTGGAAGAGCCGACTGGGGTGCTCACACGGGCACAGAGAGCTGTTGTTGGCCTCAGCCTCCCTGGTGGTCCAATCTTTCCATCTCGTGTCACACAAATGAGTCAAACTCTAGTAGTAGCTGACAAACCAGTAGGTAATGTCAAGAGCCAACCTACCTCGCTTCTATCAGATATTGATGGTGCTTTCATCGAAGTAGTAGAGGACTTGCACAAGCTTAAGGTGCCATAACAAGCTCTAATCAAAGGAAACAAGCCCACAGCAGATTCTATCTTGAAAAACACTTTTCAGCAAGTTTCATTGTACGACATGCTTCGACTTGATGCAAATTTTAGAAGTGACACCCTTTCCATCATCCAGTCTCTATACCCTGGTGCAGGGCCTAGTGGCGGGCACCTACCTGTGCAGCCCTTGGAGTCCTACATGATTTCATATCCAGCTGCTCCCCTCACCGACTATAAAAGTCCTCGTTTCACTGTGTCTATTCTTGGGCATCAATTCTCAGGCGTCATAGTGGATGGTGGATCTAGGATCAATCTGATGCCACAATTTACTATGTTGGCCTTAGGTCTGCAACCTACCCGCCCTGCTCCATTCAGTGTTACATTGGCAGACCAAAGGACAGTCTACCCTGTGGGCATAGTAGATAAGGTGCCTCTGATGATACAAGACTTCACATTTAGCTTGGATTTTGTGGTGGTCAGTCTTCCTCAGGTGGAGGGAGGATTTCCTTTGCTGATTGGTCGACCGTGGTTGAGGCATACTAAGGCACTTCATGATTGGGGCAACGACGCCATGTGGATACATACTCCTGGCTCCCCCATGCAACCAATTCGGCTCGAAGGAGGTATGGATCTAGTGGTTCATCACAGCTCATTGTGAGTACAGTCCAACCCCGACCCTGAGCAGCCCATCCCACCTGACGGGTATGACGAAGACCTGCTGCAGTGGTTGGAAGCTGCCGCCGCAATGCCATGTTATATGGTCTCTATTCAAAACTCACATGTTCCGATAACACTCTCTCTTCCAACTCCTCAGGCGGACACAGATGCCACAAGTCCTACACTAGACAGTAGTCCTACAGCAAACAATGGACCAGTCCAAGAAGTAAGTGGGTCAGCCCCAAATTCTCATGATTCAAATGATCCTCCTATGGAAGCCCTCCGCCTCGGGGAACCTATCACACATCACCGGAGGGGGAAAAAATCTCCTCTGCATGAACTCTCCAATGATTCCCCCCTTCCTCTAACATCTCCCAGGTCGGATGCCCCACCCACTCTAAAGCACCCGATTATGTCTGTGTCTGAAGATTTACCCTTCGATGAGCTTCCGCCTGGATGGTTACAAGAAGAGTATGCGGAGTTTCCAATCGATCAAACGCCAGCACATGATGTCTCGAAGCTCCAAGAGGCAGCTCATGTTTCAACTTCGGAAGTACCCTCCACAGTTACACCTCCTGACTCTGTCAAAAAAGTCAACCTGGGCGACCCTGACAACCCTCAGCACGTTCTCTTAGCAGCTTGGTTATGGGAGCATCCCGCATTATTTGACCAAGTAGTTTCTTTTATTCACTCTTTTAAGGATGTTTTTGCTTGGTCCTACAAGAATTTGGAAGGGATCCCACCAGAATTGGGTCTCCACACAATCCCTCTCGTTGAAGGAGCTAAGCTTGTCAGAGGCCGAGCTTATAAGCTCAACCCAAAGTATGCAAAGGCTATCAAGTCAGAGCTCAAAAAAATGCAAGAGGCAGGGATCCTTGTACTTGTGGAGCACTCTGAGTGGTTATCACCCATGGTGATAGCGCCTAAGAAGCAGTCCAATAAAATTCGGGTGTGTGTAGATTATCGCGCGCTGAATAAGGTAACTATTCCATATGGTTTTCCCACACCTTTCACTGAGCGTGTGCTCGAAGATGTAGCAGGGCATGTTTTGTACAGTTTCATGGATGGGTTTAGTGGATACAATCAGTTGGGCATCCATCCGGGTGATCAACTGAAAACGGCTTTTGTGACTCCCTGGGGTATTTTTAACTACACTAGAATGTCTTTTGGGTTGAAAAACGCTCCACCTTCTTTCAATCGAGCGGTGTATCTCATCTTTTGTCCTCTGCTTACGGATCATCTTCGCATCTTCATGGACGATTTTTCGACCTTCTCAGGTGCTCAATGTTCAACCCCAGTGGAAAATCTAGAGGAACACCTCACTCAGCTCTCTGCTGTCTTCCTCAGGTGCAAAGAGGCACGGTTAAAACTCAATCCTAACAAATGTCACTTTTTGGTCACTGAAGGGACACTTCTAGGCCATGTGGTGTCTGCCAAAGGTTTAGCACCAAACCCAGAGAAGATCGTGGAAATCTTGAAGTTACCACCTCCTATCAATCCGAAAGGTGTTCAAAGCTTTGTAGGCCACACAGGATATCATCGTAGGTTCATACGAATGTATGCACAGGTGGCTCAACCATTGACCCAACTCACTAGTGCTACAGTACCCTTTACATGGTCAAAACCTAATGCTGATGCATTTGAATACCTCAAAAAGCGCCTCACTGAAGCACCTATTTTAGGGGCTCCAGATTGGTCTCTTCTTTTCATGTGCATACGGATGCCAGACAACTGGCTGTGGGAGCTGTGCTAACTCAGCCTAGTAAAGAGTACAACCTGGATCGCCCTGTTCACTATGCAAGTCGCCTGCTCACCAAAGCACAGCGCAACTACAGCACCACAGCAAGGGAAGGTTTGGCTTGGTGTATTCTTTACAAAAGTTTCGTCATTACTTGTTAGGGGTTCACTTCACTATCATCACAGATCATCATGCGCTACGCTATCTTCTAAATAAACCCCAAGTTGCAGGAAGAGTGTGGAGATGGCTACTCATATTCCAGGAGTTCGACTTCAAAGTAGTTCTTAGTCCAGGAAAGCGGCATGTCATGGCCGACCATCTCTCTCGCATACACAAGGTGAGCCCAATACTGGGGTTGATGATGATTTTCTTGACAGTCATCTTTTTAAGGTGGACACAACCCCAGAATGGTATGGAGATGTGTTACATCTGCTCTCTACTGGCCAATATCCTGAGAATGCTTCTCCCTTGCAAAAAAGAAGACTCTTGCTGAAGTCTAGACCGTTCTCTTTGATTGGCGGATAGCTCAACAAATCTGAGTCAGATGGTGTGTTTCCCAGGTGCGTCTCCCCTCATGAAGTAGACCACATTCTGGAGGATGCACACAGTGGTCCTACAGGTGGACACTACCCTGCAAAAAATCTTACAGACAGGCTTATGATGGCCCTATATATTTAGAGATGCTATTGCTCATGTCAAGATTTGTGACGTCTGCCAACGATGTGCGCCCAAGCCTAGCAAGAAATCAAATCGCTCTCTGCAGGTATCTATGGCGTGGTTGCCCTTTGAGAGATGGGTCTTGGACTTTGTTGGTCCAGTTACTCCATCTGCTCAACCAGGAAATCGTAAGTATCTCTTGGTAGCAACAGATTATGCAACAAAATGGGCCGAAGTGGTGGCTACCATCGACTGCACAGCCGCCACTGTCGCAAAATTTTTGTATGAAAATATTTTTTGCAGGTTTGGGTGTCCTCTAGAAGTCACCAGTGATGGAGGTAGTCATTTTGTCAACGACTTGATCTCCACTCTCCTCACGAATTACAAGATTTTTCATCGCAAATCTTGCTCTTACTATCCTAGAGCAAATGGGCAGGCTGAAAGCACTAACAAAGTGCTAATCGTGCTTCTCAAGAAAGCTTGTCATTTGCACCCAACCTCTTGGGCTCAGGCTATCCTCAGCACAGTTTGGGCTTATCGCACCTCCTTCAAGGCAACCACTAACTACACTCCATTCCAGCTAGCTTTTGGCTTAGAAATTGCACCATGTGAGTTCAACTCAGGTTTAGCAAGAGTGGGATGTGTTCGTGTCACAGTTGGGATTGCTTCAGCAAACTTCTCTCGTCTCTCAATGTTATAAGAAAGCAGGAGGTTAGCTTCACATGCTCTCCAAGCCGAGTAGATTCGTCGCAAAGCGTGGGATGATCACCATCTCCAAAGGCCGAAAATAACGCAGGGCTCCCTGGTGCTACTCTATCAAGCTAAGTATTTAAAGAAAGCTAAAAAGCTCGTTCCAGCCTGGCAAGGGCCATTCAGGGTACAGGAAATTTTGCCACAAGGAGCAATCCAGTTAGTCACTTTGGAAGGCATTCCATTGCCTCTGCTAAATGGCTCCAGAAACAAGTGCTATTACTCCTCTGAGTAAACAGTCTGCAACTATTCCGCCATCTGTAGGTTCTATATCCCATTTCTCTCCTCCCCACTATCTTTCCACCAGAATGGGTTCTGCTCTCCTCCCCACTATCTTTCCACCAGAATGGGTGTTCTGTTACTATCTCAGTTTCTACAATGTCTGCTATGTCTGTAGAAGTTTCCGCCCTGTCCTCCTAAGTGTTATTTGCCGTGAAGTACTAAGGTCTTTCCAGTTAAGCTTCTAGTCGGGAGTCTCCAAGGGTCGTGGTTTTGATCAGTTTGAACAAGTGGAATCTGCTCAGATGGCAATTGCGCAAGTGAATGATATGTAATCAAGGACTTGTTGAGGCTCAAAATTCACTAATGTCTATGTGAAGAATATGGTAGAGTGAGTTTATGTCAGATAAGAATGTAGGACCGTCTTTGAAATCTTTGGTCCCGTTAACAGTGCAGTTATTATTCTAGCTCCAGGAATGGGCCATTTGAGCTTC
Source organism: Adiantum capillus-veneris (assembly GCF_014529385.1). NCBI lineage: Eukaryota > Viridiplantae > Streptophyta > Polypodiopsida > Polypodiales > Pteridaceae > Adiantum > Adiantum capillus-veneris. Next base: position 154,747,578 of record NC_140939.1, read on the forward strand.
TTTACTTTTGTGCTCCAAAACTTGCTACGAGTAAAAATTGCTTGCTAGCCTTAATCTCCTAATACTTGCCTACCAGATTTCTTTTCTCTAAGCTTCAACTTCCACAAGCTTTAATTCTCCCACTTTGAGAGCTTCAACTTCTCTTCCCTGTGTATCTGCCCACCCACTGCACCTGATTCCCTACCCTCTCTCTACCTCGCCCTTACCATTGGATATTTGCCAAGAATTCACAATCACCTCCAATGTGAGCTAAGCAATCTTATATCGAGTTGATAACTTGTAGATGCTTCTAGCTGCAAAAAAAAAAAATAGAGGAAATCTCTCTTTGAGCCCATCACATATTTCAAGAATCCCTAAACTAATCCTACACTCTACCTACCCCCTCGCCCCTACCCTCTCACGTCTTGCCCCTACCCTCTCCCTCGCACCTACCCTACCCACCCTCGCCCATACCCTCTCCCTCGCCCCTACCCTCTACCCACCCCCTCGTCCCTACCCTCTCCCTACCCCCTCGCCCATACTCTCTACCCACCCCCTCGCCCATACCCTCTCCCTCGCCCCTACACTCTACCCACCCCCTCGCCCATACCCTACCCTCCCTCGCCCCGTCAAAATATGATCAAGAGTGGAGAAACCCCTCCTGAAACCGGCCTTGCCCTTTGCTCGTACACCCTCACTCTCTACCCAATTACTCAACTGCTGCTCAAAAATGGATGCATACAACCGTGCCAATGTGTGCCCAAACATAATACTGCAATAATTCCTAGGCTCTGTAGGATCACCTTCTTTGTGATGGGAATGGGATCGTGTAGCTAGGGTGGATGAAACAAAAACATCATGCACACAAGTGAGTGTGTGTGGTTAGATTATCACTAAAGCGAATTAGGTTCTAAGATCAGTTAACTTGGACTCATAAACACGATCTCGAGTATTTGCTAAGCCATCACAAGCTCACCATAAACAAGGGAGATGTAATGCAAAATAGAGTTTTGTTTATTCATTCATGAAAATGAGCTTTAAGTAGCTCTACAGCCTTGCACCACATCATGTGGGATAATTCCACTCTTCTCTCCTTGACTCGCACTTTAGGACAAAGCTCATACTTTACAATCCTTCCCTTGAGGTTTGGACTAATACAAAATATTGAAGATGCAATACCCACACAGGATGATAAGTTGGTATCCACACAGGTTGACAAAATCCACATTGTATGATAATATCCACACAAGAAAATAAAAGTCCTCCCCTACAAGTAGAGAGGCTGCATCTTCATAGTATGTTGTCATAGAAGACAAGGTTTTTCTCACCTTTGACTTCTACTATGTGAGTTGACCCTTTGTTAGGTCTCTTTCCTTTGTAGCTTCTGTTGTTGCTTCTACTACTGCTGCTTTCTCCATTGCTACTGCCTCCATTTGAGTAGCATCGAGAAGTAGGGTGTCCCTTCTTACCGCATTTGCTGCAAGGTTTGTTTGTGTAGCAGTATTTTGCTACGTGTCCGATTCTTCCACATTTATAACACTTTCTTCCAGTTGATGATGTTGATGGTGAATATCTTCCCCGTGAGGATGTCGTGACAAAAGCCCCTCCTGGTGTTGTTAATGAATATTTCTTCTTTCTTTCTTCTTCTTGGATTGACTTGATGACATCTTGGAAAGGTGGAGCCGGTTCTTTTTCTTTTCCGAGAAAAAGATCCTTCTATTAATGAAATTGCCCATAGGGCTACAACCTCCTCTTCAAGTGAGGGCTACAACAATCATGATGGGGAGACTCTCCCAATTAAAAAACAACATATGTACAATGAGGCTAGATCAAGAGATGGGAGGAGGGAAAAGCCACACAGGTGGACAGTATTGCCATCTGAGCACACCCTGGACCTTGTTGAAGAAAGGCCCAGGACGTAAGAGTCGCAGGAAAGCCTCTCTGCACTTCCGCATGCGGTCGGAACTGCCCTGAAGTCTCTCGAACTATCCTCTGAGAGTATGGATCAGCTCTAGCCAAAGATCACGAACAGTCTCTGCTAGTGGTACAGAGCGAGCCTCGAAAATGCGAAAGCAACAAGCCCGCCAAATGAGCCAGAGTGTCAGGCCAGTGATGAGCTCCCAACACTCCTCTCTCTCACTGCACCACTCTTGTGGAGTAAGCTCTGTAGCAGGCTGGAGTGTAGGTCTACCCCCCTGTATCACTATCATCCTGCTGGTGGCAGATAGCTCAAACTGAAGTGTCCGGCCCGTGAGAGTGGACCAAGCAGCTGCCCCCCAAGTGTACTGCCGAGCAGTGGAAAGAGCTGGCATCAACCAAAGGACACGAAGCCACCCCTGCTGTGCCAAAGGATAGTCCCAAAGATAGTGACTTTGACTCTCCACAAGATGGTCACAAGCTGCACATGCGGCCGAGAGACCACTATGTACAAGCCAGCTCCCAATTGCTATAGCTCTGTGTGCAACCAGGCACCACTGGAACAAAGTGACTCGTCTCGGTTGTTTGGAGTCTCACAACCTTTCCCAAAAAGCTGTCAAGAACTCAGCTCTGAGACCCTCCTCCTGCCAATGAGGTGTTGCAGCAGGAGGAGCCTCTCTCTGTGCTGCCAGTATGTGACGTCCGAGGCGAACAGTGTACTGAAAGAAAGGGACACCTGGATGGTCTGTGGAGGAGAAAGGGTCCCTCCACAGCCACTCTCCAGGATCCCATTGTACTCATGCCAATGGACAGCTCTCCCAAGCCCACAGTCTCCAGTGGCGAGTCTCCAGAGCTGTTGGGTCGAGATCTATGACACAAGTCCTCCAACAGATGCCCACCATGCGAATCCTCTGAAAACAGCACTATGTCACATGCAGGGCCTCTACTGCAACTCGATGTAAGTGTCCCTCACCCTGTAGCTTGAAAAACAGGGAGGGTATAGTCTCTGAGCAAGCCTGAACTGAGATGAGAACCTCCAATTGCATGAAGGCTCCCATCTATCTGGGCATTGCTGACTCGAGAGGTGTGAGCCACTCAGCTGGTACTGCCTCTGAGATATCCTGGCACATGCTCTGCACCCCTCTCATGCCATGTAGCTGACTGCTCTGAATCTCCTCTGACAAGCCTGAAAACTGTAACCAGTCACCTAGAGAGTGTGCTGGACCCTCTGCCATGGGACCCTAGGAAACATGAGGCCGACTACCAACCAATTGGCCTCTCTGAGTGCTAACCATGGGGTTCCAAACAAGGGGCTATCTCAGGCACTCCTCCATGCAAGTAGACTGACGTTGCTCCAGGCCTCGCTGCAGTTGCTCCCAGAAACAGAGTAGACTCACAGCGAAGCGGTCCTCTAGTCTCTTGCTCAAGCCAACTCTACGCATCTCTGTAAAAATCCATCGAGTCGGGGGTCGCCATGGGCCTCCAACCTGAGGCACCCTAGCACTAAGCCGTTGAAGCAAGAACTCCTTCCAGGGCTCCTCACCTGGAAGAAGTCCTCTGACAATGAACTTCCCAAGAAGGGCTCTGCTCTGCTGTGCTAGGTCTATGATCCCCAACCCACCCTGAGAACAAGGAAGAGTGATGACCAGCCATGCCACTTTGGCACGAGCTATCTGAGTGTCATGCCCTAACCAAAGGAAGTTCTTGATCAGACTTTCTACCTGGCTAATACAAGAACTCGAGAAGATCCAACAAGAAGTGATGTACCACATAGTAGCCAACAACACCCAGTTGGCCACTATGACTCAGCCTGCCAAAGAAAGTCGTGCGGAGCTCCAATGTAACAACTTCCTTCTGATAGACAGGAGAAGGGGAACAATCTGCTGCTCAGGAGACAAGTCCAAACCAACCTAACAACCTAAGTACCGAAATGCAATCCCTCACCCGGCATCCAATTTGGAGTAGGAGCACTACCAACCGAGAAAGCCACAGTCTTTCTCCAGTTGATCAGTGCGCCAGATGCACAACAGAAAGTCTCAAGAGCCTGCTCACACCTGTGTAGGTTGGCCTCTTGGACATCCAAGTACAAGGCTGAGTCGTCTGCAAACTCAGTGTCCAGTAGCTCATCTCCCTGAATAGGGAGCGCTAAGCCATGTAAACCAACCTGCTGTGAAACCAAAAACCTGCACATCGCCTCAGCATAGAACAGAAAGAGGAAGGGGGCAAGAGGGCAGCCATGTCTAACCGAACGTGTGAGCATGAAACGATCACCTCTACCTCCTGCTAAAAGCACCTAACTGTGTGCCCGTCTATACAAAGCTGACACCCCTCTGATCCAAGCATCTGAGAAGCCCATCCTGTGTAGAGTGCCCTCCAAAAAATCCCAGTCAACTCTTTCATAGGCCTTCTCAAAATCAAGAAGAAGAATCATCAAATCCTCACCTTGGAGCCGCGCGAGGGAAGAAGCCTTCCAAAAAGTAAAGATGTTGTCAAGGATACTATGCTCCTTGACAAAACCTATCTGAGTCCCATGTATAAGGCTCTCTAAAAGTGGCTAAATCATCAAACTCAGAGCCTTGGCAAGAATTTTGTAGGTTGAATTGAGGATGGTGATGGGATACCACTGTCGAATCTCATCCAAGGAGCCACCCTCCTTGGGAATGAGGTAAATCAGGCCCTCACTCATGCTGTCAGGCATCTCACCTGTGTGCAAACTGTAATGAAAAACACTACAAAGATCTGAGCCAAGCAAGTCCCAGTACTCCAAGAAAAAGCTCGGGGTCAAGCCATCCTCACCTGGACAGCTACCACGGGGGAGTGCAATAAGAGCCGTGTGCAGCTCCTCTAGCTGAAGAGGCAGCTCAAGCCTCTGACGCATCTCCTCAGTCACAAGACAAGGTATCTATGCCCACACTTGCTCTCTACATGCATCCTGATGCTCTGACTGGGTCTCTGCAGACAGTAAATCACGGTAAAATTCAGTAGCAACTGCATGCATGTCCTTTGGCTTTGAAGCAACTGACCCGTCGGGCCTCCTCAATTGACTGACCTTGGCATGCGGATGCCGAGGTCCCACTGCCTCAAAGAAAGTGCCTGTCACTCTGTCACCCACCTGGGTCCACTGAGCTGCCTAACGATGGAAAGCAAACTCATGGCGCTTCTTCTCTGTGCTGACGAGCTCCAGGCGAGCCTGCTGTAACTGCTCCTCCAACCAAGGACTGTCTAGATGCTGCTCCTACATCCTCTGCAAGGAAGCAATGCCCCATCGGAGGCGCTGCTCCTCCTCTCTCGCTACAGCCAAGCGTGCCGAAGACTCCTGAAGAAAGAGCCGACTAAGCTGAGCAAGTCCTGAGGCCACCCTGTGAGCAGGAGAGTCCTGTACGTCTAAGCTCTCTGTACAAAGAGCCTCTACTTGCTCTCTGAGTGCAGAGTCTAGCAAGACCCTCTCTGGGATGCGTAGCATCGTGCTCCCCCTCCTCTGCCTATCAGTCACCGTGAGGATCACTAGTGCATGGTCCGAAAAGGAAGTCCCGGCCAAAATGCCAACAGTCCCTCCCAAGTCACAGAAGTGATCACTAGTGTAGAAACAATCTATCCGAGATAGATTCACTCCTCCCACTCGATGGTCTGAACAATAGAAGGCCAGGCTGTCAGGTGGCCTCACAAAGCTAGAGTACCGCCACACATCTGAAACCCACAGAGTCATACATAACCTCTCCCAAGCTTCCAACTCATCGCCATGCACAGTAGTATGGCTACCTCCAACCCTATCAGCTGGGTCCTCCAACAAGTTGAAGTATCCCCCAATGCACCATTGCTCTGCCTGCGGTAGAGACTCTGCAATGTGAGCCCAAAACTCTGCACGTGCGCTCGCCACATTGGGTGCGTAAATGTTTAGGAAGTCCATTAGGCAACCCTGAACCTGCATAGTAATCCACTGAGCCCTGCTTGGCACAATAATCCCCCTGTCCACAATGGCCTGCTGCAAAGAGTCCGCAGTGGTCCTACATACCCCATCTTGGAGGCCTCCAGGTCCAAAATCAGCTGACCAAAAAGTCTCATAGCGACCACGCAAAATCTGACCACAACACCGAATGCGGCTCTCACAAAGATGATGCTCCTGCAGCATAAGAACGTCAATCTCACCACCCACAAGGCATCTCTGCATCTCTTGACGCAGTCGACCCCTCTGACGCTGAAATTGGGACCCTCCTAATCCCTGCTCATTCCATGAGATGATCCTCATGGAGTTAGTGAGAGAAAACAAATGCTGCAACAGCAGCCAACCTCGCTATCTTTGAGGCCGGTTTGGATGGGGAGTAATCCGCATCCGAACGACCTTTAGACAAGCATGCAAGAAGTGCCCGCCCAGGCCCAAGCTGAGCATACAGCCCGAAGGGCTACATCCTCTGTCCAAGAATTCTCATGCACAAAAACATAACACGGAGGGCACTGAGTGTCAGCAAACAAATGCACCACAATGTGCCTACAACCCACTGCATCTAGGATGTCACGTTGAACTTTTGCAAGAGGCCAAAGTATCTGCACCAGATCTGTCACTGCTAAATCCCCTGTGTGGTGTGAGAACTCAGTAGCCTGGTTCTGGAGCGAGTCCAGGACTGTGTGTTGGGTCCACCCTGTGACATCCCTACCACACAATGAAAAGGAGAAACCCACCGCTATGTCCAGGGCCTCACTACCTCTAGCTGCAAGAAAGAGGACGTGGACTCGAAAGCTGGCCTCCTCCAGGTCGGGAGAGGAATCACCAAGAAACCGAGTGAAGCTGTAGTCGAAGAAATCCCAACGTCTGCGAATGTCAAAGCTGGTCAGACCTCTGGGGACCGCTGCAAAGGGAGAAGTGAGCACCAAAAAAGGCGGCCTCAGGTGGGGCTGTCCCTCACAAGCCACATGGCTCGTAGCGAAAGCACTACCAAGAGAACGCCTTGTGGCAGAAGCGTAGCTAGTACCCTCTGCGTCTGAGGAGGGGTGGTGAAAGGGTCGAGAGATGAGGCTGTGGGCCCCATCGGGGAGAGAGGAGGGGCGGGGAACGAAGGTGGAGGTGGGGGGGAGGCGGGGGAGGCAGTGGTTCAGGGAGGAGGAGGCGGTGGTGGAGGAACAGAAGTGAACGGGACCTCCTCAGGTAGGTCCTGCTGAAGGGGGTCAAAACGGTTCTTAGTAGGAACCCAGTGCTGTTGAGCTGCAACAAGTCGGCCACCACGAGGAGTAGTGGGGTGAGCTCTCCCCTGACGGCGGCGGCCATGCATCTATTGCTAACCATCAGCTGGCTGGTCACTGGTCTCTATCAAAGAACTAGTCTGTGCATCCTGTGTACCTGGCTGCTTGGAATGCTCAGCCTTGGGAGGCTGCGCTACGCTATGGGTCGAGGTCTCTTGTGAGGACAGGCCTTTTCCATATGGCCCATCTACCTGCATATGAAACACTGGTTCGGGAGACCCGAATATTCCACACTCTGTCTGATCCATCCCCCACTTACCCTAGGCAGCAGTACCGCCTTGGGGAGGGAGGGAGTGTCACGAACGAGAACCCGTACAGTAGGTAAACCTGCGGCCTTGGCCACAACTGAAGCTGCCGTGCGTGGAGACTCCAAAACTGTCCCAAACATGGAACCAATCCTGGGTAGGAGGGGATGGTACTCTCGCCTCAGGCCTGGGAAACAGACTGAAATGGTAAGTCTACCTCCTCCTCGAGCACGTTTTTAGTAGGGTCAAAACCGTGATGCCAGCATTGGAAGTAAGCGCGAGCTGCTCTCATGCCAAGTGGGCTCAACGAAATCACCTTGGTCTTCATATCTTCAGACTCGAACTCGACCTAGTAGTACCCTCTCCCGAGGATTTGGACATCAGTGATCTTGCCCACATCGGAGAGAAGACGGGCATGTAGTAAGTCCCGAACCTCGCCCCGACCGGGCCAAGTGCCAATGATCTTACAGATAACCAAAGTGGCTTGCAAGAGCTCCACTTCGGCCATCAATCTCGCTTGCTCTTCTGGCGAAAGAGCAAGTCGAAGGGTCGGCTCCGCGGAGTCCCTCTATGGTGGAGCAAAAGCCAGCATTTTATGTCTGTTGCTGTGTCAAAGAAGGGCGGGCGGGTACGCTGAGGGCTGAATGCGGGCTGGGGTAGGCAGGAGGTTGAAGACGGAGGCTGCAGGCTGAGGCGGGTTGGGCGCGCTAGGCAGGCTGCTCGCTGACTCGCTGCGCACGCTGGTTGCTGCGTAAAGTGCAGGCAGGGCAGCGCACGAGCAGTGAGCAGAGTGCGGACAATGTACAGGTGTTGGGCGGGGGGGGCAGCACGCTGAGGACTGGTGGGGGATTAGGCGCAATGCGTAACACGCTTGGGACGGACAGGATGGCAGCGCACAGGAGGTGGGGCTGGCAGAGGTTACGCGAGGGCAGAGAATGCAGTGATGGCGAGGGGGGGTGCGTGCAGCAGCGAGCTTTACAAATTCGTCGGAGCCGGTTCTTTTTCTTCAAGAATTGTGACTAAGTATTCATAATAAGGTGGAAGTGCACTTAATAGTACGGCCACTTTGTCGTCTTCTGGTACTTCGAACTAGATGTAAGTCAGCTGCGTGTGACAATGCTCTTAAGCCTATTTACTAGGCTAGCAATGCCCTCCCCTTTAGTCATAATGATCTTGTAAAGTTGTCTTTTGAGACTAACTTTACTTCTTTTGGCCCTTGCTCCAAAATCATTTTCTAGGACATGCCAAGCTTCATGTGCATGCTTACATTCGTCTGTGAAATGCACATAGTTGTCATGCAAGGAGGTAATGATGATTCCAAATGCTTTTTTATCTTTGGCCAAATTCCGTGCACTTGCTATGAGTGTAGATGCCCTAGTGTGAAATCCATCGGATTCGGCTTGTTGCTCTAAGGAAGTGCTGATGACAGACCATAAGTATTTTTTCATTAGGTAACCCCTTAGCTTTGTTTGCCAGGTGTGAAATCCCTCCGCGTTGTACTTCTCAATTCCTTTTTCCCCCATTGTGCTAATAGAGGGGTCTTAGCTTAGGAGACTCTCTTAGCCAATGTCTACCTCTTTACACAAGCACAAAAATTTGAAAATTCATTTGTTGTGCTTGGTTGGGTTCATTTCATTGTAAGTTGAGAGAGAGAAAACAAAAAAAATTCTTGATTTTGTGAAGTACCTCTTCACGGGGGGGGGGGGGGGGGGGGGGGGGGGAATCTTCTTTGATTGCTTGAAAACCCCGCCTTGAAGCTACCTTTGATCTTGTGAGCGTTTTGAATGTTTTAAAGTGCAAAGTTTTTGCTTTTGAGTGCTCCTTTAGCGTTGTCTACAAGCGGGAATCAGCCCTTTGAAGTTATTCGGCCGGTTTTGAATGCTTGTTGAATCCCTCTTGAGAAGATAGAGTATCTCTGCTAGAATCCCTCTTGAAGAGATAGATTAGCTCTGCTAGAATCCCTTTTTGTGAGCATAGAACTTTGGTTGAGGCTCTCAAGTGATGGTGGTCGTGGGAATGCTCCCTTAAAGGGTCGGAGCTTGGAATGTGGGGAGCTCAGTGGGAAGGCACTCCTAGTCAAAAACGGGCAGCCGGGTCAAGCTGGGCAACCGGGCAGTTTCGCCAAGCAGGCGTGGGCAGGGAGCCGGGCAGCGGGCAGCCTTCGGGTAGCACGGGCAGGCGAGGTCAGGCCGGGCAAGCGAGGACAGGGCACCGAGCAGCGGCTAGCGTGAGAAATTTCGATCTCCGCCCATGTGTGAGCACCCTTTTGTTTGTGTAGCCTTTGAGGTTTGACCTCCTTAAAGAGAGGGAAGTCCCACCACAGCCTGAAGGAATTGTAAATTGGCAAGCATTAAATGCAAAAAAAAAATCTCTCCCCCACACACATAGTTGGAAGTTGAATTCTGCAGGGAAAACAAAGATTAGGAGCAAAAAATTGTCAATCTTAATTGTGCGATTTAAATGTCAATCCTTGGCTAATTGAGGCTCAGAGAATTGCTACGGAAAGCTCTTGATGAGAACTATGCGCACACATGAATTTCATAATGCAATGATGGCTTGAATGGGAGCTTCAATACAACAAAGTAGGCTAAAATAAACACAATGAAAGGGATGTAAGATTTCTAAAGAAGCTTAATTGTGAAGCTAATGCTAATCTTCTTTTGTTAGCTTAACAACGTGGATAGTGGCACGTCCTCAATGAGGGTACGTACCCCATCATTATTAAACCTTCAAAAGAGATTGGTGGAGCCTAATATGAAAATGAAGATTAGGGATTCCTAATTGCACAAATGCATAACGGGAAACCTAGTTAGCATATCCTGGTGCTCTGATACCACTTGATGGGAATGGGATCGTGCTAGCTAGTGTGGATGAAAGAGAAACATCGTGCACATAAGTGAGTGTGTGTCACTAGATTATCACTCAAGAAAATTAGGTTCCAAGATCGATTAACTTGGACTCATAAACACGATCTTGAGTATTTGCAAAGCCATCACAAGCTCACGATAAACAAGGAAGAGGTAATGCAAAATAGAGTTATGTTTATTCATTCATGAAAATGAGCTTTAAGTAGCTCTACAGCCTTGCACCACAGCATGTGGGATAATTCCACTCTTCTTTCCTTGTCTCACACTTTAGGACAAAGCTCATACTTTACACTTTGAAGATAGGCACAATAGTAGACAACCTCCAAGTCTCAGGTAACCCCTCACACATGGCACGATTGAACAACACTGCAAGAACCTCTACCAACATATCTCTAGCATGTATAAAGTGTTGTGCTACTAGGCCATCATGATCATGTGCCTTGCTAGTCCTCATCCTATCAATGGCTCTCTTTACCATCTCAGTGGTAGAGAAGGTGTTGGTAGGTGGGCATGGCTCTGTAGGATCTAGAAGGGGGTCCTGTCCAGGAATTGCATATAACGATGATACATATTGGCTCCACACATCAAAAGGAGTAATCACTAGGGGAGGGGAGTGCTCATGAAAGAATCGTCATGCCTCTCCTGAGTCTCTACTCAAGAAGAGCTGTGTCACAAACTGCTGACGTGTCAAAGCCCTGAAGAATGGAGCCAACTTATAGATGCCGGCCGAGGGGCCTAAACCCTAAGAAGAACAAGTAACAGAAGAAGAAGTCCAACCAACTTATGGGGACCCCGTCCGATGGGGTCTTAGTGACATAAAGGGATTAAAATAAAGCAGGACTCACATACACACACACACACAAAAAAACTGATGACGTGGCACTTGTACGGACGCTCCGTGTTTTGCGTTGACTGATGATGTGGCAGTTGTACGGAATTCCGCAAAACGCGTTGGCAACTTTTTGGCATTGCTTTTGGAACAGAAGCTTTTGAGTTTTGATGGCTTTTCATGTAAATTGCTTTTGGGGCCTAGGGCCTTTAAATATGAGGCCATGGGCTCATTCTTTGGCATGCTTCCTGGAGAAGGTGCAGATTTTGGAGTACCGGCATGTATGGTGTTGATGCAATATAAAGAAATACCGAAAGGGGCGCCAAGGTTTGGGGCCAATACTCTCTGGGTCGGAATTCTGCCACTCCGTGTCGTGTGTGCTCTCTCTCTTTCAGTTTGAGTTGTTATTGAAGTGCTAAAAGTCTATTCAGTTTGTACTTTTCTATTGGCATGTGGTGCCCGTCTTATGACAGTGGTATCAGAGCATCAGGCGTGTGCTTTTCTGAAAGCATACTTGTCCTACCAAAGAGCAGACAAAGCAAGATCGCACTTCCAAATTTCAGTGGAAATTTTAGGTTCGTGCTCTGACACCGGACTGGCATGCTTCCTAGAGAAGGTGCAGAGTCTGGAGTACCGGCTTGTACTGTGTTGATGCAATATAAAGAAATACAAAAAGGGGTGCCAAGGTTTGGGGCCAATACTCTCTGGGGTGGAATTCTGCCACTCCGTGTCTGCTCTCTCTCTTTCAAGGTCAGTTGTTATTGAAGTGCTAAAATTCTATTCAGTCTGTTCTTTTCTATTGGCACGTGGTGCCCGTCTTGTGATAAGCTGATACAAGTCTCGCTCCATCTGGGCCAAGTAAGATCGTTTCTTCCATCGCACAAGGCGCAGGGAAGCAATCCCAGATTGTCTGTAAGTGATGACTTCTAAAAGAAGATCCCTTTGAAGCTGGGCTCTCATCTCTCTGCACTTCTCATCATACCAACTATTATGGGGCATGCTCCCAGAATGTCGCCTCCCACAATGTCTCAGTCAGTAAAGTGGTGCACTCCTCCACTGAGAGGCCAGGACCAGCTATGTGTAGACGGCTATAGATCTCCTCCGTATAAACCGAGTCACTCTCTAGTGTAAATGTATAACGGGTATGTGACCTGCCTCTTGATGTATGGACTGTACTATAGCGAAATGAAATAGATAATGCCAAAATTGCATGATCCACTGCTACGCCCACTTGTCTTGCTCCCACTATGAAATCCTGAATAGAAGGAATAAAGCTCGGGTGTGCCATAACATAGTCCACTGTATTGGCCCCGTGTCTATGTGGAAAGCATGTGAAACCGATTGCTCCATGAAATTGTTGTAAGCCATTAAGTATGGCTAACCCATGTGTAGTCATCATCTCCGTGAGGTATCTCCCATACTCCGTCTTCTCTTTGTCATGTGAGCATCTGTCAAGCCCCAACTCACTCACATCCAGGTCTCTAAGCACCTCATCTGAAGTGTTGTAGAAGACTGTCTGAGAGTTTCCCGTTCGGGCATTGAAGTCCCCTAGGAGGATGATATCACCATCCCTAGAAAACCTATGGGTAGATGCATGTCTATATGCTCAGGGTAATACAATCATGAGAGTGCATGAGGACTAGCTAGCTCCATCTAGTACTAGTCTAGCGGTGTAATACATGATACATGGGTGGCTTTAGGGTGGGGCAGCTCATAGGAGAGGTACAGGGTCAGCCATCAACTGGGCTCACCTCTCCTGAACAGCCTTATGGCCTGCAAATCACATGCATAAGAGAGGAGAGAGAAAACACCTACCCTAGAGCGGGTATTATTGGCGATGGAGAAAAAGGCACCACGCTGGAGCAAAAACGCAAGCAAGGGTGGAAGATAGAAAATATTGGCACATGAAAAGGGACCAGGCCCAACCTACATAACCTGTGTAACTGTACAATGCTTGAGTGTGCAGACGGGTGAATCAATTGTTGAAGATATGAATTGGGGGTGGCTTGGCACTTGCTTATATAGGGTGCCAAAAAAGTGCTTGACTCCCCAATTGAAAATCCCACGTCTAGCCATTTTAAATAATAAATGGGAGTAAGTGCATAAACCCTAGGCTATGCACATACTGGGTGGATTGGACCCACACCGGGAAACATGAGTGACATACTCGTATGACAAAGGACCGGACGTAGCCACAATGAAGCCCTCACTCACTCCCTACACTCCTGGGAGAGACTGAAGATGACACGTGGCATGGCCATAGTTTTTTCGTACGCGTGTGTATGCCCTTCCGTACTGAGTATGGAAGCGTATGGAAAGTGATTCTGTACTTCATTACTTTGAGGCTCCATCTCTCCACTTTTTGTTCTTTGTCTACATGCCTTTGGGCCTTAGCCAATCAAATTTTTCTAGTTATGAATCCTTTGAAACTTCTCCAGTAGCTCCTTGACGTACCGTTGCTGGGAATACAAAGATACCACAGGGTGTCTGAATGACCTCCAAACCGAGCACGACGTGTAATAGGCCAAGATCTATCATCTTGAACCGCTTACTGAAGAGAGAGACTTGGTCCAATCCAAGTGCTTGGTACTATTGACTCTGTAACTATCAAATCATCAACATAGAGAATAGAGAATAGAGAATGGTGATGTTAGTCCTATCCCTAAAAAGGTATAACTTATAGTCCACTGAGGAGCACCTAAAATCCTGCTCGCAAAGAAAGGAATCAATCTTCTCATTCCAAGCGTGCAGCGCTTGCTTAAAACCATAGAGAGCCTTCCGCAAACGATAAACATGCCCCTTTTTTCCTGGAACATCAAAACCAGGAGGCTGTGAAACATAAATTTCCTCCCTTAAGTCGCCGTTAAGAAAGGGGGACTTGACATCCGTTTGATATATGAGCCACTGCTCGTGGGCGGTCAAAGCTAATACTATGCGAATAGTAGACATATGTGCAGCAGGTGCAAATGTCTCATCATAGTCAAGACTGGGGTGTTGTGAAAATCCTTTGCCAACAAATTGTGCCTTGTACTTTTTTTTTCCCAGAGAAAAGGTCCTTCTATTAGTTAATAAAACTGCCCGTAGGGCTACAACGACTTCTACTAGAGAGGGATACATCAACCATAAGAGGAGACTCTCCCAATGAAAAAACAGCATATGTACAATGAGGACTAAATCAAGAGATGGGAGAAGGGAAAAGACACACAGGTGGACGGTAGTGCCATCTGAGCTCACGCCTGACCATGGTGAAGAAAGGCCCAGGGCACCAGAGTCGAAGGAACTCCTCTCTGCGCTCCCGCATGCGGTCGGAGCTGCCCTGAAGTCTCTCGAACTGTCCCCTGGGAGTATAGATCAATGCCAACCGAAAATCTCGAACAATCTCCGCTAGTGGCATAGGGCAAGCCTCGAAGATGCGGAAGCAACGGGCCTGCCAAATGAACCAGAGTGTCACGCCTTAGACGCCGAGCTCCCAACACACCTCTCTCTCATTGCACCACTCCTGTGGGGTAAGGTCTGTAGCAGGGTGGAGTGTAGGTCGACCCCCCTGTATCACTATCATCGTGCTGGTGGAGGATAGCTCAAACTGTAGTGCAGGGCCTGTGAGAGTGGACCAAGCAGCTGAAACCGGCCCGTAGGGCGGTGGACTATGGCTTTGGCTTTCACCAGAAACTTTACTTCAGGCAGTGGTTTGTCTTGAAGTGTTGAATTCCAGTCCACAGGCTTATTCAGGAAGTTCCTTTGTGACCTACTGGCAGTTAGAGCGCTACCAAGCAGAGAGCGACACCCTGTTGGCCCCAAAGACTGGCGCCCCTTTCGGTATTTCTTTATTCTTATTATACTTCAAAAAAACCTGTAAACTTCTACAAGTTGTCCCACTTTTATCGGGCTGAAATTCCTCTACTCCAACCCGATTTCAGCAACATAACCACAGTAGAAGTCTCAACGGACAAAATCTCAAGTAAACATTGACTTTCCACGCACTTTAGAGCTCTTTGCAAACCGTGGCGAGAGATTGCAGGTCGTTGATTGCTTTGTTTTGCGCTCTGATCCGCGTGCCGATCACTTTTCTGGGTAGCCTCGAGCTCTCGCACATGTACAGTCACTTGCACCTTGAATTAGACGAGATTGCTCGTGGAAAATCTCTGTGGAAAATCTCTCTAAATTGTCCTGTACAAGCACCCAATGCTTTCCTGAGGCTCCCTTGGCCAAATAAACGTTCCACCTAACACTCACCAAGTTGTTTAAACCTGTCCATGGCTGTAATTGCAGGTTTTTGACCCAATTTCGCCAGTATAACGGCGCAAATATCCCTGTAGATCAAAAGTACATGTGAACGACGCTTTCCCTTGCGGTATGGAAGCTTTCTAGTGAGCTGCAGGTCAATTTTAGCATTTTATAATTTTTTATGTTGCCAGTGATAGGTGCCTACTACCCTGTACACGCATCCCAAGGCCTGTCCGAGACTCCCCTGGCAATTCCCTGCAGTTTAGGTGCAAAACCCTAAACCTGGAGAAAAACAAAGCAGGCTGTAATTCTCTGTTTTGGACCGTTTCGAGCAGAGCGAGCACGATTACGCGTGTCTGAGGTGCTCCCGCACGCAATGGGACAGTTTCCATGTAAATCGAATGAGTTTTCACGCAAGAAAACTCTCCGTTTTCGCATTCCTTCGCAATGGAATTGTGCGTATCTGAAGGGGATTAGCAATTAGCTAATCTGGTTCCTGTTGAAAAGACTCTTGCCTTGGCAAACGCGCATAAAACCCCCAAAACTGTACATGGTCATCTGAGAAGCCCAACTAGGGGGCATTATCATATGTGCAAAGGGGAGAAAGAGATGCGCGAGAGCAAATCATCGCGCTATAGAGAGCAAGGGAGAAGGCAAGCTTTCCATTAAAGCTGTGAGCACTTGCACCCACTACTCACACACTATAGCACACATTGTATGTACAAAAATCAACCCTCTCTTTCTTGGACACGCCCTCTAGCTGAGGTGTCTTGCATATTGCTCTACAACTGCCAAGTGTCCAGTTTGTCTCTTTTGAGTTAATTCCCTAGTACCCACCAACTTATAAGTGTAGTGAGGGGCCTAAATGACTTTGAACTGAGCCTAGACACCCTTTTCCTGCTCTCATTCCAATGTTGATTAGCCCGACCAACTTGTGGTGGCCTGCCCTTCCCGACTGCAGGTGAAGCTCTCGGCCGTTGATCGTTTCACACTGGCCATACAATGTCCGGCCATTTGCAACTTCAAAACGAGGGTCCCAAAAATTAAACAAAAAACATCGGAAAGAAACCAACAACTCAAGTTAGCAATTGCCACGTCCTCGTGACATAACGCCCTCTTAACATCGCAAATGTCCTCGATTGCGTGTCATATATACATGCCATAGATGATTTAGTGTGGTAAGAACCCTTTTATCATCGCATGTATCCGCAAGAAATATTGTCAAAACATGTGTACAAATGACTTAATGAGACCTTCATACTATTGTCAAACAATGTACACTGCTATTGCACTGAATCCATGAGTACATTTGATGTGCTAGTTCTATCATTACCCCTCCTTTGCAAACGTTGGGCTAGGACATACGTAGGCTGTAGCCCAAAGGCCTCAAGATAAAGCTGCAATACATTTGGTTACTCTGACAGCTCATGCTCTTCCATCCACTTTGCATCCATAGGTGGATAGTTCTTGAACTTCACCAAATACCATCTTGCAACCTGTCCCTTAACTTTTACGTGTGCAAAAGGCTCTTGCCTCTGTAAATGAGCATAATTCCACACCACTGTAGCGTACTACCCACGACCAAGTAAGCTCAAATTTCAAGATGATTTACCAATGCGTCAAAGAATCCAAGCAATCGCCTCAGAGAATCGGCGAGCAGAGTGCCACCTGGCAGACCCACATCACCCTTGCAGGAGATCTAGTGGCCAGTCTACCACCGTGAGACCTCTCCCTATCTCATCTTGGTTCATACTTGCAAAACTAACAAACGTAGCAGAAAGTCAACCCTGATTTGACCACTTTTTGGTAGGGCGAATGCTGAAAAGGTTATGTAGGGACATGCGGAATTTCCTATCTATCCTGTGAAGAGGAACCCTCTTCCCTGGTGTCATCCATTCTGTCAGCCATAGTGTAATTCCAAGTTCCTGTGCTTTGTGTCTTCACCAAACACCAACCGAGGCTCACTTCTTGAGAAAAAGTGATTCCATCCCGGCAATGGAACCATGAAACTAGTCCGTAGGGCGGTGGACTTTGGCTTTGGCTTTCACCCAAAACTTTACTTTAGACTTTAGGTCACAAAGGAACTTCACGAATAAGCCTCTGACTGGATTCAACACTTCAATACAAACCACAACCTGGAAGCTAGAGCACTACCAAGCAGACAACGACACCCTGTTGGCCCCAAAGACCGGCACCCCTTTCAGTATTTCTTTATTCTTATTTTACTTGAGAAAAACGTGTAAACTGCTACAAGTTGTCCCACTTTTATCGGGCTGAAATTCCTCTACTCCAATCCGATTTCGGCAACATATCCACAATAGAAGTCTCCACGGACGAAATCCCAAGTAAACATTGACTTTCCACGTACTCTAGAGCTCTTTGCAAAAACCGGCAAGAAATTGCAGCTCGTTGAATTCTCTATTTTGTGCTCCGACCCACGTGCCGATCACTTTTCTAGGTAGCCCTCGAGCTCTTGCACCTCTAGGGTCACTTGCCCCTTGAATTAGACGAGATTCCTCGCAGGAAATCTCTTTAAATTCTCGTATACAAGCACCCAATGCTTTCTTGAGGATCCCTTGGCCAAATAAACGATTCGGACGCTTCCACCTAACACTCACCAAGCTGTCCAAACCTGTCCATGGCTGGAATTGCAGGTTTTTGACCCAATTTCGCCAGCATAACGGCGCAAATATCCCTGTGGGTCAAAAGTACACGTCAAGGACACTTTCCTTTGCGGTATGGATGCTTTCTAGTGAGCTGCCGGTCAATTTCAGCATGCTGTAATTTTTTGTTTTACCATTGTTAGGTGCCTACTGCCCTGTACACCCATCCCAAGGCCTTTCCGAGCCCCCTTGGCAATTCCATGCGGTTTAGGTGCGAAACCTTGAACCTGCAGAAGAACATAGCAGGCTGTAATTCTCTGTTTTGGACCGCTTCGAACGGAGCGAGCACACCTACGCGTGTCTCAGGTGCTCTCGCACGCGATGGGACAACTCCCATGTAAATCGGACGAGTTTCAATGCGAGAAAACTCTCCGTTTTCATATTCCTTCGCGATGGAATTGAGCGTATTTGAAGGGGATTCGCAATTAGCTAATCCGATTCCTATACAAAAGGCTCTTGCCTGGGCAAACGCGCATAAAATCCCAAGAACTGTGTCATAATAATCAATATCTAATTCTCCTAAATGATTTTCTCATATTAAACTAATCATTTAATGTGGGGAAGTGCCATGGGAGAAAAAGCTAGAATATTGGTTAAGCTAGCAGACCGGCCACAGTAGGGATCCAAAGGACGGAAAATAGGGATCCATAGGGGGGGGGGGGGCATCTGCAAAAGAGCCATGTGCAACAATGGGCTAAAAAGACCCTAAGGTTTAGCCCATTAAGACTTCCAAAATGCTAAGGTTCCAAAATTCAAAGGTTGTGTCCAAAGGTCAACCCTAGGGAAATTGGATGCTTTGTGTGTGACCAAAAAGTCTTTTCAAATCCCTACATAGGAGGGGGCAAGCCTTGGGAGTAGGGGATGAGAGAGAAAGTCACACACACACATGCTCCCTTTACACAAAGGGAATTAGGGACACATGTCAGCTGCCTAGGCCAGATGCCCACAAGGTGTGCCCAATTCCTATTGGATGGCCTTGGAGGTGGACCAATGAGAATTAGTCTAAAGTAAATCTAGTTTAATTAATTTAAAAACACTTAATAAAAGAACCAATGAGAATCAAGTCTCCTAGAAGACCATTGGACAGTCTCCCAAGGGGTCCAATGAGCATTCAGGAGCCCAATGGCTTGCCTGATTCCTATTGGCCAGGAGGCAAAGGGGTCCAATGAGAGTTTAGTTTAATTATTAAATTACGTAAAGCTCTCACAAAAGGGGAAAGGGGGACACATGTCAGAACCCTATCACTTATGCTACTTAATAGCCATTGGCTTGACTTGGGGAGGTCCAATGGGGAAAAAGCAAGAGCAAATAGCAAGAGGGCTCACCCAAGAGAGAGAGAGAGGGGGCTGATTTTTGCAAGGCATTAACACACACACACTCACACAATCTCATGTGTGAAGAAAGAGAAGACTATCTCTTCCCAAGCTTTAATGGAGAGCTCATCACCTACTCCAAGCTTGTGAGATAGACGCCTACATGGACACACTCTTGGTTTGTGGATGCAAATCCAACCAAGAGCCAAGCTTCAATGCATGCTCATCTCCTCTACCAAGCTAATTACTAAGCTAAGCTATGCTAATATGAGTGATTATGTGAGGAGATGTACATCTTTCTCGTAAGATACTCCTTCTTCCTCTCAATCTACTCTCATACCCTACTAGCTCTCACCATCTTCGAAGGTGTGTGAGGTCTTTGGTATGAGACCGGGGATAATTTTAAGTTGTGTTTGCTAAGTGTTTTGCTTAGTGCATGAAGCTTTCATCTTCATTGCACTAGCTAGTCTTGAAGGAACACAAAGAATTGTATTGTACAATGTCTCTCTTGATGGGAGAAACCATAATACAAAGCCTTTTGGAGGGGGGACCGGCTCCATGCAAATCCGGTCCTCAACTATTGTCAATAGCTTAATTTCTCTCTCTTTTAAAAGTATTGTTGATGCTATCTAGCTAGGTGTTATGCTTTTTGTTGCTCTCTCCACCCAAGCACTCTTGTAATTCTCATTAGGAATCTATTCTAATGAAATGCCCACTATGTTCATGCTAAATTCCGCTACACACAAGTTTTTAGGCCATTAAATGTTACATTGGTATCAGAGCACAAGGTTTCTCTTTTCTTGCTTAAGAAGGGAGGTCCTCAAGCTAGCTATAAGTGGTTGGTATTATTAATGGGCATGTGAGTAAGTAGAATAGGGATTTTTCAGCCTTGCAGTGCGCTTGCCTTTGTGCAGTTAACAGGGCATCACCGTCGAGAGCTATGGTCTTAATAGGGAGTCCTACGGGGCTTGCCTACGGCTTAACCACTATTGAGCTATTAGAAGCTTGACAGGAGCCGGTGTTGTTTTTGTGTCGAAAGACCCTCTCTTCTATTCCTTGCAATTAATGGTATTCAAGCCGCGGGTACAATAGCTTGAGTGCTTTTTCTAAAGGGTCAAAGAGGAGTAGCAACTAGGGCTTGAAGTGCCAAAGTACACCTAAAAAGTTTACACCTAAAAGTTGTTAGAATGGCTGACAATAGTAAAGAGAGTGAAATTAATGTTGATAACTTTGATTTTGCTAATGAGCAAGCTACTAATGATGCTCCGATGCTTGTTAACTATCTTGTTTCTAGGCTTCAACAAGCCATAGGCAATCCATCTCTCCAAAGTGAAATGCAACGGCAGCTCTGTGCTCACGGGATTCTCCAAGCTCATCATCATGACGAGAGAACACCTAGGAAGCCTCCTTGTGAGACTCCCAAAAGAGGTCTCTCTCCGATTCGGGAAGAAGAAGAGAATCCATATGAAGGGCTCAAGAATTTACTTCTTGATGATGCATCTCCTTCCCAAAGGAGAACTCAAGAGCCTCCATCGAAGGAACGAGAAAGAAGTGAGTCTCCCGCCACATCGGCGGAGATGGCTCCATGAAGATGGCAGGCTAAACTCTCTCCATCACCACCAAAGCGGAGAAGACCATCACACTCTACTCCACGCCATAATTCAAAGAGGGATGATAAAAAGCAAGAGAAGAAAAAGGTGAGAAAGAGGACACCCTCTTCTCCAGCTTCTTCATCCTCTTCCTCTTATGAAAGTGATGATGAGGACAACGAAGATCAAGACAAGAAGAAGGCGAGAAAGAGGTCACCGTCTTCTCCACCTTCTTCAAATTCTTCACCTTCTGAAGAAAGTGATGGTGCAACCTTTGAACCATCAAAAAGAAGAGGCCATAGGAAATCCTATGCCGCATGGAAGAGGTTGTCCAAGCTGAAGAAATTCAAAGAGGGAGGGAAGAGCATCTCTTTCCTTTCCTATGATGGTACCTTTGGTGCTACGGACAAAGTCTTGGCCTTTATGCAACAGTTTGATGCGGCGTTTGGAGATGAGGGCTTCACGGAGTCCTCCAAGCTACGCCATGTAGCTATGCACTTTCAAAAGTCCGCCAGACAATGGTGGTCTAGCCTACGAGCCAACGGTGAAGCTCCACGAACATGGAAAGCTTTAAGAGCTTCCATTATGAAGCAGTTTTTGGCCAACGATGCCAAAGACAAAGTACTCACCAAATGGCGAAGCTTAAAGCTCTCTCCCAATGAATCCATCCACAAATATATAGACAAGTTTTGGGACCTACAACTCAAAGCCACTATCTTCAAAAAGTGGGATTTTGGAGAGCAAAAGCAACAATTTTGTGCGGGCTTAACCGAAGAAATGGCGGAGTATGTCAACTTCCAAAGGCCACGTACCATATCGGCGGTAATACACCATACTATGGTGGCCTCTCGAATCAATTTCCAAACGGGGGCTAAAAGAAATAATAAGCCCACGGAAAACAAGGGTTCCAATGAGCCTAAGGGGAAGGACCTCGGGGGGTTCACTATGTGTAAAACTACCATATCACGTGCGTTCAAGACATGTTTGTAAAACCCCTTATTTGTAAATTTTATTAGGAATATAATGTACCCTTTTTTGCAAGTTTTTTTCAAATTTGAAAAAATAATGCCCTTCTGTATATATATTTATGTAAGTTTCAAGAACTTTAAATACCCTTCTGTTGAACTCACATGATAGGTTACATTTTTATTAGGTGACCTACCTGGGGGAAGGACAATGTCCAAAAGTCTCCTAAGGGCAACTCCAACAAAGCTAAAGAGAAGGGAATTTAAAAAGGTAAGAACAAAATCTCTCCTGAAGAGCTTGAGCGTTATCGCAAGGATAATCGGTGTTTCAAGTGCGGCGAACAAGGGCATGCGTACCGCGCTTGTCCCCAAAAGAACAACCGCCAAGATCCTCCTAGAGCTTCCTTGGTTGAAATCCAAAGGAGGAGACTCACCAAACTCATCACAAAGGATCTCCTCTATGCCATGCTTGGGGAAAGGTAAGAGAACATGATGCTTTTATTCTCTTTGACCCTGGTTCTACTCACAATTTTATATCTATAGAGTTGGCCACCAAGCTAGGCATACAATCCTACGAGATGGGAGATGTCCTAGCCGCAGACAGTGCCTTCAAGGGGCAAGAAGCTTCAGTCACTCCCTTAATCGGAAAATTGAGGCTTCATGTCCAAGGCTATGTGTACAAAGAGGACTTCTTTATCTCTCCTCTCAAGCATGAGGATGTAATCCTAGGGGCACCATGGTTTGACCGCCTGGATGCCGATGTTAAATTTCCTGAAAGGAGAATCTCCTTTAAGTTCAGGGAAAAAGACATGTATATAGATGCTAAGGAAATGGGTAACACTATCCCCATTGTACATACACCAGCTTTCAACAAGTCAATAAAGAGCTCTATTTCCGTGTACATGATTTTTGTTAAAGATTCTCAAAATGAACCTAATGCTTTACCAAAAGAAAATAAAAGCAACCAAAAGGAATTAGAGTTATCCAATTTTCTCAAGGGGTTTAAAGATGTTTTTATTGACGACATCCCTTGTGAGCTACCTCCTAAACGAGGTAATGATGACCATGCAATTGAACTTCTTCCAGGAAGTTCACCACCTAACAAACCTCCTTATAGAGTTTCTCAAGCTCAACAAGAGGAGATTATGCGGCAAGTGCATGAGTTAGTTGAGAAGGTCATGGTAAGGCCTAGCTCATCTCCATTTTTCTCACATGTGCTATTAGTGCAAAAGAAAGACGGCACATATCGTATGTGTGTCGACTATAGAGCACTAAATAGGATCACTATCAAGAATAGGTTTCCCGTTCCACGGGTAGAAGACCTATTTGATAAGCTACAAGGATCGACCTACTTCAGTAGGATTGACCTAGAAAGTGGCTATCATCAAATAAGGATAGTTGATCAAGACATTGTAAAGACCGCATTTCGCACCACATTTGGTCTTTATGAATACATTATCATGCCTTTTGGCTTGACCAATGAACCAGCCACATTCAACTGCTTGATGGAGAAGCTGTTCAGGCCCCATTGAACCTTCACTGGAGTGTTCTTTGATGATATCATCATCTACTCTAATTCATTAGACGAACACAAGCAACACCTCCAGGTAATATTTCAAGTTTTAAGAGAGAATAAACTTTATGTTAATCAAAAGAAAAGTGAATTTTTCTTGCAAGAGATTCAGTATTTAGGTCACATTCTCTCTCAAGATGGCATCCAAATGGATCCATCAAAGTTAGAGGTAATAAAAGGATGGCCTAAACCAAGGAATCTTCATGAACTAAGAAGCTTTATAGGTATGTGTGCATACTATAGACACTTCATAGAAAAGTTCTCACAAATTGTTGGACCATTACATGACCTAACAAAGAAAAGCATTAGGTATACATGGTCTGCTAAGGAGAACAATGCTTTCGAAAAGCTTAAAGAAAAGCTTATCTCTCAACCTGTGCTTACACTATCGGATCTCTCAAAACCATTTGAGGTCCAATGTGATGCTTGTGGTGATTGCCTTGGAGCTGTTTTGCTTCAAGAAGGGCATGCCATAGGCTATGAGAGTCGAAGGCTCGACCCTGTTGAGCAAGATCTAGGCATATATGAAAAAGAACTCCTTGCAGTTCTACATGCCTTAGACTCATGGAAGCACTATTTATTGGGGACTCCTTTCATTCTGCGAACAGATCACCAAAGTCTTTAGTACTTCATGACACAGACCAAGCTCTCCGACAAACAAATGAGGTGGGCAAATTTCCTTTCGCAATTTCATTTTCATATTGCTCACATTGTTGGCAAGCATAATCAAGTAGCTGATGCACTCTCAAGACGACCGAGAGTGAATGCGGTTTCCATAGCCACTCACAATGATCTATCTTCAATGATAGATGAGTACGCTATTGATCCCGATTTTAGAGATGTAATTTCAGCCCTTGCATTAGGGAAGAAAGAAGAACCATTTACTTTACAAGATGGTTATCTTCTCTATGGCAATAGACTATGCGTTACTAACTCATTACATGAGAAAGTAATGTATGAATCTCATGCTACACCTTATGCGGGGTATAGAGGGATTCGGTCTACCTTAAAGGGAATTGAAACATATTTCGATTGGCCTACCATGAAAGTGAACATACAAGAGTATGTTTCTAAATGTGTGGTATGCCAAAAGACAAAATTTGATAGAGGGAAGCAACTTGGATTGCTTCAACCCTTGCCAATCCCTAATTCACCATGGGAGAGCATATCCATGGATTTTATCTTTGGATTGCCTAAGTCTATCCATGGGAATACAGGAATATGGACGATAGTAGACAGGTTCAGTAAACAAGCTCATTTTATACCTGTCAAAAAGACTATCAAAGCCCATCAAATGGCAACCCTCTTCATTTCACAAATTTTCAAGTACCATGGCTTGCCAATGTCCATAGAGTCGGATAGAGATCCTAAAATGAAAAGTAATTTCTAGAAGGGTCTCTTTGAGAATTTAGGGACAAGGCTAAACTTCTCTTCAGCCTATCATCCACAAACGGATGGCAAAAGTGAAATAGCTAACCTAACCATTCTCGATCTACTAAAAGCCTATGTAACAGAAGTAGATCAAAGATCCCAATCGGAGAAGTACTTACCCTTAGTGAAGTATAAAATGTTAAAAATGAACAAAATTTTTTGTCTTATAAGACTCTCTCTTTTCTTTATTGTGCACAAAAATGAAGTAGTATGCATGCTTAGATCAAGTTTGCAGAGACGACGTCTCCCAAACACCAAGTAGAGGTTGTCACTCTACTATGGAAGACTGATAGGACTAATGTGCAGACATGCTTGCGGCAGCCTCAGGCTCTCAAGCGCCAAATGGACTACTCATCCATTGCGGAATGATGTCGTAGGGTAACATAGGGATCCTCTACCCGCTAAGAAAAGGACTCATGAATATGCTTTATCTTCTCTACACCATAGTCAAGGACGACTATGATTTCAAGAGAGAGGTAATGTCATAATAATCAATGTCTAATTCTCCTAAATGATTTTCTCATATTAAACTGATCATTTAATGTGGGAAAGTGCTAGGGGAGAAAAATCTAGAATATTGGTTAAGCTAGCACACCGGCCATAGTAGGGATCCAAAGGAAGGAAAATAGGGATCCAAAAGGGGGGCCATGTGCAACAATGGGCTAAAAAGACCCTAAGGTTCAGCCCATTAAGACTTCCAAAATGTTAAGGTTCCAAAATCAAAGGTTGTGTCCAAAGGTCAACCCTAAGGGAATTGGATGCTTTGTGTGTGACCAAAAAGTCTTTTCAAATCACTACATAGGAGGGGGCGAGCCTTGGGAGTAGGGGATGAGAGAGAAAGTCACACACACACATGCTCCCTTTACACAAAGGGAATTAGGGACACATGTCAGCTGCCTAGGCCAGATGCCCACAAGGTGTGCCCAATTCCTATTGGATGGCCTTGGAGGTGGACCAATGAGAATTAGTCTAGAGTAAATCTAGTTTAATTAATTTAAAAACACTTAATAAAAGAACCAATGAGAATCAAGTCTCCCAGAAGACTATTGGACAGTCTCCCAAGGGGTCCAATGAGCATTCAGGAGCCCAATGGCTTGCCTGATTCCTATTGGCCAGGAGGCAAAGGGGTCCAATGAGAGTTTAGTTTAATTATTAAATTACCTAAAGCTCTCACAAAAGGGGAAAGGGGGACACATGTCAGAACCCTATCACTTATGCTGCTTAATAGCCATTGGCTTGACTTGGGGAGGTCCAATGGGGAAAAAGCAAGAGCAAATAGCAAGAGGGCTTGCCCAAGAGAGAGAGGGGGCTGATTTTTGCAAGGCATTAACACACACACACTCACACAATCTCATGTGTGAAGAAAGAGAAGACTATCTCTTCCCAAGCTTTAATGGAGAGCTCATCACCTACTCCAAGCTTGTGAGATAGAAGCCTACATGGACACACTCTTGGTTTGTGGATGCAAATCCAACCAAGAGCCAAGCTTCAATGCATGCTCATCTCCTCTACCAAGCTAATTACTAAGCTAAGCTATGCTAATATGAGTGATTATGTGAGGAGATGTACATCTTTCTCGTAAGATACTCCTTCTTCCTCTCAATCTACTCTCATACCCTGCTAGCTCTCACCATCTTCAAAGGTGTGTGAGGTCTTGGGTCTAAGACCGGGGATAATTTTAAGTTGTGTTTGCTAAGTGTTTTGCTTAGTGCATGAAGCTTTCATCTTCATTGCACTAGCTAGTCTTGAAGGAACACAAAGAATTGTATTGTACAATGTCTCTCTTGATGGGAGAAACCATAATACAAAGCCTTTTGGAGGGGGGACCGGCTCCATGCAAATCCGGTCCTCAACTATTGTCAATAGCTTAATTTCTCTCTCTTTTGAAAGTATTGTTGATGCTATCTAACTAGGTGTTATTCTTTTTGTTGCTCTCTCCACCCAAGCACTCTTGTTATTCTTTTTGTTGCTCTCTCCACCCAAGCACTCTTGTAATTCTCATTAGGAATCTATTCTAATGAAATGCCCACTATGTTCATGCTAAATTCTGCTACACACAAGTTTTTAGGCCATTAAATGTTACAAACTGTACATGGTCATCTGAGAAGCCCTGTAACAAACTGCTGACATGTCGACCTACTGAAGAACGGAGCTACCGGTCGAGGGGCCTAAACCCTAAAAAGAACAAGTAACAGAAGAAGTAACACAAAGTGATGACGTGGTTGCCCGAGAGCAGAAACCCTAACTTTTGAAAACCTAATTTTGGAAACCCTAACCCTAAAACTTGTAAACCCTAATTTTTGCCAGAAACCCTAACTATTGAAACCCTAATTCTAGAAATCCTAATCCTAAAGTTTGCAAACCCTAATTCTGCTGCCAGAAACCCAAAAACTGTAGAAACCCTAACCCTAACCCTAAGGACAGATTTCCGCATTTTGCGCTGGCTGATGACGTGGCAGGCTGTACGGATTTTCGTGATTTACGCTAGCAGCTTTTGGCTTTGCTTTTGGACCAGAAGCTTTTGAGTTTTAAAAGCTTTTTACTGTAACTGCTTTTTAGGCCAAGGGCCTTCAAATATGAGGCTAGGGCTCATTCTCTGGCATGCTTCTTGGAGAAGGTGCAAAGTCTGGAGTACCGGCTTGTATTGTGTTGATGAAATATAAAGAAATACTGAAAGGGCCGCCAAGGTTTGGGGCCAATACTCTTTGGGGTGGAATTCTGCCACTCCATGTCGCGTGTTGTCTCTCTCTCTTGTTTCAGTTTAGTTGATATTTGAAGTGCTTAAAGTTGTTCAGTCTATTCTTTTCATTGGCACGTCGTGCCCGTCTTGTGACAGTGGTATCAGAGCATCAGGCGTGTGCTTTTCTGAAAGCATACTGGTCCTACCAAGGAGCAGTCAGAGCAAGTTGCACTTTCAAAAGGTCATTGGGAATTCTGGGCTCATGCTCCGACCTCGAACTTATTAGCCTCTCCCACCCTTACTTCATCATGCATCGGGCGCGCTTCCTTCTTCACCACTCATGTCTTACAGGGCATAAGCCATAAAGATCACTTGCAAGAGAAGGACCCAAGATTTGTTTCGAAGCAGTGCTTTTCTCAAAGGCATTGCCATGCAAATGTTGATAGCTACCAAGCAGCATACTCCAAGTACTTGGCAAGCTTTTAAGAAATTTTTTTACCCGAAGTTATATGGTTTCTGACATCTTCCTTCAGAGTGCAACTTATGGCAGAGTGGGTTATCCTGAAATGCTTGCCATGGAAACCCTAGCAAATTATATCTTGAAATTTCTCGACATCTCTCAGTAGATGTCTCTTCTTGAGTTGATAACCTTGGAGGTTCGGTGTGATTGCTATCTCTTGGGACTACCATCGCCGCCAAAGAAACATTGTCTATCCAAGAGCTAATGGACCATGCTGTGCTTGGCTACGACCTTATGGAATAAACCTAACCCTAATTTTGGTGCAGGTTTAAGGATGGAAAGTCAGTCGACTTTTTGAGCTCGATTGATGTCGAGATTGTTTTTTTAAGTTTGAGTTCTGTTTGATCTTGTTTGGTGATCCTGTTTGGAATTTGTTTGAAATGGATGGTATCTGTTTTGAACCTGTTTTGGTGCCGATTTGAATTGTTTGACTCTGGTTTGATACTGGTTTCAATGATTGGTGATTTTACTCCCGGGTGGAGAAGTGAGAAATACTGTTTTGGTATTGTTTGAACCTCGGAACGACACAGGCCGATGCCTGGGGAGCGTTTGGTTGTATGTTTGAAAACCTCCAAACGACGCAGGCCAATGCTTGTAAAATAATTATTGTTGTGACTCCCGGCCCGAACCTGGATGGTTATGCGGGAGGAGTATTAAGAAGTCTAAGCAGTGGTTACTCTCAGCACCTCCAAACGACGCAAGCTGCGGTCTGGGGGGCGTTTGGTTGTAAAAAGGTCTCTATATCTCCCGGCCCGGATCTTTTAAGGTTATGCGGGAGGAGTGATGAGGGAGTCGTTGAATATCTCCCGGCCCGGACCTTGTTAGGTTATGCGGGAGGAGTGTTCATCGGTGGCTTTAAGTTTCTATGTCTTGTAACATGCATATGTGAGCATTTGTGTTGCATTGTGATGTGCCAACTACTAAATATTCCTAATTGTATGTGATTGCCTGGGTATGTAATTTTACTGCATCAAGACACCCGTGGAAGATCAGTACGGTCTGGGTGTGATGGCTAATTTTACTACGCCGAAATATCAAAAGTTCCAATCTGGACGAAAGGAGAAGCTAACTCCTTGATCAAAACAGCCAAAAGGAGAAGCTAACTACTTGATCAAAAGAGCAGAAAGAAGAAGCTAACTCCTTAATAAAAAGAGCAAACTGATTGTCCCTCGGAATGTCTCTCGGAAATTTTTGAGCTAACTTGAGTTGTTTTGCAGATATGTTGTAATCGAGGACGATTACTCTCTTTCAAGAAGGGGAGATGTAACAAACTACTGACATGTCAACCTATTGAAGAACGGAGCTACCGACCGAGGGGCCTAAACCCTAAGAAGAACAAGTAATAGAAGAAGTGTCACAAAGTGATGACATGGTTGCCCGAGAGCAAAAACCCTAACCCTAATTTTTGCCAGAAACCCTAATTGCTAAAACCCTAATTTTGGAAACCCTAACCTAAAACCTACAAACCCTAATTTTTGCCAAAAACCCTAACTGCTAAAACCCTAATTCTAAAAACCCTAACCCTAAAACCTGCAAACCCTAATTTTGCTGCCAAAAACCCTAAAACTGCAGAAACCCTACCCCTAATCCTAAGGGCAAATTTCCACGTTTTGCGCTGGCTGATGACATGGCAGGCTGTACGGATTTCCATGATTTACGCTGGGGGTAGCTTTTGGCTTTGCTTTTGGACCAGAAGCTTTTGAGTTTTAAAAGCTTTTTACTGTAACTGCTTTTTAGGCCAAGGGCCTTTAAATATGAGGCTAGAGCTCATTCTCTAGCATGCTTCTTGATGAAGGTGCAGAGTCTCGAGTACCGGCTTGTACTGTGTTGATGCAATATAAAGAAATACCGAAAGGGGCGCCAAGGTTTGGGGCCAATACTCTATGGGGTGGAATTCCGCCACTCCGTGTCGCCTTACCATATGTGCAAAGGGAAGAGAGAGATGCGCGAGATCAAATCATCGCGCTACATAGAGCAAGGGAGAAGGCAAGCTTTCCATTAAAGCTGTGAGCACCTGCACCCAGTACTCACACACTGTAGCACACACTGTATGTACAAAAATCAGCCCTCTCTCTCTCTCTCTCTCTCTCTCTCTCTCTCTCTCTCTCTCTCTCTCTCTCTCTCTCTCTCTCTCTCTCTCTCTCGGGCGCCCCCTCCAGGTGACGTGTCCTGCAAGTTACTCTACAACTGCCAAGTATCAAGTTTGTCTCTTTTGAGTTAATTCCCTAGTACCCACCAACTTATAAGTGTAGTGAGGGGCCTAAATGACTTTGAACTGAGCCTAGACACCCTTTTATTGCTTGGATTCCAGTGTGCCGATTGGCCCGACCAACTAGTGGTTGCCTGACCTTCGCGACTGCGGGTGAAACTCTTGATCGTCAATCCTTTTACACTAGCCATACAATGTCCGGCCATTTGCAACTTCAAAACGAGGGTCCCAAAAATTAAACAAAAAACATCGGAAAGAGACTAACAACTCAAGTTAGCAATTGCCACGTCCTCGTGACAGCAGCTACCCTCTTAGTGTACTATGGTGCTGTAGAAAGAGCTAGCATGAGCCGAAGGACCCGAAGCCAAAGTGGTGTGCCATAGGACAGTCCCACAAACAGTGACGCTGACTCTTCAAAGGATGGTCACAAGCTGCACATGCTGCGAAAAACCATTGTGTGCTCCCCACTATTGTATCTGTATGTGCATCTAGCCACTGAAACAACATAGACTCGCCGCGGCTGTCTAGCATCTCGCAACCTCGCTCAAAAGGTTGACAAGAACTCAGTTGTGAGACCCTCCTCCTGCCAATGAGATGCTGCAGCAGGATCTCTCCGTATTGCCAATATGTGACGTCCCAGTCGAACAGTGTACTGAGAGAAAGAGACCCTTGGATGGTCGGTTGAGGAGAAAGGGTCCCTTCAAAACCACTCTCGAGGATCCCACTACACTCGTGCCAGTGGACAACTCTCCCAAGCCCAAAGCCTGCAATGGCCTGTCTCAAGAGTTGTTGGGTCAGGATCGATGACACAAGTCCTCCTGCAGATGCCCACTTCTCCGATCCCCTAAAAAGAACACTCTGCAACTTGTGGAGCCTCTACTGAGACTCCGTGTAGTCGACCCTTGCCCTATATCTCGAAGAACATGGAGGGTACAATCTCTGAGCACGCTTGAACTGCGATGAGGATCTCCAGTCGCGTGAAGGCTCCCATTCATCTGGGAGATGTTGCCTCTAGAGGTTCAAGCCGCTCAGCGGGTACTACCTGTGATGTCCTAACACATGCTCTGCACCTCGCTCATGCCCTGTAGCTGGATGCTCTGTAACTCCTCTGGCAAACATGAGAACTGGAGCTAGTCACCTAGAGTGCGTGCTGGACCCACTGCCATGGGACCTTAAGAAACATGAGGCCTACTACCAACCAAGTGGCCTCTCTGAGTGCTGACCATGGGTTCCAAACAAGGGGCTGTCTCAAGAGCTTCTCCGTGCACGTAGGCTAGTGTTGCTCCCGGCCTCTCTGCAGCTGCTCCCAAGAGCGAAGCAGGCTCATAGCAAAACATCCTCCAATCTCCTACTCATACCGACTTTGTGCATCGCTGTAAAGACCCATCTAATGGAAGATCTCCAAGGGCCTCTTGCTTGAGGCACTCGAGCTCGATGCGGCTGAAGCAAAAAGTCCTTCCAGGGCTCCTCCCCTTTTAGCGGTCCTCTGACAACAAACTTCCCAAGAAGGGCTCTACTCTGATGTGCTAGGTCTATGATCACGAATCCCCCATGCAAACAAGGTAGAGTGATGACCTACCATGCTACTTTGGCCTGGGCTATATGAATGTCGCGTCGTGACCAAAGAAAGTTCTTGATCAGCCTCTCTACCTGGCTGATGCAAGAGCTCGAAAAGATCCAATAAGATGTAATGTATGACATAGTAGCCAACAACACTTGGTTGGCCGCTACAACTCTGCCTGCCAAAGAGAGTCGTGTCGAACTCCAATGAAGCACCTCTGATGGACAAGAGGAGGGGAGAAATCTGTTGCTCAAGAGACAAGTCCAGGCCAACCTGACAGTCCAAGTAGCGAATTGCAGTCCCTGGGGGAATCCATACAGCCAATCAGGCATAAGAGCACTGCCAACCCAAAAAGCCACTGTCTTTTTTTAGTTGATGAGTCTGCACAACAAAACGTCTCTAGAGCCTGCTCACACCTGTGCAGGTTGGCCTCCTAGTCCTCCAAGTACAAAGCTGAGTGGTCTGCAAACTCAGCATCCAGTAGCTCATCGCCCAAAATAGGGAGCGTTGAGCCACGAAAACCAACCTTCTCTAAAATCAAGAATCTGCTCATCACCTTAGCATAGAACAGAGAGAGGAAGAGGGCTAGAGGGCAGCCCTGTCCGACCGAGCGTGTGAGCATGAAACGATCGCCTCTACCTCCTGTCAAAAGGACTTGACTGTGTGCACTTCTATAGAGAGCTGATACGCAAGACTCTCCTAACTATGTGCACTTCTATAGAGAGCTGACACGCAGGATTCTCCAGCTGACAAAGTGGCCTCTCGACTTCCTCAGCTTAGTCACTTCTTTCTCCAGGAGTCTACCACCCACCTGGCTGCAACGAGGAAGGAGGATCAGTGTCTCCGTCGGGGCGTTGCTTCTTTGCAGAGGATGTAGTGACGGGAGCAAAGCGAACCCCGACGGCCTCTAAAACACCGGGGACCGAATGGCGCGCCTCGAGCCTATCATGGTAAAGCAAACAGGGGGCACCACCTAGCTTCAGCGGCTAGGACGCAAACAACACACCACCATAACAAAGTTTTCATCCAAGAGAGATGGATGCTTGGGAGTAATGATGAAGAGGAAAGGGAATGAGATCAAGTGAGAGAGAGAGAGAGAGAGAGAGAGAGTGAGGGAGGGGGTATAGCGGCTTAGTACTTAGGCACCACAAAAGGATGGCGAATCCGCACACCCTTCACACATATACAAGCTCACTCCAAAACACAAGACTAGGTGGCGATTCCGCACACCTCACATGGGCAAAACATTGCAAGAAAACATACTCACAAAACCTCAAGCTTTATTTAGAGAATTAGGCGATGAAATGGGGAGCATAGGGTAGGGGAATGAGAAGGGAGAGAGTGGTAGAGCACATGGCGGATAGGTGGGAGTTGATGGCGAAGACTCGCACGAGGATTATGGCCATCATCCTTCATTTAGTTGCCCTTCATCTTCCATAGCCAAGGGTGTAGAGGTCATGCTCAAGACAAGCATGGTGATTGCG
This sequence comes from Adiantum capillus-veneris, assembly GCF_014529385.1. Taxonomy (NCBI): domain Eukaryota; kingdom Viridiplantae; phylum Streptophyta; class Polypodiopsida; order Polypodiales; family Pteridaceae; genus Adiantum; species Adiantum capillus-veneris. The sequence continues at coordinate 154,780,862 of NC_140939.1, forward strand.
GTGATGGTGATGGTGTGGGTGTGTGTGTGTGTGCACTAGGCACACACAGTGCATAGTGTGTTCTTTGGTGATGTTGTGTGTTTTTTGTGTGATGGTGACCCCTCTTTATATAGGGGAGGAGGGGGGAGAAATTTTAGAATTTAGAAATGAAGAAATCATTATCTACATAGGCCATGTGACTGTAGGCCCCACTTGTCTGGCTGTGTGTATATGTGCCAGAACAGCAGTCTCATGAGAGAGAGACTAAGAGAGAGAGATGGGTTGATGAAAAAAAGTGAGAGGTGACATGGAGAATAAAGTAATTACAAGAGGGGAGAGAGGGGAGTGTGTTCAGAGGTGAATCTGTGTGCAGATGTGTGTGAACACAAGAAAAATCAGGTAACCATCGGGTGGGGATGGGTCTGTGGGCACCTTTTTTAGTGAAACTGAGTGTGTGTGAGTGTGGGGGAGGTTATTTAGCTACAAGACAAGAGACATGGCGCCCTTTAGAGAGAGGGGGGGGTATTTGGGTCATGGGATATGATAGGAGAGAGAAAGGGGGGGTGGGGTATACTATTTTGGAAGATAGGGTAAGTTGCATGTGAGTTAGGGTGCATTATTGGTGAGTTAGAATGCATTATTGGTGAGAGGTGGGGTAGCTTGAGGAGAGAGAGAAAGGAGAAAGGACAAGGGGAAGAGAGAGGGGGATGACCTTTTGAGTGGAGGAGAGGAAAAGGGACACACGACGGGGCAACAGTGAAGAAAAGGAGGCAAGGTGGGGATGGGTTGCCCCGCAGGCATGAGGTGGCCTATTTTACCTTTCTCATATATTTACATAATCATACTTTATTTTTTTCTTACTTTTTTCCAATGTCTTTTATCACTCCCTCCCTAAGAGGGGGTTTTCATGGGGTGGGGACGAGAGAAGAGGGGTATGGGAGCTTGGCTTGTGAAAAGCCCCCATCATTAGCCCTCCCCTTTTGGCTAGAGGCATTCATGTCTCTAGCTCATCTGTTTGATCATTATCGTCGGAGGTGGCGGCTGATGGTGTGTCCTCATCTGGAATGTCAATAGGTGGAGCCTGGTCAAATCGAAGAAAATAAGGTTTAAGTCGCCAACCATTTACCCTGGTTTTATGGAGCTTTCCATCAGCCTCCATAAGCTGGTAGCTTCCATTGGCATACTTTTTCCTGACGATGAAAGGACCTTCCCATCGGAGTAGGAGTTTCTTATCCGGGCGCGTGTCGAAGCGATTGTCGTAGCGGAGCACCAACATTCCTTTCTTCAATTCTTTTTTCCGGAGATGCTCGTTAAAGCTAAGCCATCTATGCTCTGCTTGTGCTGCATAATAATTTATTGCTTCTTCTCTGTCCAGCTGCAGTCTTTCCAAGTTGATGATGTGATCTCTCAAATGCATGTTGGGCTGTTGAAGCTGGCTTGCCACTACTCTGAGACTTTGTAGTTGCACTTCAATGGGCAAGATTGCTTCCTTACCAAATACTAAATGATACGGTGTGAATCCCAAGGATGTACGAAATGAAGTTCTGTAGGCCCATAAAGCTGGTAGTAGATACTTATCCCAGTCTCCAGGATGATTGTTTACCTGCTTGGTAATAATTTTAGAAACCATTCCATTTACCTTTTCAACTAGGCCATTACATTGAGGGTAATATGGTAAAGAGTGCCTCCTTGTAATGCCCAGTTTCTGCATTAATTCTCCTACCAAGTCTGCTCTGAAACCTGGCCCTCTATCAGAGATGATCTCTAAAGGTGTGCCAAACCTACAGCATATGTGCTCGTAGATAAATTTAGCTACCTCTACCGCTGTGATTCTAGTGGTGGCTGTAGCCTCTGCCCATCTAGTCATGTAGTCGACCCCCATGATAATGTAGAATTTTCCTGAGTTGGCCCTAGGTAATGGCCCAATGGCATCGATACCCCATTTTTCAAATGGGCCATACGAGAGAATAGGTGTCTGTGGTTCAGGCATAAGTGACCTAGTGCCGGCCTTTTGACACAACTTACATGTTTTGCACCAGTGGTGTACGTCACGGTTGAGGCTAGGCCATATGAAGCCTGCCTGCAAGATTTTCCTACTTGTTATGTCTAGGGCAAAGTGACCACCACAAACCCCGTCGTGACAGTTAGCAATTACTCCCGTGATTTCCTGGGAAAGAGGGGCCTTCCTGAGTATTTGGTCCTTACCCTTACAGTACAAACCATCATTGATGAGCCGATACCTTGTGGCCTTCCGCGTCAGCCATTGCTTCTGTCCCTTTGTTAAATCGATGGGCATTCCCCTGTTTCCAAAAATTGCATGATGTCAGGCAAGGCATCACTTCCTTGAAATAGAGGGAGCTTTAGTTTTATTGCTCCAACCACCACTTCCTGTAGTCTTTCACTTGCTAGGGCATCTACTTCTTGGTTTTGAGCCCTTGGGATATGGTGTATTTGAACTTCTTCAAACTTACCCAACAAGGTTTTTACACCACTTAAGTGAGTCCTTAAACTAGGATTATTGCATGTCCATGCTCCATTTACTTGCCTTACCAGAAGTAGATCATCCCCAAATACATTAAGGCATTGTACACCTTGCGAGACGCACCATTGTAGACCCTTGGTTAGTGCTGCATACTCAACTTCATTGTTAGAATGTGAATCTAACAATTGGCCCAACGAAAATACCTTTGTCCCTTTGTCATCAAAGACCACTATGCCTGCAGCTGCTTTGTCGGACGCTCGCTTGTAGGCTCCATCAAAGTAGAGAGAGTATGCTCCTTCCACCATCGGTGGTACTGGAGGTAATCGGACTTCTCCTTCCTTAGATTGCTTCTCCTTCCTTTCAAAGACTTGGTAGGTCATGAGTCCCCCCAAACTTGCCCTTGTCGTGCTTTCTACCTGTACCGTGTAGTCAAACTCTTGCAAACGAACTAGCCATTTAGTAATTCTAGCAGACACATCCATGTGTTGTACAACATAGGGAAATATTTCATCCGTGGTTAGAATCACAAATTGCTTAGGCAGCAAATATGACCTAAACTTTGTAGTTGCAAATCTAAGAGCTAGGACTAAGTGTTCCACATGGGTGAAACCTTTCTCTCCTGCTGTCATCATTCGACTAGAGAAGTAGATTGGCCTCATGAAAGATGTCATCGTATCCTTTTGGAGTAGCACAGCCCCCAATGAGTCATCACCAACACTTGAGGTGACATAGAATTTTTCATCCCACTTAGGTGGTGAGATAGTTGGCAGAGTGGCTAAGACCTCCTTTACCTTGTTGTAGTGATGTTCGCTTTCCTCGTCCCAAGTGAAAGTTGATCTTTGAGTGAGTTGTTGCAGTGGAAGAACAAGTTGTGATAGTAGATGTATGAATCTACTTAAGTACCTCACCTTCTGTAGAAAAGAGACCAGTTGACGTGCGGTCGTTGGTGAAGGTAGGGCTATGAGTGCGGACACCTTACTTGGGTCGGCATTAATACCTTTTGCTGAAATTTCATGGCCTAGTAGAATGACTTTACTCTCCCCAATGTGGCATTTATCCACATTTAATTGCCCACCTAGGCTGTGCAACCTGGCCAAACCTTCAGTTACCTTTTCTAAATGTGAAATACGGGAGCTATATATACAAAAATCATCAATGAACACTCTTATGGATGTTCCAAAGAACGGTTGAAAAACATATGTGACATATCTTTGGAATGTGGCAGGTGCATTTGTGAGACCAAATGGCATAACCCTGTATGCAAAACAACCCCATGGCGTGATAAAAGTGGTTTTTAGCTGATCTTCCAAGGCTATGCGTATTTGAAAGTATCCAGAATAACCATCACAGACGGTATAGCATTCAAAACCCGCTACTTCATTCAGAATTTCATCCAAGAAAGGGAGAGGAAAGTGGTCTCTCTTTGTAGTTGCATTTAGTGGTTTGTAGTCAACACAGACCCTCCACTTACCATTCTTTTTAGGCGTCACCACCATGGGTGACACCCATTCTGAGTTTTCTACAGGATAGATGAATCCCGCCTCCAGCAGTTTCCTTACCTCGGCCAAGAGTGCCTTTTCTTGTATGATCCCCAATTGTCGTAGCTTTTGCACAACTGGTTTTACCCCTTCCTTCAGCTTAATATGATGTTCCACCACTGTAATGCCTGTGATTCTTTCATAGTTGTCAATGAACAGGTTAGGAAATCCCATCAACATTTGCAAAAAACTATCTTTCTCCTCAAGTGTTAATTCCATAGGCAACATACCCTTCAACCTACTTCCTCCTAGGCCAGGTGATTTTCTCTCCTCTTCATTGGGTTTCCCTTTTGGTGATGGATCACCAGTTGTGCTTACCCTTTGTGGATCCTTCATAATGATACCCATCACATCAATGGAACTGTCACTTTCGTCGGTGGATGTGGTCTCCTCCTCAGAACTGGAAGATTCGCTAGTGGTTTCATCTGCCGATGTTTCCAGATTCATTTGCTTCTGCTTGCCAATCCTCATGTCGTAGTAGATTGTCTCCCCTTTTTTACCGGTCATGCGTAGAAGGCCAGTACCCCAGTCCTGTTTTGCCTTCATGGCCATCAACCATGGCCTTCCCAAAATTAGTGGATAGCCCTCCCCCTTAGTAGGCATTACAAAAACATCTACCTCTACCTCAGTGTTGAAAGCTTTGATTTTCACGGCACTTACCACACCCACACACTTTACTTTTGCGTTGTTTGCCATCTTTGCCTTGCATGGAGAAGGCCTGTCAACCTCGAGCCCTAATCGAAGCATCATAGCTTCGCTCATTACACAGATTTGTGCACCTCCATCAATGTAGGTGTTTCCAACCCTCTTTCCTTTTATGTTTACGTCGACAATTGGAAGGATGTCATCCATGTTGCATCCCGAAATTGCTCCAGCTACCTTTGTTTTGGAGCGTCTTGTACTTACCATTTTAGACCATTGTCGCCTTACTTTTGGTGCAAGATGTAGCAGCTGTGGCCATGTAATCTTCGGTCCTTGCTCTGCCACATCCAATGTTAGATCATAGGGCTTAGAACTTTCCCCTAGCTGGAAGTCGGTGATGCCCAATTTCCTTCGTGGCCTGGATGGCCTCTTGCTAGTTTCTCCTCTCATGCTTCTCTCATCATCTTATTGTGTATCCTTCTCCCTCCTAGCTCTTTTCACAGTCATGGCCTCAAGTGGTTCTAAAAAGGTTACCTTCTCCTTACCCTTGTCCCTCTCCTTTGCTCTGGGTGGATCCACTACTACGGCTTTTCCTTTCTCTTCTAGCCTTATGATGTTTACAGGGCGATCAGGTGGTGGGGTTGGTGGAAGAGGTGGAATGGATGCTTGTAGTGGTGTCTGGGGTGGTCGTAGATTTGTGTTGGTGGGGCTGGTGCTCGGGGTGGGGGTGTTCTTTCTCTAGGGGGTGACAATTGGTTCCTCCTACCTCCTCTATTATAGTTTTGTCATGGTTTGGGACAGTATTACATACCGTGACCGTCTTCTCCGCAGTTGTAGCAATGATACTCCCTGTTTTGTCGTCGTGCTCTTCCAGGGTCTTGATCTCTTTCTTGACTCCTCCCTTGTTGTATTAAGTGGACAGACAAATTCTGCAGTTGGTCAGTAATATGGGCCAACATATCTTGTTGGTCATCTCTTACCCCAAGAGCCGGTGGTGGTTGTGGAATGGTGGTTGTCGTAGTTGCTGGTCGATGTGATGTTGCTATTTCTGTTGACTCGGTTTCTTTGGCTTTCATTTGTTACCATATACATGTGGTAGTGATGTGTGTGAACACACTAGGACCGCCGGGGCATTTTTTCCCTCTTTAGGAGGTTTTTTTCCCCGTGCATTGTATATACGCCCATCACTCTAGGGCTACCTATCTTTCCATTGCACACTAAGTAACACACTTTCTATTGTGTGCCTTGAGCTTCCTTCGTCTTCTCCAAGCTGTGTGTGTTTCTCTGCAACCCTAATTCCAACAATTGGTATCAGAGCAGGTCAGGTCCTCCCGGGCTTAGTCGCCAGCTGCTCCAGCACACGCCTGCTCACTTTCTCCGATTTCAGTGAGCTTTAGCGAGCGTTCGTAGGTCGACAAATATTTTGGGAGAGCTCAAAGAGCTTGGTCTGCTCAGAATTTTGATTTGGGCTCATTTCGGCCTCCGTTTCCACTACGGGCAGTACTGCACAGGCTATTTCGTCATTTTGTGTAGATTTTCTGTCAGTGCCATTTTCTGCATAACAGGTGCCTTATAGTCTTCTACGGTTTGTGCTATATAGCACAAGTTGTTCGCGCTCCATTTCTCCTATTTTCGGGCAGTTTTCACATCAGGTGCAGCATTTACCATGGCTGACAACAACAACACAGATGTGTTCAAGATGTTTGCTGCTGAGGACAGGTTGGATGGGGACAACTACCCTATGTGGGCTTATATGATGCAACATGTTCTTGTGTCAAAAGGTGTCTGGAACATTGTGCAGGGCATTGATGTACGTCCTGGTTCTGAAGATGTAGGCGATATTGAGGATGTTGCAGGTCTTGCTGCAAGGATTGCAGCTGTTAGAGTTGCTTTGCCTACGGCAGAACAAGCTCGTTGGGATGTTAAGGATGCGCAGGCTCATGCATTGATTGCATTGTCTGTGAAGCGCACCATTATTCCTCACATCCGTTCAGCAAAATCTGCAAAACAGGCTTGGGATATTCTAGCAGGTCTTTATGCAAGCCGCAACTAGGCTAAAATTGCTTTGCTGCGTAAAGAGCTAGAGTCGAAGATTATGCATGAGGAAGATGATATGGACACTTTCCTTGCTAGTGTCAAGGATATCAATGAGCAACTCATTTCTGCAGGTGAAGTCATTTCGGACAGTTCCCTTGTGCAGACTGTTCTTGATGCCTTACCAGATTCCTACCAGACTTTTGCTAGTACTTGGAGACTGATGACCCAAGGAAATCCTGAAGTTGTCAAGTTTGATGCATTATGCACATTGCTGTTGCAAGAGTCACTTTCTAGAAAAAACAGGACTAGGCAGCGTGCAGTTGAACAGGCTTTTATTGCTTCTCAAAGAAAGGGTGGTAACAGTAATGCAGCCACTTCTTATGGTTCTGCTGCGAGTGGCAAAAATTCTGTTCCTAATGCTTCTGCTGGCAGCACTTCGTCTGGCAATTCTGGTGATAAGGGCAAAAAGAAGATGCGTTGCCATTATTATAAAGCCAATGATCACTTGATCAAGTCGTGTCCTAAGTTGAAGGCCAAAGAGGCTAAGAAGAAAGAGGGTGGTTCCACTGCAAATGCTGGTTCCACTACAAATGCAGCCATTGTTGAGTCTTCTGTGAAAGGAGATTGTGATGCTGATGTTGATGCAGAATGGACTTTTAGCGCAGAGTGCACTTACAATCCTGCTGTCCATGATGCATGCTTGTCAGTTGCTGCAGATTCACATGTGTGGTATTTCGACAGTGGTGCTACAAAGCACATTACCTCACATCGTGAATTGTTTACCTCTCTCGAGTCTGTCCCTCATGGGAATTCAGTCACTTGTGCCAACAACGCCTCTTATCCAGTTCAGGGAGTTGGAAAGATTGTGCTCACTGCTGCTAATGGCAGTTCCTTCACACTTGTTGATGCACTTTATGTACCTGGGATCAAGAAGAATCTCTTGTCTGTATCCGCACTTGCTAGACTTGGACTTGTAGTCAAATTTGTGGATGACAGATGTACAGTTCATGATCTCAGTTTTGGTGATGAAATTGTTGCATCTGGGCTTTTGTGCCGTGGACTGTATAAGCTCACTTTGTATGACAAGTGTGGACAAAATTTTGCAAATGCTGTTGCAGATTCAAGGGCTATTTCAGATGCAAAACTTTGGCATGCACGTTGTGGTCATCTGAATTTTGCCAGTTTGCTGCGTTTGCAGAAATCTGATATGGTTGCTTCTTTGCCGCCTCTTGAAGCACCTGTCAAACATGTTTGTGAAGGCTGTATTCTGGGTAAAATGCAGCGTTCTAAGTTTCCAAAGGATGGTTCAGTTAGGGCCACATGCAGGTTGCAGCTTGTGCATAGTGATGTTTGTGGGCCCATGCAAACTCCGCCCTTGGGCAATTACCTGTACTTCATGACTTTCATTGATGATTACTCCAGGCATGCATGGGTATTTCCGCTTAAAGCGAAGTCCGAAGTTTTTATGTGCTTCAAACAATTTTTGGCTATGGCTGAAAATGTCTCAAAATGTACTATGGGCACCCTCCGTTCCGATCGAGGGGGGGAGTATATGTCTCATGAATTTAATGCATTTCTGGCTAGTCGTGGAATAAAACACCAATGTACAGTGCCTTATACACCTCAGCAAAATGGTGTTGCTGAGAGGAAAAACAGGTCACTAACGGAAATGGCACGATGTATGGTCAAAAGTCAAGCTTTGCCGCATTCTTTTTGGCTTGAGGCCATCATGTGTGCCACTTATGTACTTAACAAGTGTCCTACGAAAGCTTTGCAGTCTATTACTCCATATGAAGCATGGCATGATAGAAAACCTTCTATTGAGCACATGCGTGTTTTTGGTTGTTTGGCATATGCTTTGGTGCCACAAGTGCAGCGCAGAAAATTGGATGATAAGGCTGTCAAATGTATTTTTGTTGGTTATAGTGCTGAAAGCAAAGGTTACAGGTTGTATCATCCGCAAACAAAACGTATTCTGGTTTCACGGGATGTAGTGTTTGTGGAAGACTCTGTTCAGCCCTTGCTATCATGTACTAGAGACAGTAATGTAAGCTCACAGGACATTTATGACACTTTGTTGCCTCTTTTCAGTGGTGGAAATACGAATGTAAGTTCCAATGAGGCAAATGTACAGCCTATGGGGGTTTCTGAAAATGTTTTAGAACAGCCTATTACTGATGCAGATGTACATGATGTACTTGATGAGGAAAGGGCTGAAAATGAGCAGGCTAGAGGTATGCCAAAATGGCTGGTGCACACTTTACGTGACAGTAAATTGGATGCACCTTTATCTAGTCGTACTTGTTCAGGCTCTCGCCATGCATCTTATGCATCAGATTGTTATGCTTTGGCTGTGTCTAGTTTACATGATGTTGAGGAGCCTCTGTCTTTTGATGAAGCACAGAATTCAGAAAATTGGATTACTGCCATGAAATCAGAATATGATGCACTTATAGAGAATGACACATGGACTTTATGTGATTTGCCTCCTGGAAAAAAGGCCATTGGTACGAAGTGGGTTTACAAGTTGAAACGCAAGCCGGATGGTGAGATCGATCGCCATAAGGCTCAACTTGTTGCAAAGGGTTATGCACAACAAAAAGGCATAGATTATGAAGAGACTTTTGCTCCCACTTGTCGTATGACTACTGTGCGTTTTCTATGTGCATTGGCAGCTCATTTTGGTTGGGATGTACATCAATCAGACATTGTTACTACTTTCTTGAATGGTGACATATTTGAGGAAGTTTATGTAACGCAGCCTCGCGGTTTTGTCATAAAAGGACAAGAGGACAAAGTGTGCAAATGTAAGAAGGCTTTGTATGGGTTGAAGCAATCTCCTCGTGCTTGGTATGAGAAAGCTGACACTCATTTGGTTAAACGAGGCTTTCGTAACAGTCCAACAGAAAGCACATTGTATGTAAAGCGTGAGGATGATGTATTTCTCACTGTGGTTCTGTATGTTGATGATTTGCTGATCACTGGACCAAATGAGAGACATATTGCTGAATTTAAGGCTGATTTGAATGCTACTTTCAAGATGAAAGATTTGGGGCTGTTGCATCATTACTTGGGTATACAGTTTAAGCAGTGTGATGGTGGTATTGCCTTGTGTCAGAAAAGTTACATAGAGACATTGCTATGTAAGTTTGGACTTGAGGATTGCAAACCTATTGCCACTCCCATGGAAACAGGTTTGAAGTTGAGTCTACATGATGCTGGCGATCCTGCTGATGTCACTCTTTACCAAACTGCTGTTGGCTGCCTCATTTATGTATGCAACACGAGGCCAGATATTCAGTTTGCAGTCTCGCAGGTCAGCAGATTTATGCATAGCCCAGGGTCTAAGCATTGGCAGACTGCCAAGAGGATTTTCCGCTACCTTAGTGGCACTTTACATCTTGGCTTGTTTTATCCCAAGGGGGGATCATTGCCGGCCGCCAGACTTACATGCTTTTTCGGACTCAGATTGGGCTGGTTGTTTTGACACGCGAGTGTCCACAAGTGGTTTTTGTTTCATGCTTGGCAGTTCATGTATATCATGGTTGAGCAAGAAGCAACCTACTGTGGCCACTTCGAGTTGTGAGGCTGAGTACAGGGCAGTCTTCACAGCTACGGTTGAGTGTGTATGGCTCAGACGCCTTATGGCTGACTTGGGTGTTGGACAGGACACTGCCAACACTATCTACACTGACAGTAAGAGCGCATTGGCAGTTGCGAGGAACCCAGTTTTTCATGCTCGCACAAAGCACATTGAGGTGCATTACCACTATGTCAGGGAGAGGCTCTCAGCAGGAGAGATCAGCTTGGCGTATGTGCCAACACAGGACAACCTTGCAGATCTTTTCACAAAGGCATTGTCTCGTGAGAAGCTTGAAGCTTTCCGCAAAGCTTTGGGCTTACTCCCCTTTGTGGACTGATCCTGTCCTCAGGGCATGGCACTACCCTTTACTCATGTGCCAACTCTCGTTCACCGCATCACTCCAGGGGGGATTTGTTACCATATACATGTGGTAGTGATGTGTGTGAACACACTAGGACCGCCGGGCCATTTTTTCCCTCTTTAGGAGGTTTTTTCCCCCGTGCATTGTATATACGCCCATCACTCTAGGGCTACCTATCTTTCCATTGCACACTAAGTAACACACTCTCTATTGTGTGCCTTGAGCTTCCTTCGTCTTCTCCAAGTTGTGTGTGTTTCTCTGCAACCCTAATTCCAACATCATTCGCAGCTTCTTGTCCTTAAGGCGAGCAATCTCAACGGCTAACTCGTACGTAGCCAGGAATCTACCTTTCACCTTCTCCTTGAGAAGCGGCCATAAGCCATGCGTGAACCGATCTTTTTTTAGGAAATCAGGTGCAGCTTCCCCCCTAGCCAGTGACTCAACCCACCGTTCCCACAAATCCACAAATTTGGACTCATAGGTGGCATATTCTAAAAGACCCTCCTGCTTCAAGTCTCTCAACTTGTCCCACAACTTTTCTGAAGTGGTACCTCCCCCAAAGCGCCTCTTAAAAGCGGTTTTTAAGGGTTCCCAGTCATCCTTGGTTGCTTGTGGAAGTGCATTGTACCATGATCTAGCTTCTAGCTTCATGAGATGCTTAAAGATTCTAACCCAGGATTCATCCGTATCTTTGTTGCTCACTACACATGCTACTTCAAAGTCATCTAGGAAGTCTGTTACCAAATCCTCCCCCTTCTTTCCTTTAAATGTTGGAAATGCTACACTTGCCATGATTACTGAGAGAGAGCTAAAAAGACACACTGCTTAACTTGCAAAAGTTTTTTTCTTCTTTACAAGGAGGCATGTATATCCTCTTATACTAGGACATAGATTAAAACTTCAAACGGTACATTGCCTTGTACCAAAGGTAAGACAAATGGTTGATCTGATGCCAGAACCTCAAAAAATCGCTCCCCACCCAGCATGGTGTCAATGACGTGCTTGTAGTGAGCCTTCAAATCCAGTATTACCTTGATTGAGCGTACACGTGTTGGTATGTGTGATCTGTCTTGAGGTAGGTTGTACTGATTCATGTGAAGCTTAGAGGTGCTTAGTCACTGTCCAAGCTTGTGGGAGAGGGTGGTGTTCTTTCCTGAAACAAACTCAGTAGATCCCTAGTTTCTCTAGTGAGAGTGTGAGCCAATGATTCCGTTATCTGTGTTGCAGCATCAGGTGCGACTTGAAAACTGACTGTGATAATTACCTCAGTGACTTGAGTTACCCGATTCTCAAAGTAGAATAGTGTTGATCCTCTATTGTGTAGAGCTCCTTCCATTTTGTTGTTGTGAGTTGGTTGTAGGTTGTGGACATGGTTTCGACCTTCTCCTTCTTCTTCTTGGCACTTGGCCTATGTATATCCACTGGGTTTGGCGTGTTGGTTGACTCTCCCACTGCAAATCGATTACCGTTACGCCTGGCACTCGAGCTTCGATGGAGATGCGGAGTTCGTCTAGTTGTGCTTGGAGCTCTTCTTCTTCTGTCGTCCAATTAGCAAATCCTGCTAGCCATTCATCCATTCACAATAGTTTAAGGGTTTCAGTCTTCTAAACTGAAGGGTTTCATGAAAAGATCCTCAGTGGGGGCACCAAATGACGGGAGCAAAGCGAACCCCGACGGCCTCTAAAACACCGGGGACCGAATGGCGCGCCTCGAGCCTATCATGGTAAAGCAAACAGGGGGCACCACCTAGCTTCAGCGGCTAGGACGCAAACAACACACCACCATAACAAAGTTTTCATCCAAGAGAGATGGATGCTTGGGAGTAATGATGAAGAGGAAAGGGAATGAGATCAAGTGAGAGAGAGAGAGAGAGAGAGAGAGAGAGAGAGAGTGAGGGAGGGGGTATAGCGGCTTAGTACTTAGGCACCACAAAAGGATGGCGAATCCGCACACCCTTCACACATATACAAGCTCACTCCAAAACACAAGACTAGGTGGCGATTCCGCACACCTCACATGGGCAAAACATTGCAAGAAAACATACTCACAAAACCTCAAGCTTTATTTAGAGAATTAGGCGATGAAATGGGGAGCATAGGGTAGGGGAATGAGAAGGGAGAGAGTGGTAGAGCACATGGCGGATAGGTGGGAGTTGATGGCGAAGACTCGCACGAGGATTATGGCCATCATCCTTCATTTAGTTGCCCTTCATCTTCCATAGCCAAGGGTGTAGAGGTCATGCTCAAGACAAGCATGGTGATTGCGGTGATGGTGATGGTGTGGGTGTGTGTGTGTGTGTGTGTGCACTAGGCACACACAGTGCATAGTGTGTTCTTTGGTGATGTTGTGTGTTTTTTGTGTGATGGTGACCCCTCTTTATATAGGGGAGGAGGGGGGAGAAATTCTAGAATTTAGAAATGAAGAAATCATTATCTACATAGGCCATGTGACTGTAGGCCCCACTTGTCTGGCTGTGTGTATATGTGCCAGAACAGCAGTCTCATGAGAGAGAGACTAAGAGAGAGAGATGGGTTGATGAAAAAAAGTGAGAGGTGACATGGAGAATAAAGTAATTACAAGAGGGGAGAGAGGGGAGTGTGTTCAGAGGTGAATCTGTGTGCAGATGTGTGTGAACACAAGAAAAATCAGGTAACCATCGGGTGGGGATGGGTCTGTGGGCACCTTTTTTAGTGAAACTGAGTGTGTGTGAGTGTGGGGGAGGTTATTTAGCTACAAGACAAGAGACATGGCGCCCTTTAGAGAGAGGGGGGGGTATTTGGGTCATGGGATATGATAGGAGAGAGAAAGGGGGGGTGGGGTATACTATTTTGGAAGATAGGGTAAGTTGCATGTGAGTTAGGGTGCATTATTGGTGAGTTAGAATGCATTATTGGTGAGAGGTGGGGTAGCTTGAGGAGAGAGAGAAAGGAGAAAGGACAAGGGGAAGAGAGAGGGGGATGACCTTTTGAGTGGAGGAGAGGAAAAGGGACACACGACGGGGCAACAGTGAAGAAAAGGAGGCAAGGTGGGGATGGGTTGCCCCGCAGGCATGAGGTGGCCTATTTTACCTTTCTCATATATTTACATAATCATACTTTATTTTTTTCTTACTTTTTTCCAATGTCTTTTATCACTCCCTCCCTAAGAGGGGGTTTTCATGGGGTGGGGACGAGAGAAGAGGGGTATGGGAGCTTGGCTTGTGAAAAGCCCCCATCATTAGCCCTCCCCTTTTGGCTAGAGGCATTCATGTCTCTAGCTCATCTGTTTGATCATTATCGTCGGAGGTGGCGGCTGATGGTGTGTCCTCATCTGGAATGTCAATAGGTGGAGCCTGGTCAAATCGAAGAAAATAAGGTTTAAGTCGCCAACCATTTACCCTGGTTTTATGGAGCTTTCCATCAGCCTCCATAAGCTGGTAGCTTCCATTGGCATACTTTTTCCTGACGATGAAAGGACCTTCCCATCGGAGTAGGAGTTTCTTATCCGGGCGCGTGTCGAAGCGATTGTCGTAGCGGAGCACCAACATTCCTTTCTTCAATTCTTTTTTCCGGAGATGCTCGTTAAAGCTAAGCCATCTATGCTCTGCTTGTGCTGCATAATAATTTATTGCTTCTTCTCTGTCCAGCTGCAGTCTTTCCAAGTTGATGATGTGATCTCTCAAATGCATGTTGGGCTGTTGAAGCTGGCTTGCCATTACTCTGAGACTTTGTAGTTGCACTTCAATGGGCAAGATTGCTTCCTTACCAAATACTAAATGATACGGTGTGAATCCCAAGGATGTACGAAATGAAGTTCTGTAGGCCCATAAAGCTGGTAGTAGATACTTATCCCAGTCTCCAGGATGATTGTTTACCTGCTTGGTAATAATTTTAGAAACCATTCCATTTACCTTTTCAACTAGGCCATTACATTGAGGGTAATATGGTAAAGAGTGCCTCCTTGTAATGCCCAGTTTCTGCATTAATTCTCCTACCAAGTCTGCTCTGAAACCTGGCCCTCTATCAGAGATGATCTCTAAAGGTGTGCCAAACCTACAGCATATGTGCTCGTAGATAAATTTAGCTACCTCTACCGCTGTGATTCTAGTGGTGGCTGTAGCCTCTGCCCATCTAGTCATGTAGTCGACCCCCATGATAATGTAGAATTTTCCTGAGTTGGCCCTAGGTAATGGCCCAATGGCATCGATACCCCATTTTTCAAATGGGCCATACGAGAGAATAGGTGTCTGTGGTTCAGGCATAAGTGACCTAGTGCCGGCCTTTTGACACAACTTACATGTTTTGCACCAGTGGTGTACGTCACAGTTGAGGCTAGGCCATATGAAGCCTGCCTGCAAGATTTTCCTACTTGTTATGTCTAGGGCAAAGTGACCACCACAAACCCCGTCGTGACAGTTAGCAATTACTCCCGTGATTTCCTGGGAAAGAGGGGCCTTCCTGAGTATTTGGTCCTTACCCTTACAGTACAAACCATCATTGATGAGTCGATACCTTGTGGCCTTCCGCGTCAGCCATTGCTTCTGTCCCTTTGTTAAATCGATGGGCATTCCCCTGTTTCCAAAAATTGCATGATGTCAGGCAAGGCATCACTTCCTTGAAATAGAGGGAGCTTTAGTTTTATTGCTCCAACCACCACTTCCTGTAGTCTTTCACTTGCTAGGGCATCTACTTCTTGGTTTTGAGCCCTTGGGATATGGTGTATTTGAACTTCTTCAAACTTACCCAACAAGGTTTTTACACCACTTAAGTGAGTCCTTAAACTAGGATTCTTGCATGTCCATGCTCCATTTACTTGCCTTACCAGAAGTAGATCATCCCCAAATACATTAAGGCATTGTACACCTTGCGAGACGCACCATTGTAGACCCTTGGTTAGTGCTGCATACTCAACTTCATTGTTAGAATGTGAATCTAACAATTGGCCCAACGAAAATACCTTTGTCCCTTTGTCATCAAAGACCACTATGCCTGCAGCTGCTTTGTCGGACGCTCGCTTGTAGGCTCCATCAAAGTAGAGAGAGTATGCTCCTTCCACCATCGGTGGTACTGGAGGTAATCGGACTTCTCCTTCCTTAGATTGCTTCTCCTTCCTTTCAAAGACTTGGTAGGTCATGAGTCCCCCCAAACTTGCCCTTGTCGTGCTTTCTACCTGTACCGTGTAGTCAAACTCTTGCAAACGAACTAGCCATTTAGTAATTCTAGCAGACACATCCATGTGTTGTACAACATAGGGAAATATTTCATCCGTGGTTAGAATCACAAATTGCTTAGGCAGCAAATATGACCTAAACTTTGTAGTTGCAAATCTAAGAGCTAGGACTAAGTGTTCCACATGGGTGAAACCTTTCTCTCCTGCTGTCATCATTCGACTAGAGAAGTAGATTGGCCTCATGAAAGATGTCGTCGTATCCTTTTGGAGTAGCACAGCCCCCAATGAGTCATCACCAACACTTGAGGTGACATAGAATTTTTCATCCCACTTAGGTGGTGAGATAGTTGGCAGAGTGGCTAAGACCTCCTTTACCTTGTTGTAGTGATGTTCGCTTTCCTCGTCCCAAGTGAAAGTTGATCTTTGAGTGAGTTGTTGCAGTGGAAGAACAAGTTGTGATAGTAGATGTATGAATCTACTTAAGTACCTCACCTTCTGTTAACCCTCACGGCACACGGACACCCCATCACCTACGACGGACGCGTATTATGTATTTGGTAGAGTCAGGTACCGGGCTTGTCGGACCAATAGGGAAAGGTAGAGTGATCGTCGATGAGAGGCGCACTTTAACTTGGACATTCAAGGGATTAGTTGGTTAAGCATGGGCGCCCAAGTGTGAATGGGGTGAGCTCCTATAAAAGCCAACTAAACCTAATTTTTACTCATTCTCTCATTTGTGCAATTGAAGAGTGCTCTTGCTCCATCTCCATCTTCTTCTTCTTCACCTCCTTGTGTGTGTGTGTGTGTGTGAGAGAGAGAGAGAGGGAGAGTGTGTGTGCGATCGAGCATTACGAAGGCACGACGGCGGCGAAGCGGTTGAGCGCGGCACGACTGCAGCTTCTTCTTCATCGCGGCGAGGAATCCACCACGAAGGCGAGCGTAGAGCGGTGAGTGACACACCCTTTGTTTTCTTGAGCTTGCTAGTTTAGGCTTGTTGTGTGCTTGGAGCCGTTTGTAGCTCGCATACGGTGTATTGGCAAGTCCCTTGCTTCGACAGTGCGGCAAGGAGCGCACATTTTTGGCGCCGCTGCCGGGGATATGCCCTACACCAAGCTCGGTTAGCACTTTACGCTTCCTTGTGTTGCAATTTCTATCATAGGAAAGGCAGGGAAGGAGTGTGTGGAAGATTTCTGTTTTTTGCGTTTTCTGCATTTGCTGTCAAGTTTCAATTTCTGCTATTGTCTGCGTTTTTTCAATTTCCGCAATTTCTGCATTTTCAAGTTCGGCGTTTTCAATTTTTGCAATTCTCTGCAATTCTGCGTTTTTTAATTTTCTGCAATTTTTGCGTTTTTTTCATTTTCTGTATTTTCTGCATCAATAAAAAAATAATTAAAAAAATTTTTGGAAAAAAAAAAGTTTTTTGAAGAAATTTTTATTTTTTTTTAAAAAAAGGAAAAAAATTCGGAAATTAAATTAAAAACGCGAGCGAGTGGGCGGCGATATTTTTCGACGGGTTGGTTTGTATAAAAGATAGATCGGGATCGGGATCATTTTCCCAAGCCCAAGCCCAAGCCCAAGCCCAGGCCCATGCCCAGGCCCAGGCCCAGGCCTCAGTCCTCTGATATATACTAGACTCACTCTTATATATATACCCTACTCCCTCAAGAGAGAATGAGAGCATGTGGGACAAGTCCTCCACTCTCCTCCTTTCTCTTCCCACTTGCACCCTTAGACTTTCTAGTTTGGGCCTAGTTCCCTTCTGGAAATTGACAGTTTTAGGGATTCCGAGGGCATAGAGTGACCAAATGGAGGGCTGTAAAGCACGGCACGACCCTCTGACCGATACGCTCGTTTCGAGCTATCACACGGCCCATTCCACGACACGCTCTAAAAAATCTAGCAAAAAAACAAACAAAAAACACGCTAAAAACTAGTCACAAGGCCTCCTAGAGCAGCTTTTTGACACCTTAGGGTATCAAAAGCACATGCACTTACGCTCTGGGCGGGTGCTAGAACACGAGCATATTGAGAGTGCCTCTGTTCATACAGACACCCATTACCCATCCACGATAAGCTCTAGACCCTCAGCGGGGACACAAGGTAGCACCACCCAAGACCCTAAAATAGCCGCTAGTGATTCCTCCTCCGACTCAGAAATCATGGAAGCATACCCTACCCAAAACACTGAGAGAGAAGGCCATGCACCTCCCGAAGCTCCACAGCCTAGTACTAGTATGTTTAGCCGTTTCATGGAAACATTAGGTAGAGCTACTCGCTCGGAACCTGATGCAAATGAAGCACACGAAGAGGATGGGTTGGACTCTGACACACCTCTACGATACCCCATTGAGTTAAATAGTGCCTATGGAAAAGTGCTATATAACGCCTTATTGGACACGGGTGCTAAATACAATCTGCTATCCTATGGGGTGTGGTGTCAGTTAGGGAAGCCACCTCTATCTGAGAGTATTATCCAAGTCAAGGGTGTCAACAAGAAAAAAACTGCGGTTTTTGGAATCTGGCACACTTCTGTCAGTTATGACAATGGGGTGGTAGCTCAAGACTTTTTGGTCATGCCTACTGGAACTATGGAGGGTAATATAAACCTAGGCCGCACGTGGATGATAGCCACCAAATGCACTATTGATTGGGGGACTGGGGGTGTTACAACGCAAAAACCAACTCTTAGCCCTACCACTCAAGCCATAGTCCCTGAGATATTGCCCAAGGAAATAAAACCCAAGACATTGCATGTCCAGGAGGTTGAACCATACGTCCCCATAGCCCAACTCTCTAGAGCTTCAACTAATGTAGTTGAAAGAAAGCTTGAGACACACAAGAACCATCCTAATACAACAGAGAAAACATACAAGTGGGTCCCTAAAACCTCTGTAGTGAGCATGGTTGATGCAAAAAAACGGAAACCTAGTAAGAACCGTACCACTCACTCCAAGAAATGTAAAGAAACGCTGCGTTGGATTCCTAAACGACTATTGGAAGCCCAAGGATACTATGAAGGAAATGATCAAATCTGGGTGCCCAAACGTAAAGTGTACTCTTACCTGTCACCTGGCCCATGTAAACCCAATCCTGTGGCTCCAAAACAAATTGAAAATTGTGGAAAGGAAAAAATCATGGAACGTTACATACCCGTTCTAGAGCTAGTTTGGGTACCAAAGAAAGAACGATTTGTCCCACCTAGCTCAGGAACAGGGAAATCAAATGAAGCTTCTTGCTCTTCATGTAGTTCCTATATGCAAATAGAAGCTTCGACACAACCTCCACCTACCACTGTACATATCCATCCAAGCACGAAAGAGTTTTCACCTTCCGGGGTAAGTTCACCACCTACAACAACGTTGCAAATAAAATCCTGGGAGAGTACCTTACCACCCTTGCAGCTTGACGAGGCACCTAGGGTAATAGAAAACTACTGGCAAAAATCCTCACCTATTACCAACTGGAACAATTGGTTTCAAAGGGTGACAAGCTCATTTCAAACGGTATGATCTACCCAAGGAAGGGGGGAGTGTTTGCTGACAGTCATCATTCATTTGTTTCCCTCTCAACCTTTTTCCCTGACCTCTCAATCTCCGATCTTAGGGAATGTATATATATAGCCTTATACTCGCAAAAAAACAAAAATAGTAAAGAGCAAGAGCGCCTAGCAATGAGAGAGCACCCTATCAGATCTTACATATAAGTCCAAATTCACCGTGTCAATTCAAGCAACACACAAAAACAACTCTTATGTTTTAAAGGCCTAACCAAATCTATCTGTCTTGTCAGAAATGGCTACTTCACCAGAGGCATGCACTTCTATTTTTGATGAAAGGTACCCCTTGTCTTTTCAACAAGTGTTCAACGTATGCTACCCTATACTTTCTTGCGAATGGGATTTGATAGAGAGCCTTGCATGTGAGAGAAATTTTGAGGAGTTAGAATGGCTGATACGTCTATGGCTAACTAGTGATCCCTACCCAGTAGCGAATGTGTCTCCAATGGCACATGCTTATTCTTTTGCACAAGATGAGTATCCACGCATCACGAGGTTCTTGATTAGCATGCTTGCACAAGAGGATGATGAAGAGGAACTAATAGAGACCGAGGAAGACTATGGCCTCACGGACAACGATTTTATTTATCTAGATGATGAGGATAGAGGCCTAGCCTTAGGGTGGCCACCCGGTTTATATAATATCCTCTTTCCTTGATTCTAAAAGGGGTGACAGATAGGTAGGTTAGGGGTCTAGATGGTGTTTTGAGTTTGTTTTTTAGGAGTTTTAATTTTTCCCACTGATGTGCCTCCTGGAGGTATTCCTTTTGTTTCCTAGTGTGTACAGGAGCGTGTTGCTATTGATAGGATTTGGATCTTCATGGAACCTTCAAATCAAGCGCGACCATCAACACAAACAGGTGTTTCTTGTCCATTAGCATTGCCGTTATCTTTTTGCATCTATGATTGTCTGCTTTGATTGTGATTGGTAGCATAATATTCAGCGCATTTGCTTAGTATTAAACATTTAATTCAATGTAATGTTTTGTCATAGTCACTTGTCTAGGTTTAAAAATCAAGCAGTCCGACTAAGCTAGTTTGACCAAGCTAGGTATTAGAAATCTTCTCTTAATACCATGGGGAATGCCTTCCTAATAAACAATGGTTACTTAGGTTCTTAATCCGATTTAGGCAGCATTGTGTGAAATGTACTAGGGCTTTCTAGTGGGCTTGACCCTATTGACCTTTAGCTTAAGTATTATAAAGGGATTTTACTAATGTGATGAGCCTGGGGAGTGTATCAATGTTATATGACCCCCCAAAGTTACAAAATTAAAATGTTGAAAATGAACAAGCAAAAAATCAAAGTGCCACAATGTAAAATTTTAAGCTGGAAGAGAAATCTCAGCTTGATTTGGTACTTCACTCACATGTATTGCCTATGGTACTAGAGCCCTAGAGGTTCCCAGCGTGGGTGCTTTTCCTTGAAAAGCAAAAAACCCAAGGCATACAAAATAAGCACACACATCATAATTGAATCAATGTGAAAAGACCTTGGGGGGTCAAAGAAAAAGTAATCAGTCAGGCGATGATTTCATGAGAAATTCCTTTTATGGTAGCTTAACTACAAGGTTTTCTAGATATAGCCTCTAGTCAGCCCTCGAACATGAATACTTGGCTCTCGCGATTAAACAACTTAATTGACCACTGAAAATTAAGAAGCTTACCCATGGTATTAATACTTGATCTCTAGTGCTTTTCGACCGTCAAATTAGCGACCCCAGACTTGTTTAATTTTCTACCTTTACATCTGTTTATGCATTTGATTACATTGCAATTTAATGTTCATTGCTAACAAATTGTTTGAAATTCTTTGACCAATCAATTTTTCTATCTAAAACTGCCTATGCTTTTTAAGAGAATGCAATTACTGTGCCAATGTTATTTGATTTTGCAGTGACTGAAGAAGGCTAAGGACATTCATCTCAAATGCTCTTCCACCTCGACGAACCAGCTGCAACTCAATAGCTTCCGAGGACGGAATCTACATCAGGAAGGGGGGCATGTTAACCCTCACGGCACACGGACACCCCATCACCTACGACGGACGCGTATTATGTGTTTGGTAGAGTCAGGTACCGGGCTTGTCGGACCAATAGGGAAAGGTAGAGTGATCGTCGATGAGAGGCGCACTTTAACTTGGACATTCAAGGGATTAGTTGGTTAAGCATGGGCGCCCAAGTGTGAATGGGGTGAGCTCCTATAAAAGCCAACTAAACCTAATTTTTACTCATTCTCTCATTTGTGCAATTGAAGAGTGCTCTTGCTCCATCTCCATCTTCTTCTTCTTCACCTCCTTGTGTGTGTGTGTGTGTGAGAGAGAGAGGGAGAGTGTGTGTGCGATCGAGCATTACAAAGGCACGACGGCGGTGAAGCGGTTGAGCGCGGCACGACTGCAGCTTCTTCTTCATCGCGGCGAGGAATCCACCACGAAGGCGAGCGTAGAGCGGTGAGTGACACACCCTTTGTTTTCTTGAGCTTGCTAGTTTAGGCTTGTTGTGTGCTTGGAGCCGTTTGTGGCTCGCATACGGTGTATTGGCAAGTCCCTTGCTTCGACAGTGCGGCAAGGAGCGCACACCTTCTGTAGAAAAGAGACCAGTTGACGTGCGGTCGTTGGTGAAGGTAGGGCTATGAGTGCGGACACCTTACCTGGGTCGGCATTAATACCTTTTGCTGAAATTTCATGGCCTATGACAGAGTTGACTCGGACTTCTTGGAGGGTACTCTGTGCAGGATGGGCTTCTCATATGCTTGGAAAGTCGTCTGTCCAAAGAGCCACCACTTTCTCTCTAAGCTCTGAGTCCAACAAGATCCTCTCAGGATGCGTAGCATCGTGCTCCCCCTCCTCTGTCTATTTGTCACCGTGAGGATCACTAGTGCATGGTCCAAAAGGATGTCCCAGCCAAGATGCAAACTGACCCGCCCAAGTCACAGATGTGGTCACTAGAGTAGAAGCGATCTATCCGACATAGATTCACTCCTCCCACTCTGCGGTTCGAGCGAGAGAAGACCAAGCTGTCTGGGGGCCTCGCAAAGTAGAGTTCTACCAAACATTTGAAACCCTCAAAGTCATACATAGCCTCTCCAGGCTGCCAACTCAGCTCCGGGCAGGGACCGGTTGAACGAGAGGGGTGAGGCAGGGAGGGGGAGGAGGCGGAGAGGGAGGGGCGGAGGTGGAGGGTGAGGTGGAGGGTGGAGCTGGGACGCTCTCCTACTGAAAAGGGTCGAAACAGTTTCCTATGGGAACCCAATGCTACTACTGGCCTGAAGCCTCGCAACCACTCGGAGGGCCAGGATGACATGGTGGCCCTTGTCAACGTCAACCACGAACATGGTGTCAGCCTCCTCTTCCTGAACTCAAGGCTTAGGGGGTGAGTCTTCCTGAGTACCGTGTGACTCTGTCTGCTACTGCTTGCCAGCCCTAGGAGGCTGGGGCTGGGCAGGTTGGCCTCCTCGACAAGCACTTCGATAGCTAGGTCGAAACCATGGCGCCAGTGTCGAAAATGAGCTCGAGCTGCTTGGATGGCCAGGGGGCTCATCACAATGACCTCGGACACCATCTCGGGAGTCTCATACTCTATCTTGCAATAGCCACGCCCGAGAAGCTGAACGTCGAGGATCTTGCCCACCTCTGCTAAAAGGCAGGCCTGGAAAAGATCACGCACCTCTCCTCTGCTTGGGCGGGTGCTGATGATCTTGCAGATGATGGAGGTCGCCTGGAGACGCTCCACCTTTACTGCGCGGCTCGCTTGCTCTGTCGGCAAAAGAGCAAGTCGGATGGTGGGCTCTACAAGGTCAGGCGAGGGGGCTTCTTGAGAGTCCCTTTGGGGTGGAGCATGAGCCTCCATCTATGTCTGCTGTTGTGATGGAAAGGGGCCGAGAGAAGAAAACTTTTTGAGAAGCTCCGACGGGTAATGCCAAAGAAACTTCACTCTCGAGGCGAAGCAGAGTGAGTCCCGGCGAGTGCGTCGAGACCGTCGCCGATAGGCTGTAAACAGCCCACCACAACGGAGGCGGGGCGGGCAGGCAATGAAGCAAAACGGGAGGCAAGGGGCAGTAGTGAGCAGAGTGCGGGCAGGTTTCGGGCGAAAAAACAGCGTGCACGTGCTAGGCGGGGGGGAGCACGCTGAGGGTTGGCGGAGGGTTACGCGCACGACTCAGCACGTTGGGGAGGGCAAAATGGTTGTGCGTAGGAGGTGGGGCTAAAAGAGGCTACGCTAGGGGGCTGCTTGAGAGTCCCTGTGGGTTGGAGCATGAGCCTCCATCTATGTCTGTTGTTGTGATGGAATGGGACCGAGTGAAGACCACCCTCTGAGAAGCTACGACGGTAATGTCAAAAAATTTCATTATCGAGACGAAACACATTGAGGCCTTTTTTTTCTTTTGGGGGGGGGGGGGGGGGGGGGGGGGGGGGGGGGGGGCGGGGGTGGGCGAGCAGGGGGGAAGACCAACAATGGTAATGGCTGGCCAGGAGGGAGGCGGGCTGAAGGTCAACGAGCAGCACGGGGGGGGGGGGGGGACAATGGGTGAGAGGGATGCAGCACAGGGGGTGAAACAGAACGGGTAGGACAGCGCGAGGGCTGAAGGGGGGGTAGCGCGAAGAGGATTAAGGGTGGGCGACTCAGCAGGCAGCGAGCCTCGGGACTAAGTGGCACGGGCATGAGAGGGTGGGATCTACGGCCGAGGGATTGTGGGCTGTAGATCTGGAATGCGGGTACCCTAGATTACTTTTGTAAAAACTAAACTACGGTACCCGAGTTTTGAAAGTAAACTAGGGTACCCACGTGGGTTTTTAACCCGTGACCTCACCCATGAGAGGCGCACACCCTAACCACTACGCCATGCGCGCGTTGTGAAACGTGGGGACCCTAATTTACTTATAACATGTATGCGCAAGGGCGACAGCTGAAAGTAATCTAGGGTACCCTAGTTTACTTTTTATAATTAAAAAGTAAACTAGGGTACCCTAGATTACTTTCGGCGCCGCCAGTGGGATCTACGGCCCACAATCCCCCGACCGTAGATCCCACCCTCTCATGCCCGTGCCACTTAGTCCTGAGGGGCAGCGAGCTCGAAGTTCCGTTTGTGTCCCCACTAATTGTGCCTTGTACTTATCCAGTGAGTTGTCAAACCTGCACTTGGTCTTATAGACCCACCTGACACCAATCACTTTCCACTTTCGGGGTCCGGGAACTAAGGTCCAAGTGTGGTTCCGCTCCAAAGCTCCAATATCAACTCACATAACATCCTGCCACTCTGGTTGTGAAAGGGCCTCTAAGATAGTGATTGGTTTCCTAGCCGGATAAATCAAGGCTAGGAGGGCATAATTAGTGTGCAAAAGAGCACGCGTAGACTCACTGCTTGGAGTACGTCGAGACGGGGTGAGAGGCCTTGTTCCTCCCATTCGGGAGGCATCTCGGAAAGTCCAAAATCCTTTAGTGTCTGATGCAGCCACTTGGGAATCCTGACCATGTCCGGCTGCTCGTTCTCGTCAAAAGCATCAGCCTCAAATGCTCCGGGATCAATACATGGTCGTCCTTCGGGAAGTGGGATGGTACTGGGCATCTCCCATGTCGTGCTAGAATAGTCTTGATTCTCTGGTGGAGCCTCCATCGATGTCGTGGTCGCCCCCATAGATGTGGGCATCTGGCTCTCCCAAGCTTAGTGGCTCTTTCCACTAATATACCTCTGGTAAAAGTGGGTTCTAAAGTCTGCTACGAAGCACGCTCACCCTGCTGCTGAGTCACTGCTCTAAAGAAGTCAGTGATCTCTCTCGGTGAATGTCTCCCACTACCTGGTCTTCTCAAGAGACTTTCCCTCTAGCAAAAACAACCCGAGGCATCTCTGATCCTAATGTCTCGGTTAGAGAGGTAAATGAGGGGCTCGGTGAGTCGCCATAGGATTACCATCTTCAGCTTATTGGATTGGTACACCTCATAGGATGAACAAAGATTTTTTTTACCTCCCATTGTGAACGTCCTCTTGGTTCCACTCTTCGTGTCCTAAGAGATGTTGAGGGGTTGTTATGTGCAGCGGAATTGTTTTAGGTTTTTAACGTAGGATTTATGCTCCGCACAAACTCAAGGATTCCGGGACAGGAGGGGGAGAGAGAGAGAGAGAGAGAGAGAGAGAGAGAGAGAGAGAGAGAGAGAGAGAGAGAGAGAGAGAGAGAGAGAGAGAGAAATGAAATGTTATATTAACGTCTTCCAAAGGCCAAAGTGACTAGTGAGACCAGAAAGTTACAATGTGGTGGATCTGATACAAAGCCAAAGTAACAAGAGTACCAAGAGTAACAAGATGACAAAATGACAGAATGACAAAATGACAAAATAAAATACTATGGAATCCTAAACTGCTAGGTGTTGAACTAAGCAGCTAAACAACTAGCTGGGATAGCTAGATCACAGGAGATCCAGCATCGGTCGCTGGCGGATCTCATCGATCTCCTCCATGGTCAGTAGTCTGACCGGGCATCGTGCATGTCGAGCCAAAGTGATCTGAATCCTCTGATGCAGCCTCCGTCGATGCTGTGTAGTCCTCTGCAGTCGTGGGCGTCTGGATCTCCCCAGCTCAGTCGCTCGGTCAATCAGTGTGCCTCTGGTGTAAGGTGACGAGCTCTGCTTTGGTAGTAACTCCTCCGGGTGTCCAGTGGCAGCTCTAAAGAAGTCTGTGATCTGTCTCACAGAGAGACAGAGAGAGAGAGAGAGAGAGAGAGAGAGAGAGAGAGAGAGAGAGAGAGAGAGAGAGAGAGAGAGAGAGAGAGAGAGAGAGAGAGAGAGATAGAGAGAGAGAGAGAAATGAAATGAAATGCTATATTAACGTCTTCAAAAGGCCATAGTGACCTATGAGACCAGAAAGATCTGATACACTAACAAAATAAAAATACTATGGAATCGTAAGTTACTAGATGTGAACTAAGCAGCTAGCTGGGATTGTGCAGGATATGAGTAGAGGGTGAATGGGGTCTTAAGACAACACAATGTGGGTGTATCCTCAGAAAGAGATAAATCACAGGAGATCCAACATCGATCGCTAGCGGATCTCATCAATCTCCTCCATGGTCAGTAGTCTGACCAAGCGTCGTGCATGTCGGGTCAAAGTGATCCGAATCCTCTGATGCAGCCTCCTCGATGCTTTGTAGTCTCCAGCTCAGTCACACGGTCGATCAGCGTGCCTCTGGTGCAAGGAGGGTGTGGGCTCTGCTGATGCAGTGTGTGTCCAGTATATGCTCTAAAGAAGTCTGTGATCCGTCTCTGAGACTGGCTAGCCTCTCCTCGCATCAGGCTCTCTCTGTGTTTGTGCAGCTCGAGCAAATACAAACCCAGGCATCTCTAGTCCTTGTACCCCATGACTCTGGATAGTGGTCCAAAGCCCTCTCATAGTAGACTAGGCAGTGGCATATGTAGTACAACTCTCTCTCAGGCTCTATGTGACACAAGGGGCATATCTTGGCCTCTGCTAGTACTCCACTGTATCTCCCACTCTCGACCCGCAGTTGGTGTGAAGATGTGTGTATCTGGCCAGTAGCACATCGTATCCCATGAGACAAGTGGGTGCCCATGTATCTGGCCTCGTCACAACACCATCCTCAGTAAGCTGGAGAAGGTGCTCTCTATAGAAAAGCCATCTTCGTGCCCAACTCCTGAGCCGGTTGTATCCAAGTCCTCCTAGTATCTAGCTGAGTCAGGTCTTGGCGGATGAGCCTGGTGATCTCAGATTGTGTAAGAGTTAGAGAGGGTGCATCCACCTATGAGTACTAGAAGGGGGCAATCAGTCTATGCTAAACCCATGTGCTTGAAACCATGTTGTCATCTCCCCATACCAACATTATGTATCTCCGTGCATGGCTAACTATCGAGAGGACTCAAGTGCTAGGCGGACATATTTGTCTCTGGGAAGTTCCCCAAGTCAGTGAATGAAGGAGACTGATCTAGTGAGCGCCCCAACCACTAGTGGGGGGACAACTAGCTCTGCTCAGATAATGGCACGTGGTACTGAAGCCTTGGCTCTAATGAGCCGCGAGATCATAGAGACCAAAGGCTTCTCCATGTCCCCCTATCCATCAGTGCGACCCGACCTCCCATAATGATCCAATGAAGGTCCCCATATCTCAGCTCCATAGAGCAATGCGGAAGCCACCAAAGTGTCAAAGAACCAGAGCTTTTGTCCGAGGGTTGTGAAACTGAACTTGTGAACACATTCTCTCCAATCTACCCAATGTTGCATGGTCTCTGGTCAGTCTAGTCTCTGCTGTCACAAATTGATGACATGGCAGTGCCTGCACACACACACACACACACTCAAAAAGTGATGATGTGGCAGCCAATACGGATGCTCGGATTATGCGTTGATCGGCTGATGGGGCAGCATACGGAACCTCCGTGTTTTATGCTGACTGTACAGATTTTCGCAGTCTACGCTGACTGGCTGACGTGGCAGTGTGTACAGATTTCCGCAATTACTGATGGCTGCTTTTGCTGACAGATTTGATAGAAGAGGCTTTTGGAGCCATTCCTTTTAAGTTTAATGCTTTTGGGGCTCTACTTTTAGCAACCCTTGTAAACCTTTATAAGTGACCTCACTCTGCAGAGCATGTGGACGTAGAGTCTAAGAGCGAGCACCCGCGGGTCATTTGTACTTTGCTCAAAGCTTCATATAAAAGAAATACTGAAAGGGGAGCCAGTCTTTGGGGCCAATATCTCTTGGCACGGAACTACGCCAGGCCATATCGACTCTCTTTTGATTTTGTGAAGTGTTTTGAAGTGAATCTCTATTGTGTCGCGGTAGAATCTTGACTTGGGGTGTCCAAGTTTGTTACATCTGGTGCTCTCCTCAATTAAATGTTGGTCCACTAAAGACCACCCCAAGGTAGGTGTAAGCATCTGTATACTCCATTGTCTCCTGGTCGTATGTGAATGCGGGTGCTGACCTCCTGATCCATTGTGAGGTGGTATGAAACACCATAATCTTGGTTTTACCAAGGTTGACAAACAAACCACTTTCATGGGCAAACCTTTGCAATGCATCCAAGTGACGTTGCATCCCCTCCGGAGAGTCGGAGATCAACACAATATCATCAGCATATAACAATAGTGGAATCCATGTCCCTGCCAGCTGTGCACCTCTATCACCATCTCTCTCAATATAGTCAGAAACCTCATCCACATACATACCCAATAGAGTAGGAGAAAGCGGGCAGCCCTGCATCACCCCAATAATGGAGTAAACCGGTGTAGATAGACCCTCTTGGGTGCGTACATGCTCCACTACCGACCTGTATAATGCCATGATCCCCCAAATGAGCTCTGTGGGCACTCCCATCTCCTGTAGTCTGTGCATCAATCTAGCTTTGGGTACTGTGTCAAATGCTTTGCGGAAGTCCACAAAGCTACAATAGATCCGTCTCCCATGTGATCTGCCCTCCTCAATAATGGCTTTGAGTGTCAGGATATGGTCAAGAGTAGAAAAACCTCTCGTGAACCTTGCTTGCTCGGCTGTGCGTATGCCCTCCCTCTGCCCATCTACTTAGCTACTGCTGCTCAAGAATGGATGCGTACAACCGTGCCAATGTGTGTCCAATCTTGATAGTGCGATAATTCCCAAGCTCCATGGGGTCTCGTGACTTGAAGATAGACCTACAATAGTAGATAGGCTCCAAGTATCAGGAAATCCCTCGCACATGGCACGGTTGAACATAAATGCTAGTAGATATCTGGCATGCATGAAATGCTCGGACACTAAGCCATCATGATCATATGCTCTCCTAGTCCTCATCTTGTCAATGGCCTTTTTCACCATCTCAGTGGTGAAAAAAGCACATGTGTGTGGGCATGGATCAGGGAGGGGTTGGGAAGGGGCAGCTGTCTAGGATATGTGTACAAAGATGATGCGTACTATCCCCAAGCCTTTGTAGAGGTAATGGCGGGGGGGGGGGGGGGGGGGGGGGGCGCTCATGAAAGAGTCGCCATGCCTCATGTGAGTCCTCACTCAGGAATAGCTGGTATAGATCCTGCTCTAGTTGAGATGAAAATGCCCTCTTCTTCCGCTGCACTAGGCGTAGGAAGTCAATTTGTGACTGTCTGTGAGTGATGTCCCCCAAAAGCACCTCCCTCTGAAGTCTGGCTCTTGCCTCGCGGCATTTCTCATCATACCAGCTGTTCTGGGGCATGCTCCCAGAATACCGTCTTTGCTCAAGCTGGTTGTGTGGGTTTGCCTCTGCTGTTGCATCATGTAATGTGTGTGTCAGAATAGTAGTAAGCTCCTCTAGAGGTCACCCTGGCTCCTTAGGGCACATGCGTCTGTAGATCCCATCTATGTATATGGAGTTCGTCTCCCGCGTGAAGGTGTAGCGAGTAGGGGCTGCTATCCGTGGCCTGTGTGCTACACTAAACTGGAAAGAGATGGTCATCGATGGAAGGGCATAATCCATTGCCACACCAATGGTTCTGGGTCCAACCGTGAGATCCTAGCTACTAGAGATGAAGCTCGGCTGTGCCATGACATAATCCACTATGTTGGCTCCATGTCTGTGTGGAAAGCATGTAAAACCTCCCGCATCAGGAAATCTCTGTAGGCCATTCAAAATCGCCAGCCCATGTGCAATCTATACGTCTATCAAGTGTCGTCCATACTCAGTATGTTCCACATCCTGTGATAGTCTGGACAGATCCGTCTCTGTAACATCCATGTTACAACTCTTCAGCATCTCCTCAGAAGTATCATAAAATATTGTCTGGTATTGGGCAGTCCTAGCATTGAAGTCCCCCAGAATGATAATGTCACCATCTTTAGAGAACTCCCATATGTCATCATCCAATTTAGAAAAGGGCGATTGCCCTTTGGATGGTGCATATACTGACGTACTCGGTGGAAAGTAGCAAATAGAAATGTAATGATATCTGCTTGTCTTTGCTCTCAGTCTCACCCACATGTATCTAGCCTACTCATCCCTGCGGGCTATATGTATCAACGGCTGCAGCTCCTCCCTGAGTAATACCACCACTCCCCCCAAGCCCCGCCCTTTGTGCTCTGATCATGTCTCGTGTCTGCAGGCTGTCTCCCATATTAGCCTTGATGATTAGCCATTGATTACACTCTTTCTTGCCTGATATCAATCGCCCTTCCTAGATAGGTTTTTTCATTGATAAGATGTATTCTGGATAACATTTTCGCCTTCTATGAGGGTTGAGTGGACCAGATCTTCCTCGTAGCCACTTGCTATTTTGATGTTGACTTTGAGAAGGCCTATGACAGAGTTGATTGGGATTTCTTGGAGGGGACTCTTTGCAGGATGGGTTTCCCGTCTCAGTGGATTTCTGGTATTGTTGGTCTTTATGGAAAACCAGTAGTGCAGTCACAATTTGAGGCAGAGTTAGTAGATGTTTCAGTTGTCCAGATCTGTCAGACAGGGTTGTCCTCTTGCTCCTTCCTTGGAGTTTGCTGCTGATGACACGCTACTTATGCTGAGATATTTGCTTGGTGTTCTGGATGCGATGCGTGAGACTCCCACAGTTTTCTGTCTGGCGAGTGGTGCCTGCATCAACTGGCATAAGTCTTATGGTTTATTGGTTTGGTCAGATGATATTCCCACATGCGGTATAGATGAGGGTTCTGCTTGGCCACGACCTGGTCAAACATGCCGATATGTAGGATTCCAGGTTGTCATTGTTGGTTCACCTGAACAACAGAGTCCAAGAGTAGAGCACTTCTTACGAAGCTTATTGTTCGAGGGCTTTTCCCAAGGCAAGAACCTTGGAAGATGCTTTTACAGGCAGCCTTGGGCATAGTTGTTCCCGGAGGAGGTATTCGAGATGGAGATACTTGGCATCCTGGCATACATTTCATTTTCACTAAAGCCCCATTGAGTTCGATTTCCCTTTTCCCGTTCATGCCTTCTCTGCTTCAGATATAGATTTCCATGCGGCACGCTCTCGTTCGTTCTCCCCCTTCATGCGAGAGGAGATAGAGCGATATCCCCTCATATGGAGTTCATACCTTTTGGATGGGGAGGGCAGACAGTTTGGAGAGAGGATTCATATTGATTGGGCATCTAGGACAGTGATCTAGCCTCTTCTCTGCTGAAAGGTAACCTCTTCTCTACGCACCTTTGGGAGACCTTTATGGTAATCACAGAGGCACAACAGAGCGGATTTCTGAGATTGATAGAGCTATTCCACCTCATTGGATAGATATAATGAGCGGTATTCGGATGCCTGCACATAGTAGTTGGGATGGTTTCTTTCATCAAAGCAGGCTGCTCTTGGTTCGACTTCGGTCTATGCTTTTCTTAGTGGCAGATGCTTCCCACACCCATAGTCTCCAAAGAGCAACATCATCTGAAGAATCATAGTCGGAAAATCCTGAACAAAAGTGAGTCGTACATGAGCCAAGTCTATCTGCTGCCCCATTTCACAACTCTATTGGGATCCTCATGAGTGGAGGTGACCTCATTTTGATGATGCATGTGCTCCAATATCTTCTTTTGAGTACACGGTGAGGATAGGGAGATTGTCATTGATTCGTCAGTAGAGAGAGCAGCACACTCGTTTGAGGGTATGCTTACATGCCGGCTTATCACATGTGTATATATGCGCCAGTTTTGGTCATCTATTTGGGACTTGCAAGTTGCACACCGCATCTCATTTTTGCTGTGGTTTGATGGATCATGCGGGTTTACAAGTTGGGACATGGACTGCTGCTATGGGATATGACTCTCGTTGCCTCAAATGTACTTTGCAGAGCCTGGAGTCAGCAGCTCACTGTCTGTGGTCATGCCCGAGTAGGTGGAGGGGTGGGCCTCTGAAAGAAATCTGTAATCTGTAGCTGTTGTAATCCTCCCTCGCGTGCTGTGTGGGTCTGCAGAGCTCTCTTCCTATGTCGCTGAGTATCTAGTAAGAACTGGCCAAAACTGTGAGGGCGTCTGTCTCTGATGGTCTCATATATGCACTGCATCTGCAGACAAAATGATCCTTTCTCTCTACCTCGTCATGACAGTCTGCAAATCCTGTCTGCGGGATGCAAGCTGCTCTGTCAGTCTCTATCTCAAGATGGTGTGATGAAACTCTGAGTTGTCCAA
The DNA here is from genome assembly GCF_014529385.1 of Adiantum capillus-veneris. Classification (NCBI taxonomy): domain Eukaryota; kingdom Viridiplantae; phylum Streptophyta; class Polypodiopsida; order Polypodiales; family Pteridaceae; genus Adiantum; species Adiantum capillus-veneris. The sequence goes on from NC_140939.1 coordinate 154,813,263, forward strand.
AAGCCACTTGTGGAGACTTTGACAAGAAAGCCTCTAGCTGTTGTAATCCTCCCTCGTGTGCTGTGTGGGTCTGCAGAGCTCTCTTCCTATGTCGCTGAGTATCTAGTAAGAACTGGCCAAAACTGTGAGGGCATCTGTCTCTGATGGTCTCATATATACACTGTATCTGCAGACAAAATGATCCTTTCTCTCTACCTCGTCATGACATTCTGCCAATCCTGTCTGCGGGATGCAAGCTGCTCTGTCAGTCTCTATCTCAAGATGGTGTGATGAAACTCTGAGTTGTCCAAAAGCCACTTGTGTAGACTTTGACAAGAAAGCCTCTAGGTATCGTGGCCTCTGTATGAACCCATCCTCCGAGATGCTCATGAACTGGTCTCTATAGTATAGCTTCTTCGGCGGTAATGCCTGCCATGGTGAGATCCATGTCCGTTGTGTGTGGAGTTTCCAAAGATCCTGCCATAGAACTCGCCTCATTGTGTGAGAGTCGAAGGTGTGGTGCATCCATTTCATACTGGAAAGGTGGTAATCTGTCCATGTCAATTCCATGCTGTGTAAACCATTGTGTAACTTGTGCATACCGTGAGCCTCTATCCCCTTAAATTCTCTGAAGGATAGCTGATGTGAGGACATGTTTCTGAATCTGTAGATAAGGCATATAGTCTGGAAGAGTGCCTCCACTGGCATTGATGGTGCAGCAAACTGAGCCCTGATGATGTCATGGGCGACAAAAGGTTTGCGGTGAATCATTCTTGAAAGCATCCGGGGCCTCTCTAACTGGGCCCACCAATGTGTGGCTAGGCCGGGGGCCCAAACCGCTGCGGCATACATCAAAGAAGGGGTGACTAATGTGTCGAAAAGCCACCTTTTTGTCCTCGGCTCCTGGAAGTGTGCTTGGTGGCTGTGACGCTCTAGCTCTTGTCATGGTGAAGCGTGTAGCGGTCGCTGCAAAAGTCACTTCCAGGTAGACATATCAAGGGACCACCTCCGCCTGATCTCTTTAGTATGTTGGGATTAGTCAAAGGTCAAGTCTCTTTGGATATTGCACTGGGTCTAGATGCAGGCATTACCAAAGACCAAATTGGATTTCTAGTTCAAAATTTATCTAAAGACAAAAGTCCAGGTTGTAATGAAACTTACAATGAATTGGCCACACCTCGCAGCAGGGACCGAGCCATGCATCATTTACGTTCTTGATAGAGATAAGGTGATAAAGCCTAACAACTCAGCATAGAAATCAGAACATAAGTCTAATGAGGATCAATGATCAGTTCTCCTTGCAGATTCTTGAACTCCACAATGTCTTGTCTAGCATATGAAGGATGAAGCCGAGCATAAAATCAATGAGTATGGGAATTATTATCTTTTAAGACCTCACACAACAGCTTCACTAAAAAAAGACAAGGCAAAAAAGCCACCAAGTAATAGTGTGCAAGGACATACCCTACAAGCATCCAAGGATACTCATATACGGAGGAACATGTTCAAAAGAAGTGCCAGTCTGGGAAGAGGAAACAAGGATCATTAAGGGATGAGTAGTAGTGGAAGGCACAATGAACCACATCCATATAATAAATTCATGTAGCAACACCATCTCATTCATCTTCCCGAGGGCAAGGTAGCAAAGTCCAGGATGATGTCCACAGGGCTAACAGAATTGCTGTTAAGCACAAAATCAATGCATCAATAGATAAGTAGTGCACCAAATGCAAGTGGGGAGAGGTATAAGGACAATGGAACAGATTTTTAGGGGGTAAACCGCCAAAATAGGCTATAATCATACAAAGTAAGGCTCAAGGCCATTAAACTTATAAAGGCCATGGAGAGATTGAATTTGCCGTGACAAAAAATTTCTCAAGAGCTCCCTCAGGGATGGCGATGGCAGATAACATGTGCTAGCCCTATGCTCTAATGCCATGTCAGAATGTGCAATGGAAGGAGAGAGGAAAGAAACATGGCACATGAGAAAGACAAGAGACGCGTGGAGACGGATGAAAGAAAGGTCGGTCAGCTGGCTCAATAACTCCAGATGGAAATCTACGCAAATGACAACAAGAAAAGAGGATATAGGGTACCCTAGGTTGTATATATATGGGTGAGGTCGGGCAATAAACCCAAAAATATCCACGACCCCACAAAAATAGCCCACGACAAAGGGGAATTGTTTTTTTTTTCCCCCAGAAAAAGATCCTTCTATTAGTTAATAAAACTACCCGTAGGGCTACAACCACCTCTACTAGAGAGGGCTACAACAATCATAAGGGGAGACTCTCCCAATGAAAAAACAGCATATGTACAATGAGGGCTAAATCAGGAGATGGGAGGAGGGAAAAGCCACAGAAGTGGACGGTAGTGCCGTCTGAGATCACCGCGGACCATGGTGAAGAAAGGCCCTGCGCGCCAGAGTCGAAGGAACGCCTCTCTACGTCTCGCATGCGGTCCGAGCTGCCCTGAAGTCTCTCGAACTGTCCCCTAAGAGTATGGATCAGCTCCAGCCAAAAATCTCGAACAGTCTCCGCTGGTGGCACAAGGCGAGCCTCAAAGATGCGGAAGCAGTAGGCCGCCAGATGAACCAGTGTGTCAGGCCACATACGAGCTCCCAACACACCTCTCTCTCACTGCACCATTCCTATGGAATAAGCTATGTAGCAGGCTAGAGTGTAGGTCGACCCCCCTATAACACTATCATCGTGCTAGTGGAGGATAGCTCAAACTATAGTGCAGGGCCCGTGAGAGTGGACCAAGGAGCTGCCCCCCCAGTGTACTACCATGCTGTGGAAAAGCTGGCATCAGCCGAAGGACTTGAAGCCAAACCTGTTGTGCCATAGGTCAGTCCCACAGACAGTGACGCTGACTCTCCAAAGGATGGTCACAAGCTACGCATGCCGCTGAAAGCCACAGTTGGATGCTTTGTAACTCCTTTGGCAAACCTGAGAACTGAATCCAAGCACCCAGAATGCGTGCTGGACTCTGTGACATGGAACCCCAAGAAACATGAGGCCTACTACCAACCAAGTGGCCTCTCTGAGTGTTGACCATGGGGTTCCAAACAAGGGGGATGTCTCAAGCGCTCTTCCGTGCAGGTGGGCTGGTGCTACTCTAGCCCTCTCCGCAGCTGCTCCCAAGAGCGAAACAGGCTCACAGCAAAACGATCCTCCAGTCTCCTGCTCAGACCGACTTTGCGCATCTCTGTAGAGATCCATCTGATGGAAGGTCTCCAAGGGCCTCCTGCTTGAGGCACTCGAGCTCGAAGCAGCTGAAGCAAAAAATCCTTCCAGTGCTCCTCCCTTGGAAGCAGTACTCTGACAACAAACTTCCTAAGAAGGGCTCTACTCTGTTGTGCTGGGTCTATGATCCCGAACCCCCCTTGAGAACAAGGTAGAGTGATGACCTACCATGCTACTTTGGCCCAGGCTATCTGAGTGTCGCGCCCTGGCCAAAGAAAGTTCCGGATCAACCTCTCTACCTAGCTGATGCAAGAGCTCAAAAAGATCCAACAAGATGTAATGTACCACATAGTAGCCAACACCACCTCGTTGGCCACTACAACTCTGCTTGCCAAAGAGAGTCGTGTCGAACTCCAATGAAGCAACTTCCTCCTGATGGACAAGAGGAGGGGAGCAATCTGCTGCTCAGGAGACAAGTCCAGGCCAAACTGACTGCCCAAGCAATGAACTGCAGTCCCTGGGGGAATCAATCTAAAACCCTCACACCTGGCAGCCAATCAGGCGTAGGAACACTACTAACCCAGAAAGCCATTGTCTTCCTATAGTTGATCACTGCGCCTGATGCACAACAAAACGTCTCTAGAGCCTGCTTACACATGTGCAGGTTGGCCTCCTATCCCTCCAAGTACAAAGTTGAGTTGTCTGCAAACTCAGCATCCTGTAGCTCATTGCCCCGAATAGGGAGCGCTAAGCCACGGAAACCAACCTGCTCTGAAACCAAGAATCTGCTCATTGCCTCATCATAGAACAGAAAGAGGAAGGGGGTTAGAGGGCATCCCTGTCTGACCGAGAGTGTGAGCATGAAACGGTCGCCTCCACCTCCTGCCAAAAGCACCTGATTGTGTGCACGTCTGTAGAGATGACACACCTCTTATCCAAGCATCTGAGAATCCCATCCTACGTAGAGTACCCTCCAAGAAGTCCCAGTCAACTCTGTCGTAGGCCTTCTCAAAATCGAGAAGAAGTATCACCAGATCCTCACCTCAGACGCGCGCGAGGGCAGACACCTCCAAAAAAGTGAAGATGTTGTCTAGGATACTGCGCTCCTTGACAAAACCTGTCTAGGTCCATGTTTAATGCTCTCTAGAAGTGGCTGAATCCTCAAGCTCACGCCCTTGGCTAGAATTTTGTAGGCTGATTTGAGGATGGTGATGGGTCACCACTGCCGAATCTCATCCAAGGAGCCTCCCTCCTTGGGAATGAGGTAGATCAAGCTCTCACTCATGCTGTCAGTCATCTCTTCTGTGTGCAAGAGGTACTAAAAAGCGTTGCAAAGGTTTGTGCCTAGTAAGTCCCAGTACTCCAAGAAAAAACTGGGAGTCAAACCATCCTCCCCAAGACAACTACCACGAGGAAGTGCTGTCAGGGCCGCATGGAGCTCCTCTAGCTGGATAGGCAACTCAAGTCTCTGACGCATCTCCTCAGTCACAAGACAAGGTATCTCTGCCCAAACCTGCTCTCTACATGTATCCTAACGCTCTAACTGAGACTCTGCTGATAGCAGTCACGGTAGAAGTCAGTAGCAACTGTACGTATATCCTCTGGTTCTGAAGCAACTGACCCATCAGGTCTCCTCAATTGTCTAACAATGTGTGCGAATGATAGGGTCCCACTACCTCAAAGAACAACCCAGTCACTCTGTCACCCACCTGGGTCCACTAGATGCTTGTCGATGGAAAGAAAACTTGTGACGCCTCTGCTCTATGCTGGCAAGCTCCTGGTGACCCTGCTGCAACTGCTTCTCCAACTAAGAACTGTCTGGGTGATGCTCGTGCATCCTCTACAAGAAAGCAACGCCCCGACGGAGACACTGCTCCTCCTCCCTCGCTGCAGCCAGGCAGGCCGTAGAATCTTGTAGAAAGAGATGACTAAGCTGAGCAAGTCGAGAGGCCACTTTGTCAGCAGGAGAGTCCTGTGTGTCCAAGCCCTCTGTCCAAAGAGCCACCACTCGCTCTCTAAGCTCTGATTCCAACAAGATCCTCTCAGGGATGCGTAGCATCGTTCTCCCCCTCCTCTTTCTATCTGTCACTGTGAGGATCACTGGTGCATGGTCCGAAAAAAGATGTCCCAGCCCAAGTCACAGATGTGGTCACTGGCGTAGAAGCGATCTATCCGAGATAGATTCACTGCTCCCACTCTGTGGTCCAAGCGAGAGAAGGCCAAGTGTCAAGGGGCCTCACAAATCCAGAGTGCTCCCAAACATCTGAAACCCTCAACGTCATACATAGTCTCTCCTAGGTTGCCAACTCAGCTCCATGCACATTAGCATGGCTACCACCAATCCTGTCTGAGGGGTCCCCCAACATGTTGAAGTCACCCCCAATGCACCATTGCTCTGCATACGGCAGAGCCCGGGGGATTCACTATGTAGTGAAGGAGTACGAGCGGAAGTGCGACACGAGAGAGAGAGTGCGAGAAGAAGAGCACGACGATATGGTGAACTCGCTCTACTGTAATGTGTAGAGCATAGTGAGTTCTTATTAGGTTTTTACAAAAGAATATGTGTACATACTTGGCGGCCCGCCCACTTACCTGGGCGACCACATTGGGCTTTATACCCCAACAACCTCCCACTTAAAGTCCAATGTGGTACTTTAAGTGTGAGAGAAGCTACTATACAAGCTAATATACAAGAGATGTAGAGAAGTGATGTACTACCCTACACCTAACTGCTTGCGAAAATGCGCAAAGCTCTCTGAGGGAAGTCCTTTTGTAAGTAGATCAGTAGGATTTTCTGTGGTGTGAACTTTGACAAGCTGAAGTTGCTTATCCTCAAGCATTTCCCTGATGAAATGATACTTCACATCCACATGCTTTGTCTTTGAGTGATAAACTGGATTGCGAGCCAATTGTATAGCACTTTGACTATCACAATATAACACAGACATCTCTTCTTTGATTCCCAAATCTGTTACTAGTCGATTAAGCCAAATTGATTCTTTGCATGCCTTTGATGCTGCAACATATTCAACCTCTGTAGTAGACTGAGTAACACAATCTTGTAATCTAGAACGCCATGATACTACTCCACCAGCCAATGTAAAGACATACCCTGACGTAGACCTTCGGTTTTCTAAGTCACCTTCATAATCTGAGTCTGTAAAACCCTTTACACTTAGCTCCTGACTCCCATAGCATATATGCATACTCTTTGTAGCTTTCAGGTACCTCAATATTCCTTTCACTGCCTCCCAATGTTTCTTGCCTGGGTTTGACATGTATCGACTTACTACTCCCACTGCAAATGCAATGTCTGGGCGAGTAGCAATCATTGCATACATCAAACTACCCACTGCAAACGCATATGGAATCTTATCCATTTCAGCCTGTTCTTCGTCAGACACAGGACAATCTTTTTTGCTAAGTTTCACATATGGTGGCAATGGAACACTCAGTGCCTTTCCCTTCTCCATATTGAAACGTTGCAAAACCTTGTCAATATACTCTGTTTGAGATAACCAAATCAACTTCTTTGATCTGTCTCTCTCAATGCGCATACCAAGTATATGACTTGCCTCACCCATGTCTTTCATGTCAAACGATTTTGCCATCTTTGACTTCAAAGCTGAAATTTCTTCCAAGTGCTTGCCAGCAATCAACATGTCATCCACATACAAAATAAGGATCAGCCAGCTACCATCCTTAGCCTTCTTTGTATATAGACAGTGATCGAACTCACTTCGTTTGTAGCCTTGAGAAAGCATAAACTTGTGGAATTTATGGTACCATGCCCTCGGTGATTGTTTTAAGCCATAAAGACTCTTTAACAACTGGCATACCCATTCTTCCTTGCCTTTCTCAACAAACCCTTCTGGCTGCTGCATGTAAATTTCCACATCTAAATCACCATGCAAGAACGCTGTCTTGACATCCATTTGGTGCAACACCAAATCTAATATGGCAACCAATGCAAGAAAGCATCTCAATGTAGTCATCTTGACCACCGGAGAGAAGACTTCATCAAAGTCAATGCCTTGTTCTTGCTTAAAGCCCTTGGCAACAAGCCTTGCTTTGTACTTTGGCTGACTATCATGAGCGGTGATCTTATACCTGTAAACCCATTTACAGGGTAGAGCCTTTTTGCCCCGTGGTAATTTAACTAGCTTCCATGTCTGGTTTTTATGCAGAGCTGTCATCTGTGACTGCATGGTCAATTGCCAATTCCCGGAGTCCTTCATTTGCACTGCTTCCTTGTAACATGAAGGCTCATTGCAATCAGTCAACATGACATATTTCATAGATGGAACAAACCTATCAGGAGGTCGCGTGACACGTCCGGATCTACGCACAATAGGTGGCTCAGGCTCAGCCACAACTTGTGGTTCCACTCTATCCTGTCCTTGCTCCTCTTGAGCCCTGACATTTTGTCTTGCACGTGCAGGTCCATCTTCTTGGAAGACAACTCTTCTAATCTCCTCAACCCTCTCTGGTTTAGAATGATATTTGGATTCATTGAAGTGAACATCATTACTGCGAACAACCTTTCTGGATTCGGGATCCCAAAGTTTGTACCCCATCTCACCAGAATTACCATAGCCTAGAAAGATGCACTTTCTACTCTTTGGCTCAAGTTTGTTCCTAAATTCCTTTGGAACGTGAGTATATGCCTCATAGCCAAAGACTCTGAGATGTTTGTATGAGGGCATTTTGCCTGACCATACCATCTCACTGACTCCTTCTACAAAACCTTGCTAGGAGATCTATTTACAAGATGAACAGCTGTTGATACAGCTTCAGCCCAAAACCCATTTGGCAGATGTGCATTAGACAACATACTTCTGACCTTCTCTTGTATGGTCCTATTCATCCTCTCAGCAACACCATTTTGAGGAGGATTGTAAGGAGCAGTAAGTTCACGTTTTATACCTTTTGACTCACAAAAGTACTGAAAGGCCTTTGAAACATACTCTCCACCATTGTTAGTGCGTAAGCATTTCAGCTTCTTGCCACTCTGATTCTCCACAAGTGTCACAAACCTTTTGAAAACACTAAACGCTTCATCCTTGTGCTTGAGAAAGTAAACCCATACTTTCCTCGAGTAATCATCTATAAATGTCATAAAGTTAGAAGCTCCCCCTAGAGATAGGTTAGGCATAGGTCCACACAAATCACTATGAACAAGGGCCAACTGTGTATCTCTTCTACTGCTTCTATGCTTATGTGGCTGCTGTGTTTGCTCACCATACAGACAATGTTCACAGAATTCAAAATCATTAAATAAAAAGCCAGGCAAATAACCAGAACAAGACAAGATTTCCATTCCCTTCTTGGACATATGTCCTAACCGGCTATGCCACAAAGAAACGTTCGGCTGCTCGGTTACATTGATTACATTTTTAGAGACATTTGATACATAAATCATGTAAAGTCCTCCAGACTTTACTCCATGTGCTACTGTCATAGAACCCTTGGATATCTTCCACATGTTCTGTCCAAAAGTGGTGACGTAGCCAGCATCATCAAGTAAACCTGTGCTGATCAAGCTCTTTGTAATTGCGGGAACATGTCTCACATTCTTCAGCGTGAAAGAAGAGCCATTCTGAAACTTCAATTGTACATCTCCAACACCTAAGATCTTACATGTCTGCCCATTGCCTAGCCAAACATGATCTTTAGTGGTCACATAAGAGGTAAACCACTCCTTGTTTGGAGACACATGAAGTGATGCCCCTGAGTCTATAATCCAGTCACTCTGTGCATTTCCATCAGATGGTGTAAGAAGAGCTGAGTCCATTGTATTCTTCAAGAAGTAGATGTCTCCTGACACTAGACTGTCATCCTCTGCAACAGTGTTTGTCACATTTATTTCTTGAATCTTCACTGAGGACTTGTTCTTCTCACCATGGTCTTCAGCTTTCTCTTTGCCTTTTTCTGCTTTCCATTCTCTACAGTCTCTTTTCATGTGACCCTTCTTGCCACAATGGTAGCATTCTATGTCACTCTTGCCTTTAGCACTGCGGGACTTGCTACGAGACTGATTCCTCTTTCCACCTTTGTACTTTTCTTTGGTCCTTCCCCTGACAACTAAGGCTGTTCCTTTGCCTTTGTCCATTGTCTTTCTATTGGTTTTTTTAGTAAGCAGACTTCCTTCTACACCTGCTATGTTCAAACCATCTGGAGGTGCAGAATTACTCAAAGCTGTGCGAAAAGTGTCCCAACTTTCCGGCAATGTGATCAACAGGAACATAGCTCTAACAGGTTCATCAAACTTGACACCTTGAGCTGACAACTGACTATAGATTGTGTTGAATTCATTCAGATGATTGGACATAGGTGTCCCTTCTTTCATCTTCAAGTCAACAAGCTTCTTAAGCCAGTATACCTGTGAAGCTGCACTCTGCTTCTCATAAAGATCACTCAGCTTTAACCATGCTTGATAAGCCGACATCTCGTCTGCTACATTGAAGTAAACGCTTTCTGCCAAAGTCAGCATAATGGTAGAAAGTGCCAATTCATCCATTTTGCTCCATTCATCTTCGTCCATATCTTCTGGTTTTATCCCCTTGAGCTTTATAGGTTTTATCTGCTTCTTTTGTACCAACACGTGCCAAATCTGCTTCTTCCACAATGGGAAATTGGTTCCATCCAGCTTCTTGATATTGTAAAGAGCAGTGTCCTATGATCTAGCCATAGCTACGCTTCACAGTGGTTTACTTTCCTGGGAAAAATTCGGCAGAGTTTCCCCTGTAAACTGACCTCTGAACCAATATCAACCTGTCAAATGAACCAAGAAAGCTTCAGATTCTGCATAAATTTCGGCAGAGTCTCCTTTGTAAAATGGCTCTGGTGTACTCAAAAACAGACCAAAAAACAGCTCAAAAAACATTGTCTCTCTGACACTGTAAGCTGTGGGTAAACCTGTCCTGCACCCGTACTGTCTCTGACTGTTCTGTCATTGTCCTGTAAGCATAGACTGCGACAATGCCTCAACGGCAGTAAAGCAAAGATGCAATCCCAACTGTCTAGCTCACAGTCAATACATCCTAGCTGCCTATCTAAGGGTGCTCGAGGGATCGCTCCAAGACCTGTATCACCGAAAGGATCTCAACATTCGAGAATCCCCCAGCTCAATTAAAACCTCACTCGACCCTCAACAAAGGCTACAGTAAATCTGACAGTACATAGACTTCCCACAAAGTCATACATCCACAAATTTCCCACTATATGCTGTAACCGTTGCGGCGGTTGTTTGCTGCGTGACTCACAGCCAGCAAACCCTCAACAGAATACATCATCTCTAACAATACATCCCATGTGGAAGTACCCGCAATGTCAGGATGAAATCTGGAATATCAAGCAGCAAACACAAGCTACCTGATGAACTAGTGGATGTCACCTACAGTCTGTGTGTAGATACGCCCGTGTCGTATGTGACACGCCTCCAAGAACTGTGAGCCGTCCTTCGATGTGTAGACAGCCATTTTCGACTACGTGGTCTCAGCGGGTGCAGATCAGACTCTGCAAATTTAGGGTTTTCGGCCTACGACTGGAGGTGTACATACCTGGCGGCCCGCCCACTTACCTGGGCGACCACATTGGGCTTTATACCCCAACATGTAGTTCCGTATGGTATCACATGTGTGTTAAGGAAGAGGGTAAGAGGGGTATCATAAGCGTGTATAATAGGGGTAACCCCTACTTCTTTTTTGATATCTACCAAAGGTAGAGAGGGGGGGGGGGGGGGGGGGGGGTGCGTGGCGGGGGGACGAGGGGCACAAAGGGAAGGGGGGGGGGGGGGGGACAACCCTCAAATCTCGAAAGTCCCCTAGATACCTATCAAATTTCACAATTGTTAACTGATACTTTTAAATTTCTCAAGAATATATTTCAAATTTTTCAAAATACCCTTATCTTCAATTTTACAAATATCTTGTTAGGTCATAATTTTTGTACCTCTTCAAGGGAAGATTGAATTTACCTAGAAGTAGATGCTCCATCCTAAGGCGTGAAAATTCTACCGTTGTGTCACACAATGCTAAAAAAAACCCTGCATTATGTACATCATTGTTAAGGTCGATGTGCTAGTTTTAGGAGTGATATAATTTTCAGAGCTACAAGGCCAATACTTTCATTTTCTCAAAAATTGGGATTAGTTTGGCAAAACCTGAGTTAAGTGTAAATTTAACTGGTTAAAACTAAAAATTCTAACTAGATTTTGAGCTTGCCTTGATGAAAACTCGTAAAATTCTACAAGCTTTAGTGCTAAATCTCTCACATTTGATCCTAAAAAATGGGAGAGTTTTAAGTGTGTCTTGTTTATCTCTTGTCAAGAAAAACGTTTTTGGCAAGGTCCATATTTCCTTTGCTTGGAAATTGGGATTTTACCATGCACTGCTTGCAAAAATTCAGGGTTGATTGTGATCTTAATCGGCTAAAACTACAACTTTTTGGCTACATTTTTTAAGTTTTAATGTTTAGTGCAGAACCTAGCAAATCCCTCATCCTCGATCCTAACAATTGAGAGAGTTTCAAGTGTGTCCTTTTTTCTTCGTTAGCGTAGTGGGCAAAATCGCAAATCCGCAAGCACGTTCGTCCACGTGGCTGATTCACAAGCTTTTTTTAACGCAGGCAAAAGAAAGCTCTCCCGGAATAACGTTGCCCTCGTGCAGCCTCCGATCAACCTCCTGCCCCCGCTCCTGCACACCAAGCACGCTGCGCAGAAAGAAGCCATGCACGCATTTGTTTTGTCTGCCCATCTGGTTGGTTCTCATGCCCTTTGCTGGTGCAGATTGGAGCCCTGCTGCAGAGTGTCGTGCTTCCCGTCCAAGATGTCATCTCTCTCTCTCTCTCTCTCTCTCTCTCTCTCTCTCTCTCTCTCTCTCTCTCTCTCTCTCTCTCACACACACACACACACACACACACACACACCTGGGAGATGACCTTACATTGGCACAAGTGGCACACATGCAAGAGTTGATGCCAGAGATCAGGGCAGCAAGAGAAAAGGGGAAAATCGCCTTTTATAGAGGAGGGAAAGTAGTGGTTCTTGGAAAGCGCTCAGCATGACGGTGCGAGACCTATGGGGCGACGCTCCGGATAGCGGCGTGGAATTGTACTGGATCATATAGGCTAGATGTAGGTGCCTTTGAAGATAGCTTTAGGGACAGAGACATAGTTTTCTACTCAGAGACACACCAGATACCGAGACAGCGTATGCCTTATGGGAAACACCTGGTCGACCAGACATGAGATCTCTTCGGGGTAGCCGGGGTTCAGGAGGAGTAGCAGTCTTATTTAAAGAGGAGCTGAAACCACTACTACAGGTTATCAGGAAAGATGAGCAAGCAAGGTATATGTGGGTGATAATGAAAGCCGAGACAGGTAGATTTCTATATATCGCTATATGCTACTTCCCTCCAAGTACCTCAGTCTACTCCTCACCTAAAGGACAGTCCCCTTTCTCCATATTGAATAATGACATATGGGAGTTCTCTAGAGATGGAGACATCGTTCTCTTAGGAGACTTTAATGCCAAAACGGTCAACTCTCAAGCAGTATTCTATGATACTTCTGAGGAAATGCTCAGAGAAGTGGATTTATCACAGAGGGGGCTTACTAGAAACTCACAGGATAAAGAACACACTGAATATGGGAGACATCTCATGGAGATGGCAACTATACATGGTTTGGCCATACTTAATGGTCTAGACAATTTCCCGTTATCTGGGGGATTCACATGCTTCCCGCACAGGCATGGGGCCAGTACAGTGGATTATGTCATGACTTCACCGAGCTTTATTTCTAGTATCGAGGACTTTAAGGTGGGACCCAGACCGGTGGGGATTGCAGTGGATCATGCTCTCTTGACCTTATCAATCTCCTTCCAATACAATGCCTCTCAAGTACAAAGGAAGAAGACACACACAAGATATACTTTCACGCCAGAGACTGATTCAGTCTATGTGGAAAAGATCTATAATAGGATGTGGGCAGCCGAGCCACTATATACTTTAGAGGAGATTACTTCTCAGTTAACAGAGATACTACATGGAGTAGCACAAGAGGCATACCCACATACTCAACCTAATCAGAAGAGAGGATATGGGAACATGCCTCAAAACAGTTGGTATGATGAGGAATGTAGAGAGATGAGAACCCAGGTCCAGAAAGAGCTGACACTTGGGATCATCACATATAAGCAGTCTCGGATTGCTCTTCAGCGTAAAGTACGTCGCAAGAAAAGGGCATTTTTAGCCAATCTGGAGAAGGATTTATATCAGCTCTTCTTGAGTCAGGACTCACATGAGGCCTGGCACTTATTTCACGAGCACTCATCGCCTCTGACGATTACTTCTCCTGAGATTTGGGGTCAATATGTAACATCATTATATATGGTATTCTGACAGCCTCCACTACCAGATCCGCTAGAGCCATGCCCTGCTACTAGTACTTTCTTTACTACGAAAATGGTGAAAAAAGCCATTGATAAGATGAAGACAAGAAGAGAATATGATCATGATGGTTTAGTAGCAGAACATCTGATCCATGCCAGGGATCAAGTCCTTGCTCGTCTGTTTAATCGGGTCATGTGTGAAGGATTACCTGAATCTTGGAAATTATCTACTATCGTACCTATTTTCAAGTCAGCGGATCCTATGATACCTAGGAAGTACCGTACCATTATGGTAGGTCACACATTGACCCGACTGTACGCATCCATTCTTGAACAAAACTTGAGTAGATGGGCAGAAAATGAGGGCATAAGGGCAACAGGACAAGCTGGATTCAGAAGGGGTTATTCCACTTTAGATCATATTCTTACGTTCACAGCCATTATTGAGGAAGGAAGAGCAAACAGGAAAAGGATGTATTGTTGCTTTGTGGATTTTCGGAAAGCCTTTGATACAGTACCAAGGGCCAGATTGATGCGCAGGATGCAAGAGTTAGGGGTCCCCAAAGAGATTATTTGGGGGATCATGGCCTTATACGGGTCAGTACGTACGCCAGAAGGGGATTCTGACATTGTTCATTCCACCGTTGGAGTAAAGCAAGGATGCCCACTGTCCCCTACTTTATTTGGTATGTACATAGATGAGGTATCAGATTACATTGATAGAGAGGGTGACAGAGGTGCTCAACTTGCAGGTTCATGGATCCCTTTGTTGTTGTATGCAGATGATATTGTATTGATAGCAGAATCACAAGATGGAATGCAGAGGCAACTAGATGCATTACATAAATTCGCGGAGGACAGTGGACTGTCGGTAAACTTGGGTAAAACCAAAGTTATGGTGTTTAACACCACACCGCAGTGGGTTAGGAGATCGGCACCTACATTTGCATATGGCCAGGATACAGTAGAGTACACAGATGCATACACATACCTTGGGGTGGTATTTGCAGGACCGAAGTTTACTCTTAAGAAAGCAGCGGATGCTAGATTTTCTAGAGCCTCTGCGGCCTTGGGAGGGTTGGAGAGGATGTGTTCACAAGTGCAGTTTCATGAACCATGAACAAAACTTTGGCTCTTTGATATTGTGGTGGCTTCGGCTATGCTTTATGGGGTCCAGATTTGGGGACCATCTGTGGATCAGGATAATTAGAATTCAATGGAGAGACCTTTGGTATCTATGATTTCCCGAATGATTAGAGCCAAGGCCTCCGTACCACACGCAATTACCCGGGCGGAACTAGCTGCCCCTCCGATAGAAATTGAAGCTCTTACCAGATCAGTGTCCTTTATACGTGGTTTGTGGGATACAAATAATTGCCAATATACTAGACTAGCCCTCGAATCCTCTCGACAATTAGCAATGAAAGGGGATACATCATGCTGGTATGCGCAATTGTCGTCGTGGTTTCAGAGACACGGGTTCAGTATGGAAAGATTACCCCCCTTCCAATACTCTCTTGAGGCTCCATCACTGGCAATTACACGAACGGACATTAATAAAATCATTCGTCAGGATCTTATACAGTTGGATACTAAGAGGACATGGGTAGACCCTACACAAGAATTGGGCACGAAGATGGCCGACTACAAAGAAAACTTCCTACAGCTATCTAAAGATGGATTTGTGATTCACCCGAGCTACATGGATACCCACCTGTCTCATGGTTTGAGATGTGCTATTGGTTAGATTCGTACATACTCACACCAATTGGAAATTGAATTTGGGTAGATTTAGGGGAATCCCACCTGAGAGCAGAATTTGCAAGTTATGCGGAATGGAGCCAGAGACAGAATTACACTACATATGCCACTGCACCGTATACTATGAGATATGTGGGCGCTTCCATTGCCTATTTAAAGAAGGCTTTGGACCTCTTGATAGAGTCATGCAATACCAAGATCAAAGATGCTTAGGCTTGTACCTATTGGAACTACATCGGCACAGGGATAATCTAATGAGAAGACAAAGAGCACTACAGCCTCAGAGGTAGATCACAGATTTCTTCGGATCGAGAGAAGCAGGAGTGGAAGGAGAAGCAAGAGGCCAGCAGCCAGCACAAAGGAGTACCCACATTCATACCAAAGGCACCCTCATTGACAGGGCGATTGAGCTTAGGAAATGGAGACGACCACGACCGAGATGCAGAAGCACAATTCACCGGAGGAGACTACAACAAAGGATTAGAAGCATTCTAGCCAGACACCCAGAATGCTCCTAAGAAGTTTATTTAATACTTTGTATTTAGTTTTTCACATTTATTTTCACACTTTCACACTTAGTACTTTAGTACTAAGGTACCCAGACATTGTAACAGATTCACCACTTTTGTATGAGTTTGGTCTCATAGGTCATTCTGGCCTTTTGAAGATGTTAATATAACATTTCATTTCTCTCTCTCTCTCTCTCTCTCTCTCTCTCTCTCTCTCTCTCTCTCTCTCTCTCTCTCTCTCTCTCTCTCTCTCTCTCTCTCTCTCTCTCTCTCTCTCTCTCTCTCTCTCTCGACAGACAGACAAAGGCAATTTCACGAGATAGCCCAGGACAATTTGGAAAAAGACTCTGTGCTTGGAACTGCTTTGGTCGACATGCCTGTCGCATTTGGTGCAGTCGCGAAAGCACGACACATTCTTGGCGAGCTTCCTCCAAGATCGGGATGGGCTGCGGTCTCTTGGTATGCACTTATTGTTGCAAGACATGTGCCAAATGGGGTGTATATTCATGGGAGAGCCTATGAAATCACCTATGCATGCATCTTGAAGGCATGTGGCACAAGATGCTGATGTGGACACAAAAAGATGTTATGCTGATATGGACACAAAAATCAATTATGTTGTTTGTCAGAGTCTGTCGGAAAAAGTTGTCATGCTTGGCACTATCTTGGTTGATATGTATGTCAAATTTCGTGCGCTTGAGAAATATGTCGTGCTTGGCATTGTCTTGGTCGATATGTATGCCAAATGTGGTGCACTTCAAAAAGCACAAAAAGTGCTTGAGGAGCTTCTTGTCTGGAATGTCGCCTCTCGGAATGCACTGATTGTGGATGTGCACAACAATAGTAGCGCCAGATTCCGGAGTGTGGACTCTTGGAATGTAGTGATTTTAGGATGCTCTAGATTGTTCTCAACAGATGCAATCACCTGCGCATGCATCTTGAAGGCATGTGGCTCTACGCACAACAAGAGTAGGGCTAGAAAGATTTTTTGTTTGGCACTACCTTGGTCGATATGTATGCCCAATGTTGTGCGCTTGACAAAGCACAAAAAACTGCTTGACGAGCTTCCTGTGTGAAATGTCGCCTCTTGGAATGCATTGAATGTGGGATGTGCATAACAAGAGCAGAGCCATTAAGCTCTAGGCTGTTTTCAATGGATGCAATTGCTTGGAATGCACTGGTCGTGGGATACGCACTACAGAACCAGGGCGAGAAAGCTCGGTGTCGACAGTGTGGACTCTTGGAATGCACTGATGCAAGATTTTACCAATAGGGACAAGGGCAAAAATCTCTAGTCTGTTTTTAGCAGATGCGAAGCGAGGGCCTCTCTCCATATGCAATCACCTATGTAGGCATCTTGAAGCCATGCGGCTGTGTCGCGCTTTATTGATTGTCGCAGGCAGAATCCAGATGGGAAGTGAAGGCCTCTCTCTAGATGCAATCACCCACGCAGGCATAGATGCAATCTCCTATCCAAGCATCACATGTCACAAGATTTTTTAATTGCACGTCGATCACAAGAATTGAAGAATTTCAAAACTATCATGCTCCCTGTTAGGTGTTATGTTCGGAATTTCATGGTCGATATGTATGCTAACTGTGTGCGCACGAGATAGCCCAAGACAATTTGGAAAAAACTCTGTGCTTGGAACTGCTTTGGTCGACATGCCTGTCACATTTGGTGCAATCGCGAAAGCACGACACATTCTTGGTGAGCTTCCTCCAGGATCGGGATGGGATGCGGTCTCTTGGTATGCACTTATTGTTGCATGACATGTGCCAAATGGGGTGTATATTTATGGGAGAGCCTATGAAATCACCTATGCATGCATCTTGAAGGCGTGTGGCACAAGATGCTGATATGGACACAAAAAGATGTTATGCTGATACGGACACAAAAATCAATTATGTTGTTTGTCAAAGTCTGTTGGAAAAAGTTGTCATGCTTGGCACTATCTTGGTTGATATGTATGTCAAATTTCGTGCGCTTGAGAAAGATGTCGTGCTTGGCATTGTCTTGGTCGATATGTATGCCAAATGTGGTGCACTTCAAAAAGCACAAAAAGTGCTTGAGGAGCTTCTTGTCTAGAATGTCGCCTCTCAGAATGCATTGATTGGGGATGTGCACAACAATAGTAGCGCCAGAGTCCGGAGTGTGGACTCTTGGAATGTAGTGATTTCAGGATGCTCTAGATTGTTCTCAGCAGATGCAATCACATGCGCATGCATCTTGAAGGCATGTGGCTCTACGCACAACAAGATCAGGGCTAGAAAGATTTCGTGCTTGGCACTACCTTGGTCGATATGTATGCCCAATGTGGTGCGCTTAAGAAAGCACAAAAAACTGCTTGAGGAGCTTCCTGTCTAAAATGTCGCCTCTTAGAATGCATTGAATGTGGGATGTGCATAACAAGAGCAAATCCATAAAGCTCTAGGCTGTTTTCAACGGATGCAAATGCTTAGTATGCACTGGTCATGGGATACGCACTACAGAAGCAGGGTGAGAAAGCTCGCTGTGGAGAGTGTGGACTCTTGGAATGCACTGATGCAAGATTTTCCCAATAGGGACAATGGCAAAAAGCTCTAGTCTGTTTTCAGCAGATGCAAAGCGAGGGCCTCTCTCCAGATGCAATCACCTATGTAGGCATCTTGAAGGCAGGCGGTTTTGTCGCGCTTTATTAATTATTGCAAGCAGAATCCAAATGGGAAGTGAAGGCCTCTCTCTAGATGCAATCACCTATGCAGACATAGATGCAATCAGCTATCCAAGCATCACATGTCACAAGATTTTTTAATTGCACGTCGATTGCAAGCGTTGACAAATTTCAAAACTATCATGCTCCCTGTTAGGTGTTATGTTCGGAATGTCATGGTCGATATGTATGCTAACTGTGGTGAGGATAGGAAAGCACAAAAAGTGCTTGAGGAGATTCTTGTCTCGAATGTCTCCTCTTGGAATCATCTTGGAATGTCCCTCTCAGTTGCAATTGTCCAACGTTCTATTCGGAATGTCAGTAGATGTGAAGCGAGGGCCTCTCTTCGGACACGCACAGGGAGCAGGGCCGGAGCATGGACTCTTGGAATGCACTGATTGCAGCAGGGCAAAAAGCACGTTGTCGACAGTGTGGACTCTTGGAATGCACTGATCGCAAGATTTTACCAATAGGGACAAGGAAAATAGCTGTAGTCTGTTTTCAGCAGATGCGAAGCGAGGCTCTAGATGCAATCACCTATGTAGGAATCTTGAAGGCATGCGGCTCTGTCGCACTTTTTTAATTGTCGTAGGTAGAATCTAGATGGGAAGTGAAGTCCTCTCTCTAGATGCAACCACCTACGCAGGCATAGATACAATCACCTATCCAACCATCACATGTCACAAGCTTTTTTAATTGCACGTCGATTGCAAGCATTGACGAATTTCAAAACTATCATGCTCCCTATTAGGTGTTATGTTCGGAATGTCATGGTCGATATGTATGCTAACTGTGGTGCGCATGAGAAAGCACAAAAAGTGCTTGAGGAGATTCCTATCCCAAATGTCTCCTCTTGGAATCGTCTTGGAATGTCCCTTTCAGTTGCAATTGTCCAGTGTTCTATTCGGAATGTCAGTAGATGTGAAGTGAGGGCCTCTCTCCGGATGCAATCACCTACGCATGCATCTTGAAGGCGTGTGGCTCTACGCAATAAAAGTGCTTGGCACTGTCTTGGTTGCCTCTACGCAAGATGTTAATATAGGCACAAAAACTCAGAAGTATATTATGAGTCAGAGGATCTTGAAGAAAGATGTCGTGCTTGGCAGCACTCTCTTGGTCGATATGTATGTCAAATGTGGTACGCTTGAGAAAGCACAGAAAGTGCTTGTTGAGGAGCTTCAGTCCGGAATGTCGCCTCTTGGAATGCACCGATTGCGGGATACTCACTGATGTCCGAAGCAGGGCTAGAAAGCCCTAGGCTGTTTCTAGTGGATGGAAAGCCCGCTCTCCCTATATCCTCATGCAAAGATCACTTGGAACGACGTCTCTTAGAATGCACTGGTCGTGGGATATGTACAACAGGAGCAAGGTCAAAAAGCTCTAGGATGTTTTCAGCTGATGCAAGGCAATTGTATTTCTCCAAATTCAGTCACCTATACTTTCGTCTTGAAGGCATGTGGCTCTACGCAAGTGCTTGAAGATCGTTTTGTCTAGAGTGTAGACTCTTGGAATGCACTGATTGCAAGATTTGTCCCATGGGGGTAGGGCTAGAAAGCTCTAGTTTGTTTTCAGCAGATGCAAAGCGAGGGCCTCTCTCCAGATGCAATCACCTACGCATGCATCTTGAAGGCATGTGGCTCTGCACAAGATGCTGATACGGGCACAAAAATTCACAATTGTATTGTTAGTGAGAGGCTATTGAAAAAAGATGTCGTGCTTCGCAGTGTCTTGTATGCCAAATGTGGTGCACTTGAGAAAGCACAAAAAGTGCTTGAGTAGCTTCCTGTCCAGAATGTCGTCTCTTGGAATGCACTGACTGCAGGATGTGAGCAAGAAGAGTAGCGCCAAAAAGCTCTGGGCTTTTTTTAGCGGATGCAAAGCATTGGAATGCATTGGTTGCGGGATACGTACAATAGGAGCAGGGCCAAAAAGCTCTACGTTGTTTTCAGCTTCCTATTGGGAGTGTGGACTCTTGGAATGCATTGATTGCAGGATTTGCGACAGGAGAAATCTCTAGTCTGTTTTCAGTGGATGCAAAGCATTAAAATGCATTGATCGCAAGATTTTCCCCACAAGAGAAGGCTCTAGTCTGTTTTCAGTAGATGCAATCACATATGCATGCATCTTGAAGGCATGTGGCTCTATGCGAGATATTGATATGGGCACAAAAATTCACAATTATATTGTTAGTCAGAGGCATCTGAAAAGAAAAAATATGTCGTACTTGGCAGTGCGTGGTCGATATATATGCCAAACGTGATGCGCTTGAGAAAGCACAAAATTTATCCGGAAACTCACCTCTTGGAATGCATTGATTGCGCGATGTGCCGAACATCAAAGGAACAAGCAAGCTCTAGAATATTTTGAGGTGATGCAAAGCGAGCGCAACTCTCTACATGAAACGAGCACATCTCTCTAGATGCAATCACCAAGGCTTGCCTCTTGAAGGCGTGTTGCAATTTGGAAGATGCAAAGATGGACAAAAGTCATGGGCTGTTTTAAACAGATGCAAAGCGAGGCCACCTCTCCACTCTGTGAGCACTGCCTTCGTCAATATATATGCCAGATGCAGTACGCTTGAGAAAGCACAAGAAGTGCTGACGGATCTTCCTGTCCGGAATGTTGTCCCTTGGAATGCACCAAAATGTGGGATGTGCGCAATAAGAGCAGGGCCACAAAGCTGTAGGCTATTTTTAGCAAATGCAAAGCAATCTCTCTCTATATCCTCGTGTAAGGATCACTTGAAACGGCGTCTCTTGGAATGCACTGCTTGTAGGATATGCACAACAAGAGCAGGGCCAGAAAGCTCTAGGCCTTTTTCAATTTCCTATCTCAGAGCGTAGGCTCTTGAAATGCATTGATTGCAGGGTTTGTCCCACAGCAGATGCGAAGCGAGGTCCTCTCTCCAAATGCGATCACCTACGCACGCATCTTGAAGGCATGTGCCTCTAAGAAAGATGTTGATATGGGCACAGAAAATCACAATTATATTGTCAGTCAAAGTTTATTAAAAAAAGATGTGCTTGGCACATGGTATCAAAATTCATGATGTGATTGCTAGGCAGGGGCTATTGATTGCAAGATATGTGCAACATGGATATGGCAAAAAAAATATGATCTTCTTTTACGAGAGGCGAAGTGAGGGATGCTCGCCATACAAAGTCTCTTGGAGTTCTCTGATGGCCCTAGGTTGCTTTAAACGAATGCAAAGAGAGGGTTTCTCACATTGACATTATTGATAGCAGATTGGTGGTGAAAAAATATTGTACTTGGCTGTGATTTGGTCTACTTGTATGTCAGATGTGGTTCTCTCATGAAAGAAAAAAGAAATCTTGATGGGCTTTCCCTGCGAAATGTCATCAACTCAAACGCATTGATTGTTGGATATTCCCAACTTCATTGTGCTAGGGTAGCTCACGAAGCAAATGCAAACGGAAGGCTTTTCTCCAAATGCATTATCTATGCTTGCATCTTGAAGGCCAATGGCCTTATGCAAGCCATTGACATGGATGACAAAATCAATGAGAAGATACCTGGTACGGCATCGTTGGTGAAGGATGTCATGCTTGGCCATCCTTGGTTGATATGTGTGGTATTGTCACGAAAGCATAAAAAGATGAAAAGTTCTTGATTGGCATTCTCTCTGGAATGTCATCACCTGCAACGTATGGGGCGCTTATATGCCTGTCGCAAGAAATCTCTTGATTGTTTTTACGGAACCTCTTTCTCCAAATACATTGACCTATGCTTGCACCTTGAAGGCTTGTGGCCTTATGGAATACATTCACATGGGTATTAGAATTCACGATGTGATTGCTAGTCAAGGGTTGTTGGGAGTACTATGTCATGCTTAGCGGTGGTTTGATCAATATGTATAGCAAATATGGTGTCCTCACAATAGCAAAAAAACTTCTTGAAGGACATCCTCCCTGGGATGTCATCTCTTGTAGCAGGTTAAGTGCAAAAGATGTCCAACATTGTTGATGTAAGGAAGTGCATCGATGATAGACATTCAATCGTGTGGTGAGTAAGCAGTATCATTTTTTTATTCTTGACACTGAGAACGTGGGAATGGCACATTTCCTCGTATTATAAAAATTGGGAAGGACTGTGCAAACTCCCCCATGCAGGAGACTTGCATGTTTTCTTTTCTTTGAAACAACAAACAATTAATAACATTGACATCTTGTATGATCGCAAACATTGAGCTTGACAAGACTCTAACCCTCCTTGTGGTTTTTTGTGAGATACCCCTCTGAAGCACTACGATCAGTATCGATTTTTAAGAGGTGCACCTCTGAACCACGATGATCAGTATCCCAAACACGCTTTCAGGTAAAAATATCTAACGTGCTTTGATGAAAAATCTCTCTCTCTTGCTCTCTATTTTCTCAAAAAAATTGTAACATCCTTTGATGGAAATTTTCTCTCTTTAATTGCACTCACCTACGCTTCCACCTCGAAGGCTTGTGGCCTTATATGAGATCTTCAAACACAATTCATTTTCTCAGTTTCTGACTAACAACATCTAGGCAACAAGCAACATTTGGAGCACAAGTCAAGTAAATGAATTGTGTCAACGAAGCATTGAGATGTTTTTAGCAGATGCGAAGGAAAGGCCTTCCTTCAAATGCAATTACCTATGCAATTAGGGACTATTGTGGGGCTGTTGCAGAAACATTTTGTGCTTGGCAATGTGGCAAGCTTGATGAGTCCAAAACACTACTTGACAACATGGACTATGGTGTTAGCAGGTTATGCACATGAAGGGCGAGATTGATTCGTTCTAAGTTGTCTTGAGTAGATGTAATGTCAGGGTGTTTCGCTAAATGCAGTGACGTACGTTTGCACATTGAAAGCTTGTGCCACAAGCAAAGCTATTGATAGGGGTAAGTAGAATCATGATGAGATTCTAAGGCAGGGGTTTTTGAAAAGCCATATCATGCTAGGTGGGGTGGTGTGCTCTTGGACATGTAAATCTGAAACGTCATCTCTTGGAACAGGTTGATTGTAGGATGCCTATTATGGCTGTGACAAGGAAACACTCTACTGCTTTTACTAGTGGATGCGAAAGGAAGAGCTCTCTTCAAATTCAAATCACCTATACTTGCACCTTTCAACCTTGTGGCCTTACTTACGCAAGATGTCATCATGGGTGATAGAATTTACAACGAGATTGCCAGTCAAGGTCTGCTGGAGAAAGATGGCATGCTTAGTAGTGCTTTAGTTGATATGTATGCCAAATGTGGTGTCATCATGGAAACATGAAAAATTCTTGATTGGTATCCTCTCCGTAATGTCACTTGGAGCGTGTTGATGCGGGATATTGGATGCAAAGGAAAGGCCTCCCTCAAGAAATCACTAGGCTTACGCAAGATCTTTAATTGGGGCTGAAAATCCACAATGAAATTGCTAGTCAAGGGATATTGAAGAAACACGTTGTGCTTGGAAATGCAAATGTGGTGCGCTTATAAAATCACATAAATTTCTTGATGAGCAAGGAAACTTTGTGTTTCTTTCATTGGTGGATGCGACAAAGGGAGGAGCTCTCTCCAAATGCAAATCACCTATGCTTGCACCTTTCAACCTTGTGGCCTTACTTACACAAGACATCAACATGGGTGAGAAAATTCACCGACGAGATCTCCAATCAAGGTCTATTGAAGAAAGATGGCATGCTTGATAGTGCTTTAGTTTATATGTATGCCAAATGTGGTGCCATGAGGGAATCATGAAAAAGGCTTGATTGGCATCCTCTCGGTGGTGTCACTTAATTCATGGAGTTGTCAAAATAGGACTATGTCAACTCAAGGTAATAGGATTTGTGGAAAACAAAGCACAAGCTCTCTCTCTCTCTCTCTCTCTCTCTCTCTCTCTAGTTTTCTCTTGTAGGTTCTTGTTTTCTCTTACCCTCGGACTCACTTCAATTCAATACAAATTCGGCTAACGAAGCACTCTAGTTATCTCTAGTTAGAAGGAAAGTTTTTGCAAGCCCTCATGTTATGTTTGCAAAAAGGATAGCGTATTTTTGCTTGGCTAAAGTTTCTAAACTTTGGCTATGTCTTCTGAGCTTGCCTTGAAGAAACCCGCTAAATTTCTATAGTTGTGAATGTAATAACCACAAAACTCTTCAAATTGCAGGCACAGCTTTTGTGCGACGTTTGGCCCTACGCGCATGGTGGTTCCTATGAATTTCTTTGCATGTAAATCCCAAAGTGACAAGTCCCAATGTTTGCACATGGGACTGGAAGGCGATCTGGTTTCTCCTACTCTTTGTGTAGCTTTTCTTGATACCAAAACTAGCATATTATCGTTTTTGTTCATCATGTTTGGGGTGCTATGTTGGTGGCCATGTAGGAAAATATTGACATTGATTTCTTTGAGCCCTACTTCCCATTCTTTGTTTAGGTGAGCAAGGGTTTGAAGAGCCACATTCAAAATGCCATAAACTTGTTTATCCTAACTGGTGTTGTTTCTTTTCTTTCATAAACATAGGTTTTTGAAGAGTCTAATTGTTTTCCAAGGGGTGTCACTATATCTTATCTCTAAGAGTCGAGATGGAGTTCACATTGTTAACTGCTCACTTCAGCTCACCTACCCATTTGCTCCATTCAAGGTGTGTCCCACACTGATTGTTTTCTTCCAACTCTACCTTGCATGTAACACTCGTTCAACTAATTTTTACCATCATTGATCAAGTTATGTTCTTTGCTAACATTAGTGGGAGATTAGGATGATGAGTGTAAGGGCACAATGCCAATATACAAGGTGCGCACGTGTGTGCGTGCACACACACACACACACAAAGTGGCACTAGAATTCAATCATGCACCTGCATGTATGTAATACTACTTACACCAACAAGAATTTTTTTGATGCCTCATTCAGCTCTATGAAATGTTGCAAACTACTCCTAAATCCATCGTAGAATATTTTCATCCATATGAGGGCATTATATAACATTTTACATCTTTTTTTGTTATATACGTAATTCTCGTCCTCGCGTCTACCAAGTAATCGTTCACCCCCTCTCTCAGACTCTCAGACTCTTAGTACTCTTAGTCTCTTCATTCAATCATTATGTTTCGGCTATCACTTACAAGTCACAACGTTTCTCTAGAGACTCATCACACCAATCTATGCACATTGCACTCTAAGAATGATCGCGACTTGATTGACGACTCGCAAGCGGCAAAGTACACGTTGATAGGACTACCATACCTACTAAGGCAGAGGCAATGGTAATCCCCTAGTCTATATTCAATGTGATATTGTCGTTTCCTTTTATACTAGTAGGAACAGTGCAATCTTTTTGGGTACACCGGTTTTGTCTTTGTCTAGCTACGATCAAGCGTGTTGCAATTGCATGTTAAGGTTGCTTACTTTCTTAGCCTTGATATTTGTGAAACTGTATTCTCCTAGTAGGTGCAATGCAAGCTACTGAGAAAGCAATACCAAAGAAGAGGGGCCTACTTCCAAACCTATTCCTGAAGAAGTCATGGAAGAGATGCCAAAGGATAAGAATCAAGGTAAACCTAGGGGATCTTCATGTAAATGGAAAATTAGATGTTGAACTAGTGTGAGAAACCCGAGAACTACCATGTTGGATTCTCTACCCTACCACCCATAACATAGCCCTTGGCCCTCCAAAGTTAGAATCCGCTATCCACAACTAGAGGTCAGCCCTTGGCCTGTCCGTGACCCCCCTTAGGTTTGCCCTTGGCATTACATTACTCCCCCCTTGGAGGAGCATCTTTATCCTTGAAAACAAAAGTGGTTGTATCTTATTAAGGACACTAATATTTTCCACAGTTGCATCCTTCATGGATCCAGTTGTTCGTTTGATTGGAACATGGTTCAGTAGGATGCATTCAGTACACTAAGACAAAGAGAAGTTCCTTACACACAATTATGGTCTATTTGATATAGAAAACCCCAAATCTGTGTGTTCCATTGCATCAAAAGTAAATACATGGGGGGGGGGGGGGGGGGGGGGGGGATACATCATGGGTGAGGTGGATGAAGGAAGGGCGGTGGGGGGGCATATGCTCCGGGAAGAAACAAAGGTCGTGCCAACGGGGGCAGTGCACCAAATGGTGGGGGAACTCCTCCAAATGCAAAGGGTACAAACCATATGTGGGGAGGGCTGTAGGTAGTGAAAGAGGCAATGGATCAACTTCAGTTGGGGCCTCAAATGTGAAGACACTAAATGCACTGGGGGATGGTCCAGTTGCATGCCATGCCAACACTGGGGCCGTGAAAATACTATGTCGAGCTACTATTGCCCCCCCAACTGCTGAGTGGTGTTGGCAAAGGTGGCTCTAGTGGATGAATCTGCACTATCACTTGCTTCGGATCCTCAATTACATGAACTCTGTCACTCCTACAAAACATCAATGTCGAGCCTAAATCGGAAGGTAGGCGCTGAGCCGGCCCTAGACAAGCACTGAAAACTGACCAATCCTTCTCACAACTGATGCAATGCGTGCGTAGTAGTAAACATTGTGCTGCCAATGTAGCTACTCCTGCAAAATAGTCCAACACAGCATTTCCCATGTTTGTGAAGGTACCTAGTAGCCACCTACAAAGCAACAAAAATCCTTAGATTTGTTATACCTCTAATTTTTTAGGAACATGAAGTAAAAACATCCAATAAGTTTTTAGCACCTGGCAAACACTGGACTCCTCTCAACACCTCTACAATAAGGCATGCCCATACGATCAAGTGTCCATTGTGTGGGATATGTACCTGGTAGCTTCTCCAACAACATGTCATTATCTGCAGAGAAGCCATGTACATTTGCTGCAATCTCTCCATCCGCTCGATCATACCTTGAAAGCCGACACCCACCGGTTCTAGGGGGTGAAAAAATGACTAGCAACAAAGTACCAAACCTACGAATAACATTAATAAGTAGATATTTTGAAATGTGAACACCAAAGATACTTATCAATATTTTAAAAAAAACTACATACCCCCTCTACATAGTCCTGAACAGTCGTGTAGCTAGACTCCGGCAGCCGTATGTACAATATCCTCAACAACTGAAAATGAGCTTCCTCTGCCTTCAAAGCGACAATGGACAAATGTTTTGCACGACATGTCGCCACAACCATGCCATCAACCAAAAGAAACTCGGTTGCGAGAAGGAATGCGGCATCCACAAGCTCGCTATCCCATTGGTTCCATAAAGGAACTCCACCGGTGCTAGTTTCATGTGGCCTAGTGTGTAAGGGAAAGGTCATGTACATCAAACGTACGCCACCCAATCTCAAGTTGGGGTTCATCTTCCCTGTTTCTGCTAAAGAGCCCAAGAATCTACCACTATAAGAGGAGTTGTCTATAACCGCTAACATTGCCCCGAAAAAACAAAGGAAAATGGAGAGAGAAAGATTTGTGTGGGCGGCAATAACCACGACTATGAACGCGGTAGTGGTTTATCAGCAATAAGCGTGGTAATAGTCGCAGCAATATACCCGCTGCTATTACCATGACCTTTGCCGTTGTTATTACCACGTATATTATCGCTAAACGCCAATTCAAAAATAAAGGTGCTCATTTGGGCCACCCAAATTTTGGTGGCTCAAATGAGCACCTTTATTTTTTACCTGCATAAAATAATAAGACATCAATTGTTTTTTGGAAGAGTATAAAAAATACCAAAGAACTGAAATTGAATTTACTTTACCTTGACAATTAAAAATGTAGAAGATCAACTATTTAAAAAAGTTACAATAAAAAGTAACTAGTTATATATATATTGTGCCACTGTGGGACTTTACGAAATTTTTGACAAAACATTTTTTTATCTAATCCTCGTCGTCGTCCAGAGGCACGTATGTTGGATCACTTTGACTCTACATAAACCCAAACCAAATTAAACAATTATCCACAGCTTAAAACAATTGATACAAAATTACTTGTTTAAACTTACCGCTTGTAGTGGTCCAACCGCCGCGTCGAATTGCTCGCGAGAGATGTGGTTGTTTTCAAACAACCATCACCAAGTATCAAATTCTGTATGTTGCTCCCGATACTTGACCATCTCTCTGGTTGGTCAAGACAGAGTGACATTTTCCTAAGTTAGCAATAACAATACCAAATTATCAACTACAATCTTTATAATCAACGATCGATGTTATATTCCAATAATCCTACATATTTATCCTTCCAAGCTCCCTTGCCTCCTGAGCCATAGTGCGTGGGAGTTTGTCTTGTGCGGGCCTCGTGTTGTTGTCTATATGATGAGCCCATCGCAGCTTGATCGCTCTTCTCTTGAATTGCCCACTTCCACTCCGCATCTGCCATGTTGCCACCGCGGTAACTCCTGTCTGGATATCTGACCTGGTTGGCTGTTGCGCGCCGCACATTGGACTGCTTGTTTTTTAAAAATGTTTTTATGCAGCCCTCCAACCATTGTTGTGAAAAACGTTGACCGGGGCATTTGGAAATCTAGCTAACAGAGCGTCCTCAATGTACTGTGCATGATTGGGCAGTTGGTCTTTGAACTTTATAAAACAATTCTTATACGTTGAATGTATAAGAATTTGTAGATGGCGTCGAAATGCCCTGCCCTGTGCTGTTCCAAAATCAACCTCCCCCCCATATTTAACCCTGTAGTAGCACCCATTTGTGTCTAGCACGAGTGCGTCAATATCCTTGTCCTCTGCGTCAGGGGCGGCACGCTCTGAAAGTGGGGACTCTGTTCCCCCACCACTACCAAAACATGCAAAACCACAAGATCCACCACCGCTTCGTCTCTCATGGTGCTCGCTACCCTGAGACGAGCGTTGACGCGCGCTGCCAGAGGAAGTCCGTCGACGATGTTCTGGCGAAGCCGTAGTGGAATGGAGTGGC
Source organism: Adiantum capillus-veneris (assembly GCF_014529385.1). Lineage (NCBI taxonomy): Eukaryota > Viridiplantae > Streptophyta > Polypodiopsida > Polypodiales > Pteridaceae > Adiantum > Adiantum capillus-veneris. The sequence goes on from NC_140939.1 coordinate 154,842,644, forward strand.
ATAGGACCCTGTGATGCCATGGGAGTAGGATCTTGCGATGCAAGGGGAGTAGGACCCTGCGATGGAATAGAAGTAGGACGATAGGAAGGGAGAGTAGAGGGAGGTGTCGTCGGTGCGAGGCTCTGTAGGTAAGGAGTCCCTCCCTGACTCCCCCATGGTGTAGTCTACGAAGAAATGCCGTAGGTCGCAAGCTGCTGGGCGAAGTGTAGCGGCCAAACAAATCCTCCGTCGAACGGAGGGACTGCTCTCATAAAGAGATAGCCCGCTATAAGTCAGGATCTACGACCGGTGGAGGAATCTGAGAAGGGTAGGTGTAGGATGGCCATGCCTGCAAATAACAAAAAAAAAACATATGACACTCATGGTTTATGGTTAACTACGTAGAAACATTATTTATTTATTTGCTTGTTCTCATCGACTCAAGACTCGGGTCCACTGGAGGCGATGTCTACCCCGGGTGGGAGCCTACTTCAGATGTGAACCAACCAAAAGAAGAGCCAGCTAGCTGCTCCTCACCAGTTGGTCTGTCGTCTGACATCTACATTACAAAGAGCAATATAAGATTAAGCTTTCCACCCTACTCACTCATCTAAATATACGTACACAAGTATATTACCACACAAACACGTAGATACATATACATACTAGTAGACTTAAGTAGAGGCTAGTAGTGCCAAAGGTCAACTGCACCTCTTTAGATATCATCGCAGTCTCAACCATGGTAAAATCAAAGGTACGTTGCGATAATTCATGCATGAGTGGATCAATGACCGCAATGCCACGATTAAAAAAGGACTATACCCAAGAGGAAGCGTTTAACCTTCGGATGTTATGCTCCCATACTTAGTGCCTACATACATGCATAAACAAATATTTATATTCACACATATATATGTTAAGGTTGTAAATGTAGCCATCGTTTTGTGTTGGCTGCACCTAAATTCAATGTCTAAGTGATCAATTGATCGTAACATTACAATTCTCTCCCAGAGAATATATATATTAGCACACAAACACGTAGATGCATACACATACTAGTAGACCTAAGTAGAGGCTAGTAGTGCCAAAGGTCAACTTCACCTCTTTAGATATCATCGCAGTCTCAACCGTGGTAAAACCAAAGGTACATTACGGTAATCCATGTATGAGTGGATCAATGACCGCAAAGCCACGATTTAAAAAGGACTATACCCAAGAGGAAGCGTCTAACCTTCGGATGCGATGCTCCCGTACTTAGTGCCTACATACATGCATAAACAGATATATATGTACACACATATATATGTTAAGGTTGTAAATGTAGCCATCGTTTTGTGTTGGCTGCACCTAAATTCAACATCTAAGTGATCAATTGATCGTAACATTACAATTCTAATGTAATGCAATAAGTAATTCTATTTCTCTCGCTGAGTCTCTCTCTCTCCATCCCAAAGTCATGTCTGCGCCTCCATGTAAAGCAAGCACTCTCAGAGATGAGAAGCCAAACATGGACAACATCTTCTGCCGAGGCATGGAGGTCTCGGCTAAGGTCATGGTGGCTTTGGACTTGAGCACCACTTTTTCGGGCTTCGCGTACGTCCACAAGAGCGACCCCAGGGACATCCACCATGTCCTAGAATGGCCTCACAAACTGAGGCAGCCGCTTCATCCCGTTATTGCAAAACATAGATCAGCATGTTTTACAAGTGGAACCCATTGTCTTCTACCTACACCCTCCAAGCTTGGGGATGGGCTGCCCTTCGCTTTCTCTCTCTCTATCTCTTTCTCTACCTCTTTCCCTCTATCTCTCTCTTTCTCTACCTCTTTCCCTCTCTCCCTCTCTTTCTCTATCTCTCTTTCTTTCTCTCCCTCTCTTTCTCTCTATCTCTATTCCTCTCTTTCTCTCCCTCTCTATCTACTCTCTCTCTTTCCCTATCCCTATTTCCCTCTATCTCTCTCTTTCTCTCCCTCTTTCCCTCTCTCCCTCTCTTTTTCTCTGCCTCTTTCCATCTATCTCTCTCTTTCTCTCCCTCTTTCCCTCTCTCACTCTATCTCTCCCTCTAACTCTCTCTCTTTCTTTCTCCCTCTCTTTCTCTCCCTCTTTACCTCTATCTCTCTCTTTCTCTCCCTCTATCTCTCTCTCTCTCTCTTTCCCTCTCTCCCTGTCTACCTACTCTCTCTCTTTCCCTATCCCTATTTCCCACTATCTCTCTCTTTCTCTCCCTCTATCTACTCTCTCTCTACCTCTCTCTTTCTCTCCCTCTATGCCTATCCCTATCTCTTTCCCTCTCTCTCTCTCTTTCCCTATCCCTATTTCCCTCTATCTCCCTCTTTCTCTCTCTCTTTCCCTATCCCTATTTCCCTCTATCTCTCTCTTTCTCTCCCTCTATCTACTCTCTCTCTCTCTTTCCCTCTCTCCCTCTCTATCTACCTCCCTCTTTCTCTCCCTATTTCTATCTCCCTATCTCTCTCCCTCTTTCCCTAACATGGCCTCCCTCTATCCCTATCCCTCCCTCTCTCTCTCTCTCTCTCTCTCTCTCTCTCTCTCTCTCTCTCTCTCTCTCTCTATCCCTCTTTCTCTCTCACTCTCTCCCTCTCTCTTTATCTAACATTTCTCTCCATCTCTTTAAATCTCTCTCTCTCTCTCTCTCTCTCTCTCTCTCTCTCTCTCTCTCTCTCTCTCTCTGTGTCATTAATTCTCTCTCTTTATTTATCTACCACTATCTCTCTTTCTCTCTCACTCTCTTTATCTATTTCTCTCTCTCTATCTAACATTTCTCTCCCTCTTTATCTATTTCTTTCTCTTTATCTAACATTTATCTCTCTTTATCAAACATTTCTCTCCCTCTCTCACTCTCTTTATCTATTTCCCTCCCTCTCTTTAAATCTCTCTCTCTCTCTCTCTCTCTCTCTCTCTCTCTCTCTCTCTCTCTCTTCATTTATCTCTTTCTCTCTCTCTATTTCATCTAACACTATCCAAACAATCATTTTCAAAACGTGCGAGACAAATCAATCATTTTCAAACGTGCGAGCAAAACAACCATTTCAAACAAGCCGTGGGAAACAACCATTTCCTAATGAACGAGGTATGTTATAATGGATTCTCTATTTATTTATTTTTATGTGTGTGTGTGTGTGTGTGTGTAGTAGAAAACAAAAGGGGAAGAGGAGGATGTGCTTTTGTGTTTATCTCTTCTTTGTAGCACGGTTGAGCTTCGGATAGGTTGAGCGTCCAAAGAAGATGGCGGAATATCCCCTTACCAAAACTTGCATGAACGCTCTTCGACGAAACTTGAGAAGCTTGGAGAAGGAGAGAGGGGAAAGGGAGAGGTGGGGGGGGGGAGGCTTGTTGAAGGAGAGAGAGGGTAGGGAGATGGGGGTGGGGGTGGGGGTGGGGGAGGGGAGGGGGGGAAGCTTGGGAGCGATGGCAGAGAGCAAGAACACAAGGTATGCTGCAAAAATGCGGCATACTCTGCCTTCTTTCCTTTTTTAAGCACCAGTTATTACCGCGGCTATTACCGTGCTACTTACCGCCCATATTACTGCGGCCAGTCATTTCAAACGGATACATGCAAATCCGAGGTTGCAGGGGCGGGGGGGTACAAACCACCCCCCCTACCCTTAGTTATACATTATTTCATTTTTAGCCTTTTGAGTTTTTTTATGAAGATTTTTATTTTTTTATGGATACTTTATTTTGTAGTACTTTTAAATGTTTATTAATTAAATTTTTTTAAATCTCTTTTAGCTAAAAAATAATTTTAACACTCATTGTCATTTATTCCCTTTGACTTTAACTATATGTAATTTTTCTAATGGAATTAAGTGTTTTTCTAATTATTTATTTTTTAGGACACGTGACTAAATAAACAACCTTTCGCGCGTGTAGGACATCGACTGGGATGATCGTGGTCCTCTTGGAGGCCGAGAGCAAGATCGTTGGCTCAAGGAAAAACTACCTTGTCCTTGCGCCAAATGCAAAAGGGCAATTCCTTCCTTGCGGCGTGTTGCTTTGGAGCACGTGGAGAACGAAGGGCTTTGGCATCCTCGAAAAAATGCTCGGAGAGATGATAGCACGACTCACCCATCGCTTGAGGAGGTGCCCCATTGGTCTGTGTTCGATGGTGGTGCACTGGCGTGCAAGGCCGAATGGAAGAGGCAAGAGCGACTGGGCAATTTGGGTGCACCGCATGGTGATCCTACCGTTGGCTCTACGTCGACAGCTCCTACGGCGTCTTCATTGCACTTTGAGGTAGAGGATGAGTACATGTTCGACATCTGTGATGTGTTACTAGCTCATGAGCGTAACGTGTGCGAAGAAGATTGTCATCCCTGCACTCATTAGGAAGAGAATGGGGTCTAGGAGGCCTCTTTATTTGGTAGTTTAAGGAATTCAAACCTTTTGTATTAAGAAAGTAATCAAAGGATAACTTTGGATTCAAACAGGGACAACGGCTAGTTTATTTGAATTCAAAGCTTCCCCCCAAAATGGAATTTAAAATCTAGCGGGTAAAACTATATCATGTAGCATATCTATGGAAAGATCTCGATGCATAGATTGTAGATCTATGATCTCCGCTCAAATCGAAGATCATATGTGGGAGTTATGGAAGGCTGAAAATCCTAAAATTGTCCACCTCCTTTTTGGGGAAAAAAGTGCATCATTTGACCACTCTTACACATCTCTTACACACCCACCATTCTTGCACACATGGCGTATACCTATTCGTCAAAATGTTAATCACCTCCATAAGCTCATGGCAAATAAAGAGACCCTCCTACACCCCATCCTCTTCCTAATTTGAAACGGGCTGCCGAAACGGAGGATAGATTGATGACGAGTGCCTGAACACCTCTTTACAACGGTGCACGGTACTCGGTGCTCCGAGCATCGTTGGAAGTACTCAACTTGCAAGAAAAATTCGGTTGGAGTAATGCAAGTGTCGATGCACTACTTCTGTAAGTATGGAATGTGGATTTTATATACTCTCTCCCTCTCTCCGTATGGTGTCATCTTCTAGGAATTATACTAATACGCATGTTTGTTGTAGTTTGATGGGCAAAATGTTGCCAGCTAATCACCACATGCCTCCGGATCATCGACAAGCTAGATCGTATGTCACTGCACTTGGAATGGAGTATGAGCGCATCCATGCGTGCGTCAACGATTGCATGCTATACCGCAATGAGCATGCACATGCTACCTCATGTCCGGTGTGCGGGGAGGCACGATATAAGACAGGTGTGAGCGGGACACACCTACCCCGCAAGGTATTAAGACATTTTTCATTAATTCCTTGCATCCAAACATGTTTAAAAGCAGGTCTACCGTGGAGCTTCTCGCGTGGCACGCAAACCATCGCTCAAATGATGGAATGATGCGTGTCCCTGCCGATTCACCTGCATGGAGGCACATCAAAACTCAATGGCCAGAGTTTGGGTTGGAGCCTTGACAGTTGATGGTGTCAACCCCTTCGGCACTAAGTCTACTTCATGGAGCACTTGGCCTGTGGTGATCGTCAACTACAATATTCCACCATGGGAGACCAAGAAGGGCAATATACTTCTTTCCTTGCTTGTGCCACGGAAGTACAAAGTGTCAAATATTGGCATTTACCTCGAGCCCCTCATCGAGGAGTTGGAGGAGTCATGGAGAGGCATTCCTATTGTCGATGTCTCACTTGCAAAGGGGGGGATAGAGGCTCAAGTGAGGGGAATCCTTATGTGGACTATGCATGACTATCCTTATGTGGACTATGCATGACTATCTTAGGCTTGGAGAGATTTCTGGTAACCCCCTGTCCTCTATCTCTCTTTCCCTCATTCCCTCTCCCCTTTAGCTCCCTTTATCTCACTTTAGTTCACTCATCTCTCTAACCATATGATATGTATGCAGGGTTGTCCACATCGGGCCACAATGTATGTCCTACTTGAGGGCCATCGTTGGTGACGGAGAGGCCAGATTCCTTGCACAAGGTAATCTATCCAAACAACCCCAAGGGCATATCAAGCACAAGGCTCCAACAAATGGGAAGGCTCCTCTAAAGCTCACAATGGCAGATTGGGCAACCATTTGGGAGGAACACCACAACAACAATCTGGCTCCGTGTCCTCCACCAAAAGGTATGTCAAGGTATTCCATATTTTTAAGGCTTCCATATTGGAAGGACTTAAAAATACAACACCTCTTGCCAAACACTATGGGACCACATTATTGGCAAGAAGGGCTCTTTGGGTGCGAGGGAGGATTTGAGGTTTTTAAAACGTCTCCCTGCCTCTGCCACTCCACGGCGTGCCCCAAATGGAAAGATTGTGCTTCCTAAAGCACCATGGATGCTAGCAAAAGAAGAATTAGACAAGGGAAAGGGTACCATCGTCTCTATTCGCACACCAACAGGATTTATGAGGTCGCTAAAGGGAGCTTTCACAAAAGCGAAGAAGGGTGGAAGCGTTCAATTGTATGGGTTGAAGTCCCACGATTGGCACAAGATGCTTCGGGTAATCTTCATACTCCCTATTCTATCTATAGCTTGTGTGTATGACTATCACTCACTTTCCCTTTTCCTGATTTACATTGTAGTTCATTCTGCCGGTGAGTATGTGTATATGTCGGGAAAAGAAAGTCAGGGACGCTATTTTCAAATTCGGAGAGCTAGTAAGGTACACCACAAGACTCCACTCAACTACACCTTTTTTATATACACAATAATTTCAACTAGCACTTAGTGTATCCTTGTGTGTTTTCTTGCAGATTTGTGAGCTCCAAGGAAATCAAAATAGATGCTATCCCTGCTGCTTAAACACTTGCAATAGAAATTGTGTGTGCCATTGAAGATGCATTTCCTCGATCGGTCCTTCTTAGTCAAATTCACCTCTTGGTTCACGTGGTGGAGGAGATAGCTATATAGTGCACGCACGATGGATATTCTTCTTAGAGAGGTTTTTACAGACTCTCAAAGATTTTGTGCGGCTACAGTCTCAACCAGAGGCATGTATGGCCGAAGGGTGGATTGTTCAAGAGGCATTTGTTTACATATCAGAGTATTTGGCACAAGTTGATCCTTCAATGCTTCGCATGTGGTCAGACAAGGAAGATCAAGGATGACTTCATACTTGACAAGTGGAAAGGGGAAACTACTTAACATGGATATGAATCTATCCCGAGTGGTCGATAACTTTTGCATTCTCAATGCAAAGATTATGACCAAGTGGGTGGACTTGTGGACAGTGGCAAAGTCCAGGCGTTTGCAAGAGAGGGAAGCATGGAAACAAGCTCATGGAGGAAGGAGGGCACCCCCAGTGCCTAGACACCTTGCATGTTTTCCAGATCTCATTAGTGCAGAGTGGATTCATGAGAGAATGACCGAGGCAAAAGCGCGCGGAGAAGACATCACCAACAAAGAATGGAAGTATGCACGGGGTTGTGTACCAAAGGTAGAGTACTCATAAACCTAAACCATATTGTCTCGCTATTTCAAGTTTTTATCTTTAATATGTTTTTAATAAATTAATATAATTTTCTATTTTGTAGTGCCTTTCCTTTAACTCTATGTGGTCAAACGTACGCGCCACATTGACGAGCATAGAACCACCATGGATTGTGCCATCATGGGCAACTCTGACACATAAGGTGATGAAGCCAAGTACTACAGAACTATTGAAAGGATACTAAATGTTAATTTTAGAACCTTTCATAGCTTCATCTTCGAGTGCAAGTGGTTTGCAAATGTGTCTAGACGACATGAGAATGACCTCTTCATGGTGGACTCTAGTGTGCATCACACAGGGAGGTATGACAATTTAGTTTTATCGCGCAATTGTGAGCAGGTGAGTGACATGTACCTCTTTTATTTTTATTTACTTGCTGTAGTGTTAGTTATACCAATGTTACTCACTTTGAGCTTCTATTTTATAGGTCATCTATATCCCAGTAATCCACCAACCAAAACTTTGGTGCGTAATTCCCGTAACACCTCGCGGAAGAACCATTTTTTTCACTAATGAAGTGGAGACTATCTTTGACCCTCTTCCACCTTCGACTTTGGATGAGGTGGAAATAGAGGAGAGGGAGGTGGATGAATCAAGGCCGGCGGCAGCAAGTCTTAGCGAGGATGATTGTCATGATGATGAAGATGATGAGATAGAGGATGACGAACTCAAAGATGATGAAGCTGGCAATGCATCCACAAACGACAATTCCGTTTCTCTCTTTATTGATTTTGAAGCCATGGGCTTAGAATTGGATGATGCTTCATGTAGAGATCTTTTGGAAGATGATTCATAAACACTTTGCAGTTATGAAGTTTTTTGATCGTGTAATCCATTCACCTCTCTCTCCCTCCTCTTCCTCTCTTTAGATTTGAGAATATGCTCAATTATGTTAATCAATTGACAATGATTGTTTTAGTTGTAACCAAGGGTAGCCTTAGGCTGGGTTCAGACGAGGCTGGAGGAAGAAAGGCTTTCTGGAGGTCTACTGCCTCATCTGAACGGTGTTGGAGGAAGAAGAGCGAAAAACAAAGAGAGGTGGAGAGAGGCCCGCAGCTCTTCCGAGGGGGGGGGAGGGGGGGGGATGCCGGAAGAAAAATGGTGGGCCCTGAGGAAGATGATCCTGCTACATAAAATAGGCTTTTGCCACCCGATTACTGAGGCGGTCCGGGGCGGGCAACAAGAAGAGTGGCCTCTAGACACCCTTCAAGGCTCCCGTGCTGCTCAATGGGGCTGGGGCACAACACAACACAAACCAAAACAACAAACCCACCGCCAAATCCCAACTACACAAGGGGCACCACCTAGTTTAAGAGCGAACTAGGACGCAAAAGAGGGGAATAGTTAGAGCAACCCACAAACAAGCAAGGAATTACACTAACCCTAACACCAATGGAATACTCTCACACACAAACACGAGAGAGAGAGATAGAGAGAGAGAGATAGAGAGAGAGAGAGAGATAGAGAGAGAGATAGTGCTCGGGCTGCTTTGAAACGTATCGGCGATGATCAAGCAAACACAACTATATATTTAAGAAAGAGAGAGAAAGGGGGAGGGGGTGCTTGTTGCATTAATACCTTCTTACAAATCTGTCATGACAAATCAAAGTGAGATTAGTACTTGTTCAACATAGCTTGCGTAAATTTCACCACAACACATCACTAGAAAAACCACCCCAATCACTGTCTTAAGGCCAGGGGAGTCCTCTCCACCCTGTCGCCCTCTTACAGTATGTGGGAATTATGGCTAGATTGATGACAACACCAGAGACAAGCTATCAAGAACTTAACAAAAAAAACACCAAGACACTTACGCATCATTGTTGTCCATTACTTCACGTTGGAAGGGAGACAAAGTATCCAAGCTTAGTCCAAATCCACCCTCCTTGATTCAGCGAATGTTGGGCTTACACTAGTAGGAGAAATGATAGATTTCCTACTCTCAATTGAATGATCACTCTCTCTCTTACAATGACATAGATTTCCCTTGCTAATCCCCTATTACACACATGCACATGCATAAAACAATGAGCTTCCACTCAAGAGCTCCTTCTAGAGAGGTTGAGCTTGGCTTCTCAAGCTATAGCATAGTGCTCTTGCTTATGGCTTCCCCCCCTTTATGCTAGCTACACCCTCCTTTTATAGCAATTTTGAAGGCTAGAGTACTCCTCTAACCATGGTTGGGCTAGATTTTCAGCAATTTATCTAATTTCTTTTGCTTGGAATTATCAAGAAGTTGGTGGGGAAAGAGAGAGGAGAGAAATGGAGGTGATAGGACTTTTCATAGTGGGTTAGTGTTAGTAGAGTTAGTATTAATTTACAAATGGAATTGAATATTTACAATGGGAGTATCCATGTAGGATACAAATAAGGAAGAAAAACTCTTAAGAGGTAAGAAAAGGTGGATTTCTTACAAGGTTGATGCTCCAAGTGTCTTGAGTGGAGCCAATTTTGACGCTTGTTGACGGTCCACTAGCTTTGACGGTACATTTTTTCTCCACTCTTGACCTTCCTTGAGAGCCAAGGTAATTGAAGCTGAGTAATCAACCACCATGATGCTGTCTTTTAAGAGAAGAGGCTGAATTTTGTGGTTTTTTGATAGATATGGGTAATTTGGAGGAGGAAAAATGAGACTAGGTGGTCAATTTTGGAATGGAATTGTGTGTGGGAGGTATGAGTTCACCATGGTTTCTCTTATTCTTCAAGGTTGAGGAGAAGGTGAGTAGTGTGCAGAGAGGAGTGGTGAGAGAGATGGGGATGATGAGTGGAGAAGTGTGTGTGAAAGAGGAAAATGATAAAGTGGAAGAGAGAGTGTGGCTGCATAGCATGGGAAAACTGGGGTCCACTAAAAAAATCATAGCTCACAGCTGGTAGCTCCAAAAATCATGAAAAAATTTGGGGTGATTATTCAGAGCGTGGGCTACATTTTCTCTTTTGACCACCGCTCCAAATTCGGAGTGGAGATAGGTGCCAAAATTCTCACCAAAAAGCCTGTTTTTTAGGCCTGCAAAAGTCTTTTAGTGGTCCCCTCCTTTGTTGAATTTGTACAATGCATCCAAAAGTGAGCCCCTCCTTTGTCATATTATAATACAAAGCATTCAAGTTGCCCTTGACCCATGCATGGAGGAGGATTATTGGTGAAATAAGAAATATATACATGGTGGGACTAGTGTATGGACTATTCATGGACTTTAGCTCAATGAGCACATGGTGTTAGAATAATGAGTAAAAATAATAATAAAAATATGGAGGAGTTATGGATATGGAAAGATATTGGAATCATATGATATGGTCCCTCCTTGAATTATTTTGGGTGAAAGAGGAAAATGTATGCAAGTAAATAATATAATAAAAGTAACCAATGAGTAGAAATCAATTTTTTGTTTTCACGAGGGTGAGGGTGAAAATGTGGGAGTGATTTGTATAAGGAAAAATATGAGGTTAGAGTATGTACATATTGGCAAAAAAATAAAATTATGGTGTAAGAGGATGAAAGAAGGTGTACATAGGTTTAATAAAACACACACCTAAGTAGAAATATTTAAATAAAATACCAAAATAATTATAAAAAATCCCTATATTTAGGCCATATATACAATGAAATATTTACACACAAAGAGGCCATAATATACTTTTATTTTTATATTTGTTTTATTTTTTTTGGCTCACCTAGCCCAGTGACTAGCTAGCTGAGGGTTTTTAAGAAGATATGGGAAAAGTCCCGTGACTCACGCACGCCTATGTACAGTGAAATGGTAGGGATAGCTACAGTGTTTGGGTGATTTTGGTAGGGTGAGGTAACTCACTGTGGCAATTACAAAGAGCCAAAAAAACGGCTATCATTACTTAGATGCCCTTGTGGGAAGCATTTCCGCCGCAGCGTCTGAACCAGGCCTTAAATTCCCCAAGCTCCTTCTCCTCCCTCTTTCTCTTTCTCTCTCTCTCTTTCTTTCTCTTCTTTTTTATATTTGAAAATTATATACAATACTCTTTAATTTTTATTGAGAGGAGGGAAACACCAAAATTTGAAAAGGGGGGGGGCGGGGGGGGGGGAGTTAATTCAAAATTTGAAAGTTTAGGCGCTAAATTTGGGCAGCGGATATAAAGACGATAATGAGCGCGGTAATAACAGTGATAATAATAGCAGTAATAACAGCGGATAAAGTTGCAGTAATACTTTAAACACACAAAAAAAACCCCGTCCTCCTCTCTTTTGTTTCTCTCATTGAATTTACACTTTCTCTCTACAAAACATGGTAAAACAGTGCGGTAAACATTTGGAGATTTTCATAGTGTACGTAGTGACTGCATAGAACTGCGCACAATCTTTGTTAGCACTAAAATTGTGGACATAACGATGAAGGAAAAATAGCATGGCTTACCTGTCACTGCACAACACATCAGGAAAAGCTTTTGCCAAGCTCTTGACACTAGCATGCACTGCAAGGTGACGTGGCTCTGCATGCATATCTGTATACTCAACATAAGATCAAACATATCTTGCATGCAATGCTAAAGAGAACAACACAACATAAACCATTTTCACTTACCTAGAGGGTTTTCTCCAACCACTCTGGCCATGTTCGATAGGTCCTCTACAGCCCTGCCTTGTGATGGTGAAGATGGAGGTGACTCCTGGGTGCCCTCTCCTGGTCTTGGAGTGAAGGAAAGTGTTGGTACACTGTGGCTCATAGCACCAAGGCTCTGAGCACTATCGCTAACCTCTACAGAATACTCCTCAACCACATGCTCGCTCTCACTATCACTAGAGGCAACAACTCTCTTCCTTCTCTTTCCACGTTGCCGATCAGCCAAGGGTGCTTGCGGGGCCAATGTGGAGCCAATCTTTGTGTCTTTCTTTGAGGCCGGTTTCTTTGAGTCAGATTTCTTTGAGTTTGGTTTCTTTGAGGTCGGCTTCTTTGTTGTGTTCGGAGAGAGTGCATCCTTTATCACGACAGCTTTCTTCCATGAAGCAGTATGCTCCTCTATTAATTAAAAAATGAAAGCTATTGTGCCCATGTCGTATTGCATGGCAAAGGCAAAATCTACATAGTACAATACCTATGTAAAGAGCTTCCTCAACGGGTGGGTACTCCTTGTCCGGGTAATCCAGCCACCAAGGACACTTGAGCCACGCTCCCTTTAGCCACAAGTCATCTATCCACACGTTCGGATATAAGCCCATCTCCTCTCTCTCCGACCTACACCATGCATCACTGGGGTCGGGAATGGGGAAGAGTAGAGCATCTCTCCACCATCTACAAGACAGCAAATAATGTTTTGTGCCACTATGACAAGATTGGTGTAACCTGCAACATATGTAATGTGTCAAGCAAAGATGTCCAACATGTACAACATGCATCGTGCCGTGCACGCAAAGTGAGGTTGCTCTTCGGGATCTTGTGTGGACTTGATCCCGTGCACTCCACTTCTTGAAGGCTTTGTCAACGTGGTTCCGTCTCTATTTTTGCAATGTGTGTGCGAGTGTGCAACTATGCCTCTCTTCAGCCTTCTCGTGTTGGATGGCAACATATTCTCGCCATCCATTTTCTTGGCCATCTCAAGCACTCTCGTGCAACAAATAATAGGACACAAGTTAAATCACCAAAAAATTGATTCAAAGACATAATTACTTGATCCACCTTTCTAATTTCCACCAATACATGTGATACAAAGCCACTGGATCCATGCCTTCTCGTCAACCCTATGCCATTCTCTTTCAAGATTGCATCACCACCTTGGAGCAAGTCAATTAAGAGGCACTTCCTAGCATAGGAAAAGGGAGTCTTCTTTTTCATTGCGACATAATCAAAAGAGAAAGATATAAAACGACTTTAAAAATATTTACTTACTCTTTTGGGCTAATGCGTGCACGTGCAACCTCTGCCACTCTAGAGGGTGTCATTTTGGTGGTCTTCTCGTCCTAGCCTGTAAATGATATACATTTTTGAAAAAAGTTGTTGCCATTTTTTGGATTTTCAATTGTTGCTATTTCAAGCCCTTTGCACGTGAAATACTCCTCTGTTTGAGATAGCGAAAAAACAATACTTTGTTCGTATGCGTCACGTACAAGTCGTAGTGGAAGCTCCCTTTTGATGGCAACCCTTCAGTTTTACTATTGTACATAGCATCAAACTCTTCCTATGATTTGCCAAGGACACAATCAAAATGTATATAAGAAGAATTCATAATCAAAACACATTCTCATTTAGCATTGCTTTCAAGCATACCTTCCAAATGAGTCAAGCAAGGACAGCCATTGGCAATTTTAGACACTTTGATTTGTTTGGACCCCTAAAGTTCAAAGCCCTCTCTACTGCGAGACGCGCTCTTTCCGAAAGATTTTGCAGGAGTGAAGTTGGGTCCGCCAACCCTAGCTTTCTCATCATGAATATATCATGCGTACTGGTGTGAGGGACTGAAACCCTTGTAGCCGTGCTTAACACTCGGATGTAATACACATTGTCATAAACAATAAGATGCATTTACATTCGCAAAAAACAGTTGAATTTACCTCTTTATCATTCTCAAAACCAATAGAAACTCCGTTGTCTCATGGGGTTGAAAATCATCAAGCACGCACTCCACCCTTGGTGCTTTCTCCATTAGGATGTCGTTCTCGTTCATCCACCGCATCCATGCCTCCAATCTGTGATTTCCGTCCCAAACCACAAAGTACTTCTCGACCATGTGACTAAAGTTCCGGGATTAGACAAAGCTCCTCGTCCAAGTGATATGACATTGCAAGATCTCTCGAAGTGTGACCACAACGAGAAAATTGCTTATGATCATCTCTTGGAATCCGCTTACTTACAATAAATCTTGCCATGGTTGATTGGTAGCTTTTATTTGCAATGGAGATCGACCACATGGTCATCATGCATGCGGATGTGGCGGAGTTCAAAAGAAGCATACATAGAGGTAAGCGCGGAAGTTTGTCATCATAGGGAGCTCTATGACAATCCACTCAACCCAAATAAATATGCTTTTTGAACACATTTCCAAACACTTCATTTCCTATATCTTCTGTTGTGGTAGTAGTTTCCACATGATGGCTTAATTCTCCACTTGATTGTGTTGTTCCACCCACACCGGTTACGACGGACACAATCCAATGTAGAGAGCTTAAGGCTTGAAATTGTTCGCTCTCTTGAGTGCATCGCGGAGGGACTTCATCCACGGCACCATTGTTTTTTGATCAATTTCTTGTTCTCATAGTTTAGATAAAGAATTAGAGAAAATAAATAAAGGTATGGCTTATAAGAAATTGAAGTTAAGAGCTTGGGAGAAAGAAAGTGGGATCAAGGGAAAGCTTGACAGAAAAATTAGTGTAAGATAGGGAAGTAGAGATGAGGAGAAATAGAGAACTTGAAATAAGAAGATATGAAGAACTAAAAGTTGAGAATGATATGCAAAAGAGCTCTTAGAAGCTCTTTATAAAGGTTTCAAATTAAAAAATTATACATTTTTAAATTTTTTAAATATTCGGGATGTGTGTGTGTGTGTGGTAGGTACGTGTGTGTGTGTGTGTGCATGTGTGTGTGTGAGGTAGATGCACGGTGTGTGTGTGTGTGTGTGTATAGTGGATGCGCGTCCACACACACACCGCATGGACATGTGTGTGTATGACACAACACACACACACACCCATGGGGTGGGTGTGATACAACACACACATACGTCCGTGGGGTAAGTGTGACACAACACACACACACACACACACACACCGCGCTGGTGTGTGTGTGGGGCAGGCGAGGACCACACACTGCCACGCGGTGGCGTGTGTCCCCGTGTGGCCCCATGGCGCTTGGCGCATTGGGACATGATCCCCATGCGCCAAGGGTCGTTGGGTGGCGCGTAGCCCTAGGACCACGCATCGCCCATTGGCAATCAACGTGGCCACTAAGCGGCCACGCAAGCCGCCTCGTGGCCACGTGGTTTGCCACGTGTACTGTCGATAGTCGACGATACACGTGGCATACCAGATGACCATCGTGCTGCCACATCGGTGACGCGGTGGCCAAGTGGCATGCCACATTGGAGAGGGGGAATGGGGGAACACGCCCAGCACCAACACAAGGGCCTCTCTATAGCTCAGGGTATCCACAGCACCCCTATCCTCTCGGAAAACACCTTCAAAGAAACACTTTACACTAACAGACCACTGCCTGCCCAATTCTCACTGCTCACACACTCCACAAATCCACCACACAACGCACACCTAATTTGATCCAATTTTGACTTTTATAGGGGGGGTCCTTAATTTTAGAATTTGCATTTTTATTGGTCCATCTGGCATCTTGATTTGGCATTTTTGGGAAGGGGGCACCGCCTTGCTCTAATTGCTCTCTTCTCTCTCTTTTGTTCTTGGGGGGGGGGGCATTAGCGACGTCGCTATTGCCCCCTAGGCATTTTTTATTTTTATTTTTTATCTTTATCTTTATTTTTATTTTTTATCTTTATCTTCTTTTTTTTACCCCTTTTGGGGAGCTTTGCACTGCTCTATGGCCTAACTTTGACTCTTTCTCTCTCTATCCGACTCCTCCTCCACTTCTCCCTCTATTTCTCTCTCCCTCTATTTCTCTTTAGTCCAACTTTCACCTCGTCCGGCCTTGGCTTGTCCGGCCCTTGGTTTTTGCTTTGTACACTTTAGCGGCCTCCGGGCTTCTTCTCTCTCTCCCCTGCTCACTACCCGCGCCGTGGGACCCTCCCTTTTGCACTTGCCCTTGCCTTGGACCCGACTGCTCCTACCTTTCCTTGATCCTTGTGGGGACTACCCTCTTAACCACGCACCGGGGAGGGGGGGTGCAATAGC
This sequence comes from Adiantum capillus-veneris, assembly GCF_014529385.1. Lineage (NCBI taxonomy): Eukaryota > Viridiplantae > Streptophyta > Polypodiopsida > Polypodiales > Pteridaceae > Adiantum > Adiantum capillus-veneris. Next base: position 154,858,926 of record NC_140939.1, read on the forward strand.
GACATCGCTATTGCCCTCTCCCCTTCAACTCTAAAAGGTGGGATCTTCAATGGCCGCGGGCACATGCCCCTCTCAAGAGTTGCCACATCAGCACTGTGCTATCGCCCCTGAGCTGCCTCCCATCCGCTGCTTGCCACCAATACTGGCCAAAAGGCGCCACATTCTTGCCCTGCAAGGCCGCACGCTGCCCCGGCAGCACCAACTCACAGCACCCGTAAGGGCCCACCATAGCCAACAGCTAGGGAGACCTCTCTCCTCCTCTTCACGCCTTTGAGTGGACATGGTCTGGCTCAAATACCCCACAATCAAAATGCCATCGTGCACATGTGGGATTAACCCCATGCCACGTGGCAGCTTCTAGTAAATTGTCCCCAACTTGAAGCTCTAAGTTTTTTTCCCCAAAAAAAATATTCCCACTCTCACCTTCTTCCTCCTACTTGCTTTGCCTGCCATATTCCGGTCCGCGGTCGGATTTCCAAGCCGTAAAGCTCCGCCGGATTCCCACCGTGTCACAGTCCTGGGCCGAGAAAATCTCACCGCCTTCCAATCCTTCTGAGGTTGCTATTTGAGGCCGCCAAAAAAGGGGGAAAATCATCTGCAAACCTTTCACTTCCAAATGCTCCCAACTTCATCTTGTTGTATCTTGCTGACCAAGTGTCTGATTGACGCACCGTCAATTTGTGCTAGCTCCACATGATGCACACTATCACCGAGAAACTCGACGAGGCTAAAAAAAATGCCAGATGGTACATTCTCCAGTGCGGTCAAATGGGCTCAGACCCGGCCCCTGAAAAATATTATGATGGCCTTAACTTGCTAACCAGAGCTCCGATTCGCAATCCGAGAATACAGGCATGCTCTGTAACTCGAGCTCTACACATGTATCCACTGACACCTATCTGGGCCACCTGTCCCCAACTGCCCTGTCCGTCGGGGATCTCCTACAGACTCCAGCTTCAAACTTCAGTATCTTGCATATCGGGGCTCCGTTTGACGAGCCGTCTGGATCGGCTTCTAGAGCACACTGAACACTACATTCCAACCCCCCTTGACTACAATTTGCTGCACTTCATGCACTAAATCCCTCTCAAAATACAGTTTGAGTCGCACACCATTCACCTTGTTCCTAAGAAGCTTTCCATTTGCTCTTACCAGCTGGTAGGTCCCATTCGGAAAGGCCTTCTGCACTTTATATGGACCTGTCCACTTCTTCTTAAATTTGAAATTCTCATACTTCATCACCTAACTGCCTTTTTGCATCTCTCTATCTGGGAAATTTGGTTTGATTTTCCTCACTTGCTTCACCTACTGCTTTATATCTTCCTGTTAAGACAAATCCTTGCCGAGGGCATTCTCCCACAACAGCGAGCCATAAAGCAAGCAAAGTCTCTACAACATTTCAAAGCAAATCTTCAAAGCATCAACATCTAAGTCAAACTTCAAGCATTTTACACTCAAGCTTCAAGAGGAGAGACTTCACTAGTCTCAAGTGTCGAGCATTCAAGAAGAGTTCAACAGGATTTTTCAAGGCAAGCTTAAAAGGAATTAAAAAAAAACATTCAAAGGCCTCAATTTCTTGAGAATTCAAGCAAAGGAGGAAATTTTCTCTCACTAAATTGTTGTAATTCAAAATTAAAAATCTTACACCCATGGCACATTACAAAGCAATGTATGACTACACACCCATCATCATTCAGGATAATCTTTGTGCTTGTAAGGAGTCAAGCCACTGGGATTGGATAATACCCAATCCCAAAGACCGCTCCAAGGCACCATGAGAGAAAAGAGATGGCTTTCTGCAAGGGGAGGAACATTAGCATCAAGTTTTTATTTTGCATTAGTGTTACTTAGCTTTTCATTTTCTTCCAATAAAACTCATAAGCAAGCTACGGCAACAACCACGATAATAACAACACCAAGATGGTGCGGATAGCAAAGTCAGAAGACGAAGAAGTAGGAGTGGAGGAGGACAAACAATGAAGTTGTGGCAATGAAATTTTTTGTAGACTCTTGGACTAGGGTTGTGTGTTGGACTCCTCGATTGGAGTTGTGCTCCTGGATTGGAGTGTTTATTATCAGTTGTCTCTTGGATCGGAGATGGTCCTCTGGATTGGGGATAATGGTCAGCTTGTATTGGCATAGCTATTTTCTATTGTCATAGTCCAAACCCCAAGGGGAGGGTTGTTGGGAATTGTGGGCTTTGTCCTATAATGGTGTGTATCTCCTCTATCCTACTGGGATGCATAGAAGTGGCGTGAAAGGTCATCCATGAGTTTGCAACTTGTATGGGCTGATTTGGAAGCATTATATGATGTCATCAGTGATGCCACATGAGATGCCTTAGCCAGCTCTATACATTGAGCCCTTTGTACACACTTTCAAGTTGAATCAATCAATCTAGTTTTGCATCTACATTCTACTCTATCTTAATTTAGTTTTGCATCTACATTCTACTCTATCTCTATTGTGTAATCAACTTTGTCATTGGCTTGTTAACACCATGAATGCTTCTCTATCTAATCCACCTTGATCCTACAATTTTAAGTACCAAACAATTTCTCACCATTGAAATTGTTCCTGATACTACATGCTCAAAATGGTCAACAAAACGGTTGACCAGCACTTAGGGACTCTATCGTGACACATAATTGAAATACCATATGCCAGTGTCATTCCAAAGACTCATATTCTCCACATGTGGAATATGTCTCAAGCACGGATATCCCGAAAATATGACATCCACAAGCACGAGATGTACTTGTGTAGAGGTAATTGTAACACTCAGCAACATGAGTGAGAGGGACCCTCATAAACTTTGCTCCACACTAGCTAAATTGAACTCAGTGAGTTCCTAGACCATGTTGCACCCCTTGTGACATCATGTGCTAAACAAACCCTACCATGTAGGTCTAAACTGCAGAAATGTATCGAATACACTACTGTCCCAAAATTCTTGTTGTTACATGACCTTGTCATGTGTCTTAAGAGCGAAATGGATGAAAGCATTCTAGCATTTTCATCCAACTTGGAAAACTTACTCAAATCATATACATGAATGAAATGAAACCAAAACATATGTTTGAATTCAGGCCAACTGGCCGGACATCCCACTTACTACTAGCCCATCTACTAACTTAACCATGTATACACTTATTCTTTAATACAAGAGAATAAGGAGCTACAACAGGATAACGTTGTTGTGCGCTCCACCCAAAGCAGGTCTCTCTCTCTCTCTGCTCTCCTACTTGCACTCGCACACGCTTCCCTTGGCACCTTCAACCGGTATGAGAGTAGGGTTCGTGCTTGCCGTTTTCGCGTCCGTGCGTGCGCGCACTTTTAAAAGTGCAAACAGGTTTTCAATTTTGGCATCGGCAAATTCAGCGTTCCGAGAGCGTTAACCGCAAGTGCCCTGCGGTTTTACCCCCCTTTCGAAGTTGTTCATGCAATCGAAAGCTTCATCCGAGCTATGCTTTAGGAGTTGTATTTTTCAACTCCACTTTTGCTACAGCTACAGGTACAGGTATAGGACACAGGTGCAAGTTGTTCAAAGACTATTTTGGGATGGTATATAGCCGTTTTATGGCTATTATGTGCTATTGAGATGGTGTTTATGGGCTGATTATGAGCACTTTTTGGCATCGACATTGTCTCGGGTTTTTTAGGCATCCATCTCTTCACACGTTCTTGCATACATACAGGATATCCAGGTTTCTTACAAGTTGCAGTGTTTAGCATCAGCACAGATTTCAGTGGGAGTATTTGATGCGGATATGCATTGTTTTGGCACTTTTGATAGTGATTGAGCTCTTTTGAGAGCGGTTTTACTCCCCGCAGGGATTTGTTTACTGCTTGCACATTTTGTTTGAGCGCATATACTGCACCTTGCAGTATTGTTGACAGTGGATGTACGTTGAGTTGCGGAAATTGCCATATGTACCTTTTGTGGAGCCGATTTGGCTTGTTTCTGGCATTCTCGACCGTTTCTGAGACTCGATTCGGAGGCCCTTTCTGAGACTGGGCTGGTTTCTTGTCTGCATAACCTTTTGTGAGGGTCGATAGCGTGAGGTTTTCTTGAGCTGGGGGATTCTCGAATGTTGAGATCCTTTCGGTGATACAGGTTGCTAGAGTACCCCTTTTTCGTGGCCTCACCATAGGACATGTATAGAGAGGTCTAGGTACATTTGACGCCGTGTTGGCAGCCTTCGGTCAACTTTTGACTTTTTATGCACAGTTAGTGGTTGATGCGCATGTCTTATGCTCTGAGAGCATTACTTTTTATGCGTTATTGATCTCTTGTGACAGTTTTGGATTGAGATTCTGTTTTTTTTTCTAGGGAAACTCTACCGAATTTTTTACAGAATTACCAGTGTTGATCACCATATTATCTTTAGCTTGCAGCCATGTCATCTAGCGGTGAAAAGGATATTTACAATATCCGAAACTTTGATGGGACAAATTTTGCTATTTGGAAAGAGCATATTCAAGATGTTCTTATACAAAAAGGCCAATTGGATCCTATCATGGAGCACCCAGAGGGCGAGTATACAGATGTTGAGTGGGAGAAACTTGATGCTAAGGCCAAATCTACCCTCCGTTTGCATTTGGCTGAACCTGTGTACTTTACTATAGTTGGAGAAAGGACTGCTAGAGATGTATGGGATAAGTTGTGTTCCAGTTATGAGAACAAAAGTGCCACTAATAAGGTTTTCTTGATGAAGAAGCTGTTTGACCTTCGTATGAAGGAAGAGGGCACTATTTCTACTCACATTAATGAGTTCAATATCATTTTCACTCAGTTGACCACTTACGGTTTGCTCTTCGATGAGGAAATCAAATGTATCTTCTTGCTATGCAATTTACCCTCGTCTTGGGATACGTTCTGTACTGTAATTAGCAACTCAACACCTAGTACCGGTCTAGTGTACAATGACGTCCTTGGGAGTCTGTTTACCGAGGAGATTCGTAGGAAATCTCTCGAAGGCAAGAAGGATGGTGATGCGTATGTTGCTAGTGATAGACAAAGGGGTCGCACTCAAAGTCGTGCCAAAAGCAAGGAACATGGGGGCTCATGCAGTAAGTCATGGGGTTCTATGCGTAATGTCGAGTGCTATCACTGCCATAAAAAAGGGCATGTGAAGAAGGATTGCAGGAAATGGCAACAAAGCAAGAAGGATAAACAATCCGGTGAAACTTCTAAGTCTGATGATTCAAACAAGGGCAAAGAAAATTTAGAGGAGATCAATGTGCTAGAGTCTTCAAATGCTCCTATTGTAAAGACTCTTCCAGCGGTTGTTATGCCACTTACCTCTGACGTATTGGTCTTCACAGCAGATCTACCTGTCGAGGCTCTTATTACAGAAGATGTGTAGTATGCACAGAATTGGATAGTAGATTCCGGTGCGAGTTTCCATGTGACACCACATAGAGAGTGGTTCTCTACTTATTCTCACTCTTGTGGCAAAGTGAGACTTGGTGATGCTTATGAACTAGACATTGAGGGTGTCGGAAACTTCAAATTGCATCTAAGGAATGGCATGCACTTTACTTTATGTAATGTCAGACATGTGCCCAAGTTGACTAAAAGCGTGATTTCTGTTGGTCAGCTTGATGATTTGGGCTACAACACCACATTTGGCAATGGTTCGTGGATAGTACGCAAAGGTAATCTTGTTGTACTCAGAGTTCAGAAGCATGGTATCTTGTATTCCATGCACGTGTCAAATGTTGGTCATGATTACATATCTATAGCTAGGTTGCCGTCTACTGAGTTGTGGCATTGTCGGCTAGGTCATATTAGTCAAAAAGGAATGAGAACTCTGACTCGTTTTGGCTACTTACCTGTCTTGTCTTATGTTGACTTTCCTGTTTGTGAGCACTGTATCTATGGCAAACAGACTAGGTCCGTGCACTTACCATTGGGTCCAAAAGCGAGCTGAACCTCTAGATTTAGTACATAGTGATGTTTGTGGTCCTATGTCAACCAAATCTCTAGGGGGGGGCAGCTATTTTGTGACATTCATAGATGACTCTACTAAAAAGGTGTGGGCATATCCTTTGAAACATAACAATCAAGTTCTTCCTGTGTTCCAAAAAATTTTAGCACTCGTTGAGAATCAGTCTGGCAAGAAACTCAAGAGGTTGCGGACTGACAACGGTGGAGATATGTCTCCAAGGAGTTTGACAATTTTTGTGCTAAAAGGGGATTAAAAGGCAGCTTACTACACCATACACACCAGCTCAGAATGGAGTTGTTGAGTGCATGAATCGTATGATTCAGGAAAGAGTCACAGCCATGCTTTCTAGGGAAAATCTCACACAAGGCTTTTGGGCAGAAGCCGTCTTGACCGCAATGCACATTATAAATCATTCGCCTAGTACGCCATTGAATTAGGAGATTCCAGAAGAATTATGGTCTAAACGTAAGCCCCACTATGACCATCTACATGTTTTTGGTTGTAAAGCTTATGCTCACGTTGTCATGAGTTTTTTGGAGCAAGGGATTGCGCATATGTACATACCCATGCATGGTGCATCGAATAAAGGATTGCCCATTTTCTAGAGCCAGGTGGTTATGTGGGGCCCACATGTGTGCAGGTAGGACAGCATGTACATAGTGCAGCGATTTTCACTATTATCAATACTAGTGTGTTTTTTCTACAATAAGGAGGATTTGGTAACACGTAAAACTTCTCGAGGAAGCTATTCGCGGGCCGACGTCATGAGGTAAGCAGGTGCGTCAGATGGCATCTAGTGGCGTCAGGAGGCCGAACGGGGTCAATACTTGCACGCGGAGAAGTACGGACACAATGTGGGTGTTTGCTTGTGATAATTATGCAGAAAGGTCATCATTAGGACCACTTTTTGGGGCCACTTCACGTGGTGGTGAGATGCATTATTGGAAAAAAGTTGAGTGCCAGGTGTGCGAATGATGCAAAAAGGTGACAACTATGCACTGCGAGGTCAGTTTTTGGCCTGTTCGGGGTCCGTTTGAGGTCATCTAAAAGGCCAAGGGTGCCCAACTAATAAATCTAAGTGTGGAAACTGAAAAAACAGAGAGAAGACCAGAAAAAACGTGGAGAAGAGAGGAGGAACAGCCGCAGGTGTGTTTTTGCCCATTTTGGAGCCTGTTTTGGCCCTAAACTGCTCATCCGAGGTCGGATTTGAGCACTTTGAGATTGTAGACTGGGGTTTTGGGCCGTTCCGGACGCGATGGTGTTGTCCATTTTGCCAAATTCCTCACTCTTTTCCTGCTGTTTTTCTGTGTAAGTTTCTCCTATGAGCGAAGTTTCTGCTCTAGTTTGTGATTGTATCTGGCTTATTTTACCCATATTGTGTGAGCTATTTGCCCCATGGGTGTTGGCCCAAGCTCAATTGTATCTAAACATCAGAAATTCTCCTCTTTTGAGCTGAGTTTTTTGGGTGTGTGTGTGTGTGTGGAGTGGGCAAGTGGATAGTCTCTCTCCTCTCACTCCAGAGGTGTGTTCCCTATCTCGGCCAGGTGTGTTGTGTAAGCCGAGTGGTGCCCCATAGTGTGTGTGTGTGTGTATCTTCCCAAGAGTGAGTGTCACGTCGTTATAGAGGCGCTGTGTGTGTTTTCATCCCGCTCACATTCTTTTGGTGCCCCCACGGAGGATCTTCTTCGAGTACCTTCTGCTTCGAGCTTCGAGATTCGAGGCTACAGGTTACAGGTTACAAGTTACAGGTACAGGTACAGGTGATTCACACAGGTACAGGTAGCTGGAGTACAGTGATATACTAGCAGTGATGTCACTTGCAGTTGTTGTGGAAATGCATCACTTGGCGCCTAATTGAGCGCATTGTCTGCTGGATTGTACGTTACTTGTGGAAACTGCCATTGTACGCATTTGTGGAGCCATACTTGGTTGTATTTGGCAGTCCCAGCCATTTCTGAGACTTGGTCTGGAAGATAGTCATTTCTGAGACTTGACTATATGCGATTTGCATTAGCCTTTGTGTGAGGGTCGATAGCGTGAGGTTTTTATTGAGATGGGGGATTCTCAAATGTGGAGATCCTTTCGGTGATACAGGTAGCTGGAGCACCCTTTTTGTAACCTCGCCATAGGCTATGTACTAGTGAGTTATACTTGATGCTCGGGTTCTATTGTTGACAGTTTATGCATACATAGACAGTCTATATTTTGGGTTCCTACTGCTCTACTTCTGGGGAAACTCTATCGAAATTTTCCCAAGTTATGATGGCTGGTTTTTTGGTATTTTGAGCCATTTATGCTGTTATGCTGCTGAAATTTTGGCAAAATCAGAGGTTGAGTCAGGTGTGCCTTCTTGGGAGCTTCATGGTTGGCTTTAATGGATGATCAAAATGGCCCTCAGTTCACTTCTTTTCATTTAACTCAAAGAATTCAGATTAATGTTCATGTGTCCAGGAAGATCTTTTTCCAGCAGCGCATAGTCTTTATGTTTGGGCCAAGAAGATTGAGAGAGATCCTGGAATGTCCTTTGCCTATTGTCATTCCGATGATTAACTATGAAAACTCATTTGATGTGCATGTGTTTGTCCTTATCTAAAGCTGAGCTCCATTGAAGTTTCTGGGGATTGGGTAGTGAACAGTTTTGGGTTCTTGCACGTGTGTTCGAAGGGGTTCTCAAAGCATCATAATTTGGGTAGCCATGGCTTTCTCTTATCCGGAGTTTCATGGAAGAAGTGATGAAGATGTGGAGGACTTTCTGGAAAAGATGGAGGTTGCCTGCATTAGCAACCAGATTCATGACCCTACGCAAATGTTCCGCCTTCTCCAAATTTGTTTGAAGAGTGATGCACGAGTTTGGTCTAAAGCATTTGAAGAGGAGTTGCGTGCAGCAGATCCACCTATAAGGTTGAGTTGGGACAATCTACGACATGGGTTGGAAGTGGAGTTTGTGAAGATAGAAGATCCTGACAAGGTGTGGCAAGAAGTACAGGCTTTGGTGCAAAAGGAAGGTGAGCCAGTAGATGCGTACATACGTAAGTTTTCATTGGCATGGGAGCGAATGTGCAAGGCTTTAGCACCACAGGTACCCCCGCCTGACATGATGAAGAAGGACAGGTTCTTGGCTGGTCTTTGGGAGAATATACGTTGGAGGGTGGAGCTAAAGAAGCCTAGGACATATGAGGATGCACTAGAGGTAGCAAGGAACAAAGAGTGGAAGCTGAGGAAAATGAGCCAGTTAGGGGTGGAGTCTTTGCCAATGAGGTCTGAATTTCAGCCTATAGAGTCTTTACAAGGGCGCATGTCAGGGGTTCATCATGAACCAGTAGTTCCTGTTACTACTCAGGTTATGCCAGCAGTGGTCACTACAGCAGTGCAAGATGATGGGCTAAGGCAAGACATGAGGCAAATGGTAGATTTGATGAAGAATCTCAGCCTAAACATGCTAGGTCAAGTGGGAAATAATCGAGGTCGAGGGAGGTTTGCAAATCAGCAAGGAGGTGAAGAAAGACCTAGGAATGGTGTTGGACAAAGCAATGGTAGGTTTTGGAGGCAGACGCCCACCTGTTACAATTGTGGAGAGTTGGGTCACATCAGCCCGCAATGTGATAAGCCACCAAGGATGGGGGGAGACATGTATCCATTGCCAAGACAGGTGCTAACTAAGTCAAATGATTATGGCATCGAAATTAAGGGAGATGAAGGAACCAGTGGACTGACCCAGGAGGAAAAAGGAAAGACAAAAGTGCTAAGTGTAGTCACCTTGGAGAAGGCATCAAAGCTAGAGGATACATTAGTGATGCCTATTGGGAAGAGGACCACAAAGGATAAGGAAGGAAGAAGTGCCTCAGGTCCTAGTAAGAAGAAAGGAAAGAGCCATAAAGGCGAGGATGTCAAGGCCAAGAGGAAAAGGAGAGCTCGTCGAAAGTTTCATGTTTCAGATTTTCCACTAGGGGATGGGAAATTAAGCTATGACTTGAAGGAGGATCTGACGAGCAGGAAGGCAAATGTTACTTTTGGGCAGCTTATAGAGATGGTGCCTAAGCTAAAGCGACAATGGAAGAGGATGGTTAACCCAATGGAGAAAGAGCCAGAGAGAGGTTCAGTGAAGGTGTTGGCAATGGACGAGCTACCAGACATTTGTCCAATAGTAGATGTGTGGCATAAAAGGAAAAATTTGGGACAAGGTTATGTGGATGGCGGAGCCCAAATATGCGTCATAACACACTCATGCGTTGAGAAGATGGGTCTCACAGTGGCTGGGGTGTCAGGTTTTCGGATCAGATTGGCAAACCATCAAAAAGTAAAATGCTTAGGTGTTGTAAAGAGCTTAGAAGTGGAGGCATATGATGCAAAGGCAGTGGTTGATTTTCATGTGATGCCAGCAGGGTTGGGAGCATATCCTATTATACTGGGCAGACCATGGTTACGTGCAGTGGGAGCTGTTCAAGATTGGCGACATGGTACAATTAGCCTCTATGGAAAGACAGGTACCAAGAAGCTTTATAATATGGACACAAGGAAACGATTAGAGGAGCTTTATGAAGATGAGGATGAGTCTAGTGATGAAGACTCTTCCACGGTGACAGATGAGGACAGTGATAGCACTACCAGCAGTGATGAGGATGCTGATGTTGCATTTCTTTTGATGGACAAAGAAATCCAGGAGATTGGTTTAGTTGCATTTGCGAATTAGGTTGAAGATGAAAGTGAAGGGCCTTATGAAGTGATTGAAGGGCTGATGCAAACCAAGGTTGAGTTGTCAAAGAAGCAGGAATTGATGACACAAATGATCAGTGGAGACCTCTCAGCTATGGAGAAGGAGAAATATTTGCACGTGCTGGCTAGTTTTCCTGATTTGTTCATTACTTCATATGATGAGATCAGAGGGTTCAAGGGTGAAGAGATGCATATAGAGCTGAAAGAAGGTGCTAAGCCAATGTGGAAAAGGCTAAGAAGGATGGGTCAAGAGCAAATGGAAGCCTTGCGAGAAGAAGTGGACAAGTTATTGAAGGCAGGGTTCATAGTCCCTGTGGAGACCACAGAATGGGTGAGTCCAGTTGTAGTCAGTCCAAAGAAGGATGGGAAGTGGAGAATTTGTGTGGATTTTAAACCCTTAAACGCAGCCACTAAGAAGAACCCATATCCTCTTCCATTCATCGATCAGATCTTGGATTCAGTGGCAGGTTATGAGAGGTACAGTGTGTGTGATGGTTTTTCAGGCTATTTTCAATTGAAGATTGCTCTTAAAGACCGCACAAAGACAACTTTTATTACGCCATGGGGCTACTATTGCTACACAGTATTTCCATTTGGGTTGTCAAATGGACCTTCCTTCTATCAAGAGAGAGCAAATTGGGTTGGAACCATTCATTGGTAGTTGTGTTAAAGCTTTTATGGATGACTTCTGTGTCTATAGCAGTAGGGCTGATCACCATGAGAAGCTGCAGATGGTATTGGCTCGATATGATGAATGTGGAGGACAACTAAATCCAAAGAAATGTCATCTAGCACAGCCAAGGGTGAAGTTATTGGACCACATGGTGTCAGAAAATGGCATTGAGGCTGATCCAGACAAGGTTAAGTCTATTATTCTTCTTCCATCACCTACGAGTACGAAGCAATTGGCAACCTTTATACACAAAGTGAAGTACATGGCACGGTTTATTCCATTGTCTTCGCAGCTTCTTTATCCATTACAGCAAGTGGCAAAGCATGATCCATTGCAATGGGATGACAAGTGTGAAGAAGTGTTTCAAGAGGTGAAAGAGGTGTTAGGGGGGTTGTCAGCCATGCAGGCTCCTGATTGGGAGAAAGTTTTTTATGTAAATCCATCAGTAGGGGATGATGCCATTGGAGCCATGCTATTGCAAAAGGGGAAGGGCAGCCATTATATGAGGCCGGTGTATTGTGCAAGCCGAGTGAAGTTGGTAGCGGAGAGAAAGTTATCGGAAGTAGAGCTAGTGATGGCCAGTGTAATATTTGCTTGTCGACGATTTCGTCATTACTTGCTACCACGGCCTTTTGTTTTCTTGACGAGTTATGCCTTTTTGCCACAGTTAATTAATGGCACTAACATGTCAAATGTGGTCAAGAAATGGGTAATTGAGCTGCAAGAGTTTGAGTTCTCTTTTCTAGTGGAAGATAGTACAAGGGCTACCCTAGCTGATTTGTTGACCTACAAGGAGAATCCCCTTATTGTTAAGGAAGATGTGGTGAGAAAGATAGTTGAAGAAGTGCCACAAATCAGCAATGCACATGTGTTGTTCTTTGATGGTTCATACAGAAAGAGCCACGATGCAGCTTCAGGGGGTATAGCACTTTATGATCCAGAGGGGAAGCTAGTATGCAAGAGAGGGTTCAAATTGGATGCGCATAGTAACAATGAGGCTGAATATGCTACATTGGAAGCCGGATTACATTTGTTTGAAGCATGGGGTTCGAAGGTTGAGCATAAAAGGTGATGCCTTGTTAGTGGTGAAGCAAGTGCTGGGTGTGTGGAAGAGCAAGAACACCTCATTGAAGGAAATGTGCTTCAGAATTAAAGGCCTGTTAAAAAAGTTCGAAGCATGGATCATCAGACACATTGAACGTGCTCTAAATGGAGAGGCACATGAAGCAGCTCAAGGCATGATTGGGGAGCTATTCGTGTTGAGGACCAATTTACCTCTTTATCATGGCCGGGAAAGTTTGGCTCAAGAAGAGGAGTTTTTGCTAACAGGAATCATTCCAAAGGAGATTCAAAAGTCTAAGAAGTATGGCTTTGTGCGTAGAGCATACAGGTACAAATTGATTGGTGATGTCTTATACATGAAAGCAGTTGATCTCGTGTTGAGACGTGTACCTTTGCAGGAGGAGCTTTACAGAGTGTTAGAAGAGAATCATGAAGGCGCATGTGGTGGCCATTTTGCTCTAAAGATCACCTTGCATAAGATTTTGCAAGAGGGGTATGTATGGCCTAGTTTGCACAAGGATGTTCACCATTGGTGTAGGTCTTGCAATAGGTGTCAAGCATTTGGGAAGAGAGTGTTGAAGCCAGAGCTACGAAAAACCATTATGGCATTTGATGTGTTTGAAAAGTGGGGAATTGATGCAATAGGCCCGTTACCTATCACAAGCAGGGGCAAAAGCTATATCTTGACGGCAGTGGACTATCTCTCTAGATGGGCAGAGGCTATAGCAGTAAAACAGATCACTGCAAAGGATGTGGCAAAATTTGTGTATGATGAAATATGTTGCAAGTTTGGGGTGCCATTAGAGCTACTTTCAGATAAGGGGCCAGGATTTAGAGCTAAACTGCTAGAGTTCTTATGCACAAAGATGAAGATTAGGCACCAGCATACCACTCCTTATTACCCGCAGTGTAATGGCTTAAATGAAAGATTCAATGGTGAGTTGGTACAAATTCTTTCTAAAGTGACAGAGCACCAAGGAAAGAATTGGGATTTGGAATTGCCTAGTGCATTATGGGCTTACCGTACTTCGGTGAAGACAGGTACAGGGTTTACTCCATTTCATTTGGTGTATGGAAAGGAAGCACTATTGCCCGTGGAGGTAGAGTTGCCTGCGGTCAAGATGTTAGAGAAGTTGCTTGGGTCGCCTAGTGATGCATTCAAAGAGAGGCTCTTGCAGTTACAAGAGGTCCAGTTGGATAGGATGAGCGCATTGGAGCATTATGGGCAGATGCAGGATAAGGATTTGGCAAAGATAAATGAAAAGGTTAAAAGTAAGGGTATCAAGAAACATGACTTAGTTTTGCGCTACAACAGTAAGCTGGACAACACCTTCCAAAAGAAGTTTCAAATTAAGTGGGAAGGCCCTTTCAAGGTAGTGGAGTGTTTTCCAAATGGCACATATCAGCTGGCTAACCTGGATGGTGTTCTACATAAGTCAAGGGTAAATGGGTTGCGTCTTAAATTGTATCATGCTAGATTGATGATGGTGGAGCAAGATGAGCTGTCTGTGGATCAAGCAGTGTTGGTGAGGGATGAGGAGACCTGTGATGCGGCGAGTCTCATATCTCTCTTTGCTGCTGCTGATCATGAATGATCTAGCAGGCTAGGGGATGGGCAAATTATGTCATGAGTTTTTTGGAGCAAGGGATTGCGCATATGTACATACCCATGCATGGTGCATCGAATAAAGGATTGCCCATTTTCTAGAGCCAGGTGGTTATGTGGGGCCCACATGTGTACAGGTAGGACAGCATGTACATAGTGCAGCGATTTTCACTATTATCAATACTAGTGTGTTTTTTCTACAATAAGGAGGATTTGGTAGCGTGTAAAACTTCTCGAGGAAGCTATCCGCGGGCTGACGACATGAGGTAAGCAGGTGCGTCAGATGGCATCTAGTGGCGTCAGGAGGCCGAACGGGGTCAATACTTGCACGCGGAGAAGTACGGACACAATGTGGGTGTTTGCTTGTGATAATTATGCAGAAAGGTCATCATTAGGACCACTTTTTTGGGGCCACTTCACGTGGTGGTGAGATGCATTATTGGAAAAAAGCTGAGTGCCAGGTGTGCGAATGATGCAAAAAGGTGACAACTATGCACTGCGAGGTCAGTTTTTGGCCTGTTCGGGGTCCGTTTGAGGTCATCTAAAAGGCCAAGGGTGCCCAACTAATAAATCTAAGTGTGGAAACTGAAAAAACAGAGAGAAGACCAGAAAAAACGTGGAGAAGAGAGGAGGAACAGCCGCAGGTTTGTTTTTGCCCATTTTGGAGCCTGTTTTGGCCCTAAACTGCTCATCCGAGGTCGGATTTGAGCACTTTGAGATTGTAGACTGGGGTTTTGGGCCGTTCCGGACGCAATGGCATTGTCCATTTTACCAAATTCCTCACTCTTTTCCTGCTGTTTTTCTGTGTAAGTTTCTCCTATGAGCGAAGTTTCTGCTCTAGTTTGTGATTGTATCTGGCTTATTTTACCCATATTGTGTGAGCTATTTGCCCCATGGGTGTTGGCCCAAGCTCAATTGTATCTAAACATCAGAAATTCTCCTCTTTTGAGCTGAGTTTTTTGGGTGTGTGTGTGTGTGTGGAGTGGGCAAGTGGATAGTCTCTCTCCTCTCACTCCAGAGGTGTGTTCCCTGTCTCGGCCAGGTGTGTTGTGTAAGCCGAGTGGTGCCCCATAGTGTGTGTGTGTATCTTCCCAAGAGTGTGTGTCGGGTCCTTATAGAGGCGCTGTGTGTGTTTTCATCCCGCTCACAACGTGCCTAAACAACTTCGCCAAAAGTTAGAGGCAAAGTCACACAAATGTATTTTCATTGGATATGGTGCAGATGGAAAGATGGGATATCGTCTCTGGCACCCGGAATCTTGTCGAGTCATCCGTAGTTCAGATGTGATCTTCAATGAGTCGAAGATGCATAAACAACCTATCAAGGAAATAGAGATTCGGAGAGTCACTTTTGAGGATGTTGCCTCAGAGATAGTGAAATCAACTCAGCGGGCTAGTGATGTACCTTCCACTGGCAATGCTCCAGAGGGAGCGGATAGCAATTGTCAAGGAGTGAGACAGTCTACTAGAGTCTCTCATCCACCTGCGCATTTCAAGCCAGGTCTTGATTACATCATCTTGACCGATTGCGGTGATCCAAGCTACTTCCAAGAAGCCATGATGACGGATGATGTGGTGAAGTGGGAGCAGGCTATGGAATCTGAGTATAACTCAATATTTGCTAATGACACTTGGGACTTGGTAGAACTGCCAAATGATGCGAAAGATTTACCTTGCAAATGGGTTTACAAGAAGAAATTTACCTCAGGTGATCCAAATCCAAAGTACAAGGCTAGACTTGTAGCCAAAGGGTTCAAACAGCAAAAGGGAGTCGATTTTGATAAAATCTTCTCGCCTGTTGTCAAGATGACAACGCTTACAACCATACTTGGTCTTATAGCGATTGAGGACATGGAACTTGTCCAAACGGATGTGAAGACAACATTTTTTGACGGGGATCTCAATGAGGATGTTTACATGCAGCAGCCTGAAGGGTTTGTTCAGGAGAACGCATCTCGTGAGGAGCTAGTATGTAAGCTCAAATATGCACTTTATGGCTTAAAGCAGGGTTCAAGGCAGTGGTATCATAAATTTGATGCATGTATGAGGTCTCAAGGATATAAAAGGAGCGAAGAGCATCACTGCTTCTACACAAGAAAGCTAGATGATGGCTCAATGATCATTCTAGTTTTGTATATTGATGACATGCTTATAGCTGGGAAATCCATTGCGAAAATTGCCAACTTGAAGAAAACACTTAGCAATAATTTTGCAATGAAAGATTTGGGGGATGCTACACACTTTCTTGGCATGTGAATCAAAAGAGATCGCAAATGTCGTATTCTTGAGTTATCTCAGGAAACATACATTGAAAAAGTTTTGCAATGTTTCAATATGCAGGGGGGGAAAGCATTGAGTACCTCAATGCAGGCATTCTTGAAACTCAGCAAGGACGATGCAACCAAATCTGATGCTGAGCGAGCTGAAATGGCTAAGGTACCATATTTTTTGGCAATGGGCAGTCTCATGTATGCTATGGTGACCACAAGACCAGACATTGCTTTTGCAGTGGGAGTAGTGAGCCAATATATGGCAAATCCTGGCAGCAAGCATTGGGAAGCAGTGAAGCACATTCTTAGGTACCTCAAAGGTACAGTCGGCAGGTGTTTACGCTTCGAGAATAGTGATGCATCCATCATGGGTTATGCGGATGCAGACTATGCGGGTTGTGTCGACAATAGGAGATCGACATCTGGCTATGTCTTCATATTTGCTGGAGCAGCAGTATCTTGGAGGTCATGTCTTCAAGACTGTACGTCGTCTTACACTACGGAAATAGAGTATGTTGCATTGTTGGATGCAAGTAAAGAGGCTGTATGGTTATCTCGCTTGGTCAAAAATCTTGGCATTGATGAGACTCCAGTGATATATTGTGATAGTCAGAGTGCTCTTGCATTGGCAAGGAATCCCGTGTTTCACTCCAAATTGAAACACATTGAAGTCAAGTATCATCTCGTGAGAGATTTCTTGGCCAAAGAGCTCATTGATTTGGTCAAGGTACACACTGACGACAACCCAGCATGACTAAAGGCTTAGCTTTGGAGCGGTTTACACATTGCAGTGAGTTGATGGGTATAGGTTGAAGCCACTAGATTGCTTCACGGTTGTACATACCAGATCACTTGGGCTACGTTGGCCTTCAAGTGGGAGTTTGTTGGGATTCAGGCCAACTGGCCAGACATCCCACTTACTACTAACCCATCTACTGACTTAACCATGTATACACTTATTCTTTAATACAATAGAATAAGGAGCTGCAACAGGATAACGTTGTTGTGCGCTCCACCCAAAGCAGGTCTCTCTCTCTATCTGCTCTCGCACTTGCACTCGCACACGCTTCCCTTGGCACCTTCAATATAGGCTTACATGGAGAATAAAGATAGCATCCACTTGCCCAAAATTAAGTGCACCAGCCAAACTTGGAAGGTACAGTTTAAAAAGTATGATATATAACTAGGAACCCTGGGTGTTGCCTTGGCAATCCAAACCCCTTGGTAGATTCTGCATGTAAACTGTTGGAACGATGACCAAATCAATCTATCGTATCCAATAACATTGTAATCAACTTGTAAAGTTGAACTTGTCAACTACCCGTTGGAAAATTTTGGACTTCTTTCCTTGATTATATGACTACAAAGAGATCAATCAATAACCATCAACATGCATGGAGTGATTTGGTATTATCTGGGTCGTACCCTTGGATAGCCACAATAAGTGCTATATATTAAACAATAGATCTTTGCAAGTTGGAATCGTATTCACAACTAGAGCTTGAAGGAATTATATCTCTCCATGAACATAAGAGAAAAATTGTCAACACCCCAAATAGTCATAGTAAAGTTGGTGTACAAACAAGAGATCACTTGCTTTGAGGCTCTCTTAGTCTATTCATGTCGTCCATGAATTAGGTGGTTGGTATCTAATCCATGCCTACTTTCTACCCCAAAAAAGCTTCATTGATATTGGTTGCACCTCTATGCACCTTGTGAGCATAGATCCAGTGATGCAAAGGGGCATGCCGTTGTATACATATACAATGATAAGAAGCCAATTTACCAGCCTCAATTCTTCTTGAGCAAAGTAGCTAATGTTATAGCGAAAGCGTAAACAACGATTCAATGGAAGGAATCCCACTATATTGGCATGCCATGCATGCATATCAAAAAATGGAGTGACAAACACTTGGCTTCAATGACGATCTCGACAATTTGAGCTGATGGCACGCGTGTCTTTCACAACTGCATTGGCATGGATACATCATAGCTCATCATTTGCCAAATGTAATTTGTCAGCTTATATCCTCTTATTGCCAAACTTGTGTGCCATTATCCTTGATCCTAAGTCAATGGATAGTACTATGACATGGAATGGAAGCCTTGCTTCTCGTTAAGTTGGTCAAAGCACTTTGCTTTGCACAATAGGATGATCTTTTTAAAAAAAAATAAGACAGCAAAACAAGAAAAATTTGAAATGGTCTAACCTGTTCGCCCCTCCTAGGCTAGTAGACTTTGCTTGAATTTGGCTCATGGCCACCTATGCTGACAAATTTATATCCTAGCGTGATTTATACCGACCTCTTAGAAATAAATCAAGCAAACATTTCCAAAGTTTTCGCAAGTTCGTATGCTAATAGCATATTCCAAACTTTGGAAACTTCTATGTTGTATGCCCTAAAGTGAGTCTTGCTTCCTAAAAGTCCATCAAAATTGTTCTTGAATGCTCATAGCGAACATGTGCTCTTGTTGACACACAAATGTCAAAGAAAAAGAGAACCGACGTTGTTGAGCTTTCATAGAGAGTCAGCCTCGTTGAATCATGCAGCTCAATAAGAATCATGAGGCTGCCCAATATTGAAAGAGATAGCACCAGTTATCTTGAATCCCCACCCTTGGCGTAAAAAGTCATAGCACGCTATTGTAACATGATTATCAATGTTGGATTCAGCTCATACTTTTGGATGCCAATATGCTTTCAATGTGCGTCATGTATTTAGTTTGCCTACACTCCGCCAAGCCATATATGCTTTGAAGTGACCGTGCACTCAATGCATATAGATATGGAGCCATTCTCTTGGAAGCCTTGTAGGTGCCCTCCACTACACAAAGGATAGATGAAATGCATACTCGCTAACAAAATCTATGGCCAACTAAATCTAGGGAGCCTTGTTCCTTTTTCTTGTATGACCAAAACTTGCAACAGATCTTTCCATTGCATCAAAAAGTTACTTGCTAAAATCCATCCGTGGAACCTTGTAGGTTATGGCATAATATATCTGATGACCATAATCTTTTTGACTACGCATGTTCAAAAAGTTGCCTAGGAGCCATGCCCTTTACTCTACTGGCCACGGACCTTGCATGTACTTGTCAAAATTGTGCATAATGAGTCTTGACAGCTTTGAGGCAAGATCTTTTGCTTGAACTTTTGAAATGCTATGGGAGACATCCTACAATATGAAAATATACATACAACTAACAAACTCATAAAAATAGGAAACCTCAAACCTGATGATCATACTCAATCGAGGTGATGTGGTCAAGGCGTTGTATGGAGAGAAGTCGTGCTTCTTATTAAGATTGTTTTATACTCCAGCCGTTGGAAAGGGGGAAAGGGGAACACACCCAGCACACACAAAAATTGCTTCTCTATAGCCCGGGGTTTCCACAATAACCCCATCCACTAGAAAACACCATCAAAACACCACACCACTACATACAGATCACCATCTACATGCACACCAACACATGCATGCTTTGCACAATCAACTGACAACATAGCACATCAATTTTTCCCATTTATAGCAATTCCACGATGCACACCTCTCTCTATTTCTCTCACACACACACTCACTTTCTCTCTCACACACACACAAACGGCCGAAGGGGCACACACCACTCACACACTGGCACCATACAACTTAGAGTAGAGCAAAGACAAGAAAGGGGAAAAGGGGGAAGAAACGACACAGCATTCAGCTATGATTTGCTCCAATTACGACAAAATCACCATCTACAACGACCATGAAAACTTGTTATCATCTCGCTCCGTCAACACAACATCGAGCAACAAACACAAAGACCTGATTCTAACAGCCTTCTTCCTTGTGGAGCTCTCCTTGCTAAGAGCTTGAGAAACGCCCTTGTTGTTGGTGCCCTCATTGGCCCCGAGCTTGTCTTCCAAAAACTCCTCCATTGAGGACTCCTCAAAAATTGCTCTCTTTTGGTGTGTGTGCCTCCCCTATTTTGAGCCGACCACTTTACTTTCTTTAGCCCCGACTTTGCATGTGCACCGGGGCTTGCTATTCTTGGCTTGCTTGGATGCCAAGGCATGAGAGCCAACCCTTTTATGGGTCGTCACACCACCTTGACAACCACCCCATGTGACATTCCTAGGAACTCTACAAAAGGTTTGGGACCCCTCAGGGCATGCGAGAACACGGCCTGGACCCCTCAGGGCGTGCGGAAACACGGCCTAGATTGGCACTACCAGGTCAATAACCTACAGAAGGCTGTGATAGTACATGGCATGACAACCTGCAGTGGCAATGACCACATCAGCAACACCGACATTGCCAACCCGCACAGTGCCAGGCATAGACCACCATAGCTGTGAGCTCATGAGCTCTAGAGGGAGCTCCTCTTGACGCCATTTACACCCCCACGAGGCATTATATGTACCATCATGAATGCCATGCTTGCTTCATCGCTTACTGGATTTAGGATTTCCACGTGGTGCATCCACCTTCACTAGCCCTCAAAGTTCACAAACCCACCAAAAACTCCCTTGGTTTAAAAAAAATCCACCAACTTGAAGCTCTTACAGTTTACTGCCCACGGACTCAACAATCCAATTGCAAAGACCAAATAAAGCTTCACTGCACTGACTTTGAATCACAAAAACTTTACCGCGTTTTGGTTTCCCAAAGACTTCCCACCGTCGAGGCAAAAAACCGTGAAAGTCATGTGGCAGTGCACTACTATCAACTGGCACAACCTTCAACTCGCAATACCTTGGCCTTCGTGATTCTATTTGATGAGCAATTGATTCTTGCTAGCTCCTTGTGATGCCTACTACCTCCAAAAACCATGTGGAGGCCTTAAAAACCTCAAATGGAACATTGATTAAAGCAACCAATCTAGCACAAAACTGGCACCCGGGTGAAACTTCAACTGGCAATAACTCGGCAAAAACCAGGACTCCAATCATCAATCTAAAAAGAGCAACATGCTCCATATGATGAGCTCTTCACATTTGTCTACTGAGATTGGCTCTGACAACCTTTCATCACCTGTCATGTCCACCTGGAATGTACAATGCACTTCGACTTTAAACTGGCATATCTTTCACCCCGTAGCTCCGTTTGAGAAGCCGTCTGACCAGCTTGTAGATCATATTGAGGGCCACCTATGGCACTCTTTTTGCACTTTCAACACTTTAAACATGCACCTCTGATAGGCACCATAATAGAGCATTCTACTTGTGAAAACCACATATAACATACATAACTTCTGCTCCTTGCCTACTCTTGAACTTTCTAGCTGCCCCATCACTTTGGCATGCCCTTGAGAGCCCGGTTAGTTGCACCATCATTGCCCAACCCCCTTGTTGAACATTCATGTTCAACCACAAAACTGATTTATTCGCCTAGAAACTGCAAAATTAGCAAACACTATGAGTAAACCAAAAAACTACTACCATATGTACAAGGCCCTACTCTTGTCTTCTACTACCAAACCTCAAGTGGGTTGCCCCACCCCCTGCATAGTATGTCCTCCTTGATCAAACACTTGGCTTTTCTCTCTTCAATCCATCTGTATCACCCTCCAATAGTGCTTTACCCATGCACCTAGCTATCCATGCACACAATAGGCCCATAGCACTTTGGCAGCTCTCCAAGAATCAACCTGCCTCTTCAACATATCTGGCTTTGCAAGCACACCATTTGATCCAACAAACGCATATGAACCTCCGTCCCAATTATGTAAAGTGGAGTTCCTCTCTAGGGAACCTTGTATTTGGCAGATAACACACTACATTGTTGCACTTACAAGCATACTTTTCAACCATGAGTTGCATACCTCTTTTGAAAGCTTGGAAACAACCTGGGAATCACCTTCATCTGCCATAGAACTCACCTACTTCATCGTTCCATCATTGGCGCCATGATCTCTTTCACATCCTCTTTGATCTCAATCCTAGCACCATCAAGCCCTTCATCATCAATCGGCCCTTCAAGATCAACCAGCACTCCGGTTTGTCAACTTCATCTACTTGCTCTTCCACTACATCCTCAACCAAAGAAGATAGAGAATCATCCTCTACCAAACTGCCCTAGTCCCTTTCCAAAGCCAAGTTTTTCTTCTCCTCCATTGCAAGGTTTTGTACCTGCTGCACCACTGTAGCACATTCCACTACAACCTTCACAAGCACAATCATCAGCATGGCACCACATAGCATCTTTACCTGCATGTCCACTTCAGTAGGCCTGGATTCCTATGCTTGGACTTCATTAAGCACATCGGTTTGTACTTCCTTCTGCTTCTCCAACACATATTTCACATCTTTATCCACATGCAAAACATCAAATTCCTCATACCTTGAGTAAGATGAATTGGTTTCCCATGTAGTATTGGCATCCATAGAACTGCTATCCTCTGTTTCCACCTCTTCATCTATCTCAAGATTTGGTCTTTGCTCTACCTTCACCGCTTCAACATCATTGGCAAACCGCATTTGTTGATCTCTAGCACACTCCAATGGAGCTTGAACAACCATACCTTGATTCGCATGTGCATCTTCTACCCGATCTGGAACCACTTGCATTTTCTCCACCATTGGAGCCTCCCTAATCGGCATGTTTGGCATCGAAATTGCTCCATCTCTTTGTAACCATAGAACACTCGGCTCCTCTCGCACCGGTTCTTCCCTTTGCATCAACCTTCACTTTACTTCCATCACTTCAATTGGGCTAGGTGCCACAACATTTGAAAGACCCTACCTAGCTTGCCGCTTCTTCAGAATTTTCTTGGTCTGGCCTCTTGCCAAATCAACCACTTTCGCACACGTCGCATGCTCATCTGCTTTGACTTTATCTATAACCTCCTCATGCAGGAAATCCATAAACTTGCTCAATTATAAAATAATCAATACTTTGGGTAGCAGTTACCTCCATCAGCTGTCTCCAAAGGGCTTCAAATTCCCACTCAAAAGCTTGAAAATCCTTGTCGAGGCTTTGCTTTAGACCATCCAAATTTTGCTTTACTTCATGCACATGCACATCTGTCACGTATTAGCATCAAAAAGCCACTTCTAAAGTCATCTAATCTTCCTTTTCTTCATCTCGCAATCCATCGTACCATGTTTTAGCTTTACTACAAACCAACAACAAAAAACCTTGAACCGCGTCTCCCTCTCTTGACAGACAGCTCTCTAGCACAAACATACCATAATCTTGCAGCCAGGTTTCCGCATCTTCAACCCCAGTGAAAATAGGAAAATCCGTCCAAACCATCTTTCACCGCCTTCAAAATCTGCACTCCATCAGCTCTAAAACCACAACTTCACCTTCAAATAGGAGCAATCAAATACTCCTCAGTGGGGGCACCAGAAGATGGAAATGGGGGAAATGGGAATACATCCAACACACACACACAAAATGCCTCTCTATAGCCCAGGGTTTCCACAACACCCCCATCCACTAGAAAACACATAAAAACACCACACCTCCACATACATATCACCGTCTGCACGCACACCAACACATGCACGCTTCGCACAATCAACTGATAGCATACCACACCAATTTTGCCCATTTATAGAAATTCCACGACGCACACCTCTCTCTCTCTTTTTCTCTCTCACACACACAAATGGCTCGAGGGGCACACATCAACACCGTACAACTTGGAGTAGAGCTCCAATTATGACAAAATCGCCATCTACAACGACCATGTAAACTTGCTACCATCCGGCTCCATTGGCACAACATCGAGCGACGAGCGCAAAGATATGATTCCGGTAGCCTTCTTCCTTGCAGAGCTCTCCTCACTGTGAGCTTGAGCTTGTCTTCCAAAAAATCATCCCCTGAGGAGTCCTCGAATGCAAAAAAAATTGTCCTGTTTGGGCATGTGAGCCTCCCCGATTTTGAGCCGGCCACTTTACTTTTTTTAGCCCCAACTCTCCATGTGCACCAAGGCTTACTATTTTTGGCTTGCTTGGATGCCAAGACGCGGGAGACAACCCTTTTATGGATCGTCACGCCGTCGTGACAACCACCCCATGTGACATTCCTAGGAACTCTACAAAAGGTTTGGGACCCCTTAGGGTGCACGGGAACACGGCTTAGACTAGTATCGCCACGGAAACAACCTGCAGAAGGCTGCCGAAAGCCCCACGATAGCACAGGGCTGACACAACCCACCACTCGCAGTGGCAACGACCACATCAACAACGCCAACATCGCCCGCCCGCACAGTGCCAGGCACAAACCACCATAGTTGTGAGCTCAGAAGCTCTAGAGGGAGCTCCTCTTGATGCCTTTCTCACCCCCATGAGACATTATATGTACCATGAACCCCATGCTTGCCCCATCACTTATAGGATTTAGGACTATCACATGGAGCATCCACCTTCACTGGCCCTCAAAGTTCACAAACCCACCAAAAACTCCCTTGTTTTTTTAAAAAAAATCCACCAACTTAAAGCTCTTGCAGTTTACTACCCGTCGGCTCGATGATCAAGCCGCAAAGACCAGTTGAAACTTCACCACACCAACTTTAAATCATGCAAATTTTACCGCATTTTGGTTTCTCGGAGACTTCCCACCATCGAACCAAAAAACCATGAAAGTCATGTGGGAGTGCACTACTGGGGCACTACTATCAACTGGCACAACCTTCAACTCGCAATATCTTGGCCTTTATGATTTTGCTGATGAGTAGTCAATTCCTGCTAGCTCCTTGTGATGCCTACTATTGGGATAAAGGCCTGAGTGCCTTGCTTGGTCACCCTGGCTATGGGTGCCCGCCCACTAACTTACTAACCTATTCCGTATATACATAATACAGAGATAGGGGTTGACTGCTCCATTCTCCACCCACACATTGCGTGTATTTGTCTCTCTCCCTTCCCCTACAACATTGTTAACCTTTGATTTTGCTTTTTGTGCATCATATACAATTTTATATCCTGGTGAAGACTAGCTCGATAATTAATTACATTGTTTTTACTCAATCTTAAAAGTTTTTTTTTTGCATCCCATTTGATTAGATTTACATGTAAGAATTAGATGGATTGATTAATTATCTTCTTTTCTTTTTATGCATATCTTATGCAATTTGATGCATGTATAGGAATTAGATAAAAACCAGATTATATAAAATGTATCAACTTTCCTGATTTGCTTTATATAGATCATATGCAATTTGAATTGCATGTTTCTATTAGATGAAAAATTGGTTATGTTGGACTCACTATGAATCACATGATGCTTAAATAGAGAAGAGACCTCAAAGAGACCTTGTTATTTGAATTTTTTTAACCTATTATTCACAACTTGATCTGCGTCTATGAATCAAATCAAGATTTTCTTAAATTTGATTTGTAAATCTTTCTATTTGTATGAAGAAATATATGTTTCCATTATATTATATTCTATTTGTAAATCTTTAAATTTGTATGAAGAAAGAGGTATGAATCTATTATATCATATTCGCTTTTTTACAATCGATGATTTGTTTCTTTATTGTTTATATCAAAGGATTATAATTCACTATTAACAATTTTGAATCATTGTTCTCATTGCTGGTATCAAAGGGATGTAGCTTTGATAGATATTGATTGAAGGGTATGATTTTGATAAAAACGTTATGATTTAATGATTTGTCTTAATTCTTCAAGGATTAATAAATGATTAGCCTCGATTGCAATGTCAAAAGGTTATGATTTTGTGAAGGGATAGTATATTGATGTTAGGTTTTGTAGCTTGATTATAAATGCGGAAGTGTTATCATTTTCATGATTTTTCTCTTGTTGATTATAGATGTTGAAGTATTGTGATTTTTAACATTCATTTTATTCCTCCATTCTAGATTTTAAAGGTTCAACTTTTGATGAATCATTAAAGAATTATTTTGATATTTTTCTATTAATCGTCTATAGATATTAAATGATTGTATTTTAATGATTTGGTTTCTATTTGCCAATTGATGTCAAAGGATTTTGCTGTGATCATTCCTTGTATTCCTCAAATACACATATCAAAGGGTATGATGTTTCAAAGGCTTATGCATTGATGATTTGTTTTGTGTTTTGGCAAAAAAATGTCAAAGAGAAGAATCTTAAAAATTCGTGTTATCCTCATAGCCTATATCAAAGTGTTACATTTAAGTGATTCATTTTGTTTTTGTTTTTTTGCTATAGATGTCAACGAGTTACAATTTTGATGATTCATCAAAAAGTTATCTTTTGATGATTTAATTCGTTCTTTGGCTATAAAGGCCAATGGGTTATGATTTTGATCATTCATTTATCTTAGACAATTGATGTCAAAGCGTTATGTTTTGGTGATTCATTTTGTTCATCAACTTCAAATGTTGAAGGGTTACAATTTTGACGATTTTTCAAAAGATTTATGGTTTGATGATTTGTTTTATTCCTTGACTACAAATGTACAAGGGTTACAATTTTGCTGATTTGTCTTGGTTTACTATTGGGAACCCTCCTTTATATTCATGTGCAGCTTTGTGTTCATATACAAAAGTTACAAGCATTTGATATTGGAGGGTCTTCTATATATTTATGATGATCTATACGTAACATTGTATATGTTTTGTTATTCCAATCATCTTAGCACTAATCAAAGCCTCTCAATCATGGATTGACTATCTATGGATCAATAATTTATGCCCCAAATGCAATCAGACAATCCATGGAATATTGATGGATTTTAATTTGTTAGGGACCCGTTTAAGATTTTCAATTGTCAAATCTCCTTTAGGAAGGCCATTAATAGCTCCAACTCGTAGATCAATAGTTTGAGTGACAACTCCCTTAGCCCACTCCTATGCTCTAATGATTGTACATTCAAATTTACATTTTTTCCTCAAATATCCCTTCTAGCTTAGACGTGGAAATATCTTCTTCTATATTCTACGTGAAGAGAGGTTAACAAACTTTGTGCTAAGCAAGTGCCAAGAACCCTCCTCAGTTTGAGCCTTGCTTCATATGAAGTTTGAGGACTCACCTAGATCATATGTTAATAATATATGACATTATTCAAGTAAATCAAGGTATTGGGTCCTATGCTCTCCATTCTAAGCATGCATACTGTGTGGTATATTGCTCATTGGAGGGACTTGCATTGCTTTTTCACCTTTTACTTCAAAATGGGTAAAATAAAGAGCAAGAAAAAGTGCTCTCTTTGTTTGCAAAATTTCCATTGCATCAGCCAATGTTTGCATTGGCACCTTTGTTAGGAATATCCCAATGGGGATAGTTGTAGTAGTATTGCATGGTTTATTTATTTGAGAACTTGCATAAGATCATCAAGAAAGTGCATTGTGCATCATTTGATAAAACGATGTTGAAAGTTTAAGAAAAGCTAAAGTTATATTATGAGTGGCACCATGGACTTCAAGGGAAGCTATGTAAGTCTTGCTCCAGCAAAGAGGAGATAAAAAATCCACTGAAAGCTGTTATGAGGTAAGATGAGAAGTATACTCTCAAGTTTCATGAAGAGGATCAGGATTGGATGGATGATGGAGATTAATGGAGCCCCTCTTATTTCATGCCAATGATTGAACTTAAGGAGAGCCAAAATAGTGAAAAACCATCCTCAAATGGCACTAATCAAACATTGGGAGTGTCTTGGGACAACAAGAGAAATAAGAAAACCTACAAGAACATGTAAACCTAAATCCAAAAAACTGGTAGATCAAGAAACACTCATGAGTGATCACCCATCACCAATGCAGATTGAAGAACTTTACAAGAACTAAATACTTGTAAAGGTACAAAAAAATTTAAGAACAAGAAAACTTGAACGTTAGATATCGTATTCAAAGAGGTTGAAGACCAAAAAGTCCCACAATAACCCTCAATACAATGTCATAATAACTAATATCTAATTTTCATAAATGATTTTTCTCATGTTAAACTGATCAATTAATATGGGGAAGTGCCAGGGGAGAAAAAACTAGAATATTGGTGAAGCTGGCAGACCGGCCACAATAGAGATCCAAAGGAGGGAAAATAGGGATCCAAAGGAGGGGCCATCTGCAAAAGAGCAAGGTGCAACAATGGGCTTAAAAGAACTTAAGGTTCAGCCCATTAAGACTTCCAAAATGCTAAGGTTCCAAAATTCAAAGGTTGTGTCCAAAGGTCAAACACTAGAGAAATTGGATGCTTTGTGTGTGTCCCAAGGTCAAACACTACGGAAATTGGATGCTTTGTGTGTGTCCCAAAAAGTCTTCATAATCCCTACATAGGAGGGGGCGAGCCTTGAAAGTAGGGGATGAGAGAGAAACACACACACACACACATACACACACACACAAGCTCCCTTTACATTAAGGGAATGAGGGACATATGTCAGCTCCCTAGCCCAGATGCCCACAAGGTGTACTCAAATCCTATTGGATGGCCATGGAGGTGGACCAATGAGAATTACGCTAGAGTAAATCTAGTTTAATTAAAATTAAAAACACTTAATAAAAGAACCAATAAGAATTAAGCTCTCTAGAAGACTATTGGATAGTCTCCCAAGGGGTCCAATGAGCATTCAACAGCCCAATGGCTTGCCTGATTCCTATTGGGCAGGAGGCAAAGGGGTCCAATGAGTGAAATAGAACTTCTAAAGAGTTGCATGCTCCTAGTGAGTGTACCATTTGACTCATATAGCCTCGATATCTTAAATAAGCAGGTTGATTTCCACGAGAATGTGTCTATCGAAAAAATGATGTATTTAAGAACCCCGCCCCCCACTAAAAGGTAAGAGTTGTATTAAGGAAAAACAGAATAAAATATAGGCAATGTGAGAGGCAATTATTTAACCATTGAATTTTCCTCAAAAAATCCCCCCTCCCCCTCTTATATGAATGTGGGACTACCCTACTTAAGGTGCACACACATGCAATCTCTCTCTCTCTCTCTCTCTCTCTCTCTCTTTCTCATAAACACAACCAACATAAATACAATGTTTACAAATATGGAACCAATGTGTCTTCCAAGTAGTTAGTGTTGGCATTGCCCTTGATTTTTTATTTTTTATTTTTATTTTGTTGGGGGGGGGGGGGGGGGGGGGGGGGGGGGGCATATAGTTGTACTTTTGGGATTCTTCGTGACCTTGTTATTGAGGATAATCCTCAAAAACCTTTCTTAGATCGATAGCAAATTTAATGTATGGTTTCAATTTATAAGAAGGTCCTCTCAACTTACCTTGCGATTTAGCAATAAACACATATACTAAAAGAGACTTGACCCCACCCTATAGGTTCCCAAAAACAATTCCCAACTTGATATAACTTTCTATGAGCCACCTCAACTCATTCAACTATCTTTAAAGCATAAGGCAATAAATTGCTCTTATCATCCTCCTTGCCATACACCTCCAATCCATAAGTTTAGGCTTCAATAAGAGAAACATTAAGCTCCATATCTTCTGCTAGCTTTTTCATATCACTTTTTCCATAGTTAAAGCAAAGAGGCCACCGATTTCCCTAAGATGGATTCTCCTATTGTTCCAAACATTTGTTTATTTATTGTAAGCTTCATTAAAGTCTACACAATCTTTACGTTCACAATCCAAACTCTCACACCACGTACATTGACCATCCAAATCCCCTTTTGCATTTAAACCTTCAAGATTTATGGCTTTCAAATTCAAACTTAATACCTTTTGCACCTTGTGCAACCAAAATGTTTACAATTTGGGCCCTAAGCTCATGGTCATCAATCCTCCATAGATTATTCATAAACACTACAAAACTGTGAAATATCATGGCTTTCAAACCGATGCACTTTCTCAATGCAACCTTCTTAGCTTTTTGGATGCGTTCGTTCAGATGGAATTGTTGTTGAGTAGCCTACCGTTGCTGCATGTAAGCATAAAATTGTTGCATCACCTATTGCATAGTTGCCTCTTGGGGTGTAGACGTCTTCGCAATCACAAATTTCCACCCCGGCTCGTTTCATGTTGGGTTCATCAAATATGTCAAAGTTTAAGTGGTTTGAGACAAGAGATGGGAAGGCACCAAGCCTCTGGCTATGGGAGTTATATATATATATATATATATATATATATATATATATATATATATATATATAGAGAGAGAGAGAGAGAGAGAGAGAGAGAGAGAGAGAGAGAGAGAGAGAAGATGCAAGAAGCACTACACAATTGGCACATAAGAACCAAGAATTGTTTTGCTAACTGAAATTTGAGATTGGTTGCAAGAAATGGTTGTAAACAGGGCAATGTCTTCTCCTTTTTCCTTCTTGACTCTGTGAGAGAGAGATGTTTCCTCGGTCAAGAGAGAGTACAAGAGAGGGCATGTGAAGGTCCTCTTCCTCTTCTCATATCTTGTTGTTCCCCTTTGCTCCAAGCACTTGCTCCTCTTCTTCCTCTTTCCACCACAAAAAGGTAGAGAGTTGAGAAAGAGATTGTGTGCTTCCGCTTCCCTCAAACTTCTTCAACACCACAAGGATGTTGAGAGAGTGGGAGAATACCCTCTCCTTTTTCTTCTTCTTGCTAAAAAAAAACAAATCGATTTTTCTGCTGCTCGCCAAAATCCTTCTCTATTGTCCATAAAAATCCCCTTTCTACTCACAACCTCCTTTCCAATTATAGGCCTTGATTTATTTCCCCCCAAAAGATGGGAGCTTTGTTCCTTTTTTAGCAACTTGCTGCAAATCACCCAACCACATGTGAATCTATCACATAAGGCCCATCCCTCTTGGGAGAGCAAGCGGCCTACTGTGAACACAATGCTCAACATGGCACTTGTCAGGCCTCTGCTGCATCGTTTGACACCAAAACCGGTAACACATCATGCACAAGCCAAAGATCCCCCATAGCTGCTAAGAAGAGAGCAACCCCCATGGGATTGTCTCTCCTTTGATGCAAACACAATGAACTCATTTTGGGCTATATACCTTGTACTTCAGCTTCCCATCTTTGCACACAGGATTAATGAAGCCACATGTCACTTTGTCATGGATTCCCCAAAAAATGAAG
This sequence comes from Adiantum capillus-veneris, assembly GCF_014529385.1. Taxonomy (NCBI): domain Eukaryota; kingdom Viridiplantae; phylum Streptophyta; class Polypodiopsida; order Polypodiales; family Pteridaceae; genus Adiantum; species Adiantum capillus-veneris. The sequence continues at coordinate 154,890,163 of NC_140939.1, forward strand.
GCCTCTAATATCACCAAAACTCTCATATCCACTTTGATTTTGGGCATTCTTCAACTGATTGTAGCTTACTGCTCGAGACTCCAATCATCGAGCTATAAAGGTTGGCTTTTAACCCACAACATTAACATCGAGTTTGAGCATCCATCCTGCAGGTTCCGATCATTCAACTGTAAAGGCTGACTTTTAACCCACATCAGTGACTTTGAGTTTGAGCATTCATCCCACTCCTCAAGGTTCCTGATCAACCATAACAATCTCACAAAAATAAAGAAAAATCAAAATTTTCTTTAGATCCCTTCCCACTGTCCAATTTTAGATGAAAATATCTCGTGCATATACCTTAGATTGATGAGCCATCAAGTCTTGAAATTTACATTAAAAAGTACTATTTAAAACCCTAGAAAACTAAAAGTATTCTTCGATCCACGCATCTTGAGAAGGTAGGCCAAATCATGGGCGCTAAAAAATAAATAAAACTGGTCATATCTTCTCCATTTGGACTCCAAATTTACAGCACTATCATGTATGAATCTACAAAACACCACAACATCAAAATGCCATAGCTTCATGTTGGTAACATTGTTTGATGAGCTATAAAGACAAGACCGGAGAGTCCCTATGCATATACCTTAGATTGATGAGCCATCAAGTCTTGAAATTTACATTAAAAAGTACTATTTAAAACCCTAGAAAACTAAAAGTATCCTTCGATCCGCGCATCTTGAGAAGGTAGGCCAAATCATAAAAAAGCGGGCCCTCAAAAAAAAAAAAACTGGTCATATCTTCTCCATTTGGACTCCAAATTTACAGCACTATCATGTATGAATCTACAAAACACCACAACATCAAAATGCCATAACTTCATGTCGGTAACATTGTTTGATAAGCTATAAAGACAAGGCCGGAGAGTCCCTTGAATGCCACATAATACATCATATAATTGACAAATTCCATGCAAGCCTACTCACAAGCATCAAAAACTCACTTAATGATCACAAAAAACCATATTTGGCATACATACTCGTCTACTCTTGTATGTATATGTACTCTTGTCCAATCACAACTACGGTGCACTTTTCTTTGAGAACCCAAACACAAAGAAACACATGCAATGCAAAAAAGTAGGAACTCATGCTAGGCTCCCACCATATGTCAATAAGACATTATCAAAGAGCTCTTGTACATGCATCCTTGCTATATAATATAGCCAAAGGAGAACCTACAAGCAATAGATTATGCATGCAATGTTCTACCTTCCACATCAACACTTATGGTAATCCTAGCAATTATATACGACTAGAACTAGAGAGTTGCTCTCATGTCCAAAAAACATCATTGATAATACGTTGCATCAAGATTCCCTAAACACGTCGCAATGCCTCCAATGTACGTTCTTCAAAGAATAGTAGCTACAAGTTTGCCTTGAATTTTGAACACCAATCAAAGTTTATTGACATAAGAACACACAAAAAATCCCATATGTCAAAGAGCAAAAAACATTGCAATCAACTCATGTACCCAAAACCATGTGCTCTTGTGATGCAAGGACCATTTCAAGCATTGAATCGTCCACTAAACAAAATGTGAAGGTTCTCTCTATTGTTTCATGTTAGCTACGTGGGCTGTATGTGCAACCAACAATCCTCCCGTCCTAGATGTTGTCAGTGAATAGCAACATGTCGATGAAGTAAAGGAAACTCCAAACTAGTTTTGACACTTGCTTTTGCAATACGGGGAGTGAAGTAAAGGCAACTTCGAACTAGTTGGCAATTTCTTTCACAATATGAAGAGAAAAGCATGGCATACATGGCATGTGTGGCTCTCCATCGGATCTATTAGAATATTCTTACTATTGCATTGAAGACAACATATCAAAATTCTTCTCTGAAAGTAGACTTAGCTCCTTCCATGTTGATGCTTGTGCCTTAAAACACCTGTAGTAGAAGCTCTAGTTTGAGGAAAAGAGACCATCTCAGGATCAACCCCCTATCCAACCCTCAACACTAGCTCATTGAAGCACCCCATGACCAAACCATGTCAAAGTAACATGAGCTTGAATCTATCTAGTTGAGCCCTTTGTTGGCATTTTAATCTCCTTGGGCATAATCAGACTACAGATGCTATTTCTTGAGATGAGCAAATGATTTAGAATGACGTGTTTCCACTTTCTGTCACATTGCACATGTCCTCCTCAAGGGTTTATAGAAGCCTTCTCAAGTGATAGATGTAGCCACTAATCTGCTCATCAACGTTCAATGTGTCTCCCTCATCAACCGTTGTCTTATGGTGCCTCTATAGACAATGATCTTGTTTCCTCGGCTGCACCAATGCTCTTTATGTCTCTCTGGCGGGTACATGGCTCAAAGCATGCAAACTATCAAGGTTTGAAAGAAAGGCTAGCAAATACTGCTTCTCAATTATCAATCAGATTCCATAGAAATGTTTGCATTCTAATCCCCAATCTGGACAACTGTAGTAGTTGCATTGCATGCTCACATTGTACCAATGCAACACAAACAACATGCTAAGGATTTCCTCTATCACTTCGGTTGTGGAGGAGTCACTCTCAAATCTTTTGAGAGTCGCTTTGCCAGCCACTAATCTAGCTATTTGTTGCTCACTGAGCCAAACCGGATGAAACAATTAGAATTTGGAGAAAAAATAATCAAAAGGCATAAATAATATGAGCTTAGGATCCGAATTGGGAGCAAAATCAATAATTAGTCTTGTTTGTTTGCTTGACAAAAACACAAGGTATCAATTTCCTACTTTAGCTAAAAGGAAAGCAATGCTCCACCAACATATGTCCCATCTAGCAAATCATCGACAAGTGCATGCCTGGAGAACCATAATTGACATGTTTAGCTTTGCATCGAGTAATGTATACTTGATTTAATTCCATATCACTCAACTTGGTTTGTACTATCAACATTCCCATGTGTAATAAACACTCAAACCTCGACCATCTTCTTTGCCACATGCACATCAAATTGCACCAACCGTTTTGAGACATATTGTTGTACATTCTCATGTGCGAGGTACATATATAGTAACTCCATGTATCCTCTATTGATCATCCTCAAGTGGTGCATGCATTTAGATTTGACAAAGCAGTCATAAAAATCATCCCGCTTATCTTTATGGACCTGCACAATCGAGCTGACACTAATATAAATGATAGCTTGTATCTGCATGACACATAAAAAGGAGAACATAACAAAGTGTTGGATCATGAACTTGTGGCAAGAGGTTCTTCACCCATGCCTTTTTTACACGAAATGAGCAAAGCAACACCTGTCATGCTACCTCTTGTCCCCGCTTCTTCATCACTAGTCTAAGAATGAGTGCCTTCATTGACTGTTAGGGTGTCAGTTTTGTAGCACCTTGTATGTATGAGCACCCTCTTATAAGTAAAGTCTAGTCAACATTGTGACATGTGATATATCATATGTGGAATCCTACTATGCAGCCTACTTGGAAATCCTATGACATCATCACTTATGTGTGCAAATATGCCCAACTCCAAGCTATAAATTGAGCATGTATCTAGTCTTTTCAATCAAATTGATTATCATTGTGTGCTTATGCTATGCTCTTGTGTGTATTGATTATCTAAGAGTTTCATTAGCATTCTCAGTATCCAAATTAAGCTACTTTAGATAAGCTACTTTAGATTACCCACCACACTCCAACAAGTGGTATCAGAGCTTGACAGTGATTAGCACTTTCCTAATCACACTACTGATCCTAGTGACCCTCTCTATGCTAAATTGTCTGGCACCCTCTCTTTGCCATAACAATCATTATCCATATTTCTAATGACGTTCTAATTAGTTCCTCATTGTCTCATTGAGGGTACATCCATGGGCCACTACCCTCATGAGGTGATTAAAAGTAATCAAGAGCTCAATTAGTTCATTATTAGGTTCATAAACTAGTGTGTGTGTGTGTGTGCGCATGCTTTTTTAAAATTTAGCCTAATCAGCTTTTGTATTGGTCAATTGGCTTGCTTCACGTGTGTGCATAGCCCTCTTTGAGAGCTCCCCATTGCACTCTCTTGAGCCCAGTTCGGCCAAATCTTCATACTCTATTTGCTCTACATCGCTTGGACTTTTATTGTCGCCTTTTGTTTGCAATGTAGTTCCTCCAACCTATATTCTCACGTTGGTGACACATGTATTTTAGTAGCCACCTCACCACTCTTGTTCATCTTTGTTGTCCTGACTAGCACCAACCTTGTTTGATACTTGATCGTGATGGCAATAAGCTCTTGCTCTATTCAGGACAAGGTTGTCCCAATTGATATTCTTAAAGAAGGCTTAAAGTTTATCCTCTTGGGCCAAGAAGACACATCATGGTGAATAGGCTTCTCTTTGTGCGTGCAACCACAAGCAACAACTGAGTCCCTGATGTAGTCAAAAGAGATGCCATGCTTTTTCTAGTAAATGCACCATTTTGCCTAGATTGCAATGTTAGTGGTAGCCTCTCTCAAGTGCTTTTCATGCCTTGAAGGACAATGGGCAGTAGAGGACGAGATTGTGTATGATGGTGCAAGCTTGATGCTCTAGCCAGACCTAGCCCCCGTCCCGCACAATGCTTGCAGGGGTTACAGTACAAGCATCCATGCACTCTATCACGCAACGAGCGCTTTACTTTTTTACCCACTTGAACCGGAAGCATCCCATGATTGTCCAAGCTTCGTATTAAAATAAGTTTGCTAACCTACCACTTGTAAGAGCGAAACGCTCGCAGTGCTACAAGTATTCGCTATTTTCAGAATTTTTGCGATGGCTATGGTGCATCTAACATCCCTTCTAACCGTGCCCCTAATTTTTGCGTGATGGCAAACTTGCAGTGCATTCAGCCGCTCCAACCCCCACAACCCCTACGTGTGACGGGGTTCTTAAAGGTGTGGTTGCCAACAAGGCGGGGGAAAGTGAGTCCCGTGAGGACCAATGCTAAAAAAAAACCTAGGTTTAGTGTAATCCCACCTACAAATCTTGAGATTTACCTCTAAATTTTATATTTGAAGGTATTTTTTTTTATATAAAACATCTAAGTGTAATTTGATATAAAAACCTTCAAATTTAGTCAGTTTGTCAAAAAACGTTTTTTTTCAAGCACTGGTGAGGACCAGCCAAAGACCGACCGATTTGTGAATCCCTCTCTTCTCTCACAGGCTAGAGCCTCAAGCTCGCAGCAGGCTCTCTCTCCCCCCCTTTCGGCCCCTTCCCCGGCGCGCCGCGGTTTGAAAGCGAAGGATGGGGCAAGAAGGCGAGGACCAACAGACAGAGGAGGCGCCCTCCTTCCAGAGATTGGGAGTGTGTGAGCAGCTCTGCGAAGCGTGTGCAGCACTCTCTTGGAAGCAGCCCACTAGAATACAAGTCGAAACACTGCCCCTTGCCTTGGAAGGTACTTCATGAAGGTTTCATTCGGTGTTGATTTCATCTGCTTGCGTTGGTGCAATTCAATACCCCCCTTTCTTTGTCTTGCAGGCCGTGATTTGATTGGTTTGGCACAGACTGGTTCAGGAAAAACTGGGGCATTCGCTCTTCCAATTATCCAGGACTTGCTTGATCACCCCCAACCGCTCTTTGCTTGTGTTCTCTCTCCTACCAGGTAATTCTTGTTTTCTGCCATTTTCAACTTTTGTGTCCAAGATTGCCATTGCGATAAGAATTTTAGATTTCTTTGTGGTTTTGCAGGGAATTAGCCATTCAAATTGCGGAACAATTCGAAGCTTTGGGTTCAGGCATTGGCTTGAAATGCACTGTGGTAAGTTGAAAATTACACTCATAAGGTGTCCATGTTGGTCATGAATTTCTTCCGTTTAAATATATGTGAGGTATGCGTTGGTCCATCTATTTGTTAAGAGTATATCATGTCCTGGATATACCACGGCTGTCTTTGGATCCATATTTTGTCTCATTGGCTGGTTAGGGGGCTGTTATATTTTTTTCTTGCCCCCTGGTATTTTTAAGGCCATAGTCTTAGGTTTCCTTTTTGGCTAGTGAAAAATAATTTTTTTTTGGAGCAAAAAAATCTGGTTGTTGAATGAAAGAGGAACCGCTCATTAGAAACATTCATGACATTTGTTGAATCTAAATCAAATTCATGAGTGTAATCGAACGTGTACTTGCCTAGATGACTTGCAAATTGTAATGATGCCAATATGTGGCACGAACTTGAGACGGGGTAGTAGAGGGCTGCTCTGGGTGAGGCCCAAGGGCAAACAACGTACACAACAGTAGTAGAGGGTGCAAGTAGTGTTGTTTCGAAATGCCTTTGAAATTTATGAAACGTTTCAAAAGGTTTTATATGTATGAGACCCATTTCTTATCATGCTAACCTAAAGTTTGTAAAATTACTGCTCTTATTAACACAAGAAAATCATGTGCTGTTGGTTTTGTACGATTCTATTATAGCGAACTCCACGTGCAAGTATGCTTTTGTGTGTGTGAACTGATTGCAGAATCGACTCTCTTTTTCTTATTAGACACTCTGACTTGACTTCAAGAGAATGTTGCAATCATTCATCTACGCACATCACATCTACCACAAAACTGTTATGTTTATGGGCTTTATCCTATGCTTTGTGTGTATCACCTCTCATCTACTTTATGCCTAGGTGGCAGAAATCTTGTGGCAACATGTGGAAAAGACACCTTAAGGGTGTAGGTACCCATGGGGGCCATTTCTAGAGGGCGTGGACACAAGTAAAGGGTTCATATAAAGGCCTTAAAGAGCACCTACGAGTTCGATTTGGAGCCTCTTATGATGTCATGCATGATGCCATATGAGATGCCTAGTACCTACTCTAGCTATATATAATGAGTCTCTTTGTACTCACTTTTATTCAACTAGTTATCATTTTGTATCTACACTCTTTCAATCTCTATTGTGTGATTAATTAAGTGATTTGACTGTTAATGCCATGAATGGTTCTCTATTTTATCCTCCCTAATCTCTACAAATGGTATCAAAGCCATTAATAGTGATTAGCATCTTCTAATCATTTATTTAAGATCCATATGCTAGATCACATGGCACCTCTCAGCTTGCCGTCGTGGTTGATTCATACCTCTATAGCATTTGCATATAGGTTGTACTTCAATTTCACTCTCGCTATCTTGATGGGATATGTACACGACGTGTGCCATTACCCACATTAGGGTGCGTATTAGAGAAGAAGAAATTGTGTAGTTTTTATTTTTCTTAGCAATGGCCTCACCCATTGTGGTTAAACCACCCCTGTGCAACTCTTCATTTTGAGCCATTAAGGTTGGATTTTGGAGCTAATTAGCTCATAATCATCTCACTGAGCTCATTTCCCTCAATTCTTGAGCTAATTATCTAATTTCCCTCAATTTTTGGGCTCCCAAGAGCTTTTCAACCTGACAGTTTGCAATGTCATGAAAGAAGTGAATTGGTGGGCTACATGTGTGTCAATAGTCTATCCTTGCCACTAGATAGAGAGTCTAAAAGTTGAGGTGGTTAGGGGAATGTCTAAATCTGCCTATTTGTTGCTATTGTCATGATAAGGAATGCACTCAGGTTTCTTCTCAGGTCTTGGCAATACAATATGAGACTCATAGTATGTGCATGGTAGTAAGTAGGAGCCTGAGTAACTCTGTGTTTTTATAGGTTTAGGTGATCTTGCCTTTGTAGAAAGGTCGTGGCATGATGGGTTTTGAAAATTGTGGACAATACGGTAGGTCAATCTCCTATGTTGTATGATGCGTTTGGGCCAAGGGCCTTTAAATATGAGCCTTGGGGGCTTACTCTGGCATTCTCATGCGTGCGGAAGCAGAGACGGAGCTCTTTGGCGGATGTATCTTTTGTGAAGCTTTTTGACACTTTTGTTTTGTCACGTGCACATCTAACCCTATGTGCATGTGGACAAGCTATCTCAGATCTAGGGTTTAGGCTAGTCTAGGAAGTGTTTTGGCACCTTTGTGAGCCTGTGCGTAGGCTGTGCATGTCCAGGCACTTAAGAGTAGTTGCATATCCTTTGATTACACAACCTAGTACCACCCAACATTTGCATTGTCCACGACAGCCCACCCAAATTTCCATGGCATTTTGCGGTAGTTCAGTTGTTGGCATTTTTATTATTTATTTATTATTTATGCCAATTTCCAAGGTCGTGGGGCTGTAGGGAGGACTGCTCGACCTAGCCAGTCTGACCTATACAAGCAGAAGGGGGGCGCTCATTTCCAATAGAAGAGCAGAAGGAGTTCCAGCAACTTGCAGTGCATCTTCTCAGCAAGACTAGCAAAGAGCCCTAGCGTTTTCAGCCAACAAGACCTGCTAGCGTTTTCTGGTGCAGATCAGCCCTAGCGTTTTCTCCAGCAGATCCATCCAACGTTTGCAGTTTTCCACCGCCAGATTCAGCCAGATCAGGTAGTGCTTCAGTTTTCAGCCCTTAGCCATTGCAGATCCAATCCTTAGCTTCGCAGATCTCACCTATTCGCAGTAGATCCTCTCCGTACCGTCGGATCAGCCAGCGTTTTCAATTTCAGCCCACCGTTTTCAGATTTCAGCATCTGTGTTTTTCAGTGCATCGTCGTCGAGTTGTTATCGCCATCCTCGCCCCCAGTGTTAGTATTCAGCAAAAAGTCAGCGTTTTCCAGATTTTAACATTTCAGCCCTAGCGTTTTCAGTTTTCAGCCATCTTCATCGTTGTCATCATTGTCGTCGACATTGTTGGCAAGTCCGTCGCATCTAGACCATTGACCAGATTTGTGCAAACTATAGCATAGACCTCTCTTGCCATAGAGAGGGGGGCCCTTGGAGGAGGGTTTGAGAACCGTCTGGCATTGTATTCTTCTCTCTCTCTCTCTCTCTCTCTCTCTCTCTCTCTCAGTCTCAACACTTCCATTCACAGTAGCAGTCACTTTGTTTTGATCATCGCACTCTCTCTAAAGGAACGGAAGGCTCTCCCTTTCGTAAGTAAAAGGAACCCTTGAGCACAGTTCAGAGCACTCATCTTGAGCAATAACAACATTCACTTCTGCTGCACCTTACATGTTTGTTACTGAGGTCCTAAAAATCTCTCCAATGAATAAGAATTTGGATATGCAACAAGAGTTCCGTCTTGTGGGGATGGTCATGGGCATGGTTTGCTTGAAATGTGAGAAGAAAGAATATGAATATGACGATAACGAGATTTAGTAGATCGAGACATCTGTGAAGAGATTAGCGTGGTCTGGATGTGATTGCTAAATAGTTACATTGATTATGATTTGTATATGAGACCCTCGACAGAAAAGTGATTTGATCAGTGACTGATGTCTTTGTAGATTTGTGGAGTCTGGTACTTGAGTACATAGAGTCTGTAACAAATTGCTAATGTGTCAAAGCCTAAAGAATGGAGCCAACTTACAGATGCCAGCCGAGGGGCCTAAACCCTAAGAAGAACAAGTAACAGAAGAAGTCCTCCAAACTTATGGGGACCCCGTCCGATGGGGTCTGTAACAAACTTGGACACTCCCAGTCAAGAATCAACCGCGACAGCACCAAATAACCACTTCAAAACAATTCACAGATCACAATAGATTTGCACTGGCCCGGCGGAGTTCCGTGCCTAGAGATATTGGCCCCAAAGACGGGCGCCCCTTTCGGTATTTCTTTTTATATTAATCAATCATCAAAGTACAAGAGAGCGGTTAGGGTTTCACTCTCAGACTCTGCGTCCAGATGCTCTGAGAAGTGAGGCCCTCACCACTAATTTAAAGGTTACAAGGGATGCCCAAAAGCAGAGCCCCAAAAGCTTTTAAAATCAAAAGCATCAGTTCTCTCTCTCTCTTAGAGAGTCTTTTCTCTTTTTTTTTATAAAAAAAAGCAAAGGCAAAATTCGCGCCGCTCATCATTTTCCCAAAAATTTTTTTTTTAAAAAAAAAAAATAATCCGCCTCCGCGATTTCCGGAATTTAGGGTTTCTAGCAAAAATTAGGGTTTGCAGGAATTTTAGGGTTTCTGGCAGAAATTAGGGTTTTTGCTATCCGCCACGTCTTCACTTTGTGACATAACCCCCTCTTGAAAGCATTGTAATCGACCGCGATTACGCCTGCAAAACCGACAAAAGCCATAAACCGTCTTAGCAGACACTGACTGTTAGTACCTACGTACTAGGAACGCACATCTAGCACATGTACAAAATCGACAGACACATCACACGACATCACAGGACATCACCAGACATCACAGGACATCACATGACATTCAACATTCATTCGGATCTTAGACCATGATTTATCGGCAATGTAGCTAGCAATCACATCTAGATCCAATCGGGACCTCATCGATGTCCGATTGACTAACCCCTATTGCAACCATGTCTATTCGAGATCAATCAGACCAAAATGCTGCAGTCATTTCGTCTATCAGTTCCTGCACTCACAAGAAGTCAAGAACAAATCAATATCATAATCAGGAATTCCATTTCATAAAGTCATCCAGCAGAATACTGTCAGCTCTCAGTATCCCTGAATCTCAAAGAGACATCAGTGACTTTAGTATCAAAATCGAGGCATTTGTTGACAAAGGAGTGGAGTGACTCCCCTCTTGTGCATCCCACTGCACCAGATCTTCGGCCAAGCTGAGTTTCTGGGTTCCGTTTGGAGTAGACTATGCTAAACCAAAACATCGAGGTAAAGTTTCACAATCCGAGGAGTATCTGCTAGGTCCTCCTCCTCCACCCACTTCGCATCAAATGCAGGAAAGTTCTTGAACTAAACCAAGAACCGCCTTCGGACTTTACCTTTCTTCGTATCGTTATGTGCCAAAATCTGTTCAGGAACAAGGATCTCCTCGTTTTCTTCCACTTCGGGTTGCTCATCAGGCTCCCCATCATCAGGCACATCACCCTTAACAGGTTTCAAGAGACTCACATGCAATGCATTATGAATCCTCCAAGTATCTGGCAGTTCCAATCGGAAGGAGACATCATTTATCTTGTCAGTAATCTGGAAAGGTCCATAGTATCACATACTAAGCTTTGGAAAAAGCCTCTCCTTTCTCTTTTTCTTTCTTAGGCGTGCCTTCTCAAAAGTAAGAGCACCCAATCATCCTCCTTCAGTTTCCAGTTGCGACGATGGCGATCCGTTGCCTTTTTCTGTCGTTCTTGAGACTCCTGCAAAGTCTCACGAACCTTGGCAAAAGCCGTATCCAAATCTCGCGAATATTCATCCGCTTCAAATTTCTAATCTTTCGTGCTCAGGAAGGATGGAACCTTCGCAGCAGTTTCAACAATCTCTCATGGCGTCTTCCCCGTCGAAGAGTGTATCGTGTTACTATAGGCAAATTCCACCAAAGGTAAGTTCTGTTCCCATTGAGTCTTCTGATGCGAGATACAAGACTTCAATAAATCTAAAATCACTGAATTGGCAATCTCAGATTGCCCGTCAGTCTGCAAGTGGAACGATGACGAGAACTGCAACTACGTGCCAATGTTCTCCCAAATTCCCTTCCAAAACCAACTCATAAATCTGGGGTCTATGTCGGAGAGAATCGTCTCAGACGTGCCATGTAATCGGAAAATCATCGTGATCATTCTGTATTCTCGGGAGATCAAAAATGAAATCCATTTCAATATTTTCCCAGGGGCGGGTGGGTATGGGTAAAGGCTGTAACAATCCCTGTGCCTTATGCCTGTCAAACTTGACCTTCTGGCATACCAAGCAACTGCGCACAAACTCTTCCACATCCTTCTTCAGTCTCCGCCAAAAGAAATCTCTCTCTACCCCTTTCATGGTGGTAGCAATGCCGCGGTGACCCGTAAAAGGTGGACAGTGGCAATCAGTCATAACCTTTTCCCTCAACGGCTGTGTAACTCACAACATAGTCTTTTTCATCAAGTAGCCTTCCCGAAGGGAGTATCCATCTACTGTCTCCCCATCCCGTATCCGTATGAAAATATCTGCAAAACCTGTATCTGTGGCATACTGATCGACCATATCCTCGAAGCTCCTATGATGTATCGCGGAAATAGCCAGAACCAACGGTTTAGGAGACAAAGCATCTGCCACCACATTCTTCTGACCCTGCACATGGACAATCTGGAAGTGGAACTGTGACAAGATGTTCACCCACCGCATCTGCTTTTCCGAAAGCTCCTTCTGTGACAAGAAGTAACGCAAACTCTGATGGTCTGTAAAGACAGTAAAATCCGCTCCGAGTAGGTAATGCCGCCACTGAGTAAGAGCATGGATAACCGCCAAAAGCTCTTTCCCATAGATCTGTGCTGTCATCTCCGGCCTAGAGAACAAACGGCTCTCGTAAGCTATGACATGGCCTTCTTGCAGCAAGACCGCACCCAAACTACGACCACAAGCATCACAAAATACTTCAAATGACTTCTGCAAGTCCGACAAAGTCAAACTGGTCATGTAGTCAATTTCTCTTTCAATGTCCGAAAGGCAGTCACCTCTGTGGGTCCCCATGAAAAAGGTACTCCTTTCTGTGTCAAGGTATGCAAAGGGGAAGCAACCTCTGCAAACTTTCGTATGAACCGCCTGTAGTACAAACATAGTCCCAAGAAGCTTCTAACTTCATGGACATTCCTCAAATCGGGCCAATCATGGATAGTCTCTATCTTGGCCGGGTCCATTTGCACTCCTGCTGCTGACACAATGTGTCCCAAAAAGTGTATCTCTGGTAGGAAAAATTCACTTTTCTTAGCATTAATCACTAATGTGTGATCTCATAATGCCTGAAAGACTTGAAGCAGATGATCTCTGTGTTCTGCCTCATTCTTGGAGAAAACAATGATGTCGTCAAAGAAAGTGCCAACAAATAGCATGTACTCTCGAAAAATCCTATCCATCATCCGGTTAAATGTCGCAGGAGCATTGGTTAAGCCAAAAGGCATCACCAAAAACTCAAATAACCCAAAAGTCGTCCGAAAAGCTGTCTTGTAGACATCTCCTGGCGCTATCCTGATCTGATGATATCCACTCTTCAAGTCAATCCTGCTAAAGCACGAGGATCCCTGTAACCTGTCGAGTATATCATCGATCCTAGGAATCGGAAATCTGTTCTTGATGGTGATTTCGTTGAGAGTGCTATAATCGATGCACATTCTCCAAGATCTGTCTTTCTTCAAAACCAACAACACTGGAGAGCAATACGGTGAAGTACTAAGCTGGACAAGACCCTTTTCCAAGAGGTCTTTCACTGAGTTCATAATCTTTTCATTCTGTACTCGGCTCACACGATAAGGTGGCCGATTCGGTGGCGTGCTTCCAGATATCAGATCAATGGTATGATCTTCAGGCCCTCTCAAAAGCAATCGGCATGAGCGTGGAGAAAAAAATCTTGGCGTTCTTTTCTTCAGGTCAAAACATATTCAACCTTTATCCATCGTTCAGTTCTCCCAAAAGAATGAGTAAGAAAACTGAAGTTCATCAAGTACAATCTCTAAGCCCTTCATTTATCAAAGTCGCTTTCTCGGCCCGGTAGTCAACCACGGCGTAGTTCTTGTGGTACCAAGGGATCCCGAGTAGAACGTCACTCACGTGCCCTGAACACCCCTGTCATTGCAAACGAAGTTTGCCAATGCTCGGTGTAATGGCAACATCCCATCCGGGTGCCAGTCGAACTACCTCCGCCTGTGGCGTCAGTCTCTCGGGCGTAGTTCCAAATCGAGCCGCCAATTCCAAGTGAAAAGAAGTTGGCCTTGGCTCCTTCAAAAGAGCTTCCTGATCCTTCGCTTTGCCCCGAAAGCGGCAAAGTTTGTACTTTGATTCATTAGATTCGGTGCAGGTCCCACGCCATGTGGTACCAGTTCTGCTTTTCTATCTGCCTTTTCTGCCACATTCCTCAGCTGCTCTCGAACTCTTAGACATGTCGTCGTTTTTATCATGCTGATCTTTCTGTGCCGTATCAGGGCACTTTGCGGAAATATGTCCATGTTCCCCGCATCCAAAGCACTTCCCCTCTCTGATGAAGCGAGCTCTCTCCTCAGGAGTAAGCTTGGGTCGTGCATCCTTTTTTTTTCTCTGGGTTGCTCTTTTTCATTCTACTTTCATTCCCAGAAGTCTGTTCGGCTCGTTGTGTCATGGCCTCATCTGTGGGGTAGGTCAGACTGCCAGAGTGAATGGCAAAGCCCCGCTTCGCATGACTCATCAACTCCTGAATAGAAGCTGACTTCTGTTCCAAGCAGTGATCTCGGATCTCTGTAGGTAGACCCAAGGTAAACCGCTCAATCTGTTCTCTGAACGAGATCTTCTTGAATGAAGAGGTGGGTAGAAAAGAGCTCCAGAATCTTTCACAATAAGAATTCACTGTATCGCTCTTGGTCATCCGGAGATGGTTCCAAGCAGCTCGTATATCTTGCTCAAACTCTTGAGTCAACCAAGAAGAAATAAAAAGCCTCTTGAATTTCAGCCATGTAACTGGCACAGTCTTGCTTAATAGAAGCGTGGACCACCAAGTACGAGCATTCCCCTTAAAGTAAGAGGCAGCTCTCCGAATCTTGGAGTGCTCTGAATAGCGTCCTCCCGCGAAAGAGATGTCAAACTGCTGTATAAAAGACAAAGCCTTCGAAGCATCTGAGTATCCTGAAAAAGTATCAAACTTGATCGAGTGGCCACCTTCCTTAAACTCTCGGACTTTCTTGCTTTTATCTTCGAGAAAGTCATACTGGTTGGCTTTGTAAAAATTCTTCTTGTTCGCATAAAACTTTCCGTCATCGGAATCTGAGCTGTCTGTAGACGAGTCCTCAGTAGAACTGTCAGTCTCTGGGCGAGATGTAGCCTTCTTTGCCTTTTTCTTGCCCTTTCCGAAGCTTTGTTCCTTGCTTCGCTTTTTGCTTTCTCTGTCTTCTTCGCTCGAATCCGAGGAGCTAGAAGAACTGTCAGAAGAAGAAGAAGAAGAACTGGGTAGGTCTTCAAACTTGACGCGCTTCTTCAATTTCTTTGCCTTGTCAAATGTCGACCGACGATCCAAATATCCCGGAAAGTCAGTGCCTTTCTTCTGCTTTTTGCCGTGCTTTTTGGCTTTCTTTTGCGTGTCAAAAAGCTGAGCAATCCGTGCATCAACCACGTTCTCCAGTTCCTTCTCCGTATATTTCTTGGAGGCAGAAGGTTTCTTGAGAGCGGGTTTCGGGAGTGATGTTGTGGTTCTCTGCCACTCCATCTGTACCTCTTTCAAAGAGGTGTGGTTCATATATTTTGCTATCTTCGGGTCCTTGGCAAAATTGAGCATCATCTTTGTTGCATCGCCAATCAATTGACGACGCTCCATCTCTCTTTGCTCCGCCTGAGTAGGCCGAGGCGGGCCATACTCTCTGTCTGAATCTTCGTTGTGATCCCAGCCCGCATCTCCAGATGCAGAGGGAGTCGACTGATCATTGCCTGAAGCCATAGGTGCCGCGGAAAAAATTCGGGGATCGGATTTCTCGTAGAAGAGAAATGGGCCGTGCTCTGATACCACTGTAACAAACTTGGACACTCCCAGTCAAGAATCAACCGCGACAGCACCAAATAACCACTTCAAAACAATTCATAGATCACAATAGATTTGCACTGGCCCGGCGGAGTTCCGTGCCTAGAGATATTGGCCCCAAAGACTGGCGCCCCTTTCGGTATTTCTTTTTATATTAATCAATCATCAAAGTACAAGAGAGCGGTTAGGGTTTCACTCTCAGACTCTGCATCCAGATGCTCTGAGAAGTGAGGCCCTCACCACTAATGTAAAGGTTACAAGGGATGCCCAAAAGCAGAGCCCCAAAAGCTTTTAAAATCAAAAGCATCAGTTCTCTCTCTCTCTTAGAGAGTCTTTTCTCTTTTTTTTAATAAAAAAAAGCAAAAGCAAAATTCGCGTCGCTCATCATTTTCCCAAATTTTTTTTATATTTATAAATAATAATCCGCCTCCGCGATTTCCAGAATTTAGGGTTTCTAGCAAAAATTAGGGTTTGCAGGAATTTTAGGGTTTCTGGCAGAAATTAGGGTTTCTGCTGTCCGCCATGTCTTCACTTTGTGACAGGGTCCCAAGTGACATAAAGGATTAAAATAAAGCAAGATCCGCACACATGCAGAAATTGATGACGTGGCAGATTTTTGAAAATTGCGTTGGCAGGATGACGTGGCAAGCTGTACGGAATTCCGCGTTTTGCGTTGGCTGATGACATGGCAGGCTGCACGGATTTTCGTAAATTACGATGGCAGTTTTTTGGCTTTGCTACTAGATGCTTTTGAGTTTGAAGGCTTTTCACTGTAATTGCTTTTTAGGCCAAGGCCTTTAAATATGAGGTTAGGGCTCATTCTCTGACATGCTTCCTGGAGAAGGTGCAAAGTTTGGGAGTACCGACTTGTACTGTGTTGATGCAATATAAAGAAATACCGAAAGGGGTGCCAAGGTTTGGGGCCAATACTCTCTGGGGTGGAATTCCGCCACTCCATGTCGCGTGTCGTCTCTCTCTCTCTCTGTGTACTGTTTTTATTGAAGTGCTACACGTCTGTTCAGTCTGTTCTTTTCTATTGGCACGTGGTGCTCGTCTTGTGACAGAGGTATCAGAGCATCAAGCGTGTAGCATACCGGTCCTACAGACACAGAAAGAGATTTCAGCTTTTTATCTCTTAAAGGAAAAGATGACTTCAGATCCAGTCATTGTGTTGCCAGATCTTAGGAAGTCATTTGTGGTCCAGTGTGACGCCTGTGGTAGTAGCATTGGTGCAGTGCTAATGCAAGATGGCAGGGTAGTAGCCTATGAGAGTAGAATCTTGCAAGGGCCAGAAAAGACTATGCAAGTCTATGAAAAAGAATTGCAGGCCGTGATTCATGCTCTCTTAAGTTGGAAACACTACTTGCTAGGTGGAGATTTCGTTGTCCAGACGGATAATCAGACCTTGCGATACTTCTTGACACAGGCGAAGTTATCTGAGAAGCATATGCGATGGGCAAATATCTTGTCCATGTTCCATTTTCAGATTGTGCATGTGGAAGGCAAGAAGAACGTTGTGGCTGATGCCTTGTCAAGGAAGCCACAAATTTCAGCTGTGTCAATTCCTTATCATCATGAGCTTGATGATATGAGGGAACAATATGCAAATGATGAAGATTTTGCAAGGGTCTTTGAGCAGCTAATGGATGGACAACGTCATGAACACTATCTTCTCAAAGATGGGTTCATGATGATGCATGGCAGATTGTGTGTCACAAAGCCATTGCGACGCAAAGTTATGGAAGAGAGTCATGTCCCACCGTATGCAGGGCATCTTGGTATCGATGCTACAATTAAAGCGGTTGAGACATTCTTCTACTCGCCTACATTGAGAAGAGATGTGGATGCCTTTGTGCGAGAATGCCTAATATTCCAGAAGGTCAAGTTTGACAGGCAAAAGGCACCAGGGTTATTGCAACCACTACCTATTCCAGATAAACCATGGGAAAGTATTGCTATGGATTTTATCTTTGATCTTCCGAGAACGCAGACAGGAAACGATGGTATTTGGACCATCATTTGCAGATTCAGCAAGCAGGCTCATTTTATTCCTGTCAGGAAGAAGATAAAGCCAGATCAGATGGCACGCTTGTTTATGAGCAATATTTTCAAGTATCATGGCATGCCACAGTCGATTGTTAGCGACCGTGATCCACGCATGACAAGTTTGTTCTGGAGAGGCTTGTTTGAGAATATGGGCACAACGCTCAAATTCTCTTCGTCATTTCATCCTCAAACAGATGGGCAGTCGGAAGAGGCAAATTCTACTGTCCTAGATCTACTGAAATGCTACATGTCAGAGCATAAAGGAAAGTGGGAGCAATTGTCACAAAGTGATGACGTGGTGGACAGCAGAAACCCTAATTTCAGCCAGAAATCCTAAAATTCTTGCAAACCCTAAATTTTGCCAAAAACCCTAATTTCCGGAAATCGCGGAGTCGGATTTTTTAAAAATAAAAAATAAATTTTTTTTTGGAAAATGATGAGCGACGAAATTTCGCTTTTTCTCTACTTAAATGAGAAAGAGAGAGAGAATGCTTTTGCTTTCATGTTTTGACTCTCTGTGAGAGAGAGAGAGCAATTGCTTTTGATTTGAAGCTTTTGGGGCTCTGCTTTTGGGCATCCCTTGTAACCTTTAAATTAGTGGTGAGGACCTCACTTCTCAGAGCATCCGGACGCAGAGTCTGAGAGTGAAACCCTTCTGCTCTCTTGTACTTTGATGATTGATTAATATAAAAAGAAATACCGAAAGGGGCGCCAGTCTTTAGGGCCAATATCTCTAGGCACGGAACTCCGCCGGGCCAGTGCAAATCTATTGTGATCTGTGAATTGTTTTGAAGTGGTGATTTGGTGCTGTCGCGGTTGATTCTTGACTTGGAGTGTCCAAGTCTGTTACAGTGGTATCAGAGCACGGCAGATTTCTCTTCTATGGGAAATCCGATCCCCGATATTTTTTTTCCACGGCACCTATGGCTTCAGGCAATGATCAGTCGACTCCCTCTGCATCTGGAGATGCGGGCTGGGATCACAACGAAGATTCAGACAGAGAGTATGGCCTGCCTCAGCCTACTCAGGCGGAGCAAAGAGAGATGGAGCGTCGTCAATTGATTGGCGATGCAACAAAGATGATGCTCAATTTTGCCAAGGATCCAAAGATGGCAAAATATATGAACCAGACCTCTTTGAAAGAGGTACAGATGGAGTGGCAGAGAACCACAACACCACTCCCGAAACCCGCTCTCAAGAAACCTTCTGCCTCCAAGAAATATACGGAGAAGGAACTGGAGAACGTGGTTGATGCACGGATTGCTCAGCTTTTTGACACGCAAAAGAAAGCCAAAAAGCACGGCAAAAAGCAGAAGAAAGGCACTGACTTCCCGGGATATTTGGGTCGTCGGTCGACATTTGACAAGGCAAAGAAATTGAAGAAGCGCATCAAGTTCGAAGACCTACCAGTTCTTCTTCTTCTTCTTCTGACAGTTCTTCTAGCTCCTCGGATTAGAGCGAAGAAGACAGAAAAAGCAAAAAGCGAAGCAAGACACAAAGCTTCGGAAAGGGCAAGAAAAAGGCAAAGAAGGCTACATCTCGCCCAGAGACTGACAGTTCTACTGAGGACTCGTCTACAGACAGCTCAGATTCCGATGACGGAAAGTTTTATGCGAACAAGAAGAATTTTTACAAAGCCAACCAGTATGACTTTCTCGAAGATAAAAGCAAGAAAGTCCGAGAGTTTAAGGAAGGTGGCCACTCGATCAAGTTTGGTACTTTTTCAGGATACTCAGATGCTTCGAAGGCTTTGTCTTTTATACAGCAGTTTGACATCGCTTTCGTGGGAGGACGCTATTCAGAGCACTCCAAGATTCGGAGAGCTGCCTCTTACTTTAAGGGGAATGCTCGTACTTGGTGGTCCACGCTTCTATTAAGCAAGACTGTGCCAGTTACATGGCTGAAATTCAAGAGGCTTTTTATTTCTTCTTGGTTGACTCAAGAGTTTGAGCAAGATATACGAGCTGCTTGGAACCATCTCCGGATGACCAAGAGCGATACAGTGAATTCTTATTGTGAAAGATTCTGGAGCTCTTTTCTACCCACCTCTTCATTCAAGAAGATCTCGTTCAGAGAACAGATTGAGCGGTTTACCTTGGGTCTACCTACAGAGATCCGAGATCACTGCTTGGAACAGAAGTCAGCTTCTATTCAGGAGTTGATGAGTCATGCGAAGCGGGGCTTTGCCATTCACTCTGGCAGTCTGACCTACCCCACAGATGAGGCCATGACACAACGAGCCGAACAGACTTCTGGGAATGAAAGTAGAATGAAAAAGAGCAACCCAGAGAAAAAAAAAGGATGCACGACCCAAGCTTACTCCTGAGGAGAGAGCTCGCTTCATCAGAGAGGGGAAGTGCTTTGGATGCGGGGAACATGGACATATTTCCGCAAGGTGCCCTGATACGGCACAGAAAGATCAGCATGATAAAAACGACGACAGGTCTAAGAGTTCGAGAGCAGCTGAGGAATGTGGCAGAAAAGGCAGATAGAAAAGCAGAACTGGTACCACATGGCGTGGGACCTGCACCGAATCTAATGAATCAAAGTACAAACTTTGCCGCTTTCGGGGCAAAGCGAAGGATCAGGAAGCTCTTTTGAAGGAGCAAAGGCCAACTTCTTTTCACTTGGAATTGGCGGCTCGATTTGGAACTACGCCCGAGAGACTGACGCCACAGGCGGAGGTAGTTCGACTGGCACCCGGATGGGATGTTGCCATTACACCGAGCATTGACAAACTTCGTTTGCAATGACAGGGGTGTTCAAGGCACGTGAGTGACGTTCTACTCGGGATCCCTTGGTACCACAAGAACTACGCCATGGTTGACTACCGGTCCGAGAAAGCGACTTTGATAAATGAAGGGCTTAGAGATTGTACTTGATGAACTTCAGTTTTCTTACTCATTCTTTTGGGAGAACTGAACGATGGATAAAGGTTGAATATGTTTTGACCTGAAGAAAAGAACGCAAATTTTTTTTTTCTCCACGCTCATGCCGATTGCTTTTGAGAGGGCCTGAAGATCATACCATTGATCTGATATCTGGAAGCACGCCACCGAATCGGCCACCTTATCGTGTGAGCTGAGTACAGAATGAAAAGATTATGAACTCAATGAAAGACCTCTTGGAAAAGGGTCTTGTCTAGCCTAGTACTTCACCGTATTGCTCTCCAGTGTTGTTGGTTTTGAAGAAAGACGGATCTTGGAGAATGTGCATCGATTATAGCACTCTCAACGAAATCACCATCAAGAACAGATTTCCGATTCCTAGGATCGATGATATACTCGACAGGTTACAGGGATCCTCGTGCTTTAGCAGGATTGACTTGAAGAGTGGATATCATCAGATCAGGATAGCGCCAGGAGATGTCTACAAGACAGCTTTTCGGACGACTTTTGGGTTATTTGAGTTTTTGGTGATGCCTTTTGGCTTAACCAATGCTCCTGCGACATTTAACCGGATGATGGATAGGATTTTTCGAGAGTACATGCTATTTGTTGGCACTTTCTTTGACGACATCATTGTTTTCTCCAAGAATGAGGCAGAACACAGAGATCATCTGCTTCAAGTCTTTCAGGCATTATGAGATCACACATTAGTGATTAATGCTAAGAAAAGTGAATTTTTCCTACCAGAGATACACTTTTTGGGACACATTGTGTCAGCAGCACAGCAGGAGTGCAAATGGACCCGGCCAAGATAGAGACTATCCGTGATTGGCCCGATTTGAGGAATGTCCATGAAGTTAGAAGCTTCTTGGGACCGTGTTCGTACTACAGGCGGTTCATACGAAAGTTTGCAGAGGTTGCTTCCCCTTTGCATACCTTGACACAGAAAGGAGTACCTTTTTTGTGGGGACCCACAGAGGTGACTGCCTTTCGGAAATTGAAAGAGAAATTGACTACGGGACCTATTTTGACTTTGCCAGACTTGCAGAATTCATTTGAAGTATATTGTGATGCTTGTGGTCGTAGTCTGGGTACGGTCTTGATGCAAGAAGGCCATGTCATAGCTTACGAGAGCCGTTTGTTCTCTAGGCCGGAGATGACAGCACAGATCTATGGGAAAGAGCTTTTGGCGGTTATCCACGCTCTTGCTCAGTGGCGGCATTACCTACTCGGAGCGGATTTTACTGTCTTTACAGACCATTAGAGTTGGCGCTACTTCTTGTCATAGAAGCAACTTTCGGAAAAGCAGATGCGGTGGGTGAACATCTTGTCACAGTTTCACTTCCAGATTGTCCATGTGCAGGGACAGAAGAATGTGGTGGCAGATGCTTTGTCTCGAAAACCGTTGGTTCTAGCTATTTCCGCGATACATCATAGGAGCTTTGAGGATATGGTCGATCAGTGTGCCACAGATACAGATTTTGCAGATATTTTCACACGGATACGGGATGGGGAGACAGTAGCTGGATACTCCCTTCGGGAAGGCTACTTGATGAAAAAGACTATGTTGTGCGTTACACAGCCGTTGAGGGAAAAGGTTATGACTGATTGCCACCGTCCACCTTTTACGGGTCACCGCGGCATTGCTACCACCATGAAAGGGGTAGAGAGAGATTTCTTTTGGCGGAAACTCAGGAGGATGTGGAAGAGTTTGTGCGCAATTGCTTGGTATGCCAGAAGTTCAAGTTTGACAGGCATAAGGCATAGGGATTGTTAGAGCCTTTACCCATACCCACCCGCCCCTCAGAAAATATTGAAATGGATTTCATTTTTTGATCTCCCGAGAATACAGAATGATCACGATGATTTTCCGATTACATGGCATGTCTGAGACGATTCTCTCCGACAGAGACCCCAGATTTATGAGTTGGTTTTGGAAGGCAATTTGGGAGAACATTGGCATGCAGTTGCAGTTCTCGTCATCGTTCCACTTGCAGACTGACGGGCAATTTGAGATTGCCAATTAAGTGATTTTAGATTTATTGAAGTCTTGTATCTCGGATCAGAAGACTCAATGGGAAAAGAACTTACCTTTGGTGGAATTTGCCTATAGTAACACGATATACTCTTCGACGGGGAAGACGCCATGTGAGATTGTTGAAAGTGCTGCGAAGGTTCCATCCTTCCTGAGCACGAAAGATTAGAAATTTGAAGCGGATGAATATTCGCGAGAGTTGGATACGGCTTTTGCCAAGGTTCGCGAGACTTTGCAGGAGTCTCAAGAACGACAGAAAAAGGCAACGGATCGCCATCGTCGCGATTGGAAACTGAAGGAGGATGATTGGGTGCTCTTACTTTTGAGAAGGCACGTCTAAGAAAGAAAAAGGGAAAGGAGAGGCTTTTTCCAAAGCTTAGTATGTGATACTACGGACCTTTCCAGATTACTGAAAAGATAAATGATGTCTCCTTCCGATTGAAACTGCCAGATACTTGGAGGATTCACAATGCATTGCATGTGAGTCTCTTGAAACCTGTTAAGGGTGATGTGTCTGATGATGGGGAGCCTGATGAGCAACTCAAAGTGGAAGAAAACGAGGAGATCCTTGTTCCTGAACAGATTTTGGCACATAATGATATGAAGAAAGGTAAAGTCCGAAGGCGGTTCTTGGTTAAGTTCAAGAACTTTCCTGCATTTGATGCGAAGTGGGTGGAGGAGGAGGACCTAGCAGATACTCCTCGGATTGTGAAACTTTACCTCGATGTTTTGGTTTAGCATAGTCTACTCCAAACGGAACCCAGAAACTCAGCTTGGCCGAAGATTTGGTGCAGTGGGATGCACAAGAGGGGAGTTACTCCGCTCCTTTGTCAACAGATGCCTCGATTTTGATACTAAAGTCACTGATGTCTCTTTGAGCTTCAGGGATACTGAGAGCTGACAGTATTCTGCTGGATGACTTTATGAAATGGAATTCCTGATTATGATACTGATTTGTTCTTGACTTCTTGTGAGTGCAGGAACTGATAGCCGAAATGACTGCAGCATTTTGGTCTGGTTGATCTCGAATAGACATGGTTGCAATAGGGGTTAGTCAATCGGACATCGATGAGGTCCCGATTGGACCTAGATGTGATTGCTAGCTACATTGCCGATAAATCATGGTCTAAGATCCGAATGAATGTTGAATGTCATGTGATGTCCTGTGATGTCTGGTGATGTCCTGTGATGTCGTGTGATGTGACTGTCGATTTTGTACATGTGCTAGATGTGTGTTCCTAGTACGTAGGTACTAACAGTCAGTGTCTGCTAAGATGGTTTATGGCTTTTGTCGGTTTTGCAGGCGTAATCGCGGTCGATTACAATGCTTTCAAGAGGGGGGTATGCCACAAAGTGATGACGTGGCGGACAACAGAAACCCTAATTTCTGCCAGAAACCCTAAAATTCTTGCAAACCCTAAATTTTGCCAAAAACCCTAATTTCCGGAAATCGCGGAGGCGGATTATTAAAAAAAAAATAAAAAAAATTTGGAAAATGATGAGCGACGCAAATTTCGCTTTTTCTCTACTTAAATGAGAAAGAGAGAGAGAGAATGCTTTTGCTTTCATGTTTTGACTCTCTGTGAGAGAGAGAGCAATTGCTTTTGATTTGAAGCTTTTGGGGCTCTGCTTTTGGGCATCCCTTGTAACCTTTAAATTAGTGGTGAGGACCTCACTTCTCAGAGCATCTGGACGCAGAGTCTGAGAGTGAAACCCTACCGCTCTCTTGTACTTTGATGATTGATTAATATAAAAAGAAATACCGAAAGGGGCGCCAGTCTTTGGGGCCAATATCTCTAGGCACGGAACTCCGCCAGGCCAGTGCAAATCTATTGTGATATGTGAATTGTTTTGAAGTGGTGATTTGGTGCTGTCGCGGTTGATTCTTGACTTGGAGTGTCCAAGTTTGTTACAGCAATATTTGCCGTTGGTGGAGTATGCATACAATAATATAGTGCATTCATCAACTGGCAAGGCACCTTTTGAGATAGTTGAAGGTGGCAAGAAAGTTCCTCCCATACTGCATACAAAGGACAAGATATTTGAAGCAGACAAGTATGTTCAGGACATGGATGAAATGTACAAGAAGGTCAAAGTGGCCTTAGAAAAGACTCAAGCAAAGCAAAAGAAAGCAACTGATCATCACCGTTGTGAAGTGGTGTTTTCACTTGGTGATTGGGTGCTTCTACGCTTTGAAAAGGCAAGGTTAAAGAAGATGAAGGGCAAGGAAAGACTGTTTCCAAAGCTCAACATGCGTTACTATGGGCCTTTTCAAGTATGCGACATAATCAATGATGTTGCATATAGGCTGAAATTGCCTGAGAGTTCGAAGATTCACAATGCGTTTCATGTGAGTCTTCTCAAACCCTATGTGGGTGATGTGCCAGAAGATATGCCAGCTGATCTTTAGCTGGAAGTCGAGGAACTTGACGAGATCTTGGTCCCGGAACAGATTTTGGCACATAAAGAAAGAAAAGTGAAAAGCAAGGTTGCTAGGCGTTACTTGGTGAAGTTTAGAAACTATCCACCAATGGATGCTAAGTGGATGGAAGAAGGTGAACTTGCAGAGTCACCAACTGTGTTATCACTTTACCTTGAAGCCTTCGATTTGCAACCTACCTTGACCCCTTGAGTTTCAAAGCTACATGGATTGTCAGTGTGACAATGGCTTCTGAAAGAAATGATGTACATGGTATTTAAAGTGAGCTCAAATCAAGTACATGTTACATGAATGTTAGAGATGTACAGATTGTCAGTTTGGCAATTGCTCTTACGGAATGTCCAAAAGTGTGCTTAATGCTATAGAAGTGAGTATTTCTTGTCAGTTTGTCAAGGATACAGTAATTGCTTCTATTAAAGGGTACATGTGTAATTGCATTCTTAAACTGTCGGTTTGGGTCTGCTCGAAAGTGTTACTGGATCCAAGGTGTACTAAAAGACAGTGGCAAAATGTGTAGCTACCATTTTGTCATTGGAAAGTTAATGACTCAAAGCAATGGCACAATGCGAAGCTACCACTATGTCATTGCGATAGGGTTCACACGCAGGCAATACATGTGTCGACAAGGTGTTGAATACACCAGGGTTGACAATGAGTATGTATGTGTCGTACATGTGTCGACAGGTGTTGAATACATCAGTGTTGACTGTGAGCATGTACGACATAGATGCAAACGGGGACGTTTGAGATTTCAAGAGGGGGATATGTCACCAGCGTGTGACTACTATCTATCCTTTTTGTTGATTTCTTTCTTATTATTTATTTATTTTCACTTTTTGGAAACACCCCTCGGGAAATCTAACTGCCCTGCACTACATAGCTACTAGTGGAACTGTTCAGAGGGAGTCCATGCCTGAGAGCAAGAGAGCACTAAGGTTGGACAAGGACTATGGTTAGCCAAGTGGGATCATTGACTAGCCAAAGTGGAATCCTTTGCTACAGAGGCTACATTTCAGTTTTTGATGTGGCTGCAGTGTACAAAGAGGGTCGGATGACCTAGAAAGATACAATGGCAGCATCTCCTAAAATTTAGGGAACTGCTATTTTGGGACCTGAAAATGTGTTCGCGTCATTACCTCCGGAATGACAAGGGGAACATTTTATAACTTTGCCGCGAAGTCAACTGACGCGTCGGTTAAACCCCGAAACGGGAAATACCCTGTAAATGTGCCAAGTGGCACATTTCTGTGCACTTTCCTTATGCAAGAGGAGGTGGCGCTGAATTTAGAGGGAAGAGGCTCATTTTTTTCTCTCTCACAGGTTGAGAGCTTCAATGGAGTGCTTGCTTACCTCTTATGTACAGTCCGGTGCCAGGAGTGATGCCCTGCACACTACGCACTGCTCTCTCTCTCCCCTATTGCAGTATGTTATGCCCCTCTAGTGGGCTTTTCAATTGACCAATGTACAATTGTGTGGGTTCATGCGCGATTGCCGAGGCAAGAGCCTCTTGCACAGGTACTGGATTAGCTAGCGGCTAATCCCCCGCAGGTACAGGTGATTCGGAGAGGTTTCATGTGCGAAATCTCGTCTGATTCAAAGGGCAAGTAGCCTTATAGGTGCGGGAGCTCGAGGACTTGCTATAGATGCGACTGGCACGCAAAACAGTGAATTATAACCTGCTGTGTATTTTTGCAGGTTTAGGGTTTTGGCCCTAAACGGACCCTAATACCCCCAGGAGGTTTGGGGACGCAAGGGGACCGCTGTACAGGTGATCTGGCGCATTTTCGGGGCAGAAAACAGAGAATTCAGCGTGCTGCAGATTCTCGCCAGGTTTTGCAAAGTGTCTGTATGCGTCGGGAAAGTCATCCAATGCGTGGGAATATTGACTGTGAAGGGTCCTAGTAAAGTTATGTTGCCAAAATCGGGCCAGAACAGTTGAAATTCAGCCAGGGTTGTG
This sequence comes from Adiantum capillus-veneris, assembly GCF_014529385.1. Classification (NCBI taxonomy): domain Eukaryota; kingdom Viridiplantae; phylum Streptophyta; class Polypodiopsida; order Polypodiales; family Pteridaceae; genus Adiantum; species Adiantum capillus-veneris. Next base: position 154,916,975 of record NC_140939.1, read on the forward strand.
CGGGGCAGCTTGTAGGGAACCACAACGTTTATTCCCTCTTTTAAAGATAAAGAAATACCGAAAGGGGCGCCTATTTAGGGGCCAATCTTGTGTCGGTCTTCTCATATAGGTGCAATCTAGCAGCCTGTATCCCTTTCCCTTTTGTTGTGTCTTGAAAGTATAGGTAAAGTGGGCGACAAATTAAATGGGTGAAAGCAAATAAGTTTTAAGTCTAAGGTCTACCGCCCTTTTTGAAATTACAGGTCGGTTTGAGAGAGAGAGAGAGAGAGAGAGAGAGAGAGAGAGAGAGAGAGAGATGAAATGAAATGAAATGTTATATTAACGTCTTCAAAAGGCCAAAGTGACCTATGAGACCAGAAAGTTACAATGCGGTGTATCTGATACAAAGTCAGATTAACAAAATAAATTAAACTAGGATAACAAAATATTAATACTGCGGAATCCTAAACTAAGCTGATACGTGTGAAAGGTGAAAGGCATGAAATGTGTGAACTAAGCAGGACAATGTGTAGACAATATGGGAGGGAATTAGAGATCCATCTTCATAGAGATCCACCTTCATCTGCACTCTGGATGACGAAAAAGTATGGCTCGAATCCTTTGTTGTAGCCTCCTTCGAAATTGTGGAGCTCCTCTTCTCCATCGGGGTTGTCTAGATCTCCCTAGCTCCAATGCTCGGTCTATGAGAATGCCAGTAGTGCGGGCATACCTCTCCACGGTTGGCTGCTCCTCTGTCTGTTCTTCTGGATGTACAATATCTAGTGTAAAGAAATCTGTGATCTGTCTCTGGGGTTGTCTCTCTTCAGCTCTCCTCAGTAGAATTTCTCTATGCCTGTGTAACTCAAGTAGATATAGCCCAAGACATCTCTGATCCTCATAACTCATGACCCTAGATAGAGGCCCAAAACCTTCTCTGAATAGACAATGAAAACGGCCTCATATCTCATAGTACACTGTGCAATGACATATGTAATGTACCTCTGTCTCTTGCTCTAGATGGCAGAAGCGGCATATCCTGCTATCTGCTGGTGTCCCTCTAAATCTGCCAGTCTCAATCTCGAGCTGATGTGAGGACGTGCGTATCTGGCCAATGGCACAACGCAAACCATGAGAAAGATGCGTGTCCATATTATAGCTAGGTCGAATCACAAACCCATCCCCCGTGAGGTGGAGAAGATGCTCTCTATAGAAAGCCATCTTTGTGCCTAACTCCTGTATCGGTTCTATCCATGTCCTCTTCGTGTCCAGTTGGATCAGATCCTGACGAATGAGTCTATTAATTTCTACCCGCGTCAAAGACCTGAAGGGTGCGTGTAGAGAGTATTGAAAAGGAGGCAACCTGTCCATGGTGAAACCATGTGTCTTAAACCATGATGCCATCTGTGCATACCAGCATGATGTATCCCCATTAAGAGCTAATTGTCTGGAGGACTCTAGAGCCACCCTGGCATATCTGTCTCTGGTAGTATCCCACAAACTGTGTACAAAGGAGACTGATCTGGTAAGCGCCTCAATCTCCATAGGGGGGGCAGCTAATTCCGCTCGAATGATATCATGCGGTACGGAAGCCTTGGCTCTAATCAGCCGAGAGATCATAGATACCAGGGGCTTCTCCATACGCCTCCAACCATCCTGGCCTACAGAAGGTCCCCAAACCTGCACCCCATATAACATAGTAGAGGCAACCAAAGTATCAAAGAGCCATAACTTTGTCCTAGGTTCCTGGAACTGAACCAGCGAACACATCCTCTCCATTCCTCCCAGAGCCGCACTAGCTCTAGTTAGTCTAGTCTCTACTGCTCTTCTCAAAGAAAATCTCAGCCTAGTAAAGACTACCTCCAGGTAAGTGTATGCATATGTATACTCCACAGTCTCCTGACCATATTTGAAAGTAGGTATTGATCTCCTGACCCATTGCGGTGTGGTGTTAAACACCATAACCTTGGTTTTACCTAGGTTTACACACAATCCACTATCCTCTGCAAAACTGTGTAGTGCATCCAAACGTCGTTGCATACCTTCTGGTGAGTCAGATATCAGCACAATATCATCAGCATATAGCAACAATGGGATCCACATCCCCGCCAGCTGGGCACCCCTGTCACCCTTTTTGTCAATGTAATCAGACACCTCATCAACATACATACCAAATAGAGTAGGAGATAGTGGGCAGCCCTGTTTCACTCCAATAGTAGAGTGAACTAAATCAGATACCCCTTCCGGAGTGCGTACATGTCCCATCACCGATCTATACAAAGCCATAATCCCCCAAATCACCTCTATGGGCACCCCCATCTCCTTTAGTCTGCGCATCAATCGAGCTCTTGGTACCATGTCAAATGCTTTGCGAAAATCCACAAAGCTACAATAGATCCGTCGCCCATGTGCTCTGCCCTCCTCAATGATGGTCGTGAGTGTCAGAATATGATCAAGAGTGGAGAAACCCCTCCTGAAGCCGGCCTGACCCTTTGCTCGTACACCCTCGCCCTCTGCCCAATTACTCAAGTGTTGCTCCAAAATAGATGCATACAACCGTGCCAATGTGTGTCCAACCATAATAGTGCGGTAGTTCCCAGGCTTTGTAGAGTCACCAGCTTTGAAGATGGGCACAATATTAGACAACCTCCAAGTCTCAGGTAATCCCTCACACATGGCACTATTGAACAACACTGCGAGAACCTCCATCAGCATATCCCTGGCATGTATAAAGTGCTCTGCTACTAGACCATCATGATCATATGCCTTCCCGGTCCTCATCCTATCGATGGCCGCTGCTCACTCACGCTGCTGCCCTTTTCGTCCCTGCTCGCCAGCCTTTCCCTGGCCTTAGCCCCCACACCCGCCTGCCATCCTCCCTTACCCTTTGCAGCCTCCAGTGAGCTCCAGCGGGGCTGGCAAATTGGGGGCCGTTCGCCGCGAGCTGACCCAGCAAGGGGGCCGCGTGCATTCTTGATTGTGCAGGCTGCGAGTCTACCCACAGTGGGTCCTGTGCTTTTGATTCTATCGACAGGTGCAGGTGACAACAGCATAACACAAAGGGATATCATACGCGACATCATACGCGTAGGATCCAGTGGGAAATTCTGTGTGCGAAATGGTAAGTGAGCCCGATACATCTCTTGAACGACAAAACATGGAAGCTATCTCCCCTGCACAAGACCATGCACAGGACATGGAAGCCGTCAATGTCTCACTTGTTTGCAAGTCGCGAGCAAAGGCAACCTTCATGCTCACGAACAAGCGGATGGCGTAGATGGAGAGGGAAATGAAGGAGTGGAAAACAGAGATGGAAGGATGGTGGAAGGAGAAGGCCAACCTCCTTCAGATTGTCTTCAATGAAGGCGCACAATGGAAGAAGGAGAAAGAGAGCCTTAACACAGAAATACAGACACTCAAAGAAGAAGTCTCAGCCCTCAAACAAGAGAACCCAAATGCCGAGATACAGACACTCAAAAAAGAAGTCTTAGCCCTTAAACAGGAGCTTGTTGATAAAGTAAGCAGTGGACTAGAAGAAGGCGAATTTCAGTCCTCGGTAATAGATGAAATCAAGGAACAGGTAAGGATGATCACAGAGGAAGAGAAACTGAGTGTGGCAAAGACATCTTCATGGGCGGAGATGATAGCAAGGACATAGAGAAAGGCGGACGAGGCCGAAAAATGGATTGAGGTCGCCAAGAAAGGGAAAGGTCAAGAAACTCCGTGTACACCGACCCTTATCAACATGACCCTCGAGAGGAACAAAGAAGGCGGATGCGAGCACTGCATGTGAGAGTGACCGGTCTCAAGGACATAAACAATGTGGAGAAAGAGGTCACAAGCCTTTCATCCATGATGGGGATGGAGAAGCCTTTGCACACAAAGGCATGGAGGGTAGGTAAGAAAAGTGATGGCACGGGAGAGTGTTCAAAGGGGAGAGCTCTCATACTACGCTTCCCGTCATTGGAAGAGAAGGAATTCTTGAGGAAGAGGCCTACTCTCAAAAAGACAGGTATTTTCCTCGGTGATGACCTGACTCTCTCACAGCTCGCACATATGAGAGAGGTAATGCCAGAGATTACAGCGGCAAGGGAGAAAGGAAAGATAGCCTTCTACAGAGATGGACGGGTGGTGATTTTAGAGCGGCGCACTGCATGACGGTGCGAGACCTATGGGACCACACTGAAGATGGCTACCTGGAATTGTAATGGGTCTATGAGGCTGGACGTGGGTGCATTTGAGGACAGTTTCAAAGACAAGGATATTGTATTCTTCTCAGAGACTCATCAGGCCCCTGGACAGGTGATGCCACATGTGGTGGGATACAGATGGGAGACAGCTCACAAGAGAGTCGCCAGAGAGAGAGAGAGAGAGAGAGAGAGAGAGAGAGAGAGAGAGAGAGCACATGAGTACACCAATGCTTTGCCAATAGTTTTGTGCTACCCCTTTGACATCCTTGAGATTTGTGTCAGAGCACATGAGTACACCAATGCTTTGCCAATGGTTTTGTGCTACCCCTTTGACATCCTTGCGATTTGTGTCTCATGACATCTGACCATGGGGCAAGTGTTTCGTAACTCGTTCACGTAAGTATGTATTACCATATAATTCATTTTCCTTAGCGTTTTTAGTAGTAGATTTCCTTTGAGGAGCTAAAGTTCTTCACTGGAAAGCTTAGAGATTCCTTGTCATTTTAACATGTTCTTTAGTGTTTTGCTATTTTGAAGTGTTTTCAAGTATGATTACTATGTTTTAAATTTTCAATGCATGATGCTATGACCCTAGTCTACATTGGGTTCATATGTTGAAGGTGCCTTTCAAAAAAAAAAAAAATAAATACAATGAATTGCTTTGCTTTTATTTTCAGGTAGTTGGAGGGGTAGACATGATGGCTCAGGCTATTGCTTTAGCCAAGAGGCCACACATTGTGGTATGTCAGCGCTTGCTGTCTTAATTGCAATTGGATAATTGATAACATGCTTAAGGAGAGAGAGCTTGTGACATCTTGTCAATTCTACAGGTTGGAACCCCCGGTAGACTGGTAGATCATTTGACAAATACAAAGGGTTTCAGTTTACGCTCAATTAAGTACCTAGTAAGTAGTGCTGTGCTCGTGCATACATCCAAGTGTTGTCTCTGTTTATGCTTAATCAATTACGTAGATGTAATCGTACGTTTATGCATGCATACAAATTTTTCTTTGCTTTAAAAAAAAAATCATTTGTGGCATTCAAGATCTAAAGGAATTTTTTCTTTCAGGTTCTTGATGAGGCTGATAGGCTGTTAAGTATGGATTTTGAACATGAAATTGATGAGATATTGAAAGTTGTACCCAAAGAAAGAAGAACATACTTGTTCTCAGCAACGATGACAAGCAAGGTAAGTGCAATTGCTCATTTCTCGTGCTCTCTAAGGTTCTTGACAAAGTGCATTACCCATCCTTGGCTGCTTGTTTAAGGATTGAAAATGCAGCAGAAATGCAGCTTGCGGACGGGGTAGAGATGGGGAATTAATGGACAGCAGATGGCAGCGATTGGGGAGGCTCAATGAGCCACAGCATAGGGCAGGTAGAAGCTGCGATGGCTGCACCAATAGCAAGCAAGAGGGCAGCAGCGGGAGGCGATTAGATAGGCAGCGCCAGATAAGAGCAACCGGCAGATGGGGCCTGCCAAAATGCAAAGGACTACTTTTCTTGAGAGCACTAGTGAAAGGGGAAGGCTTTTCGTGTACTTGTTTGTGACCCTTTTACACCAATGCAGTCAGAGAAACATGCAATATGCACACAGGTTCATGTCTCCCAAATGGCTTGCCAATTTGGCTTGACACCTTGGGGATGACTTAAGTGACTAGTCTACATGCTAGTGCTGTCGTGCATTAAGTGTAATAACACTCGCTAAACAAACCATGTATGCAAGATCAACTGACAAAAGCCTAGTCTTATAGACTTGCAGGTCTTGCAAAGAGGCTCATAAAATTGTCCGTACAAATTCTTTAAGCTCTTAGACACTGTTTCGCTATAAATGTAGGTTTAGCATGTCCATGTGGCACACAAAGCTAGTGTGCGTGTGACACTGATGGTCCCCGATAGGTGTAACTTTGTTTACACTTGTTTTTGGACGAGATGAGGTATATTACATTGGTAGGCTGAAAGGTTGTTTTAGTCAAGTATATAATAAAGTGTGGTTTTGGTCAAGCACCATGCTGTGCCTCAGCAACATTTATCATGTGCTCACTATGGCACTTTCGACCAATGAAGTTTTAATTTTGTTAATGTATCTTTGTATGCTGCAGGTGGCAAAGCTTCAGCGTGCTTGTTTGAAAAATCCTGCAAAGGTAGATATTTCTATTTATCTTTGTGTGCAGCCTCTGTTTGCATCTCGTTTTTATGATTGGTACTGTAGACATGGTTGAGGTATAACTTATTATTTTTCAGGTTGAGGTTTCTTCCAAGTATACGACAGTGGATACATTAAAGCAGCAATACATGTTTGTACCTGCAAAATCGAAGGTTAGCATCATTTGGTGACATTGATTTGTTTGTGCGTAGCTTGTTCAGGCATGATCATGATCATCCATTTTTCAAAAGAAAGTTAAAACCAGAGGAAGACGAGAGCAGGAGGGATTTTGGTCAAAGGGGTCTTTTTCTGTTGGGTCACTCTAGGCTAGTTGTGGTGCTAATCCAGGTTCGTACCTTTGATCTGCAGGATTGTGCTTTGGTATATCTGCTGCATGAGCTGGCAGGAAGCACGTCTATGGTTTTTACACGGACTTGTGAGTGCACAAGGAAGGTAGCCATGATTCTTCGGAACCTAGGGCTTGATGCCATACCAATTAATGGTCAAATGAGCCAGGTTTGTTTTAACAATGCAAGTAAAGTTATCGATTTTGTTGCCAGTATCATCAAAATCAATTTTAGTATGTTCATTGCAGCCAAAGAGGTTGGGTGCATTGAATAAGTTTAAAGCTGGAGAAAGGAGTATACTGATCTGCACAGATGTTGCGAGTAGGGGGCTAGACATTCCATCAGTGGATGTTGTAATCAACTACGACATTCCGATGAATTCCAAAGTATTTACTCCATCTGATTATATGTTATGCGTACGTTGTGTATGGAGTCATGCTAGTATGGGGCCTTCCTGTTTAATAGCCAACACGCCTTTTTTGTAGGACTATATTCATAGGGTAGGGCGTACTGCACGTGCGGGTAGGTCTGGGCGGGCTATCTCAATTGTCACCCAATACGATATCGAACTTTATCAAAGAATTGAGAAGCTTATTGGTAAGGTCTAGCTTAGATTTCCATGGCATCCTTTGATTATTTCTGTAAATTAACATAATTGTGCTCTACCGTGGGCTTGCTCAGAGAAAAAGCTGCCATCTTTTCCAGCACTTGAAGATGAAATGATGTTGCTTGCCGAACGTGTTGCTGAGGCTCAGCGATTGGCAACAATGGTAGCTTTTTCCCGTTTATGAGTGTCTCCTTGATGCTTGTACAGAATTTGGGTACTTCATTGAAGCTTATGTTGGTACTTCATGAAGCTTTTGTGGGTGCTTCTATAAAGCTTTTATACTAAATAATGTTGAGCATGTTCCAGAAAATTAGAGAGAGGGATGCTAAAGGAAAGAAGAGGAGAGCCACAGATCCTGATGAGGATGATCATGGTGATGCAAAGAGGAGCTTAAGTGGCAAGAAAAAGGGGAAAATTTTTTCTCGTTGACTCTACATTTTTGATACATGGTAGGATAATATACAACGTGCTCTTTTGGAGTCACCGGCAAATCCATAAGTTTGGGCGTTACCGAGGTCCTGGTTTAACTTTTATCAGCCTCGCTGTTGAATGGGCTTTTTCAAGTGCCCTGAGGTATTGAGGCTGTACAGTGTGTAAATGCATATGTGTGTAAAGAATGCCCCACATGGGAAGACTTTTTGTTGCTGCTAAACAGGCAATTCTTTTTGTGTAAGAAATTAAATTCTACTTCTCGCATTGCTGAATGTTCTCAATGAATAGCAGTTCTGTGGCTGTTTTGTGTTCAGGGGCTCTTTAAGAGTAATTTCTTGTGAAGTTTTTAGTACTTTGGTGGTCTCCGACAGCAAGTTATTATTGAAGGAAAATTGGAGAAGATACATTTAGTCTATCTAGTCATTGTGAAAGCTGCTGCATCAGCAAGCCGTAAAGTGCATAAAAAGCCCAATTTGGGTTATCTAGCTGGGTATTGTGATTATTTTGTTTAGGAACGTTGCGGTGTATCAAAGGTCCAATGCCTTCTTATATTGGAGGATCAATGGGCAATTCTTGGCTTTGGCCTTCAGCCTTATGTTGGCAGGTTTGGATGGCACCGATGTGCTCTTCTTCAAAATGCAAATAAAAGGGGACCATGCAAATGGACTCTGCAGTACACTCATAAACTAGGCATCTGCAGACAGACGCTGGCACCTATAAAAATTGGCTAGTACTTTGTTGTACACAGGCTTGAACTGCCTTGGCATACGTCCACCCTCTCTGCCGAAAGGCAGTGCCAATGAAGCCTTGTTTGAATGAAAAAGTACTTATCGGATGCTTCAGAATATGTTGACTCTATTTGTTCTCCAAATTGTTGACCTTTCACTTGATTTATTCGAAAGGTGGCAATGTTCTCAAATTGAACAAGTGAATGTGAAGAACAGAAAGGGCAAGCCAGAGTCTTGGTCATCAGTCCTGTCTTGCACATGGAACCTTCATTTTATGCCATTTGCAGAGAGAAGAAACGCACTCAAAAGTTTTTGAGTGACTAGGTAAAAATTTGAAGGGTGTGCCGGTTTTTATACTAGATTGCCTTCTTCAAGGCAAGCTTGGAATCTAGCCACTCTTGGGAAATGAATTATTTTGGCTTACAGCCGTTATTTTGCTTAGCCCACTCCTTCCTTCCCTTTCAATGCCTTTGCCTCTGCCCATTTTGTGCGGCAATACCTTTTCAAATCTCTGTTGTCTCGTTGGTAGTGCGTTTCTCTGAGCAGCTTTATTTGTGCAATAGTGGTGCATACTTAAAACACTGCAAAACCACCAACACCCCCCCCCCAAAGAAGCCCATTGATGGTTGGTGTGGCTGAGGTGGCTGGATGCCATTGGTTGATAGAGACCCGTGTGAGTTTTCATCGGATGAGCCTGCACTAGTTAAGGATACTTTGCTAGATGGGCTTGTCGCTTGCTAGCTCTTTTGTTGGTTGTGAGAGACACTTATTGAAACACAGCAGTGTGAATGTCGATCGCAGCTTATTCTGAAGGCAGGGCAGTTGGAACTGGGTTGAAGAATTTCTGTTGAGAATGTGAAGCTACCAGCAGGAAGACGACAAGCCAAAGCATGCTCATCGTTATGGCCTCTCTACCAGGGAATAATATTGTGCAATTGTTCACAGTTTCAGCTTTTCGTATATTACATGCATTGAGAGGAATGCACTGTTGGATAAGTTCTAAGACAAGGGAAGAGTCTCTTCTCTCTAACCTTTCTATCATCGAATTGGGTGACAGACTGGGTATCAGGTCAAGTTCAAGACTCGTTGCATAGATATTTGAGGTTTCCTGAAATTGTTCCTATGATGAATCTGTGTGTGTGTGTGTGTGTGTGTGAGAGAGAGAGAGAGAGAGAGAGAGAGAGAGAGAGCAAATGATAACCTCTCTCAAATGACCAGTCCAGGTTAGTTACCCTTGGTGCACCAAGTTATAGAATCCTCCCATGGAGGTATCCTCTCACACTCTTACCATAGCCTCCCAAAACGTCACTAGCTTCGGCATGTATTCCCACTAACACCCATGCCTTACATAGAAGATGGGTCGAATTCATACGTAGTTTCTGTACTGCAATCTCCGAATCATCATTGGATATCCTCATTGCTCCCCATCATCCCTCAATAGATACTTGCAGTTACCCTCATGCATTGCCCGACACATGGGATTATTCCACATACGCCCTCATTTTTTAGCATATAAATAATGAGCTATTTTGAATTTGGAGGGAGATTCCAACCTTTGGACCGCTTTCCTCCCTATGGTTGGATTGCACTTACTTCTTTCCTCCTCCTCCTTTATGTGTGTATAAGAACTCCTTCCTCCATGTCTTTAAAAAAACTCTTCCAGACAATCCAAGTCTCATCTTCAAATCGACTTGGATTCTCAACATTAGCGTCTTTGAAAGGGTAGAAAATCAATGCTCATGGGCTAGCTTGTGCTCATGGATTTTAATGCTAGCTTGTGAATATTGGTTTAAAAATTCATCTCCAGTGGTACAATGTTTTGGTTGAGGAGATACCAAGTAACATATATTAGCAAGATAGAGTTTCAACAATGAAAAACTTCTAGTTTGGTAGTCAAGGCACTCCCTTCTTATATTTCTACCACTGACTCATTTTTTGCTTTTTGGGTGTCTATGCCACACATTTTGTACAACCATCTACCTCATTTTGATAAAAAAACATGGGAATCCTACATTTTGGAGCATACATGGATTAAAACACCCCATTACATGGCAAACAACACCAATCTTGCAATAAGGCAAACAAATTGAAGGAGCCTTTTCAATGGTTTTATTGGAGAATCCTACAAGGCATATTGCAAAAAAAAAGAAAATATTCTCCTCCATAAGTGCACAAGCAATAAGAAAATTACAACAGAAGGAAATTCAAGAACTCAAGTAGACCTGAGGGACCAAGAAAATGGAGACCAACAATCCATTTTTAAACCATTGATGGACCAAAATAATTTAGAGCTAATAAAAAAACTACTGCACAAAGATCTTTGTGCATCTGTTTATCAATTTGTTGATGTGAGGGGAGGAGATCCCCGTGCTTGTGTGTGTGCAAGAAGAGGGGAGGAGAAGAGGAGAGGGGACAATAGTTTTGGTGGAGCTATTGTGAGAGTATCTCTCACACTCCTTATTCTTCCATATAACCAAAGAATAAGTGATGGGTGGTCTGCCATTTGGCCTGAACCCTAACAATCTTCCACTAGAAGGCCAACGTGGCCCAAGTGGCTATAAGTGTAAGGTAGTATGTACAACTATACAAGTGTGAAGCATGGGCCACCCTACACCCATAATCTCTATGCAATGTGCAAACTCCTCTGAGGGTGGGCTCTTTGTCAGAGCACCCGTTAGGTTCTCATCCATGTGCACTTTGGCTAGCTCAATGTGTTTTCTAGCCAAAATATCCCGTATCACATGATACTAACGCAATCACACTTTGGAAGTCACAATGTAACACTAGAGTTTGGTGTATTCCAAGGTCTTCCAATAAACGAGATAACCACACTGCTTCCTTGCTAGCACTGGAAACTACAACATACTAAGCCTCAGTGGTGAAAGTCAAAGTGCAATATTCGAGACACAATATCCAACAGACTGTCGATTTAGCAAACAAGAAAATATAGCGAGATTGTGGATCTCCTAGTGTCTACACAACTCACATAATCAGAACCAGTGTATCTAATTATGGATGCATCATTGTTTCCAAAGCATAAGCACTTGCTGGTTGAACCCTTGATGTATCTCAAGATACGATTCACTGCTTCCTAATGTTTTTTACTTGAATTTGCAACATACCTGCTGACCACTCCCACTGTAAATGCAATGTCTGGTCGTGCGCTAACCATGGCGTACATGAGATTGCCAACTACCGAAGAAATGGCACCTTTTGCATCTCTACCTTTTCAACATCCAATTTGGGGCAATCATTCTTGCTAAGTTTTACATATGCAGCCATTGGGGTACTCAATGCTTTCCCACGTTGCATGTTAAAATTTTGCAAGACCTTGTGAATGTACTCTTCTTGTGATAGTTCAAGTATTCCACGCTTACGATTTCTCTTGATACGCATACCAAGAAAGTGATGTGCATTGCCCAAGTCTTTCATGGAAAACTACTTGTTTAAGGGATCCTTGAGAAGTGCAATCTCATCTTTTGGCGTCTCGGCTATAACCATATCATTCATGTACAAGATTAGAATAATGAGAAAATCATCGTTCAACCTCTTTGTGTACAAATAGTGATCCTCTTGGCTCCGTACATAACCTTGGGATTGAATGGACTTATTAAACTCGATATACCATTGCCTTGAGTCTTGCTTTAGTTCATACAAAGCTTACACACCAGTTCTGCCCTTGTTGGCTTCTCAAGCTTTATCTTAAAACCTTCTGGCTACATCATGTAGACATCTTTGTTGAGATTCCCACAAAGAAATGCTATCTTCACATCCATTTGGAGATATTCCATGTCCTCTATGGCTGCTAAACCAAGCACAAGATGCACCGTAGTCATCTTGACCACTGTGGAAAAGATCTCATTAAAATCTATATCTTTTTTTTTTTGGTTTGAATCCTTTAGCAACCAATCTAGCCTTATAGGCTCGGGATCTTTTCTCATGTACTTCTTCTTGTACACCCATTTGCAATGCAATGTTTATTTACTCTCTGGTAACTCTATCAATTCCCACGTCTCGTTGGCTACAATTGAGTTATACTCAGATTGCATAGCATGCTCCCACTTCACGCTATCTTCCATTTGAATAGCTTCTTTATAACAAGTTGGATCACCGCAGTCAGTGACTAACAAATAGTCCAATCCTGGCTGAAAACGTATAGGTGTACGAGATACACGAGTAGATCTTCTAAGTGCCCAACTGCTTGATTTCGCTCTGTCTGAAGCAACATTTGCCTGTGTACTAGTGGAAGGTGGATCACTAGCACGTTCATCATTCTGTGTAATTGGTGGTGAGACAACCTCCTCAAACCTTACTTTGCGATATTCAATCTCTTTCACTGACTGTCTATGCATCTTAGACTTGTTGAATATCACCTGTGGTGAGCTGCATATAACCTTCTTAGAGTTTGGGTGCCAGAGACGATATCCCATCTCTCCGTGATGAAGATTCACTTGTGTGAATTGGGATCCAGCTTCTACCTAAGCTCTTTTGGAACATGTGAGAATGCCTCCCATCCAAATACATGTAATCTATCATAATTAGGCTTTTTGCTCGTCCACATCTCTTGCAGAATCTTATACTTTAGTGGTGTCCTAGGTGACCAATTTATCAAGTAAACAACTGTCATAACAACTTCCCCCCAAAACTCCTTAGGTAAAGTGATAGTAGACAATATAGAAGTGACCCGTTCTTGGGTAGTCCTATTCATCCTTTTTGCCACACCATTTTGGGCATGTGTGGGCATGGTGAACTGTCTTCTAATGCCTCGTTTAGTGCGAAAGCCCTTAGCTCAAAGGAGATATGCTCGCCTCCATTGTCAGTTCACAAAGCTTTAAGCTTTCTACCAGACTAGTCTTCTACCATTCGTAAGAACTTTTGAAAGACACTAAAGACTTCACTCTTTTACTTCAAGAGATAAACCCGCACCTTAGTAGTAGAGTCATCCATGAATGTTAGGAAGTATAGTGTCTCCTCTAGAGAATTAACATGCATAGGTGCGCATAAGTCACTATGAACAAGATCTAGAGGGCTTCCTAATTCCTTGTCTAAAGGTGTTGAGGTCAACCTAGTCTGTTTTCCATAAATGTAGTGCTCATATAAAGAAAAATCATAGTAATTAAGCACATGGATATAAGAAAAATGATGTAGTACCTCATATGTCTCAGCCGGATATACCACAACTCTGTAGACGACAACTCGCCTACACAAATAGAATTATCTTTCACTGAAGAGTTATAGAGTGAATACAATGAGCTAGACTTCTGGCCTTTAAGCATGACGAGGTTTCCTTTCTTGATGATCCAAGAACCATGTGCAAAAATGGTAGTGCAACTCAAATCATCTAATTGCTCAACAAACATCTAACTGTTTGTCAATTTGGTTACATGTCTACCATTCTGTAGCATAAACTCGGTGCCATTGCGCATACAAAGTTTTATGGCCCCAATATCACATATATTGAGCTCATAAGAGTTTCCTAGTTTCAGTGTATCATGTGCAGCAGTATATGTGAAGAAACCACTCCTTATGAGGAGTCACATGAAAGTTAGCACCTGAGTCCACTATCCAATGCTGGACATAATATTCGTCAAGAGCTAACAATGCATCAAGACTCAAATTTGAGGTGAAGAGAAACACATCAGAAACAGTCTCAATAGCTAGAGACTCAACAACATCAAGTTCTTCTATCTTCACGATGCTCTTTGGTGTGTTAGACTTCGCTTGTTCTTTGCCCTTTTCACAATGTAATGCACTGCAATCCTTCTTCGCATGCCCCTTTTTATGAAAATGATAACATTCAACGTTCTTCATGTCTCTTCCACAACTCTTGCTATGACTATTCTTGCGATCCTGAGAATGACCGCGACTACGACCACGCTGCCTTGTCTTGTCACGACTGTTGCTAGCCATAAACATATCACCATGCCCACTCGCATTAAGAGACTGACATCTAATCCTCTCAGTGAGCAACACACTAGTAACGCCATTGAACACTAGATTCCCGCTAGGTGTTGAGTTACACGGTTGTATTGAACGTACCCCATGATGATGGCAGTGAACATAGCATGAAGATGGCCTTCATCTCATCATCAAAGTTAAGATCTTTAGAAGTAAGCCGTGAAAAAGATTGTTGAACTCATTCAAATGAGAGCTAACGCTGATGCTTTTTTTCATGTTCATGTGCATAAGTTTCTTCATGAGAAAAACCTTGTTCGAGGCACTTTTACCATCCCATGTTGCACATAAAGCATCCTATAAATCTTTGGTATTGTTCTTATCCATTATCGTGAAGTAAATGGATTCACCAAAGGTGCAAGCGAATGGTCATCATAGCACACTCATTCAAATCTTCCCACATTGACACAATGGCACTATCAAACCCTTGTTAATCAAGACGTTGCTTCGAGTTTGCAAAGTTTGTGCCATCAAACTTCTTAATGTAGTACATCCTTGTTCGAAGCACTAGTAGCAGTCATATTTCAAGAAAATGTGACCAAAAGACTTATGGCAATTTTTTGGAGAGAATTTCGATAAAGTTCGTCCTGTTACATGAGCAAAACCTCAAGACTATATGCAAAAAATCATTTTGTGAACAATCAAGTGTATCAAGAAAGCGTATGGACAACTCCTAGGAAAAATCCGATAGAGTCTCCTCTATTCAGAGATCAAAATCTCAAGCGAAACTGAGCCAAAAGTATCACATAAATCGAGAAAGGGTAATCATTGAGCATAAATTGGCATATGCTGCTCAAAGTAGCTGTATGATGACTGCCAACTCAGCGTCAAAGCACCTATACCCGTCTATACATAACCTATGGCGAGGCATGAAAGGGGATCTCCAACAATCTAATCCACCTCACACTAGGTAACCCGGCCCCTAGTTCTCAACTTCAAAAAACCTCATGTAACAAACCTCACAAAAGGTTATAGAGACTCAATGACTAGCCACAATCTCAGAGAGAGCCACAATATCAGAAAGGGCTCTTTCGGTCCGAATCTAAAAAATCGATGGAAATTGCCAAAAAATGACAAAAAAGGCTCCACACAATGTACAATAGGCAATATTTGCTACTCAACGTACATGAGTAAATGCGCACCAACATGCGCTAAGAACTGTTGCATGCAATAAACAAAATCCCTATGGGGATTTCTGCTCTCAAAAGAGCTCAATAGCACTGTATGTGCTCAAGAAAATATGCATCTGTCAATGCATATTAACCATCCATAGAGAAACTGCAGCCAAAACGACTTCCAAGAATGCCTATCAAGGCGCTGTACTTGTGCGTCCAAAAATATGGAGAAACTGGTGTTTATGGGGCTAAATTCCTGTTGCCGAACAGAAAATGTTAAAAACACCAGAGGTTGAAGTTAAAATTGGGCCAAAAATGCAACCAATGTGCTCGATATCGATGGCGGGTGTCACTTCTCTATGATAGAGGTATCTCACATGAGCATGTCATGAGCGTTTTCATCCGCGAGAGATCGCTTGTCCATGGGAATGTCGGTGTCGAGTGAAAATTCTAGGAAGGTTTCCAATGTAAGCCGATGCTCTCTCTCTCTCTCTCTCTCTCTCTCTCTCTCTCTCTCTCTCTCTCTCTCTACGAAAACAATGTCGAGACCTAGCAATGCTCGAAGCTACCGATGGTGTTGTGGGCTTGCTTGATGTCAGGGATTCTCTCTTTTTGCCATGACCAAGAGACTTAACATTGCCCGATTCAAGCCTCCTGCTGCTGTCCCAAGTCGACTACAAGTTGCCTATCTTCGGGCTTGCAATAGAGTGTGTGAACCGAACTCCGATCCAATGGGGAGGGGTACATGTAGTGTGTGAGACGAACTTCGATCCAATGGGGAGGGGTACATGTGTGTGTACACTCTATCTCATTTCCATTAAACAAAAAAATTTACTTGACTCGATTCCAGAATAGCACTGCCCAAATGTTTAGTGGTTGCTTTCGATTTCCCTCCTCTGCTCACACTACCCAGCTCTGCAGATCTCCAATTCTCTTTGCTTGAGATCAATTCCCTGTGCAATCCTTGAAGCTGGCCGATTGTGTGTGTGTGTGTGTGTGTGTGTGTGTGAGCAAGCAGGTCGCATTTTCTCTTACTTTGGTCGATCGCTCCCCTCGCCATGCTTACTTTCTCTCTGGCCGTGGTGTTCATGTGGTTGAGGATGTAGTCGATGAGGCTGGATATACTTTTGAGTTTCCCCTCGCCGCTTGCTGTTTTGGATTGAGTACGCATTACCGTCAGTTTTGGAGAGAACTTCAATGTATGCTGCTTGACTTTTTGCCAGTTTCGCCCTTGCCTGATGGTGATCGCATGTCTGATTGGGATCTTCGGGAAACGCTTTTTCGAGATATTTCTGCGGGT
The DNA here is from genome assembly GCF_014529385.1 of Adiantum capillus-veneris. NCBI lineage: Eukaryota > Viridiplantae > Streptophyta > Polypodiopsida > Polypodiales > Pteridaceae > Adiantum > Adiantum capillus-veneris. The sequence goes on from NC_140939.1 coordinate 154,933,770, forward strand.
TGCATTTATGCTCTTCTTCTACCACAATCATGGCTTGCTGATCATTGTAATGATCTTTGGCACATGCATAAATCTGATCTCTGGTGGAGGAAGCTTTTCTCTGCCTTGTGGAAAAGCCATGTGCCGTTGAAAGAGCGACTATTTCTTTGGTGCTGTTTGCTTGGAGTGCTTCCTGTTGGCACTTTTCTTAGGGCACGTCGTATTCGCCCTTCCTCTTGCGTTCGTTGCTCCAATGCAAAAGATGATATTTGCTACTTGTTGTGGGATTGCTGCACTACTAGAGATTTCCTTCGCCGTGTATCTGCCTGTATGCGGCTCTCTTCTTGGGGTTGTTTTTCACAAACAGTCCTGGGTATTTGGCACTTTCTCATCGACACTACATCGGTTTGCGCTCTTCTTTATGTGGGTTAGATACTGGGCTTATTGGACCATGTGGAGTCAGCGTAATGCCTGCATGTTTTGTCATACTTATGTAGACCCGTTCCCACTCTTCAAGCTTTCCCTGAGGCAATCGTTACTATTTGCTTTGGAAGTTGGTGATATCATTGCAGAGATACATCGGCTTTCCTATGACTGTTTCTAGCTACTCTGTACAGCTGAGTAGTTCAGTGTTCTTCGCATTGTATATTACCCTTTTGATGGGTTTTCCTCGCTTTGAGGTTTCCCATTGGTAAATTAATTAAATAGATTTACAAAAAAAAGAAGTGTGTGCGTGTACAAGCACACACACAATCAATTTGCTACTCCCGACTCCGCTCAATTTTTTTTGGCTTTCTAAAAGAAGCCTTAGTGTTGAGTTGGATTAGGCATACTTTCATTGTTTTGAGTGCCATGATGATAGAGACTTACTTTAAATGTTATTTTCATTTTAAAATATTAAATGAATCTTTCTATTGCACCTTTCATTTCACATCCTTACCTTAACTTCACTTGCATTTTATTCTTTTAGAATTCTAAAGTGAAGCTTCACCTTGTATAATTCTAGTAAATTCTATACATATATATACACACATACATATATTTATTTATTTTACACATACACATACACACACATATATAAATATATATACTAAATGAGTAAATCATGATAAAAGGAAGAAAAAATGGTGAAATATGTGAGAACTTAATTCAAAAATCTTGCAAATTCAAAAATTCGACTATTATTTCCGGTTTGCTTCTTTACAAGGAGGAAACTCAAACCCTTAATAAAAGAGATATTCCTGAACAATACCTTACCTTATATAATTCTAGTTAAACTCAACCTAATGATTTTATCATTTTTTATTGTTTTAGAAAGCCACCGAGACCCTTTCACTTGTTTCTATTTGTTGCACGGTTTGTTACTTGACTTCAAGATCTCCAAGCTTTGCACTATTTTCTTGCTCAAAAAAAGCTCCCAATTCACTTGCTTTCAGACCTGCTGCAGACCATAAGCTCCCTTTCTATCGATGATAAGAATCTCTGCTCCCCAATTTCGCAATCCTCCAAGCTTGCTACTTGGATTTACCTTCATATCCCACCATGGCTTGAGCCTTGATTCACCTCCAGAGATCTGAATTCCTTGCTTGCAGAGATCCTTGGATTTTGAACTCAAGATTTCATCCCTTGCTACAACCGCGACTGATTACGCAGTGAGAGGGGCCGGGGAGCCAACGAACTTGGGATCGGGTTCCTTGCGCTAATACCACTTGAGGGTAGGAAATCCCCGCACTTGTGTGTGTGCAGGAAGAGGGAGGAGAAGAGGAGAGGGGACATTAGTTTTGGTGGAGCTATCACAAGAATTTTTGGACAAATTCTCACAATAATTCCCACATTGTGACTTACCTCAACATAATGAGCTTCTGTGAGGGAGGCACCGCATACGTAGCTAGGTACGATTGGGGACACGGGACCGCCGGCTACGTATGCGATGCCTCTCAAACAGAAGCTCATGATGTTATACATTGTATAAAAAACACTGAAAAAGACTCCGTTTTCCTACACGAGAAAATTTCTAAATCTTCTTGTATATTGTGAGAGTATCTCTCACAGTCCTTATTCTTCCATATAACCAAAGAATAAGTGATGGGTGGCTGCTGACCACTTGACCTGAACCCTAACATGATGTACTCGTGTCTCTGTCATAGCATCAAATGTTTTTGGTGCTCTAAAACTTGTGTAAGTCTTTCAATTCCTAAGGCTCCTGCACAAACCTCTCTATTTTGGTGAGGACCAGGCTTGTATCAATTTGAATTCCTGATTGGGGTGATTATTGAGGAGAACCCACCTTCTTTGAGTTTCTTACCTTCTCTTGTGCTTTGTATAGATGACATTCTCCACACTAGATTCTGGCTCTCCCATTCATCTAGGTCATTGAAATTGTCTACTAATAGGATTAATCCATGATTCCTTTAGATCTTTAAGAATAATTGGCAGAACCTGTTTATTATTTAATTGCTGAGGATGGTTTACTTCATTAGATTGCATTGTTGGTAGTATTGTAAAGCATTCTCCAATTGTTGAGCTGTGAACCTCTTCATATTGCAATTGCAATGACAATTCTTTGGGCTTTATCATCTTCAGAATGAACTCTAGGAGGGTATTCCAAATTTGAAATACTTTCATACTGTACATAAGAATCTTGGATAGAAGAGCCTACCTTTTCATCAAGGGTTAGAAATGGTAATTCTTTTGTAGGAATACCATTGATACTGATGGCAAGAGATTTTAAGATCTCTTTTCTCTTTGCTTCACTTAGCTCTCTTAGTTTTATTGAGAAACGATCTTTTGATCAAGACTCTTTACCTTGTGATATTCTCTTAATGGACGAGTTCTGCCAATTACTTCAACATTTGGTGTTGGTGATAATAAATTTTTTGAGTTCATTGACCATATGTAACACTGTCGATTCTTCACTAGATGGCTGAATCTTTTGCTACTTGAACATGGTTATTAGATTCGTGAGGCTTTGAACCTCTTTTGGTAGAGACGGTTATTAGATCGTGAGGCTTTGAACCTCTTTTGGTAGAGATGGTTACCTGCTAGAACTAGGCTTTTAACTGGTTACCAAAAGAGGCTTTGAACCTCTTTTGGTAGAGCTGGTTACATGTTATTGGTGTGGTTATTGATATTGTTGTTGATAGAATATTTCATCCCTTGGAGAGGGGGAAGAGTGTATGTACGTATGTACATACACACACATACATACATTAGATAAATAAATAAATAAATAAATATATCCATCTCTATCTCTGAAAGGTTTAAAAACCAAAAGAAATAGGTCATCACAATAAAAAATTCAGATAATATATCATTTTGCTGGCACATAGTTTTCATATTTAAAAGCTATCTTTAGACCTCAGATAGTAGGGTATATAGCTTGCACTTGAGCATATAGAATTAAGATGTATAGAGGGACCCTTGGACAGTAACTCAGGGCTCGGGAAAAGATAGGTTCGCTTTATCCAAAGCCTGTTCAAAATAAAAAATGGTCGCCTCAAGTTTGGGCAAGAAGGTTCTCAAGCCGGCTCAAATTATGGAATTTTTAGTTATAATATGAGATTTTAGTGTGATTATCCCTCTCAAATTTAGAGGCAGGCTATTCATATGCGTGTGAAAAGGTTCCAAAGCTGGGTCCACAAAAAATGTTTCCCGAACTGTATAGAGGGATCCTTGGACATAATATTCTCCGGTGAGAAATGACATCATTGCCCTCAATCACCTTCGTTTTCGTGTCAACCTCATTTTTCACTTCTTGCACTTTTGTGTTCCATGTGGATTGTCCACGCAGCAACAACATAAATCATTTGTTGGAACTAGTTTTGAGTTTCTTCATTGCCTAGAAGAAGTGGTTTATTGCAAGTAGACATCAAGACTAAAATTAGCATGGAGGTTAAGTACCCTACCAACCAAACTAGCTCCATGGAGGTCATGGGTTCAAGTGCAACTAGGGAACACTATGTGCTCATAAGGACGTTTGTTTCGATTTCGATTCGCACAGGATTTGTGTGATTGGAAAAAAAAAAAAGACCAAAACTACCATAGAAACATCAAGACTCAATTACCTTTCTATTGAAATTTTAAGAAACAACGGCAATGCGAAACAATATTCTTTTAGGCAAAAAAGGAGGGCATGTTGACACGCTATATTTTATGTTTATCTTGTTTACCAATTTAAGTTACTTATATTAGCACTTTAATAATATCTTTATCAAATTTTCATACCCCAAAACAATGCATGTCAACACAAACTTTTTTGGGGTCTCCAAAAACAACTTATGTGCACAAATTATGATAGACACTGCCCTCCTCATGGCCAAAAGAGCCCATTAATCGCTTTCATAAAAGCAAGAGGAGCCCCCCGGTCCTCTCATGTGGTCTTGGACATCGATCCTCTCGTGTGCTTTCTTTCCTTCATCCCTTCGTCACTATATGGCACAACTGTGACCAGGGGGGATCTAGGGTCCAAATTTGGAGACGCGAGGCGGCTTTAATCTCGATCATCGGATCACGCAGTGAACTCGAGGTGAACTAGGGGTGAACTGGGGGTGAACTCGGGGCAAAAATGGCGCCCCGAGTTCACTCCTAATTCACCCCCCTAGTTCACCCCTAGTTTACCCGCCTCGCGGAGTGTGGGTCGAACCTGGGACATCTCGGTTGCCACACGAATGTCCTACCACCACGCTAGCGCACGTCGCTGTCCATGTTGGCATGGCACATGATCATACCCTAATTTAGGCGCCCCTAGTTCACCCCCAGTTCACCCACCCCTAGCTTACCCGTCCCTAGTTCACCGTTAGTTCACCCACCCCTAGTTCACCCCTAGTTCACTACGTGATCCGACGATTGAGATTAAAACCGCCTCGTGCCCCCAAATTTGGACCCTAGATCCCCTCTGACCCAGAGCCGTGCTATATAGTGACGAGGCATCCTCCCTCCTCCTCCTCGATTGATCTCGAGTGTTGGATTAGTGCTCACGTCTCACGTTTTGTAGTAGTGTAATATCTCGAATGTTGGATTAGTCCTCGCATATCTAGTTTTGTAATAGAGTAATATCCCGACTAGGGCCTTAATTTCCAAGGTTGAAAATTGGGCATTTTAGTTATAAATCTCAATACACACCTTAGATTTCGTATATATTAGTTTGGCCTTAAAAGACAAGGTCAAGAAAATGGTCTTTTAGTAATTGTAAAAGAGTGGGTTTGTTGGCCTGCTAAAAAAGTCCTTAGAGACTTAGCCTTATGGAACAAAGTGGAGCAATGGTGAGCTCTTTGGGGCAGTGTGCTGTAGAGCATTTGTGAGCTCTCCAGGGTGGTGAGTTGCAAAGTGTTGGTGATCTGCAGAAGGGGGGTATTAGGAGGAGCTGGTTTGACTCTGGTGTTGTTCGACGATTGGCCCCAAAGATGACAATCAAGTGAGCACTAAGGGGGGATCAACGGATCCCTCTTGGCAGGGTCGGCATGCCTTGGAGCAAGAGAGCAGGAGTTGAACTTTGTCTTCAATTCGGAGGGCCGAAACCATGCTTGTGATAACATGTATGAAGCTATTGAGCACGGAAAATCGTGAAGTCCTCTTTGGACAGTGGAATGTGATCGAGGAAATGCTTCTCGAGGTGGTTTTGCTCAGTCAAAATTTATGAATGTTGGTTTCAATCTGAAGCTGGCCTTACAAAGCTTGGAGACTTGCTGCACCAGGTTTGTGGTTCTGTACTTCATGGGTCGCCATATGACCACACAAGGATTATGGGAGTGGGCATCTGCAGCGATTGGCAACCATAATGAGATTAGCTACTTTAGACCCATAGGCAAAGGGTTCTATGAAGCGGCTTGAACCTCTATGCAAGCAATTCAGGATCTTGTGATCAGAGGAAGGGTTTGGGGGGCATCATACTTCACGTATGTCATGCTATGGACGTCAGAATTCTGTCCCAATGAGGAGATTATGAATTTTTTCTCTCTGTGGGTTACCCTCAAGAGCTTGCCCATATGGCTTCATGATCATGTTCTTACTATCACTTTTGCGTGTTTATCCCGAGGTTACAGAAGATTAGATCTGGATTGGATGTTAAGGTTTGTATTTTATGGAACATGAGCCAACCTATTCCCAAATATGTATACCTCAATATGGGAGAGTTTGGCACCTTTTGGAAAGAGGTACCATTCGCCTCCTTCCCCAATGCTTGCTACAAATGCCAGAGAATTGGGCATTTTGCCCGGAACTGCACCGAGGCGGCATTGGACAATAGGCCAATTGGCCACTCCGCTCAATGATGTAGGACAACTTGGAGGCGGGTTTAGTGGCAACACTTGGCCCAACTAAGTCAATGCATCATGCATACCTGCTTTCCAATGCTCAAAGTTTGAACCATCAAACTTTATATGGAAAAGCACAAACCCTGACAATGATGTGCATGCCAAATCCATGGCGATAACTTGTGACAAGACCAAGCACAAATCGATCAACTGACAATAGCCAAAGCCTGGCTAACTCATACACCAAGTACTGTCAAAATACAACTTGAGCTGGCATAAGCTGTCTAAGAGAAGTATCAGCAAATATGGCGCTCAATGTAATGAACAAGTGAGCAAAACTGCTCAAATGATGCCAAAAGACCCGCTCTAATCCAAGAGCACTATGTGGTAATTGATGAAACTATCATCAACAATCTCCCTCCTGAAGAGATTACCACATGTATGTCAAATGACATAATCCGACGAGCAAACACTCTCACAATGCAATGGCAAAACACTATGGCAAAGCAACCACTGAGTGCCACATGCAATCAAAACACGATTGCAAACCATGTGCATAAACAAGTAAACTCGCAAGAAAAATCCGGTAGAGTTTCGACAGTATCTGGCTATCTAATCATAATAACCATACATGCCATAAACATGCTCAAAACCATGAGCAAATCATGCGCAAAATCCACACTCAAGCATACATGAGCTGCCCCAAAGTCTCAACTCCTTAAACTTGGAAAACAATCCTGTAATCCGAAACACAAAGTGCATCAACCGCACTCTACAAGCGAGGCATAAACTTGGATGAAAACCAACCAAAATATGACACAAATTGATGCTCAAAATAGCTGAAAATTAGCCCACAAATTCCATTGCAAGGCGAAGAATATCATCCACTGAAAAGCGCACATCATGTGAATCCACATGGCAATATAAACGAGCATCAAGCATGTACCAAATGTGTAGCAAATGAGCATCCAAATCAATTGAAATTTCAGCTCACAATCATGCTAAAAATGCTTGCAAAACTCTCTGCAAATCCGTGCACCACACTCTTGAAATATGCTTAATCGCACAAGTCAATGTACATAACCTGTGATGAATCCACTCTCGAATCTTGAGAGTCCACAAGAATGCATACATCCACAAAGTGTTCTCAACGTATGCGCATAAATTTGTTGAAAATCTCAACCCACACTCTCTTCACTGAGAGAAAAACATCAATGCGCAAAAGAAGAGAATGACAAAGCTCAATCCGAGCTCTCCGAATGTAGCAAATCACCACAATAGGCATACATAATCTTCAACTTTCCGAATACCATGCAGTCAGTCATCCCATATCTCCCTAACCGTTCAGAATTTGCAGAAACTTCCTTATGCAAAGTTGTAGACCACGAGAAAACGGTTGGGATGGTGGGGAATGGACCTAAAATGTGATGTTTTTATAGGTCAAAATCGGTCTGCGGAAATCTGCACTTGTGTATCCTAGACATGCAGGTAGTCTGAGTGACATATCTCAAAATTGTTAAAGATTTTGAGAAAACTTTCTTCTGCAAAGTTGAAGAGGATGAAAAATCGATCGAAAGCAATGGGAATCAGCTTGAATGAAGATGTTTTGATAGGTAAAAACATATATGCAAAAACGTGCTGCAGTTTTTGCTGCTTCTCCGCCTGCCTCCCAGTTGAGCTCTAATGGTGCTCCCAATCCCTCAGCTCTGATACTGGTTGAAGTGCGCGAACGGGAGCGAGTGTGAGTATGTGCAACAATGGAGAAGAGACTTGTGTTTGTAGGGGCTAAAACTCACTCTCTACATGCGAGCCCCCTTATTCTATTATGTACATAATGAATAAGTATGTGGGCAGGCACCTAGCCTAACCGGCCACATGGGGCTTTACCACAACAAGTTGGGCATTCAAGCTTTCGAGATGGGAGATACTGTAACAGCCGACACCGCTTTCAAGGGACAACAAGCATCCGTTACTCCCTTGATTGGGAAGTTGAGGCTTCATGTCCAAAGCTATGTCGACAAATAAGACTTTTTCATCTCTCCTCTCCAACAAGAGGATGCTATCCTAGGGGCACCATGGTTCAACCGCATGGCTGCCAACATGAAGTTCCCTAAAAGTAGAATCTACTTCACCTACATGGGAAAGAACATGTATATAGATGTTAGTGAGTCTGGTCATACTATACCACTTGCAAATCTTCTTGCTTTTGATAAATCAATGAAGAGATCAATTTATGTGTACATGATTTTTGTCAAAGAGTCCCTAAAAGATCCTAATGTTTTATCAAATGTAAATGGTAGCAATCAAGAAGAGTTAGACTTGTCTAATTTTCTAAAAGGATTCCAAGATGTGTTCATCGATGATATCCGTATGTACTTACCTCCTAAACGAGGGGATGATGACCATCGAATCTTATTGAGCTCCTACCAGGAAGCTCACCGCCTAACCCCGCGCCTAACAAGCCTCTCTATTGAGTTTTTCAATCTCAACAAGAGGAGATTATGAGGCAAGTACAAGAATTGGTAGACAAAGGGATGGTGAGGCCTAGATCCTCTCCCTTTTGTTCTCTAGTTCTTTTAGTGAAAAAAAAAGATGGTACATACTGCATGTGTGTGGACTATCGAGCACAAAACCATATCACTATCAAAAACATATTTCCCATGTGTAGGGTAGAAGATCTGTTTGATAAGCTACATGGCTCTACCTACTTCAATAGGATTGACCTTAAAGGTGGCTACCATCAAATAAGGATAGTAGATGAAGATATCCTAAAGACCGCTTTTCGTACAACATTTGGCCTTTATGAATATCTAGTCATGCCTTTTGGCTTGACTAATGCACCAGCCACGTTCAATCGTTTAATGGAGAAAATCTTTAGACCCTACCGCAAATTCACTGGAGTTTTCTTTGATGATATCATCATCTACTCCAAGTCCTTGGAGGAACACAAGCAACATCTCCAAGTGATTTTTTAAGCATTGAGGGAAAACACGCTATTTCACAATCTAAGAAACATAGACTAATGACTAAAACTTTATCTCTTCTACTTCATAGTCGAGGATGACTATGATTTCAAGAGAGAGGTAATGTCATAAAATTTAATATCTAACCAACCCAAACGATTTTCTCATATTAAACTGATCATTTAACGTGGAATAATAAATGGGAACAAGGGTTAGGAAATAAACATGTGCTTATGGATCTATCTTAACACGAGGCCAAGGTAAAAGGGTCCAACTGAGAGATGGTATATCAAAGAGCAATGCTACCTAATGGAGCTTAAAGACCTTAGGGTTAGCTTCATTAAAGACCTCCAATGGTTACTTTAAAATTTCTTTGACCTTAGCTAAGCTAGGGTTGTGCTTGAGGTGGGAACCCAACCCAAGCTTGAGGTGCTTGTCATGCTTGTTAATTAAGGTGCTTGTTGTGCTTGCTGACTAAGGTGCTTGAGGTGCTTAATGACTAAGGTGCTTGAAGGTGCTTAATGACTAAGGTGCTAAGGTGCTCCATGACTAAGGAGTAAGGGTTCTAAAAGTCAATGCATGATCCCTACTCATGAGGGGGCGAGCCCTCTTTGTAGGGGCTAGAGAGAGAGCACATACACGCTCATACAAGGTATCATTGGTACAAAGAAAGCAGCAGGGACACTTGTTAAGATCCTCTCCATGTTGCCCTCATGGTGTACCTAAAGTCTATTGGTTAGCCTCCGAAGGGGTCCAATGGTAATTTAGTTGATTTATTTAATTGTTTTTGCAATTATCAAGTCCTCTCTCTCAAAGGGGAAAGGGAGACACTTGTCCCAAAGCTACCCTTGTTGCTTGATATGCATTCTGCATGTGATTGGCCAGGTTTGTAGGGGTCCAATGAGCTCCCATGTTGAGCTAGAAGGGAGGGTCGACCAAAGCAAGAAGGGGGGTTTCTTGGGGGGGTATACTCTCCCACACACACTCACACACTCTCTCATTGTGTGAAGTGCAAAGTGCAAGAGCTCCATCTCATTCTCCAAGCTAGTAGAGAAGTTGAGAGCCTACACAAACACTCTTGGCTATTGAATGCAAATCCAACCAAGAGCCATGCTTCAATGCTTAAGCTTGCCATCTTCTCCATCTTCATTACTATGCTATTATGTATGCTAGCAAGAAGAATGATGATAAGTGGGGAACTATTTCTTTCTCCTATGGAATGTTTCTTCTTCCTCTTCCCTACCCTCATTCCCCGCTAGCTCTTTGCACCTTCGAAGGTGTTTGAGGCCATGGGACCAAGGCTTGGGATAGTTAATGCTTTTTGCAAAGTTTATGTTATGCTCGTGATGCATGAAGCTTTCCATCTTCAATGCATCAGCTTGTTCACAAGGAACACAAAGATTGTATTGTACCAAGTCTCTCTTGATGGGAAAATCTATAATACAAAAGCCTATTGGAGGGGGGACCGGCTCCACATAAATCCGGTCCTCAAATGTTGTCAAGTTCTCTAAACTCTCTCTCCTACAAAAGTATTTTTCATGCCAAGTTAATTAAGTACTATGATTATGTTGCTACCATCAATTAAGTTCACCCTCTATGTTCTCAAAGTAGTCTTACAAAAATGCTTTCTCTTATTCTCCTAATTCCGATATTCTCAAAGTTTATAGGCCATTTCCATTACAACTCGTCCAACCTAGGCTTCATAGATAGTGGTTTGTTTGGTTCAAAGGTCCAGCACTCGTCCAACCTTATGAGAGAGGTGCAAGGTAAGCTTGTTGTCTAAGCTAGGTGTGGGGAGGTTTGTTCTGAAGATTCATTGAAACATGGAGAAGCAAAGCTCCACCACTTATCCAAGCTTTGATCAAATGAAACATGGAGAGAAGCAAGCTCAACCATTGGTACAATCTAAGATTCATTTAAATATTAAGCTTGGCTCTATTGAACATGGTGCAAAGAAAATCTCCACACTTGTCCAACTTAGGCTTCATAGATAGTAGTTTGTTTAGTTCAAAGGTCCAACACTTGTCTAAACTCTAGAGAGAGATTCAAGGTAAGCTGGAGTCTAAACTCTAGAGAGAGGTTCAAGGTAAGTTGGATATCTAAGCTAGGAATGAGGAGACTTGGGCTCAAGATTTATTGAGACATGGAGAGAGACAAAGCTCCACCACTTTTCCAAGCTCTAGAGAGAGGTGCAAGGTAATCTAGTTATCAAAGCTAGGTGTGGGAAAGATTGATCTCAAGATTCACTTAGACATGGAGAGAATCGAAGCTCCACCACTTGTCCAAGCTTGGATCAATTGAAACATGAAGAAAAGAAAGCTCTACTGGTTGTCCAACCTAGACTTCATTGAAACATGGATAACTCAAGTTGTCTTGTACATAAGAGATCTTGTTTTTGTCAACTTAGCTCCATTGAAACATGGAGAGAAGCAAAGCTCCATCACTTGTCTAAGCTAGGCTCCATTGAAAGACAAAGAGAAGAAAGCTTCACCATTTGTCCAAGGTAAGCTCCGTAAAAACATAAAAACCCCATGATAGTTTTATTGTACATGGGGTTTCGGTTCCAAGGTATACCACTTGTCCAAGCTATGATCCATTGAAGCATGGAGGGAAGATTATCTCTACCACTTGATTAAGCTAGGGTATATAGATAATACGTCGTTTACTTTGAAGGTCTGACGTATAGATGAAAGGTGTGTCCGTTTTGTAAGTTGGGCATGGGGAAATAATCGAAAGTCCACAACTTCTCCACAACTTGTTCAACTTACTATCTTGTAGCATGGGTGGCTTGGTCTCAAGGTGTATCTATACATCACTATAATATGAAGAATTTGGTATTAGCATTGACCACTTGTCCAACCTGTAATGCTATATATTGAATGGTTTTTTTCTCCACCGCTTGGAAAACCCATGATATGGTGTCCATGAGGACTTTTGTTTGAAGGTCCACTATTGTCCAAGCTAGCTCCAACGGAACATGGATAGAAGAAAAGCCTCACCACCTGTCCCATCTATGCGCCATTGGAACATATAGAGAACCAAGCTCCACCACTTGTTCAAGCTAGGCTCCATTGAAACATGGAGAGTAGTTAATCCACTACTCATCCAAGCTAGGATCCATTGAAACATTCACAACACAAAGCTCCACCACTTCTCAAAGGTAAGCTCTTTTGAAACATGGAAAAACAATATATACGTTGTACATGGAGAGTTTTGTTTCAAGGTCCACCACTTGTCCAAGCTAGGCTCTATTGAAACATGGAAAAACCATATATAGGTTGTACATGGGGATTTTTGTTTCAAGATCCACCACTTGTCCAAACTAAGCTCTATTCCAACATGGTGTGAAGAAAAGATCCACCACTTGTCTAACCTAAGCTTCATAGGTAGTAGCTCATTTAGTTCAAAGGTCCAACTCTTGTCTAACCTCTAGAGAGGGGTGCCTCCACTTGTCCAAGCTTGGATCAATTGAAACATGGAGAGAAGAAAGCTTTACCATGTGTCCAAACTAGGCTTTATTCAAAAATGGAAAACCCATGCTATGTTGTACATTGCTTTATTTGTTTTAAGGTCCACCACTTGTCCAAGCTACATAGATAGTCGGTGGCTTAATCTAATAGTCCATCACGTGTCTAAGCTACACTTCATGGTTGTACGTTGTTTAATCTAATTGTCCACCACGTGTCCAATATAAAAGATGCAAGGTGTAAGCTAGGCATGAAGAAATAATAGAAGGTCCACCACTTGTCCATCCTAGTATCTAGTAGCATGGGTGGTTCATTGAAACATAGATAGAAGCAAAGCTTTACCACTTGTCCAAGCTCGAATCCATTAAAACATGGAAAGAAGAAAGCTCTACTCCACCCTAAAGGAAGTACATGGGGTTTTTTTTCCTAGGTCTACCATTTTTCAAAAATGGGATCCATTGAATCATGGAGAGAAGCAAATCTCTACCACTTCTTCAGGCTAGGCTACATAGATAATAGGTGGTTTTCTCTAATTTAAAGGTCCATAACTTATTTGACCTTAAGAAAAGAAAGGTGTACCTGTTTTCTAAGATAGGCAAAGGGAAATAATTAAAGTTCCACCCCTTGTCAAATGTATTATCTAGCAAGATGGGTGGTTTGGTTTCAAGATATATCTGATCTATATGTCACTATGTTCAAGCATGGAGGGAAACAAGGTCATTCACAACAACATGGAGAGATGCAAGGTCTACCACTTCTTCAAGATATTCCAACCTATACATAATTCCATTATAGATATTTGGGTTCTAGGGTTGTGCATTGGATGAAATCTTCCTCCATCATAGAGTACTCATGTGTTATAATCGAGCACACAGTGCTAATACTTCCAGTGCTAAGAATTCTTCATCCTAGATGAAGGATCTCAAACCTTTGGTTTATAAATGAGAATATTAAGAATGTAATCAACATGTTGTAACACTTTCTTGCGTAAGTGGATGGACGTACATCATCATGCGCCACTCTAAATGCTTTTAAGCCAACAAATACCGATTTAGCTATGGAAGGCAAGCCCTACAAGTGGTGGATGTTTCTTTCATTGACATGAAACTGCAAGACGTTGACAAAATTTAAGATTGTGTTTCAAAAGGGATTTAAACATAATAATAAGGCAGAGAAGTAGGTTGGTAATGAGTTCTCCACGATGTCTTCCATGTAATCAAACAAATATACAATGTTCAATCTTCGCTACGGACAAATATTTAGACCAAACATTGGTTTATTAGGAAGACATCGGTGCTTTTAGGAAAATATTTTCTAATAATGTTTTTGAGGTCAAAAACTCTTCTTTAAGGGGGGAGTAATGTCAAGACAAGGATCATGTGACTAAGAGCCTAGCTTGGGTATGGGAACGGGGGCTAAATAGCTCTCTATTCTAGGAGTGTACACTAAGTAGAGGGGTCTCCTAAAGGTAGTCGTTGGAAGATGTATTAGAGGAGGTGGATATGTGTGAGCCTTCCTAGAGTCAAGTCGTGGATTTTTCCTCTCCTTATGTGTGTTGTATAGCATTAACAAACTATATAACCTTGCTATTCAGGTTATGAAGGATTGATTCTCTATCTTGCAAAAGAAGCTTTTAGGGATAGCGAGGAGAGGACGCATGAACCTATGAGTGTGTGTATGATTTTGAAACTTTGGGGGGAAATAAATAATATTCATATTAATGTATATACTCTCTTTAAGCTTTGAAAGAAAGATGCAATTTGTCCATTTTTATTAACATAGCTATAAACTAGATAGTATATGGCAGCAATATCTATGTATTTATGTAACTTAGATAATGATAGGGAATCTAAGAGAATGTGACCTTAATTCTTTAGATATCTTAATAATTTTGAGTGAGAGAAAAAATGATACATAGTGCAAATGCATATGGTGAGAATGCATTTGAAACTTATTGGGCAAAAAAAAATACATTCATGCGCGCGCGCACACACACAACTAAACATTTAGTGCTCATCAATGTTTGAAATGGTAAGTCACTTGATCACAATGATTCTAGCTCCAATAAGTAGTGTTTTAAAAGGCAAGTACTTAATAGAAGAATCAACAAAAATGGCTCATGTGTCTACTTGAACCCAAGTAATCATAGCAAAACTAAAATCCAAGGTAAAATTCTATACGATGGTTATTCTAGCTCTACAACATGGGGTTTTCACTACTTTCAAGTGTGTCATAATAGGTGTCCCAAAATAAGAACTATTAGCAAGTATAGACTGATGGATTTGTCAAAAAGAAAATTTTCCTATCTAATCATAACAAAAAAGCTTTGTAAGATTCAACGTCCTGAGAATTGTCGTATAGAACTTAGAGGACTCTTGAGATTGTTCCTATGACATTAGAACTTATCTTCTTATATGTGTGTGAGAGACTGAGTTAATTAAGAAGAGGAAATTAGAATAAGTAAGTGAGTTGAGTGCTTTAAGAAGAGGAAATTGGAATAACCTTTCTATGACCCAAGTGTGGTTGATTGGTTATCATGGTTCCCTCTTGTGTATCCATTCTTTTCAAGATCTTCGGATACATCTTTGAGGTCTCCTAGGATCGTTCCTATGACGTTAAAAACTTCTATTCTTCTTCTGTTTCTTCTCATAGAAGATATGTGCTCTCATCTTGTTGAGCCATATGCATGAGTACTAGACTTTGTGATGATGCTCCTTTGATTGAAATTAATAAACTAAAGGGCCAAGGAAATTTTACAAAACCCAACTTGTATAACAAAACCCATCATGCGCAAATTGGGAAAGCGCAAATTGCACGAATTTTACTCTTATTCATTTGACAAAACCCAACTTGTATAACAAAACCCATCATGCGCATTGCTAAATTTTGCGCTGAGAATGGAATTATCGTTTACTGGGGCAAGTAGGTCAAAAATCAAATAACAAGTCCCTTTTGAAAGCAAAACAATAAGTCTTTACTTGCAAGACAAGCATGAGAGTAGGCCGAATGAAGGTACAGAAACATTTAGAATGCAATGTGGCAACCGTGTGTTTTCACTCTTTAAGAATAGTAAATACAGCATAACAGATGATCTGTTGAGGTCAATAAATTCCGAATGAATGATCCATTTCAATTAATAGAGCAAATCTGTACAGATGGCAAATCAATCAAGGGGCATCTTTTCTTGATCAAGTCAACAAACACAGTTGGCAAGGCAGAAACTAGCACATCTTCCAACTGTGAAGGTCTCTGCCACTACCTTTCAAAAATTTCAGCAAGAATCTTTCAGCTTCTTGCTGTGCTGATGCGCTCAGCGCAGTTGTAGAGTCGTAGATCAGAAATGCAGCACTACCTTGTAAGAACCTTCATGGAGACTCTTTCAGCTTTTTGCTGATTCGATCAGCAAAATTATAGAGTGCTAAACCAGAAATCAGTACTGCTGTCCCAAGGAGGAATTGTGGAGGAAGCGATGCTGGTGCTCCCACAAATGGAAGAGGAAGAGTAAACATGTAGATAGACAAAGGCACTGCAAAGGAAGCCAGCCATCACTGTGGTTGCAACGTAATGCATAATACAACTCTAGAACACACACACACACGAGAGAAGCACATCTTTATTTTAAGGGAAAATTACCAAAAGACCCCTGATATTTATGGACCCCTCAAATTTCAAGCTTATTTCAAATATATATTTCCTAATCAACATTGCACAGCTGATGTTCCGAAAACCAAGACATGCCATATTTCTATCAACTGAAACATTAAAGATCAAATCTTGCTAAGGACATTCCCTAAGCCATGAATAGGCATCATACCTGCAAGTGTTGTGCAGAGGGATGCAACAACAGCGGATGAGCTTTTTAGAAGCGACAAGAGAGAGATGTTGAATGCCAGATTCATCAGTATGTAGCAAGATGTGATCAGAGGGGCATTAGCACATTCTGCAAAACAGAAGAACTCCAATAGTCAGGTACACCCTTTACAAACGTACATCATATCGACAAACTGTCAATTAAGGTCAAGGGAGCAAGCATGCCTGTGCTATGCGTGCCAATGTTAAATAGACAACCAGCTCCACTTTTGATATAACCTGGTAGCTGGCTGAAGGGAATTCCGCGCACTTGCGACAACAAAGGAAGCAGAAGAAAAACAAACAAGGACTGCAGATGTAAACAATTTTGAGTTCACTCAGAGAGCCCTCCCACAAAGTGATGCATCATAGCCAGAATCTCAAAGGTTGAAGCATGAGTTGCACTCATACATACTTGGAAGCCTGATCCAAATGAATTGACAACAAAAATATCCACTGATTTGCTCTGGAAGAAAACAAAGAAAAAGGGTTAATAACAAGTTCTTCTTCTACAAACTTCTGACACCTAGTCCAAAGCCTATTCAAATTCAAGGAAAATATTTTCTCATGTTCCTTTCCGAATCACCATACAAGGTTTCTCCGTAGTCCCAAATGTCGGCATATACTAAACATTTTAAAAGATATGTCATCTGTGCGTCCCTTGCACTTTGCCACAAGTTGGTAACCTTTGAGTGAGTCAGCCTCCAGAATAAGATGTTGCGTGAGACACCATATCTCATGGAACCAAGGGATAAAGCAAAACTCACATTTATTGGTGGCATCTCTCTCACCAGTGTGGATGAATCTCAATTGACTGCCTAACACACATCCATGAAGTGGTTTTCATATCCTTCTTAGAAAGAAATCTTTCACAAACTCCTTTCCCTTTCCATGGCAGCTTCCTTGATCATCAATCTTGGCCTAATGGCACTCAAAAGACTACTGGCGGCCTCTAGGTGCATTTTTGCTGAGACGATCTTGACAATGGAAAATTGCAAAATGCTAACAGAAATTCAATGATAATGTATGACAATGTTGTTTTAGCTAAAGAAGAGATAGAAAGCAGCAAACCTGCAAGCGGTCGGAAGCATCCCGAAACACGAATTCCTGAAAAATTGAATTCATCTTAGTGTCAGGATATTACTAGCTTTTCATATTTAAAAAAGGATTCAAAGCCGACTTTGTTCACCTTGATTATGCTGGCGGCAGCTTGAAATGAAGCTGATATAATCATGATAAATGGCCAAAAGAGGCCTGCATGATCGGGGGAAAAGGCAAAACCACTGCTTGTGCTGGAATGTAAAACAACAATTGCTTTACTTGCATAGTAAAAGCCTGGAAATCGAGCTTATGGATATGTTCATGGAAGTAAATAGCCAAAGAAAAATGCAAAACAGGATCAGTAAAAGAATCTGTCATTGAAATTGTTAACAGCTAGCCAGTAATCAATGGAATGGACATTGAAGAGCCCAATAAGAGAAACAGGTAAGAGCCTGTTTCCAGGCCATTGTGATATAGCCAGACTGTGCACCTTATATCTACATAAGGTCAGAAAAATGTGAATTTACAAATTATAAAAGAGGGTGAAACACTTGCACAAAACACAAAAGCAAAGCACACCGGATAAAAAAGAAAAAATAATTCACTAAATATCTTATGTTCCAAACAAGAAATAGTTAAAAAAACAATATTTAATTGAAATGCTTTTAGAAAAGGCTTAGGCAAAATAGGACAATCACAGCAAGAATATTACAGCACAAAGACTTCAATCCTAATTTCAGCTCCATAAGAAAATACAAACAGAGAAAATTCTTAAATCCTTCTTTACGCTAAAAATTCAAGTGAGAATCTACTGCATACCAGCCTAGAGGAGGCAAAACATAACCAAACTAATAAAATGCTGAAAACCTGACAACATGCTACCTTAACTTTACTGCTTGTCCAAACAAGAAGAATAAAATCATCAGCTTTATCAGTGCAGGTTTTTACAGAGTTATTCAGGATTAAAACATAGTCCGTCCGTTAGCCCTTCCCTCTCACCAGGAATGTTGATGAAAGGGTAATCTTTACCCAAACAACCCTAACACTCTCTGTCGGCCAAAATGATTATGTCCTCATTTTGTTCAATTTTATGACGAGACACTTACAGCAGTTGTACATTGTTTTGGGCTTCAAAGGCCCATTTATTCTTTGGCAAAACTAAACTTTCTTTCTTTCTTTCTGTGTAGAGTGATCCCAGGCATCAAAATTGAAGAATTGGAAATGGAGGGCCTATTCGACTCGAGCACTCTATACAATGAAACTATTCCACATTCATGTCATAAAACAAAGCAATAATGATTCACACCTTGTAAGGGCAAGAATGACTCCGGCAAGCACAAAGCCACAACCCATGATTTGATTGAAGGAGTATCTCTTCTTTAGAAAAATTATAGAGAATATAAGTTGCCATAACAAAAAGGTCTGCAGCCAGTTTACCAAATGTCAGTAAAAAACTTAACCCAGAACTTCTGCAAAATTTCATGTCAACTCTTTTTTCTCAATGAGATTATTTAATAGAAGAAACTTGCAAACTAATCTGCTCAGGTTCCCATTACACTAATGCAGAAACATTACCTGGGAAAGAACAGGTATGGAGGCACCAGGAAGGACTGCTGCTTATTCACATATGTAAAAACAACCAGCAAAGCATGTTAGAAAGTCCACAATGACTATGACACCTCTTTGATGCATGGAAATGCGAGGCCATTCCTTTCCACGGTACAACTTAGATTTCATATCAACGTCAACTGTGACAAAAAAAAACAAACTTCAACAGATGAAGGAAAGGGTGATTTGTACCAGCAGCTGTCATGCCGGAAGCAAGACCAAGGGCTTCAAGCAATCCGACTGCAACGAAACGAGATTTTGGAAGCTTCAGCATCTCATCTGTCACTATACGTGCTCGATATCGTGCATATAAAATTGAAAAGTAAACTACAACGTACCTGCAATGTTTCAGAAAAACAACAGACATGCTTATAGAAACAAAGGGATGTAATTTGAGGAGTCTTGCATTCCATTAACTGTAGGCTATGTGACATCAAACTGTCTCTATTTTGTTACATGTGGTTTACCTTTGCTTTCTAGGGACCCCTCCCTCCCTAGGCCTCCCAAAGGTGTTCAAAACACCCTTCCAAGAGAAAGAAGACATGTGGTTTACAGCCAATGGCTCTATGGTCAAGTCCTAAGAAACCTCATTGCGGTATACAATGGCTATAGCACAGCATGTGCAACTAGACCTGTCATCACCTTGTAAGAACTCTAAAAAATAAGCTCTTATATAGCATCACTAATCATTCCCAGTGATCGCACTCGAGCACATATGCATGTCACTTTCGAGACCTGTACCTTTTAACACTAGCTCTAACAAAACGGAAGGCTGTTACAAGGACCTCTTCAGCTCAGTAACTGATACTGCGGTCCCTATATCCTTCAAACAACAAAACAGAAAGCTGAGTTTGGAACTATGTAATCTCCATGAAGCTCCAAAAATACGAAGAGAGAGCCCTTCAGAAGACTCTTGACTTCTTGGGCCTGAATCTTGGCACGCCCACAGAAACATTTAAACCACTATAACCCTGCTGGAAAATCCATCCCTAGTCTGCAATTAGACAAACTAGCAAGCCGATAGCATTCTGTTAGAAAAGAACAGCCGCATTTTGCATATCATCATGCTGAATGGACTGACTTCTTAAAGTTAACAATATTTGAATCCATTTGCAAATGATATAGCTAATAATCTTTGTTTGTCTTTCTTCAAACAAAAAACATAGAGGCCCTTTGTTTCATTGGCTTGCAGAAAGAAAACGGATTCAAAAGAAAGGAGAGAGGGGACAAATATAACTAACCCAAACGTGTTGAACAAAGCCAGGAAAAACGGGTACTCCTTCATGGGCACTAGAGCCATCTTGTAGAGCACTCTATTTGCGACAGAGAATGCAACCACGAATGCAGCTCCGAGTGCAATCTGCAAGTCTTTTTGTGAGAACCAGATCCCTGCAATGCTGAACGCCTTCTCAGGGTCAGTTTCGCCATTATCAGAATTGGCTCCTCTTACCAACAATGCGCTTCCTTTCCTGACAGAAGTAGCATCTCTGAGTGAAAACCCTAATGAGGCAGGGAAGCCTGTCCTTGAACGTCGTGTTCCGGAGCCCCATGACTTGCTCGCAGATCGCGCTTTTGCAGAGGGAGTGCAAGGAATTGTGTAGAGCGCAGGATACAGACGATGGAAGGCGCTCTCTGGACAACGTCGATTTACAGGAAGTGCGCAAGAGGAGCTCGCGGAGAGCAACATGGCATGCATGGAATGCGAGTCGTGAAGGTTGGAAACAGGCGCATGAGAGTGGTGACACTTGTTCAAGTGGCAGAGGCAGGGCAACCTTTTCCCTCATTACATAGCCTAGGCCTACAACTGCATACTTCCAATCTTCCTACGTACTCCTCTGCCGGGTCCTCTGCTATATCTAACATTGTCCACGAAAGCCCAAGATCTACGGTGCTCAATAATCCCACACTAAATCCGATCTCCTCCCATGCTCGTGTGAGATATAGGTTGGCTACGTACTCTACTTGTCCTCCCCTCATAGGGTTCAAACCTCGCTCGTGATGCAAAGATTTGCTATAGCATCTCCTTCTGGACTAACTCCAACGTGATGCTCGATAAAGTGGGAGAGGTGGTACAAAAGGGCAGCGAACTTGGGCACATGAGAGATCTATCAGAAAGGGCGGGTCCATGTTGGAGATTACTTTTCACACCAGTTTAACATAAAAGGTTGTGTTTTGCCCTGTGGGTGAAGTAGACACTTGTTGGCATGGTTAGAGCACCTGCCTAACGATAAAGGGGTAATGGGTTCGATTCGGGAAGGGGAAACGAGGCATTTCCCACACTCTTTTCTTAGGCTGTCATGAGAGTCTTGCATCGACTGTTGGCAACCGTAGATGCCATGGCTCGGGGTTATTAAAGACCCTATGTCCTTCAATGTCTAGGGCAATGTATGGACATCAAGATTCTTCTTGTTATGGAAATTCCATGGAAGTAGACCTGGTTGTTGTTGGTGTTCCAAGTTTATCTCATAGTCTGGCTAGAGGTGAGCGCAACATCTTCTGCTTTTATAATGCTCTTATGCAGAAGAAGGGACTGGCGGCAAGCTACTTGAGAAGTGGGCCAAAGCTTTTAGCTTTTTTTTTTTCTTATTTATGGGCACAATGTTCAAGCATGTAGATTGGTAGCTAGTTGATTTTAATGGGCATTTTGCCCATTTTTGGCTTCTCTACAATTTTTATGACAAAAAATGTGAGCTACTTGGTAAAACATTGTCTAAAATACCGATAAATATACATAATCTCAAAAATTTGAACCGTCAATCAACATGAATTGGCAGTAAAGCGTTGATAAAAGGTCCTTGAGGGCAAGGCCTATGCTTTGTTTGCGCATAGAACAACCAAAAGTTCACCCTCACTTTACCAGAGGATACCACCTTGATCCCTTCTTTCCAAATCTTACCGAATTGACAAGATGGAAATGATGTTCACAACCCCAAGCAATCTAGTAGCAAAATGACAAGTTCTTCAACACAAAATTTTCCATACTATTTCATATGTTGGTTTTGAGTAAGCTAGATGAGAACCACTACCCTTGTGGGTTATCTGATGCATCTTAGAGTGGTTGCCAAGGTCTTTTGTATAAAGTGCATAATCTATGGTAGAATCTTTTTATGCTCTTCAAACACATAAAGCGGAGGATGTCCAAAAAGCCCGTCTGACGCAAGGTTGCTCTAGCAATATGCCTTGAAACAAGTCATCAAAGAAGCAAGAATGTCAATGCCAAAGCCACATATGTTAAAAAAGCTCTAAAACATTCACAAGCCTTTAGTAAGGTGTTCTTTAAGGGTCTAAGAATATTTCAGAAGTGAAAAGTTCAAAAAATGAGCTCTATACAACATTTTCGTCACTCGAGAAGCCCTTGTAACAAGAAACTTGAGCAAGTTAGTGCTAGAGGTATTCAAAATCTTCATTTAAAGATGAAGACTCCTTTAAAGATCTCTACGTAATTTTCAAAGATCAAACCGGTTTAAAAGCAACCCCGAAATCATATTTTTTGGTGTCTCAAGACCACACACAATTTCTTCCAACTAAGTGGAGACGCATACAATGGGAGAAAGAAAGGTTGTCATAAAATCTAATATCTAACCAACCCAAATGATTTTCTCATATTAAAATTTGATCATTTAATGTGGGAGAATAAACGAGAACAAGGGTTAGAATATAAACATGTGCTTAAAGATTTATCTCAACACCGGGCCAATGGTAAAGGGGTTCAAATGAGAGATGGTATGTCAAAGAGCAAAGCTAGCCAATGGAGCTTAAAAGACCTTAGGGTTAGCTTCATTAAAGACCTCCAAAGGTTAGTGTTAAAAGTCCTTTGACCTTAGGTAAGCTAGGACTGAGCTTGAGGTGGGAACCCGGCCCAAGCTTGAGGTGCTTGATGACTAAGGTGCTTGTCGTGCTTGTTGACTAGGGAACTTGAGGTGCTTGTGGGAACACCACCCAAGCTTGAGGTGCTTTTTCACGCTCGGTGACTAAGGTGCTTGTTTTCCACAAAGTCAAAAGTATCCATACACAAAGGGGCGCGAGCCCTAAAGCTAGGGGGATGAGAGAGAACACACACACACACACACACACACACACACACACACACACACACACACACACACACACACACACACACACAAGGTGAGACCAAGTTTCAAGAGGCAGCAAAAGGACACATATCAAGACCCTACCCATGTTGCCCTCATGGTGTGTAACGCCTATTGATTGGCCTCCCAAGGGATCCAATGATAAATTAGTTAATTTAATTTATTGTTTTTGCATTTATCAAGTCCTCTCTCAAAGGGAAAAGGGGGACACTTGTCCCAAGACTACCCTTGTTGCTTGATATACCTCTTGCATGTGATTGGCTAGGCCTGAAAGGGTCCAATGAGCTTCAAGCATGAGCTACAAGGGAGGGGGGGGGGGAAGGGGGGGGTCAACCAAAGCAAGAAGGGGGGCTGCTTGGGGGGTATACTCTCCCACACACACTCATACACACTCTCATGGTGTGAAGTGCAAAGTGCAAGAGTTCCATCTCCTTTTCCAAGCTAGTAGAGAAGTTGAGAGCCTACTCTTGGCTATGGAATGCAAATCCAACCAAGAGCCATGCTTCAATGCTTAAGCTTGCCATCTTATCCATCTTCATTACTATGCTATTATGTATGCTAGCAAGAAGAGTGATGATAAGCGAGGAACTATTTCTTTCTCCGATGGAATGTTTCTTCTTCCTCTTCCCTACCCTCATTCCCCGCTAGCTCTCTGCACCTTCGAAGGTGTTTGAGGCCTTGGGACCGAGGCTTGGGATAGTTAATGCTTTTTGCAAAGTTTATGTTATGCTCGTGATGCATGAAGCTTTCCATCTTCATTGCATCACCTAGGTCACAAGGAACACAAAGATTGTATTGTACCAAGTCTCTCTTGATGGGAGAATCTATACTACAAAAGCCTATTGGAGGGGCGATCGGATCCACATAAATCCGGTCCTCAAATGTTGTCAAGTTCTCTAAACTCTCTCTCCTACAAAAGTTATTTTCATGCCAAGTTAATTAAGTACTATGATTATGTTGCTACCATCAATTAAGTTCGCCCTCTATGTTCTCAAAGTAGTCTCACAAAAATGCTTTCTCTAATTCTCCTAATTTCGATATTCTCAAAGTTCATAGGCCATTTCCATTACAAAGGTTCTGACACAAGTGATGACTCTTTGCCGATAATAAAAAAGATACTCACCAGGAACAATATATGTACATGTATGGATCATTCTTTTTTTTAATAAATTGCTCCATAGAGGAATCTAGCCTTTACCAAATAAAATAAATTGGTGGCATTACCCCGCCCTTATATCTTAGTCGACTTCAAGTATGATCTTATTAAGGAGACAGTGCACTATTCTCAATGTACTTCCTCAAACATGGCTAATAAAGATATGTTTCAATGGTGAGTCATAGCTACAATTCCATGTTGTTCCACATAAGGAGCGTGTGACACTTGCATGACTTTCTCACGAAGGGCCTAAGTACTACATAATTTTCTAGTGTAAAGAAGGCATTCATCATTTAATATGAATGTCTCTTGTGGTTTCTCATCATTGATGATGTCATAGCCTCTATGTGTGATCAATTTTGCTTTTTACAACATGCACCTTATAATTATGTGAGCGTTTCTTATAAAAACACGATTAAGTTTTTTGAATTCATTCTTTTCAGAAAGCAAAATGCTTACAAAATAATGTAATTAGGGTCTCAAGGATGCACAGACAACTTGGAGAAGATGAAGAAGCTCAAGGCACACAACAGAGAGTGTATTGCTTAGTGCACCGAGAGAAAGATAAGTTAACCCTAGAGTGATGGGTGTATATACAATGCACGGGAAAAAAATCTCCTAGTGAGGGAAAAAGTATCCTGAGGCGGTCATAAGTGAGGAAAAAAGTACCCCAGGGTAGTCCTAAGTGTGCTCACACACATCACTACCGCATATATGGTAGCAAATCCTGCATGGGAGTGATGCAATGAATGAGAGCTAGTACATAGTGTATAGGGAAGTGTGCCGTTAGGACATGATCCATCCACAAAGGGAAGAAATCCCAAATCTTTGCAGAAAGCTTTGAACTTCTCACGAGGCAATGCCTTTGTGAATAAATCTGCAAGGTTGTCTTGTGTTGGCACATAAGCCAAGTTGATCTCTCCTGTTCAGTCTCTCTATGAAATAGTGATAGTGCACCTCAATGTGCTTTGTGAAAGCATGAAAAGTTGGGTTCCTTGCAACTGCCAGTGCACTCTGACTGTCACTGTAGATGATGTTGGCAATCTTTTGTCCAACACCCAAATCATCCATAAGGCATCTCAGCCATACACACTCAATCATACTTGGGAAGACTACCCTATACTCAACTTCACAACTAGAAATGGCCATAATAGGTTTCTTCTTGCTCAACCATGATATGCATGAACTGCCGAGCATGAAACAAAAACCACTTGTGGACACTCGTGTGTCATAACAATCAACCCAATATGAGCTCAAAGAAGCATGTAAATCAGGTGGCAATAATCCCCCCTTGGGATAAAACAACCCAAGATGTAAAGTGCCACTCAAGTAGGGAAAGATCCTTTTGACAATCCACCAATGCTTAGACCCTGGGCTATGCATAAATCTGATGACTTGTGAGACTGAAAGTTGAATATCTAGCCTCATATTACATACATTAATAATGCATCCAACCATAATAGTCTACAGATAAAGAGTGACATCAACAAGATCTCCAACACCATGAAGACTCAATTTCAAACATGTTTCCATTGGAGTAGCAACCCTGGGGTCCACTTTTCAAAAATACCTATAGCACGTGTGTTCAAGAGGTATTTATAAAACCCCTCTACTAGGGATTTCAGCGACATGAGTACGATCGTGTGATTACGTTAATAACTCTAGTAACTACACAAGAAAACATGTGATTACGTTAATTGTTAACGCGACTTTGATGATGACTTGCAAAAATCCTTAGAGCCGGTTAGCCCGCTGGGTAAAAGAATATTCCCTTTTGGGTCCCACTGAGGTTTTTTATTTTTTCGACGGGCCCACCAAGAAAATTAAAAACCCCGACGCGCTTAATTATACAAAGTAAACATCGTGCTTATTGTGGTGCTTTGACTAGGCAAATCCCTCGGGAGTGTATCCAAGTGCCAGGTATTGTCATCTCCTTGTGAATTGACCTAAGGTTACAAGTCACATGTCCTTTTTTTGGCTGAACGTGATTCTTAATTTGGTAACCACTTCTAAAAATATTTAGTTCCTTTACCAAACATAAAGGTACGAAACTAAAACAATTGAAAATTTGGAGAGTCATGCTTGCAACAAAGCCATTGGTCCAAATGAGGGCTGTAATTGGTTTTAGAAGATGAGCATATGTAAATGACGAGTTGATAGTCAAGGGTTGGATGTCCTGTACTAGTGTACTGGGCATATAAAGATCCTTGAAGTCTTACATTTTTCACCATCATAGATTTGAGTTGATATACATTCTCACTACACAATATAAGAGCTATAATCCTTAATTGGGTGAAAATAGCTTTTATATATTGAATTGGTTGCATAAGGGGGCTACAATCCTTGACTAGGTACAAGTAGTTCTCAATTGTGTGATTATATTGAAGATTTCTTTGCGTTATTTCATGCATTGCCCAATACAGAGAGTGCATTATGTATTATGAAAGATTAGTACTGTATGACATGACCAACCATAGGTTTTATTGCTTTTGTGTGTTTTTTTGCAAACAACTGACATCGTTCAGTGTAGAAGTTGATTATTCTTTGTAGCATTTGAAATTAGATGTTTCTTATTGTTTGCAGATCAAAGAGGACGTATAAATAATCATCATAATAATAATTGCATTGAGAAATTCATAGCATTGTTGTATTTATTATGCCGTGCAGAGAGTGCATTGCAATGCGTATGTTTGCTCACAACATAGGTGATCGATATGTGGATTGACTAGTGTGCATTGAAAATCTCATATCATGTAGATTTTATTACTTTCCTAGTGAATGGTTTTTTAATATATATTGAAAAGAAGAAAAATGTTTTAAAAATTAAACATCTAGTTCTTTTGTCTTCAATTTTAATTTAAAAGCAATGGAGCAAAATGTCGGCACAAGTGGTACGAAGAAGCCAAAGAATAAAAAAGCTGGGGTTATGCTCACAACATATGCGGTCGATATATGGAGTGGCATTGTAAATTTTGCTTCACTCACAAAATCAGGTGGTGCACCACGTATTAGGGACCATTTTTTGGGTAATGCTAAATTTTTTTGTAAGAAACGTGAACATCCTTAGGCACTTGCAATTGCAAAGCGTTTGAGAGAAGAGCTCG
This sequence comes from Adiantum capillus-veneris, assembly GCF_014529385.1. Lineage (NCBI taxonomy): Eukaryota > Viridiplantae > Streptophyta > Polypodiopsida > Polypodiales > Pteridaceae > Adiantum > Adiantum capillus-veneris. The sequence continues at coordinate 154,961,279 of NC_140939.1, forward strand.
CCAAAAAAGGTGGCAAAAGACAGGAGATATATATCTCTATTATGGATACAAGTCACGAGCAGTCAGAGCCAAATATTAACTCTACTGATCCTGTGGTTACACGAACTAACCTTGGAGAATAGCCTACGCAGGGAGAGGAAATGTCAAGCACCGTTCCTTTTAAGCGTCACAATGAAGGTGGACTTGGTCAAATGCGTGAAAATTCATTGTATCAAAGCTTTCGGATACAGTCTCTACAAGAAGCACAAATTGCACTCGCCAAAGCAATATTCTTCAATGGAAGTGCTCTCGTCATGGTAGACAACAATCATTGGAAGGTCGCTTGGAAGAAAATCGGTGAGTTTGGCCTAGGATTTTTAGCTCCTTCTTATCACACAATACGAAATGTTCTCTTGGACAAGTGTTACATTAAAGTCAAAGAGCGTGTTAGCAAAATAATACTTGGGGAATATTTCGCTTTCAGGATACACACTTGTGAGTGATGGTTGGTCAAATGTTCAAAGAAGACCACTGATCAATGTAATGTTGGTTTGTCCAAGGGGAGAAACATTCATAAAGGCGATTGACAGTTCTGGTGCAATTAAAAGTGGCAAATATATTTTTGAGTTTTTGATTAATTTAATTATAGAAATTGGTGCTGAACATGTCATTCAAATAGTCATGGACAACGCAAAGAATTGTAAAAATGTTAGTAAATTAATAAAGAAGTGCTTTCCACACACTTTTGCCAATGGTTGTAATACGCACAGCTTAAGTGCTAAAGGATTGGTACACTAATGAAGAAACCACATGGTTCTCCAAAATAATTGACACAACGCGTCAGGTTGTGAAATTATCTTGAAATGACAAAGAGTGCTCAATTTGTACAGAATGCGCACATCAGTGATGTTGAAACTCGGTTTTGCACACATTTTTATACATTGGAATCACTTCTCTGCAATAAGTGCGCTGTGATTGAACACGGCCTTTGATGAATGGAGCTTGAGCAAAAAGAAAAAATGAAAGAGAAAATTACATGTCTACATGACAACATAAACAAGGTTGCTTGGTGGAGGAGTGTAATGGATGCATACCATGTAATGATGCCCGTTATATTTGCGATTCGCAACCTTGATCAAAAGGCGCCAAATATGGGCAAAGTGTGGATGACATGGTGGTCAGTCCAACAAAGTCTTGAAAATCCCGAGGAGCTGAAAGAGTCTACAGTAGAGAAGGAGTGGCGACTACCGTTCGATCTCTGGCAAACATGAATGAATTTTGGCCAAGTATTTTCATGCAAGATGGAAGAGCGCTCATAGTCCACTCCGTAATGTGGCTTACATGCTTGATCCGTAGTATTGGAATTTAGATCTAATGTCCAATACAGAGATGGTCAGTGATTTCTATCATGTAGTCAACACATTCTACTCCAACTTTCAGGACCGAATTGATTGTATCAAAGAAATGAGTGCATTTATATTAAAAAAAGGTCCTTTTGCGAATGATTTTGTATAGTCAATGGCAAAAGAGCAACTTGCATGGAAGTGGTGGATGATGAATGGTGAAGAGCATTACTCGACCTTATGTCCCATTGCAATGAAAGTACTAGCAGAATGTGCAACAAACTCAAGTTCAGAGAGAAACTGGAGTATGTACAAGTATGTTCATAGCACTATTCACAACAGACTACTAGCAGACATTGCAAAAAAATTAATGTATATGTTTTGCAATGAAAAAACATTGCATCACATCAAAAGTGCTGGCTACGAGGAGAAAATGCCAACCTAGTTGTATGATTGTCAACTGGAAGACGAAGAAGAGTTCAATGTCGGTGTATCTCAATGCACTATAGACGAAATAGAAGAGAATCTGGTAATACATGTGGAAGTTGAATTACAAGGAGACCCACAACACACAGACTTAGAACGAGATAACAACTTCACGAATTCAATATATCTTGAGAGTAGAAGGAAGATTGTATCAAAAACCATTATAAAAGAGCTTGTATTGAATGTGTTTTGATAATATACAATGTTTCATATTTGTGATTAGACATAGTTTGTCGATCTCAATTGATATGCTCAGAACCAGCATCTTGGTCACCAAACAAATTTCTTATCGTGCTAGGGTATCTTGGCGGGTTTGCTTGAATTTATACTCATTTGCCATGCCAAATATAACATATATTCCTTGTGGAATATCTTGTGAACAGATTGTGCATCAGCTACTATTTTGCATCAAACGAATAAGACAGACGAAGTGATAATAATGACCACATGTCAATGTATAGTATCCACTCCATCCATCAAAATTCTTGTAGCAAACTAGACATTGGGAAGATGAAGATGTATCCGAAGTAGATGAGGGGACCAAATTTGGATGTAGGACAAGGTGACTGAGGTGTGTCCCTTGTACAGGTGGAGGATTCACTCGCTGTGTCAAATTCTGAGCGTCTTGGCTTAAGCGGTGAATACTTTTCTCCATCTGGACCTGTGAGGGTTGGGGTGTTTGGGTGGCTATAGAAAGTTGTTTTATTTCTACATCTTTCTCTGCCAGTTATGTCGTGTAAATATCTTTCTCTCTCTTTAACTTTGGGTCGACGCCTTCAACTATCAATGCCAGCTCATCTCGGGTGAAAGTGACACAACTCTCCTTGATATCATGGGTGGCAGCAGTTGTCTCCTTCGACAAAAAGTCTACTTAGTACTGGTCGCTGCTGCACAAAATGAACATATAACATTTTTGCAAAATATAATGCACAATCTGCATTGTGGAGTGGATGACCATAAACTTCCAAGTAGATCCTCTCAGCATTTTGCTTGATCGCTTCGTGGAGGCACTTCCATATCTTCCACCTTCCTTTCTTTATCTCCGCATCCTCACATGGCCATATTGTTTTGATCATGTCCTTGGTCACTTCTTTATTGATCTCTTTTCATTGCATATGATTTGGATTTGCCTATTTTGAAAGTCGTGGAGCAATGCGTGTCGCTTGCTGTGCCGACATACCGTGCGCTAGAAACTTCATGCACTGAAATGCATAAACAACCGCTTGATGTTGATCATCAAGCACTGATTGGGTGCCACAAACTTGTTCTTCATCGGCCATTTTATCTTAGAGCTGCAATGGACAAATAACAAATATTTAGTATCATTGACAAAAATATATTCTCATGATTTAGCAGTCTCACAGATACACAAAGCAGACCAGTCTTGTCCACTACATAAGACGTCGTAAACCGACTAAATCAAATCACAAATGATGCGACTAAACAAAATCACAATGGACGGACCCAATTGAACCACAAGAAAATTTTGAAATATCCCGGATAACACGACAAATTTGAAACTACTAAAGATAATTGATCCGATTAAAATACAAGACAGTTGATCCGATAGAAATACAAGACATGACTCAATGAGGTGAACCACCCCAAACCACATAATACACATCAATACAAATGAAATACCTCGGAAAAGAAACATGTATATCACATGTTGAGGCCGGATAAAAAGATGGTGCAAGTTCAACAAGCGGTCGTTGGACAGGATTAAGGTCTCTCTTTAAATGTTTTTTGAAAAATATCAAACATCAGATGCATTTATTCTATTTTCCCTCTCTGCTAACATCATCCAATAGTCTACTTTAATCTGAATGGCCCTCATAACATCTTGGTCAGGGTGGTAAAATACTTCTTATGGAAAATAAACTTTCCTAGTTGCACTCCAAAATCTATCAACATGTCAAATAAATAACCCAATGTATAAATGTCGCTCAATTTTGTGTACGCATCTACGTACCGTGGATCGTATAGTTCTGGAGCAATCCATGGTTGCTTTGCAATCTCTGCTTTCCTTGCTTTCTGTGCCTCCAAAACTGCAGGGTCCGACTGTCCGCTTGGATGCAGATAATTAATTGACACGCGCTTACCTGGCATTTTGAGCATCATTCCCCAATCAATGATGCCAACACGGGGTTTATTTGTACGAGTAAACTCCAACATTATGTTGAACGGGTGCAAGTCGTTGTGCACTATACCAGCCGAGTGAGCAGCTGCAACGCCATCCATTAATGCATGACAGATTGCTAGCATCTGCTCAATCACTACTTTGATCTGCGCTGTCTCTATCTCCGGTAAGCGCCGATTTACTGGTGACAATGACCTCCAACCATGTTGTAGCCTATGCATGTGGCGTCTGAATGCTTCGTGGGCGAATGAAAAGCGGCACATCATGTCCCCAAGGTGCCCCCATTGTAGTATGGAAATATCGTGATCCAAGGAGCTTTGTAAAGCCAATGCATATTACAATGGAGGGGTGAAGCGTTTACATTCCTTGCTCTATTTGGAAGCTATTAAATTTTGCTTCACTCTCTCCCTTGTAGCATTTTCCCACATATGTAATGTGGTACGGAAAGAAAGAGATGCCTTTGATGGTGTACAATGTGCACACACCAAAAGAGCCTGCTCCAACCAGTGTACCTTCTACCAAGGCCTCGTGGTGGGGAATGCCAATTAGATAAGTGCACTTGGCATTCAAAGCCGTAGGCATGATTATGCCGATGCCACTGGCATCTGATCGGGCACCCACAACTGCTTGTGTATCTTTGCCCACTTCAATCTCTTGGGCAAGGAGGCTTGGTCATGAGCTTTCACACGCTTCATCTTGACTTTCTATTCCTCCCATAATTTGTCCCAGAGCTCTAATTTTGTCATATCGCAGGCAGGAGGGATATCTTTCTTTAAGTCTCTGCAAAACAAACTTTCATATTGCCCAACATTGTCCTAACCTTGTGGTGGGGGTCAAATTCTTGTATCCTTGTTGGAATCAACAACTCATATTGGCCTTCACCTTGCAAACTTACCTCTAGGTCCTCCCATATAGCACTAGTTAGTGAGGTCTTTGATGAAGACGTCACTTTCACTAATCTGCTGTATGCGACCATCTGCACATGATGATGTTGCCAAATTACATTCTTTTCGAATGACACACATAATAATTTTCTTTTGATATGGTGTCATTTTAGCAGTGGACAATTAAAACAACATATGAAATACAAATTCATGGCTGCACACTGCACTAACACTTTCACGCTAGTTCAGACAAATCATAACCATGACTTGAAGACTTTAAGAAATGTGCATGAATATATTGATAAAAATTGGAAACAATTTTCACTTTAAAATGCAATGTTGACAAGTGTAAAATGCAAAGCAAACAAGTAGTTTATAAGAACTTCATCCAGATCAAACAATACATGTTTAAAATTTGAAACATTTCAGCATATTGTGAATTTTTAACTTATATTTTTCACCGTGCACTCTCACACTAGTTCAAACAAAGCATACACTGACTTGAAGAATTCAAAAAATTATGCAAGATTATGTTTAGTCAGGTTGATAATCCTTTTGACTTTAAAATGGTATGTTTACTCGTGTAAAATCCAATAAAAATATTAAGTCACTTCTAATAAAATTGTCTAGATCTAACAGAACATGTTAAAAATCCAAAACAATTCAATTTTTTTTTATAGAACAAAATACCCGAGTTTATATTTTGCACGTTATCACGGTTTGCTTCAAAAATAAAGCCTCTTGGAAGATACATGCATCGTGATGTACATATTGTCAATTTTATTTTAGCTCATTTAAAACGTTGAAAGTATACAAACGGAGCTAGGAAATTGCAAAGAACATCTTCCTCTTTAAAAATATAAAAATGAATATTTACCATGCAAATTGTGTGCATATACTTTCTTACATACAACTTATGTAAATATAGCATTTAAAATAGGGATGATGATTGATGAATAAAGCATTCTTTTGAATATGATTAGCTAGTATATATTTTCATAAGAACACTTAAAAACAACAAGATCAAACAATTTAAACATTTGTATATGAAATACTCTTCATAGCCGTGTTACCGGCCAAGTATTTCATATACTTAATACTTAAAAACATGAACTACACATACACATACAAATTATATGGCGTTCATACGGTCGGGTTAACGACCTGAACGCCACATTTAAGCAAAAACAGATGCTTCTAACAAACGACACTCAATTAGCCGTGTTATTGACCGAGTGCCGCCTGAAACTAAGGAGAAATAATGGCTTGCATACGAGCATCATATAGCCGCATTACTGATCGATGTCCATATGTTTTTTTGGAAAGGGGAAGGGAACTTGACTCACCATAAGGATACTAGATTCGTCGCGTTACCGACGTAGTACCCAAACAGTAAGCCAATACTTACCACAAGGACATCATCTTCCCCGCATTATCGAGGTGATGCCCCCATCACGGTAGGCAATGTTTCATAGAACAACTTATGCACACACTCCCATTGTGTGGTAAGGTACCTTATGACTGTCGTGCAATACGACAAAAGGCACGCTACTACACAACGCGTACACATACACACAACACATACCCGGGTCGTGTGGTCAGGTACTCCTCTACTGCCGTGCATTGCGATGCAGAGCACGCTCCCACATGACCCCCTCTCTCCCTCTCTCCTCTTGACGTACCTGCAAAGGCAGTCGTCTCTCTCTCTCTCTCTCTCTCTCTCTCTCTCTCTCTCTCTCTCTCTCTCTCTCTCTCTCTCTCTCTCTCTCTCTCTAGCCCAACGGGCCCGATCGGGGCCCTATATATATTATTCTACCGCCCCATCGGGGATTCTTGGTTTTCTCAGCGAGCCCACAGGGAAAACTTAAAAACCCAACGGGCCCGCAGGGAAAAGAAAAATTCTCGGCAGGGCTTTTTATGGGTTTCCAGGTTACCATGAACCGGCTTCTTTGTGATCATATTAAGTGTGATTATGTAAATGTGTCAATAAGACCTTGTGATCACACAAAACTTGTGGTAATTACGTAAATATTAAATTCATGCCCTCTACATACACATTCACCGTGAATTAAAAGACCCCTCTTCCTTCATAAACCTGTAATTTTTAAAATTTTCTATTTTTAAACCCTCTTGTACATGTAAATCTGTAACTCTTAATATATAAAAACCCCGTCCGGGTGCTCACGTCCTACACCTACATATCTTGAGGTGGACCCTCGAGAGTAGCAATTAGTTTGCAGTCCTCGTCCAAACTTACAAGTAATGTCTCTATGTATCTTGCTTGATGCAAAGCAATACCTCCATGGGGATTTTATATTTGCGAGCTTCTATTTTTGAGCTTTTGCAATTGAAACTTTATTTTTGAGCTTTTTAACACTCACATTACACTAAGAATATCTTAAAATAGCATTGTCTCATGAGAAAAGTCTACATTGGATTGCACATTCCTTCAATTACCAGAGACAATTAAATGCGACTCGCATGCATGTCTATGCTTGAGGGAATGTAAGCTTGAGCACTCTCTTATTAGACTGAAATGTAATTAAAAAAAGCACCATTTGTAACTAGTCTTGATTACCACATTCAACATACATATCCACCACCGAACATAGCATCAGAAAAAATTACATCAAAACACAATTGTGGATTAGCTATCTTGTTGAGCACACCACCACAACCAAACAAATAACCTTTCCTGGAAATCTTATCATGGATATATCATGATTTCCCCCCTTTGATAATCCTAGACCCAACATTGGCTCTAAGAATACAAGCATACATCATCTCGATTACAAGGATGTTCTTATGGTGCATCTATTCAAAATAGTCAAGATCTTGGCCTAGCCCAATAGAAGTACACTTTTTAGTTAAAGAATCATAAGGGACAACTCTACAAGAAGGAAGCTCCATTATTAAAGCATCATACAAGACAACCCTTCAAGAAGGAAGCTTCTCTAGAATGCCCACCCTTGACATCAAAGAGCATCAAGATAACCTTGCCTAGAAGTCTCATCATGGACATGCTTCCCCCTTCCATGGGACCAATCCCAACATAGGGTCAAAGTATAAAAGCATAGGCCATCTCAATTACAAGAATGTCCTCATGGCACATCTGTTCAAATTACTTAAGAGATGGTTAGCCTTGCCCCACACATTTCATTAAATTCTTTAAGATTGCAACCCAAACATTTCAAAGTATTGCAAAGTAATCATTCTGATATGTACATTTTTTCACAGTTGATCATGTCATGTAACAAGATTTAGAGACTTGATTGTGCATTCGAGCATTGTTTTTCCATCAATCAAATGAATAAGTTCTCTAATACATTATCTTTCATAAGTCAATTTTAAATTATCATTTATGTGGATCCAAAATTCTACAAAATGGTAATTTTACTTTGCAAATCTTTCCTAGGCCATTTTTGGATAATTACACATTCTTTCAATCTCCGGTGCAATTTTTTCCCAACTTCACCTTTTAAAGGAAGTGCAAGTGTCAAGTTATCCATTAGACAATGAACTACATCTAATATGAATAGTATTCGCCAAATACTACAACATCTTGAATAGATATCAACATCCTCTCTCTCTCTCTCTCTCTCTCTCTCTCTCTCTCTCTCTCTTACACACACACACACACACACACACACACACACACACACACACACATAGTCACATGCACATATAGTAGAGCACACTATCCATGCATTGAGTTCCTCTTAGAGCTATGGGGCCAAGCATCTCCAATACACTGCTTACTGCCTATTGAAGTCTTTCTCTGGTCTGCTCCAAGCCTACTCTACAAAACATAGCTAGGCCTCACTTTTGGTTTATCTGGTCTTTAGTGTCCAAAGCACTACTATCTAGCATGAATTTTACTTTATCATAAACTGCAACTTTCATCAATAGCATGTGAGTTTTGAGGCCAAGCATCACCAACACACTGCTTGTTGCCTGCTGAAGTCTTTCTCTATTCTGCTCCAAGCTTACTCTAGGAAACATAGCCAGGCCTCGATTTTGGTTCATCTAGTCTTTAATGTCCAAAGCACTGCTTTCTATCATGTATTGTACTTTATCATAAATTGCAACTCTCATGAATAGCATGGGAGCTATGACCCCAAGCATCTCCAACACACTGCTTGTTGCCTGCTGAAGTCTTTCTCTGGTCTACTCCAGGCCTGATCTAGGAAACATAGCCAGGCCCCACTTTTGGTTTATCTGGTCTTTAAGACGAGAGCATTGCTATCTATCTTGTTGGCCCCAAAGGTGAAATGATAGCTCTTGGTAGAAATTGAAAGCATGACCTTTAAAAAAGAAGCTAATTCTCAACAATCGAAAGCATGGCCTTTGCAAAAGAAGCTAAATAATGCAATACTTTTGAACTTGACATACAAGCATGCAATTTTAATATCCACCAAAGGGATGAAAGGCAACAATTTGTTGCAAAGCTCAGGTTCTAAGTTCTAGAACTTCTCACAAGGAGCGGTGTTGCTTATACAATTCTGATGCACGTGTGGAAATGAATCTGAACATGGATATGTTGTTGTGTTTTCCAGGATATTGTGAGAGTATATGGAGCTTTCAAAGCTTCAAGTCTTATTTTTAAGTGTGTGAATTTCAGCTATAGCAAAGGAAATATTGTTCCGCCTGCAAGGATCCGTGATCACAATGGTGCATGAGTTGAAGACTAGCTGGAGGGTGTGTGTTGGCGTATGTTGTTGTATTTGACGTTGTTGCATGCGGGGAGATGCATCATGTAAAAGAGCATGTCACATTCAAAAGGGATCTTGAGCAATAGAAAATAGGTTTGTCATTATTTGGCACTAATTAAAAAGCTTTACCCAAAAATTCTTGATAATTTCAAGTGAAGCCTCTAATTATCTGCATACAATGTACAAAGAGGTTTTATTGTTTGTTAGATAGGATTCACCTCTGAAAAATAAATTACTCCAACACAGAGATTACTTCATATTGTGTACACTCCATTTGCATGAGGCTCTCAAGCAGCTACATCATTTGGATAAGGTGGTCTTTGAGCTGCTCTAAGTGTGGACACAATGTTTCATAGCTGGAACGCAGGTCGTCAATACGTCGGGCGGCATAGTGGTAATTTACCACGCAAGAGCTCAAGCATTTTGTAATTTTTGACCTCACAGCTCTTGTTGAGGCGGATGTCCATGATGCAATTTCAAAGATGACCTTATCAGCAAACCCGTCGCCTCCTTCCGTGGCATCACTTGCTCCGAACCCGCTGTTTAGTTGCTTCATCTCTAGCTTCACGACCAAGCGTGAAATTGGCAACACATGGATTGCCCCTGATAGGATCCATCGCTTCGCATCCGCTCATGATCGGCCCATGCTACGGATGTGCATTCAGTGTCATGGTTTGCACTCCTGTCATCTTGTGCATGGACACCATCTCCACGACCATCGGATTTTTGATGTCTCGCTTCTTCATTGGCTTCTCACTCGCAACATTCTTGTCATGCCAATATTGGATGAGATCCTTCTTCAATGCTGAGATCATGTGGCTTTGTGAATGGCATCACGGCAGGTTGGGGTTACTTCTCTCCATGGTGTTATGCAGGTTGGCAAAATGCAGGTGCCAGGAGTTATGCAGGTATGCAAATTTGGGTGGAGGGGCCACATAGCTCGTCACGTCGTTTCAGCTCGTCAACCAACGCAAGGACAAGTGAAAGCTTTGTGAAAAAAAGGGGGGGCTAGAGCCCTCCCATCGTCTGCACGCGCGGACCATGGGAGGGCTCTAGCCCCCCGTTTTTTTTTTTCAAAGCTCTCACTTATTGTGTCAGGCAGTGGTGGCGCTACTCAGCCAACTATGCTTGTTCGTTGACGATTGCAGGAAATTATGCCTCTCATTGTGGTCACGCAAAGATGCAATTGTGAAGATCACCAACACCTAGAGGTGAAAAGGTCACCACATCATGCTAGCAACGTACAACAATTACAAAATATGCAGGTAAACTCGTCCTAGCTGAGCGCACAAGGAAAGCTGATTCGTCCATGTCGCTGCAAAGGCTGCTTCTTGTTGCAAAAGCTGTCGAAAGCTACCAAGCAATGAGGTTCATGTAAAGTCCTCCCTCACATAGTTGTGCAACTATGCCAAAATTGGCATAGTTGCAACAACATGGGCATAGTTCGACCGGACAAGTTACTAGACTCTGTGTGACCATGACACTGGCATAGTTACCTATCAAAATTACACATTACTATACCCCGTGTGACCATGCCCTTATCTCTACACATACTCTTATCATATGCAATAACATATTTTATGAGTACTTATTGGCATTGCTTGATGTAGGCATGATGTTATGAGCGCGTATAGAGCTAGAAGAGAGCAAGAGGAGGCGCTCACAATGTACAAGAACTTGGACTTGATGATAAGCTTAATATTGATTAAGACTTAATACTTAGCTAGATACAAGACTTAGATTACATGACTTGAGTACAAGAGAAGGCTTGATTGCAAGGACAAGACTTGAACATAAGAACTAGAAGAGGGATTTCCTCATAGGAGCCTCACAACTGGTGTTGGCAAGACTGACGGGCTTGTGGCCCAAGACCCCTATTTATACTAGTGCTTGAGGAGGTTACTTGAGGAGGTTAGAACTTTCTAGGTTCTTCTTGAGGAGGTTAGAATCTTTTAGAACCTTCTTGATTCTTCTTCAACTTTCTAGAGCCTTCCAAAAACTTCTAGAATCTTCTCCAAGATTTTAGAAACTTCTTGATCCTTCTAGTTCTTCTACAACCTTCTAGATCCTTCTTCAACTTTCTAGAGCTTTCCAGAAACTTCTAGCTTCTTCCGGAATCTTTTCCAAGCTTCTAGAATTTCCTTTATACCTTTAGAACCTTCTAGAATCTTCTAGATCCTTTTAGATTCTTCTAGAGACTTCTAGTGATGATGTAGGCGATGACACAGGCGATGATACAGGCAGCGACTGACTCTCAAGAATTCATGACATTACCCCCTCCTCTAGTGACGAGTTCCACGAGGAGCAGTGGTGTTTGTTGAATGGGGCTTCCATGGATACTGTTGATGAAACTCTTGGACTTTGAGAGATGCATGCTGAAGATTGTGTGCTGGTTCCCAGGTTCGTTCACTGACATCATAGCCTTTCCAATGCACCAAGTACTGTAACTTGCCACGCGAAACTCGAGAATCTAGGACTTTCTTGACCTCATATTCGTCATGTCCTTGAATCTCAACCGGAGGAGGTGGTTGTAGGGCTCTTCCTGGGATCTTAGATGTGTGACAAGGTTCTAGGACTGAGACATGAAGGACCGGATGGAGTTTCATGGATGAGGGCAATCGGAGTTGATAGGTGACTGGATTGACTTGATGGATAATTTTAAACGGCCCAAGCCTTTGATAATCAAGCTTTTGACAAGGACGAGATGAACGCAGATCACGCCAGAGGAGCCACACTTTATCCCCTTCTTTGCATTTTGGATGCTGCATGTGATGGAGATCTGCACTTTCCTTATACTTGGATTGAGCTTCTTTGATATGGATTGTAAGTTCTTTGTGAATTGTAGATAATTATTGTGTAAGATGAATAGCATCTGGATTCTTGACTTGATGGTGTCTGTGGATATCCTGTTTGGGATGTTGACCATAATTAGCAAAGAATGGAGTGTGACGGGTGGAGGCATGAAAAGTGTTGTTATAGGAGAATTCTGCTAGCGATAGGAGCTCGACCCAATGATCCTGGTGATAATTGATAGTACAACGGAGATACTGTTCCAAAACTTGATTTACTGTCTCTGTTTGTCCATCACTTTGTGGGTGATTGGTTGAGGAGAGTTTGATTTGTACTCCGAGTAGCTTGAATAAGCCTTTCCAAAAGCTAGAGATGAATTGTGGGCCTCGATCAGAAACTATGTCTTCCGATAATCCGTGATAACGATAGATATGCTGTAGAAAGAGTTTGGCCGTACCTTTGTTGGTGATGGTTTTAGTAGTTGGAATGAAGTGTGCCATTTTTGTAAATCGATCTACGACTACTAAAATGGAGTCAAATCCTTGTGACAAGGGTAGATCTACAATGAAATCCATGGAGATGGATGACCATGGTTTGCTTGGAATGGGCAGGGGATGGAGTAACCCATGAGGATGATGACGAGGGGCCTTTGTCACAAGTGCCTACATACTCCTTGACAAGTTTCCACATTTGAGGCCACCAAAAGTCACGGGAGAGAAGCTCAATTGTCTTATTAACCCCAAAATGCCCCGCTGATGGAAGATCATGCCGTTGATGAAGTACCTCCAAGCGTATTGGTCCTGGTGGAATATAGAGAAGACCCTTATAGTAAATTAGTCCATCAATTTCTTGAAAGTCCTCATTAGCCTCTTGTCCTTGTAGTTGTTGTCTAATATTCTAAGCAAGTGGGTCCTTGGCAATTTGCATCCTCACCTTAGAAAGAAAAGTAGAATCTTCAGGAGCTTGGCTCATGGTGGCATTTAGCTTAAGCTGTTCGGGTTTCAAAATCACTGACTCTTGTTGATCAAATGCTGTGTCGCCTTCTCTAGGTGCAAGGTAGGATCTTCTTGATAAGGCATCTGGCTTACCTTATTGACGGCTGGGTCTATAAGCACTACAAGAGGTTGTGTGCTCTTGTGACGCTGTTAGCGACGAAAATACACTGGGTTTTTATAACCCCCGGCGTCGCTAAAACCGTCGCTAATAGCGTCGCTACGAGAGCGTCGCTACGAGAGCGTCGCTATATGCGTCGCTATAACCGTCGCTATATAGAGACGCTCATAGCGACGGTCATAGCGACGGTTATAGCGACGTTTACACAGAAGTCTATAGCGACGCTCATAGCGACGCTGCGACGCTACAGAGCCATAAATAGCGACGGTTATAGCGACGCCCGAGAGAAATTTTTTTTGGTGACGGAGCATTGAATGCCCTGCCACCCATCAACCATATTGTACTTGATTCACTTTTTTAAAAAAGTGCAAGGGTAGATAATAGACCCAAAATAGTCACCCACAAGACGCATTGTTTGCAAAATTGACAATTGTAAAATTGACATTTGTACACATCATAGGCAAAATGAATTGATTGGCAAATGTAATAATGACAATTGTACAACATCATAGGCATAAAGAATTGATTGGCAAAATGAACTGCGGTGACAAATGTAATAATATACATGGTTCAAAAAGACGTATAAAATCCGTCTCATGATACATAAGCTATGAGAAACCCTAAACTAATGCTATCTAGCTACGGCTAAACTGACGTCGTCTAGTCAGACGTCTCATCGCGTCCAAGCGGCGTATCTGTCGGAGTCTGCAAAAAAAGACAATAAGACAACTTTCAGTAAGTATAAACATATAACGACATTTATAAAACAATACAAAAAATAGAAAAGAGTAAACCCTAATACTAACCATGCCGCCGCGAGAACTGAGAATGTCCATCAGGGCGTTTAAGCCCTTTCTGCCTGCGTACTCGCGCTTGTACGGTGTGGGATCACGTCCTGTCATCGACCACTGTCAAAACATACAAAGAATTCATTATGTTAGAATTAAAAAACTCATAAACCCTAAACTATCGAACATAAAGAGCAATGCGAAAACACTTACAAAATCGGCCTCAAATGATGTTCATCCACCGCTCCGCAAGTGGTGCGAGCTCCCTGCCTCTACTCGCGCTCTGGCTGCATCCTTTTGTTGCTTCCACTTGTCGGGATTCTCGCGCGCTGCTTTCTTCGCATTCTTCCAATCTTCTTTGGCCAGCCAATCTGGCCTGTTCCACCCATGCTTGATTGCTTTTTGCACTTCGAAACGCTTGTGTTTGCAGTATTCGCGCATTCGAATCTTCATCAGGTCTTCATTGAAGCGTTGATCCCGTGTTGGAACGGGAAACTCATCATGAAGTATGCTGATGACTCTGTTTTTTAAATCACTTGGTACTTCACTCCATTTGTTTAGTATGTAGTGTCTAAACAACTGAGAGCAAAGACCACGCATGCGCGAGATCACCTTCTTGCCGTCATCATCCATGATGATGCCGCCGCTGAAGTCGACGGAGTAAGGCAAGCCCTCTGGCCGTTGACGCATGAACCTGGGTGTCCCGACAGGGGTCTCTAGCGGCGTGTCGATGGGGGTACGGACGTCAGGTGTCTCCACCGGCGTCTGGGCCCCGAAGCGAGGAGTGTCGAGTGGGGTGGCTCCTGGCAGAGTAGGTAGAGGTGTGTAGCTGCTAGGAACAGTCAGCCGTGCAAAACCTGGCGTAGATGGCGATGCTGTGGCTGGTGTGGGGGCGGGCAAAGAAGGGGAGGGTAAAGAGCCTCGTCGAACACGAGGCGGTGTGGAGGCATCGGTGGCGGAATCCCCACAACAACCGCCACCGCCACCACTAGAGCGCCGGTGTCTAGACGAGTGTGAAGCTCGTCTCGTCGACGCCGAAGCTTCGGAGCGCGCCGAATGCTCTGAAAGAGAGGGAGATGCGGATGGAGTAGGAACGCGCGATGATGCGCCAGAGCGATGACGCTCCACGTACCACTGTCTCTGCTGCGGTGACAAAGAAGAAAGAAACTCCTCATCATCCATACCTGCATTAAACACACGAATATTTAAACTTAATATTGAATGAATAGAGTAGACAATGACGCAAAGACCATTAAATACAATGACGTAATGACGCATATAAATACAATGACGCAATGAATTGAGTGATAGAAGAGGCAAGTCGAAAACTCAGAATTTTCAATCAAAAGATGTGAGCGCGAGTAGAAAAGAGCGTTATACACCATGGAAGGTACTTAGAGAGCCAGAGCTTTTACAACACGGAGCAAAATTGTTCAAATACAATATTTGTGGCTTTAAGAGATCTCTCCTCGCATAACTCAGCATAACTTCCTATATCTATATAGAGCTCTCCGTTTAAACACATATCCTCTATTTCATTTTGTAGCTCCTCTACATGCACCCCATATAGAGTAGTAGCATCTTGATGCTCGTCTGGCACCACCGTAGCGGCTTCTGATTGAGCATCTTCTCTGATCTCCTCCATTGATGCCGTTGTGATTGGCACATGGTAGCCTTCATACGTCCTTGCACTACGAGGGGCTACCTCTATGACGTACCACCAGTTTGATGTAGACTTTGTAGGATGAAATATTACCTGCCATAGCCACATAACTTACATGAGAGCTTTCAAGCACATAACTTGTAAAAGGGGGATGTTAACTATTTACATACTTACTTGTTCACAATGCTCGGGTAGTACGAAAGTGTCTCTTAGGTCAGTCCATTTCTTAGTAGAATCCACCTCAAGAAAACCAGACTCTCCTCTACGCACAGTAGCGTTGCAACCCTCCATGATTATCTTGAACCATTGCACGTCGAACAAATCGACAAAAAATCCTCTGTAATCGATCCTCAAAATCTATTGCAACGTGCCGAAGTAAGTGAGTTCCGCCACCACAGGATCTGCATCAGAGGAACGTCGTCGACTAGACTGTTCAAATTTTGCCATGATTCCACAATCTTGAGTAAAACGCTTTTTGTCGATTCGTTCCACCCTAAAATGTCGACCTTTACACCATGCTGCTGTGTATGACTTATACTACAACGAACAAAGATTATGAGTGGCCGTTCAAACGTTTAGAAATAAAGTCACTAGCTAGTCGTACATTGCAAACTTACCTTGGTCGCGCAACCCCGAGAGTACTCCCACTCTTCCTCAGTCACTTCGTCACCGCATTGTTGTGCGCTTTTCAATTGGTTGTGCAACCATCTTAAGCTCATGAAGGTTGGTAGGCTCTCCAGAACCGTGGGATAGTGCATCGGTGGTCGTCTTCCCCGTCTCCACTCGATTCGTGCCCTTTGTCGCTCTTGCTTTGCATCCTCATATTGTGAAATCCACTTTTGCATCACTGGATTGTGAAGCATGCAAAATCGGTTGATTTTAGCCTCTAGATATTCCGTCATCTTCTTCTCAACACCGAGATTGCACATGACAATCCCAGATATGCGCTCATCATCTATGGTTCGCCATAGCGTGTCCCGGGCTTTATCAAATCCGTCTAGCCACTCTCCAATGTACACTAGGGACTCTGATACCAACCAACCTTCTGCCATGCTACCCTCCGGACGTGCCTTTTGACGCACATATCCCTTAAGTGTTTTCATGAAACGTTCTAAGAAGAACATCCATCTGGAATGAACTGTGCCAGCTATTTCCACCTCATCAACTATGTGAACAAGAAGATGCACCTGAATGATTAGCATGGTAGTAGGAAAATGTTTCTCAAACATGCACACAAGCTCCGCAGCATTTAGTTTGGCGAATGGTATGGAGTCTACGTTGATCTCCTTTTGTGAGATCCATTGCACCAGCTTTGCAAGTTTGTAGATTGTGTTACGGATGTCGAGAGACAAAAATCCCTCAATGGCAACCGGTAAACTAAATTGTACAGTATGTGCAACAATGATATTAAAGTCCACATTTTATGCAATGATATTAAAGTCCACTATGAACGTACCTGACACATTTTATGCCAATCGTGTGACTTCAAACCGGTAAGCTTTCCTTCTTTAGTAAAACACGTTCGGAGCGAGTGCATTATGCCAGTGGGGGTCCGCAAAGATCGAATGGTCTCTTTTACTTTACGTTCTTGGGCTCCTGTGAAAATCCATGGTGCTTTAGGGAGTTTTATCGATCCATCAGACGCTGTTTGCGGCCAATATTGCTCCATACGATCCACATTTCTAAGGTCAACTCTGGCTCCCAAAGTATCTTTCTTGCCGGTCAGATGGTCCCATAGTAGATTACCCACATTCTTGAATATGTGCATTGGATCGAGCAAGTGATTGATCATGAGTCGGGGCCAGTATGGTAACTCGTACCATAGAGATAGTCTCTTCATCCCTGGAGGCAATCCGTCATCGCATATCTTCTTCTGCTCTAACCATGCTTGTGCAGACATCCTTGGTGGCTCTCTTCCCAAAAAGCCGTCGCGTAACACATGATTCTCTGGAAGATACGCTTGATGACCTTCGTAGATTTGCTTCTTCAGTGAGGGCGCCCTACGTGCATTATGCTGCTTGACCAAAGCGCCTGCGAACACGTCTATTGGGTTGCAAGATTGCTGCTTGTTGGCCAGCGTCAGAGTCCGACGAGTTATAATTGGCAACAACTCGATCTATAATAGATGGATCGAACTCGCCAAATTCGTGAACGTTCTGCAAAGAAACACGTCTTGTCTGTCGCACAGCATGCTTGCATTGATTACAAGGACATAAGACCCTCGTTGAGAGATAGGTGTTTCGGTTGGACGGTCCCACATCCTCGTCACTACTCATAATGAGGATAAAAATCTTATAACCTGGACAACAAATTTAATATTCTATTGGCATTCTTCGTCTTATCTCTCTCTCTCTCTCTCTCTCTCTCTCTCTCTCTCTCTCTCTCTCTCTCTCTCTCTCTCCTCACATTCTCTAGTCATGTCCAATCCCCGCACACCTCGGTCTAAAGGTGCACGGAGATCAGAACCACCGGGTTATAATCTCGTCTTTATTGGTCAATACCTATATTTGTGGGTACAAGAAATCTACAGACCCACGTCTACATGATACTGCATGTAGTGGACAAAACCCCTTTGCCTCTTCTCTAGCTGTAGCACTTCACAACATCTTAACATCTTTTCACAGTAGATCTTTTCACTGTTCGTCTAACTCTAAACCCTAAACCGTAAGTAATTCTTGCGTGGACTCGATCTAACGTAAATAAGCGTAAATCTAAATAAACGTAAATCTAACTAAAAATAAACCTAAATCTAATTTAACGTAAGTCTACATCTAACCTAATCTTTAACGTCTTTTGGGATAGTTTCCTACGACGTTAAAACTCTCTTCTTCTTGTGTGTGTGTGTGTGTGTGTGTGTGTGTGTGTGGGTAAACCTAAATAAACCTAAGTCTAATCTAATATAACATTAATCTAAATCTAACGTAAATTATGTTATATTAAAAACAAAGAACTAAACTAACAGGGATTATAAGAACCTTAAAACTGATTTAATACATAATTTTTCACATAACTCGGCAAGAGTTGACATTCTCATCACTAAAGATGTGAGAGTTAACTTCCGGCGGTGACGCTGCCTCATCTCCATCCACATCTGACTACAGCAATTGACCCTTTAGACCGTTCTTGCTCTTGTTACTAACTTTGAAGTTGCTGTTGAATGAGTAGAGGTTGTCTAGATGGTCATTGTGTCGGGGATGTAGTGACTCTTGCCGCCCTGAAGATCCACCTTCTTCCCTATCTTCTGAAGACATTTCACCAGTACTTTTGGATCGACGGAGCCTACCATGAGTGAAGGCAGCAATACCCTATATTCCATTGAGGGCTTTCTTCACCCGCTTCATGCAGGCATCGCAGTCTATGGAGACCTAAATCTAATCTAATATAACGTAAATCTAAATCTAGCGTAAATAAACGTAAATCTAATTAAAAATAAACCTAAATCTAATCTAATTTAACTTAAATAAACCTAAATCTAATTTAACGTAAGTCTACATCTAACCTAATCTTTAACGTCTTTTAGGATAGTTTCCTACGACGTTATAACTCTCTTCTTCTTGTGTGTGTGCACGTGTGTGGATGTGTGTGCCAATAAAAAGAGATAAATGGTATAACCTTTCTATCACCCATGCCAAGTATGATAGATTGGTTATGCCATTTCCCTCTTGAATAATAGGTCTTGAGTTCAACTCCTCGTCGGCTAGATCTTTAGGTCTTTTAATTTTAATTAGTTTCCTACGACGTTAAATTAGTTTCTCTCTCTTTCTCTCTCAATGTGTGTGCGTTTTTTTGTTTATGCATGTTTTCTCTCTCTTTTCCTCTCTCAATGTGTGCGTTTTTTGTTTATGCATGTTCTCTCTCTCTTTTCCTCTCTCAATGTGTGCGTTTTTTTGTTTATGCATGCTCTCTCTCTCTCTTTTCCTCTCTCAATGTGTGTGTGCATTCTTTGTTTATGTATGTGTGTGTGCGTTTTTGTTTATGTTTGTACTCTCTCTCTCTCTCTCTCTCTCTCTCTCTCTCAAAAACACTATGTGTGTGTGTATGTGTGTGTGTGTGTGAGAGAGAGAGAGAGGGAGAGAGAAAGAGGGGAAGGGAACATGAGAGTGAGGAGAGGGAAGGAGCATACCTGGCTCTCCTTCCTCTCCTCGTGTGTGTGTGTGTGTGTGTGTGTGTGTGTGGAGAAGAAAGAGAGAGAGAGAGAGAGAGAGAGAGAGAGAGAGAGAGAGGGAGAGTGTTACCTGCTCCTTGCTTGAGGGCGCCGAAAAACTTAGATCTGAGATCTGAGTTTTTGGGCGCTCTCTGTTATTTTTTTAGCCCAGTCGGCGTCGCTATGAGCGTCGCAAATTTACTTGTAAATTTGCGACGCTCATAGCGACGCCGGGATTTTTTTTTGAGCGTCGCTGTGTGAGCGTCGCTAATATGAATAGCCTCTTGTAGTGAAGAGATAAGAAAATCAAACCTTGATAGGATACCACTCCACCTGGCTTGGCGACGATTCAAGACGCGGGATGCCATGAAGTATTCCAAATTCTTGTGATCCGTATAGACAATAATCTTATGAGGAGCTCCTTCAAGTAGGTGACGCCAAGTGTCGAAGGAGTCGATGATTGCTAAGAGCTCTTTGTCATGGATTTCATAATATCTGCAGCTGAGAACTTGCGGGAATGAAAAGCCACTAGATATACTCGACCATCCTCTCCTACTTGGGATAGAATAGCACCAAGGGAAAAATCTGAAGCGTCTGTTTCTAGGATGAAAGGCTTTGTAGGATCTGCGTGAATTACAATGGGTGCGGTCGTGAGAGCTTGCTTGAGAGTCTGAAATGATTTCGCGGCCTCTGAGTCCCAGACAAACTTATTATGGCCTGTCAACCTTGTGAGTGTTGTAACCACCTTGGAGTATCCCTGTATAAAGATACGATAAAAATTTGCAAATCCGAGGAAACGTTGAACATCTCTTACCGAGGTGGGTGTCTCCCAATCAAGGATGGTTTGAACCTTCTTTGGATCCATGGAGATTCCCTTTTCAGAAATTACATAACCAAGAAATTCCACCTTAGATTGATGAAAAGAGCACTTCTCCAACTTTGCATATAACCCTGATGCACGAATCTTTTCAAGCACTATTCGTACATGGTGCTCATGCTCTTCTTGATCCTTGGAAAATATCAAGATATCATCCAAATATATTACCACAAAATAATCCAAATACTCTCGAAAGATATCGTTCATTAAATGTTGAAAAACAGCTAGGGCATTTGTGAGGCCAAACGGCATGACGGTATATTCAAAGTGGCCATACCTTGTGCGAAAGGCTATTTTCCATTCATCACCTTCTTTGATTCTGACTAGGTTGTAAGCACCACAAAGGTCCATTTTTTGTAAATATTCTTGCCTTGCTAAGGCACTCAAGAAGCTCTGGGATCAAGGGAAGGGGATAGTGATTCTTGATGGTGATCTTGTTTAGGCCCCTATAATCCACACACATCCGGAGAGTTCCGTCCTTCTTTTTTACAAAGAGTATTGGAGCTCTTGCTGCTGGGGACTTTGAATGCCATATGAACCCCTTAGCAAGATTCTCATCAATATTTTTTTGTAATTCTACCAATTCATCTTGAGATAGCTTGTATATTGGGCCAAAAGGGGGTTGGGTTCCCTCTTGAAGCTCTATAGCACAATCATAGGGTCGATGCTCCGGTAAGAGGTCTGTGTTCTTCTTCTCAAAAACATCATTGTAATCTTGATATTGACGTGGCAATGCCTCCATAATTTTTTTTGTCGACGTGTTGGTTGGTGTTGCAAATATCAGGAAAGTTGGATACTTTTTGGCCGCATGCATGAAGACCTTGGCTCCAAGATATATAGGCCTATTATGCCTTCCCTTCTTCTTTTAGACTTTTCGTGGTTCAATTCTCCGAGCCCTCCAATCGATGTCAGGATTATGTAATTCAAGCCATGGTAGCCCAATAACAATTGGACTGCTTGGTCTTTGTATAATATTGAACGCTAATCTTGAAACATGCTCCTTCAATGTTACTTCTATGGGGCGAGTTTCATACCTGACATCCCCTGAAGCGAGAGGATGACCATCAATGACTTCTATAGTTGCTGGATTAGACTTCTCCACAAGTGGTATGACTTTTTCTTTTGCAAATTCTTTGTCCATGAAGCACGTTGTTGCGCCTGAATCTAGTAATGCTTCACAATCCATGTGCCTACCCGGCATATGGATCTTGACTGGTAGCATAAAACTTGAAGTGGAATCAGCGGGAAGAAAGAGACCTTTTTTTGCTTGTCTTTTGTCCAACAGGTCGGTCTCTATTGGGGTTGGACGTCCATGTTTTCCGAACACGTTGAGGCCATTGCACCATGAACCTTCATCCTTCTCTTCCTTGGACACTGTTGAACTACGTGTCCCTTCTCTCTGCAATACATACATAAGCCATTGATGCGTCGCCTTTGCTTCTCCTAGGCTGAGAGAGGTTGAAACCGTGCTGAATCAATTTTCATGGGCTCAATGCTTGATTCATGGCCCTGTTGAGGTGTGTAGCCAATATGGGTCACTTCTGTTTGGGGTCATAATGGTGCCCCAAGACGTCTCTCTTGTCTCCACTCAAATAGTCGATTATCACATTCTATTGCTTGAGAGATGAACTCGCTTAGTGTGTGAACCTTTGGCACAGTCAATAAAAGATCTTTTATGTCATCCTTTAATCCCCACCGAAATTGGCTAATGAAATATTCCTCATGCCAAGTCAGATCACAAGTGAGCTATTGAAATTCGGATGCATAGACGGATGCAGGTTTTGATCCTTGGTGGAGATTTGTAAGTTTGGTTTCAGCAACCCTTGCTCTATCAGTATCCCCAAAGGTTGCAGAGAACTCTCGCACAAAAGCTTCAAAGTCATGAAGGAGAGGAGATTCTTTTTCAAGTAAGGGAGCAAACCAAGAGAGAGCCGTACCCAAAAGGAGGGTCCCAATAAGGCCTACTTGAGAGGCATCATCTGGATAACGCTCTCGTTGCATTCGAATGAAGAGACGTACTTGTTGGAGAAAACCTCTAAACTTTGATTTAGTCCCATCAAATTTTTCAGGCATGCTGATCTTCGGCTCCTTCTTATGTTGTTGAGAATAGCTCGATCTTGCAGCTTGTGCTTGATGTGTGCTTGTCTCTTGAAGCTCTTGAATTTGACGTTGAAGATCTTGCAACGCCGGTCCCAAGATTAGGGGTTGCCCTGCTTGAATTTGAGCATTACTCTCGTGAAGTTCTTGTAACTGATCTTGGATGCTTTGCAATGCATTGATGACACCTTCCATCGTCGGCTCCATGGTGGCTTGAGAAGAGTAAGAGATGGTAGTCTTGCCAAATTGTTATGAGCACGTATAGAGCTAGAAGAGAGCAAGAGGAGGTGCTCACAATGTACAAGAACTTGGACTTGATGATAAGCTTAATATTGATTATAAGACTTAATACTTAACTAGATACAAGACTTGGATTACATGACTTGAGTACAAGACAAGGCTTGATTGCAAGGACAAGACTTGAACATAAGAACTAGAAGAGGGATTTCCTCATAGGAGACTCACAACTGGTGTTGGCAAGACTGACGGACTTGTGGCCCAAGACCCCTATTTATACTAGTGCTTGAGGAGGTTACTTGAGGAGGTTAGAACTTTCTAGGTTCTTCTTGAGGAGGTTAGAATCTTCTAGAACCTTCTTGATTCTTCTTCAACTTTCTAGAGCCTTCCAAAAACTTCTAGATTCTTCTAAAATCTTCTCCAAGCTTCTAGAAACTTCTTGATCCTTCTAGTTCTTCTAGAACCTTGTAGATCCTTCTTCAACTTTCTAGAGCTTTCTAGAAACTTCTAGATTCTTCCGGAATCTTCTCCAAGCTTCTAGAAACTTCTAGAATCTCCTTTATACTTTTAGAACCTTCTAGAATCTTCTAGATCCTTCTAGATTCTTCTAGAGATTTCTAATGATGATGTAGGCGATGACACAGGCAATAATGCAGGCAGCGACTTACTCTCAAGCATCCATGACACATGATGCCTATGAATCTTGCATAAAAAAACCTAATTTGTTTGATGTCTCTGTCTCTGTCTCTTGCCATTAGCAAGTTAGTGGCGGGCTTGTTCACTATACTATAAGAAGAAAATAACAATGTTGCTTAGTCAACAACTGACATTTGTTGCATGTGTGGTGTGAACTAAATTACTAATATTGTGTGCGTGCCAACGTGAAAGGTCACACACACATAAACATCATTTGAAGCATCATCCAACTACAAGCTTGGGTGATTGCATTTGGAGATATGCCACCACATGTCGACCCAAGTAGTACCTTTGAGTACATGAAGACCATTTATTTTCATATTTTAACCTTTTCACCTCCTCAAAATATCCAAATTTATCGGGAAGCTTTTGCCCCGCATTTATTTTGCTTTATGCTATGATCTGGTCTTTCAGACTTATTCAACCTACATTTCTTACCGCCTCCCAAATTTTGTATTCATGTCTGAACTAGATCATATCCAGAGTTTGGTTTCAATATCAAATGCTCGATCCAAAACTTCAGTAAGTCTCCTAGAAGTCTTCATCTCTTTGGGACTCATCATGATTGCCAAAATGGAATGAGTTGGTCACTTTAGAGAGCCACTCTAGTGTTAGTTTAAGAGTTATTTGTCAGTTCAAACTTCAAACTTTAGACGACAGATTAGACATAGATAGCAAAACTAGAATGGAACTGGAAATGGTAACTAAAATGGAAATGACACATATACTGAAACTCGATTGTATTTTGATCAGATCAATACAATTGGATGAATTTTAGTGAGCCCTCAGTGAGCCAAAGTGTTTCTCTAAGATTATAAGCAAAAGAGTACAAGACCACGGTACAATAGTGTCACTCAAAGTCTCTCAAGACATCTCCAAGTCATTTCCCAAAGCATTCCCCGTCAAATGAAGTAATGACCTCTAGTTATAGGTGCCAAATTGGGTCTCTAACTTGCTTAACATTCTGTCGAGCAACACGAAGCATGTCAAAATGATCTTGGAGAAAATCCTTCACTTGTTGTATCTTCTCCTTAGCGAACCCCACCGAAACGGGTGATCTAGATTGAAATCCATATAAAAGTATAAATGGACTAACCCTGTAGTCACATGCTTTCAACTATTATAAGCAAATTCCAATATAGGTAAGTAGTCTTCCCAATTGGTTTGCTTCTTGCTAACGTACGCTCGTAGCATATCCTCTAGCACTTGATTAACTCTTTTGGTTTGACTATATGTTTTAGGATGATCAGCCTGACACAGCTCTCCAGAAGTGATTATCAAACTTTCGATCTCTGTCACTAATGGTACTAGCTGGAAGACCGTAGAGTTTATATATATGCTCTACAAATAATTCCGGTATCTTAACCGTAGTCTTAGTGGGAATGAATCGACCCATCTTTGTGAGATGGTCTACAATTACCCATATGGCATCATGGCCACGATTTGTAGTAGGTAGTCCTACTACAAAATCCATAGAGATACTCTCCCAGTTACCTTGTGGAATCTCTAAAGGATGTAAAAGGCCACCTACCTTAAGGCGCTCTACCTTATAAACTTGGCACTGTAGTTAGTTTAGTACGTACTCTTGAATATCATGATGTAAGCCTGGCCAATAAAATTACCGTCAAACTAAGACATACGTCTTACAAATACCTGGATGACCAACGCTTGGACTATCGTGACACTCAAATGAGATTTGGCACCTAGTGTCCGAGTCCTTTGTCATACATACTCTACCCTTGTGGAGTAAGTAGCCATCATCAATGGAAAAATTCTTACATCACTTAAGCTCTTCCTGAGTAGGGGTGGAGCTCTGTCTGTTGGAGTTTTCATCTGCGCATGCAGAGCCATGTTGATCTGGTTGTACAGAGACATGTGAGTTTGAGGGATCCCTTTTTAAAACTGCACTCCACAATTTATTATATGATTGATTTTGTGCACACTTTCCACATAATGAATCCAAAAATCCACTCTTTATTTCCGTGAAAGCAAGTGAATTAATCTGAGGCATCCGACTTAGTGCATCCGCTACTACATTATATCGCCCCTTGTGATATTGTAGCTTACAATCATAATCTTGAAGGATGTCGGCCCATTTAACTTTACAGCCGTTCAAGTCTGTTTGCATAGTAAACCATTTGATACTCTCATGGTCAAAAACTACTTCAAACTTGGCACCATATAAATAGTGTCGCCACTTTCGTAAAGCGTGAATTATGGCATAGAGCTCTCTCTCTCATAGACAGAATAATTATGTTGAGCTCTATCTAAATTTTTACTTTCAAAGGCTATAGGTCTTCTCTCCTGGAGAAGTACCGCACCAATTGCTTTATCACTAGCATCAGTCTCTACCACAAATGGCTTAAGTGGGTCAACAATTGCTAGGATGGGAGCAGTGGCTATAGCTACCTTGAGCTGTTCAAAACTGTATTTTTTGGCTTCTTCCCAAGAAAAGGTCTTACCTTTTTCTTTAAGTTGATCCGTCATAGAAACAACAATTTTGGCATAATCTAGCCATGCCTAAAAATATTTGAAGCTCCTCAACCGTGTTGGGATGTGGCCATCGAAGAATGGTAGCGACCTTGTCAGTGTCCATTTTGATGCCAAAATAAGAGATCACATTACCGAGGTAATGTACCTCTGCTTTAAAGAAATCACACTTGCTTTGCTTAGCATACAACACGTGAGCTTGTAGTTGTTCAAACACTAATCGTAAGTGTTCTATGTGTTCATCTTCAGTTGTACTGTAAATGAGAATGTCATCAAGGAAAACCACAACAAATTTTCCAAGATAGGGATGTAAGACACTATCCATGAGTCTCATAAATGTAGTTAGAGCATTGGTTAGACCAAAAGGCGTAATAAAAATTTCAAGATACCCGAAGCGTGTTCTAAAGCAGTTTTGAAGATATCTTGCAAAAAGATACACACCTGGTGGTATCCTAAACGAAGATCTATCTTTGTATAGTATCTTGCACTATGGAGTTGATCAAACAACTCATCCACTTGAGACAGAGGATACTTTTTCTTGATGGTTATGCCATTTAATCCGCCATAATCTACGCACATGCACATAGTACCATCTTTCTTTTTACCAATAGAATTGGTGATGCCCAAGGCGAAGTGCTAGGTCTAATGAAACCACAGGCGAGGTAGTCAGCCAACTGACTCTCAACCTCCTTGGCTTCTTTAGCCACTTATACGATAAGGTGGTTTACTCACTGGTTTAGTGCCTGGCAAGACATCTATGCCATGCTGCACATCACGTGTAGGAGGTAAACCCGACAGTAAATCACTTGACAATACATCACTATACTCCGTGAGTAAGTGAGTCAGCTTTTGCTGTGCAAAAAGAGAAAGTAAACTAGAGTTATGCTGGGATAGAGAATCTTGTAATTCCTGTAATGTTTGTTTTACAACAGTTGCACGTTGCTCTATAGAATAAAAATTGAGAGGAATCTTCTTGTCAGATTTGTTAACACTTTGTTTATCATTAGAATTCATTGCACTTTGCATACCATTACTAGAATTCACTGCAGTTTGCTCTTGAGAATTCACAAGACTTGGAGACAAGCAGTAACACAAAAAGACTTCATCTATTAAATCTACTTTCTGCAAAATAGAAAGCTCAGCTGTACATATAAGAGGTGCAGATGGTATATTTTTATCACCAAGCAAAAGCACATGTTTACCATTGGCCATAAAGGATAAGGAGTTGTGTTCATAACTAGTGTGCAATGTGTTTCCTAAACCATGCAGCCACTCCTGTCCTAAAACTACATCAGCACGGTCCATGTTCATAACTTGAAAGTCAAGGGTCATTGTATGATCTTGAACAATATGTTGGGATTAAAGCCCAAGTGGCCTCTTATACGAATATGGCCGCCCGCCCGCCTAACTCGCTTATCACTAACTCTTTGTATATACTCACTTATACTTGTGTGAATAATAAGTTTTGGGAGATAACCCTTCAACGAATTCTCTGCATACTATGTAAGCTCTCTGTCTGTTTATCTGTGTGTGTGTGTGTGTGTGTGTGTGTGTGTGTGTGTGTGTGTGTGTGTGAGTCAATCTAAGCTCCGCTCCACTACTTCACAATAAGCTCAACCCCTTGAACTACCGTGTCCCATACTTCTTTATCATTGCTAGACATCTGTTAGACCACATACTTGTGAGAGCAGGGAGTTTGTGTAAGCTTCAAATTCTTGACTAGCTTATAGTTCAGGAAGTTATGAGTTGCACCGTCATCCACTAAAATACGAACTTGTTATCCGTTAATAGTGCCATGCATGCGAATCAAATCATGGGGGCCAAAGGTGGGTTGCCACATTGAAGCAGGCAGACAACACTTGTGCTTTTGTTCCATATGAAGAACCTCTACAACACAATATTTAGGAGATGAATCTAATGTGAGACGTTGCATCGTGTGCATGGCCTTTTCTTTGCCTTGCAAACGAGGACAACCTTTCTTGTTATGTTGGTCTGAAAGACATTTAAAACACAAATTGTGTTTCTTTGCACTCTCAAAATTAGCAGTGCTGAGAGATCCACGTGGAGTATCTCATGATTGCCTAAGCTTCTTAGCCTCTTGTGGGAGTGGAGAGGTAGATTGTCTCTTATTCCTCTTGGAACGTGTGGGAGATCTACCTTGCCATTGGCTCTTAGCCACGCCACATTGCTCTTAGCAAAATTATTCTTAGAGTAGGGAGAATTTCCTTTCCTCTCTCTTGGTCATCATCATATCTTTGGGCATGATTGATCGCTTCTTCCAAAGTTTTTGGATGTTGGGTTTTGACATGAAGACGATAGTCTTTGTCAAGACTCTATTAAAACCCCGTATCTTTTGGAATTCATCTAGACCTTCTAGTTTTAATATAATTTCCCGATACTTCGAAAGGTACTGTGTGAGAGAGAGGCCAAACATGCGGTATGCATCCCCATGCTAGCCAATTCTTATCTTCTTCATTGGAGTCCAAAAACTCTTTGGAGAAAGAAGCTTGAAATGCAGCCCAAGACGGAGGACGAGCATCTATTGGAAATGTGATCCACCACTTATAGACCTTTCCTTTAAGTGATAGACTTGTTTTCACAGCCGTCTTTATATCCGGGGTGTGTCTCAATCTATGAATATCACTCCATTTTTGTAAGAACGTATTGACCGCATCCTTGTTGTGATCACACTCTTCCCCGTGAAACTCAGGAATGGTGATATTCTTAAGTAATGCATTGCTACCTTCTGCATCTTCTGAAGCACTTGTCTCTTGGACTCCTTGAGTTGTGCGAGCTTGGTTCCCTTGAACCGTGCCACTTGTGGCTCCTTGAGCCGTCTGTGAATTCATAAATTTCACAAGTAACTCCGTAAGATTGGTAACGTTTGCATTGAGTGCAGAGAGGTTGCGTTCAAGTACGCTTTGGTTATGTTCCAAAGTCTTGAAAGTAGCCATATCTACAAGGCCATGATCTCCTAGATCATTCATATTAGTGTCAGCAGCACCCGTGGTGCCCTGATTTTGATCTACCTGCTCAAAATCAAAAGTGTGTGTAGGTGGGATATCTTCACTGGCCATGGTAAACACACACTAATGTAAAGAGAGAAAAAAAGTGTCAACTTGTACCTTGTGAAATTGAAGTCTTTGTGTTTTGTATGCTCCGCGATTTGTGTTGCATGCGAACCTCGCCTTGCTAGAATTGTAGCGCTTCATGTGTCGTTCGTCTTAAGAACACCTTTGTTAATTCTTCACAAAAACTCGTTGTTTTTGTGAAGGATTTTGTTCACTTTGAAGCTACCACTTTGAGGAAAAAAGACTTTTTGGAGGAAAACTTGCCTTCCTCCTCCAAGAAGTGAGAAGGAAGGGTGAAACTACTTCCTTGAAGTTTGAAGTTTCCCTTCCCTTCTAGCTTTCCTTTCAACACAAGTATGCTATCTTTCCTTGTTGTGTACCTTGTTGTGTACACAACAAGGGTCAATAGCTTGATGATAAAGTGTTGTCCTCTTACCCTCATGGAGTGGGTTCAACCCTCCTTCATGCAAGGGTTAAGCGGGCCTTCCTATCTGCGCAGCCAACGGTGCCAACAACGGAAGCCTTCGGAGCCTCGGTGTCGTAGAGTTTCCGGTCAAATTGCCTTGGTCGCCCGCTATGGAGGGCATAGGTGGGGTGGCCGCGGTCGGCTATCGCTGTCTGTTCACGCGCTGCACACAAGAAATTGTTCCTCTCTTCTTTTTGCTGCACAGTGGAGACGTCGCTGTCTGCGGAATCTGGGAGAGAAGAAGCGCGTCGCATGCACATGAAACCCGCTTTTCCCCTTCCCCAAAAATAGATCAGATACCAGTGAAAGGGTGGTGGTAATGCGTGTGCTAGTCTCCACCCAATTGTGCTATCTTATAGCCTCCCCCTAGCGTACACACTGTCCGACCGTGCTAGTGGCCTTGCTCGTAGGACCCATGTCCTTACAATCAACTTTCAAGACCTTGGTAATGACTTGAAAGGGCATTTGTAATCAGTGGCTAGCATCACATTGCTAAAGTGGCCCATCAAGTAGACAACAATGTTGAATGGGAGCCCATTACAACGCTTTGTTCCTATTGATGGCATGCATGCTAGACGTGAGGATGTATCCAATGATGATAATGTTGGAAAAAATCGGAGTAACGTTGTCCCTTTGTCAAGGAAGGGACGATACACTTTCATCAATAGGACTCAAAAAGCTAGAGTAGCACCAACTTTTTCCTTTTATCTATAAACTGAGTCAATTCAAAGAGTTTCATGTATTGATTATTGTGGATAAAAATGTTGCTTGTTTGTAGATTGTGATATGGTGACAAGGTTACGCAAAGAATTTTGGGGACAATCTCAGAAAGCATGCACTAACTATGTTTATGATGTTCTTCTATTTGATATTAGAAAGATGAGAAGATGTATACCAATTCAAGCTAAATGGCTGTATTATTTTTTGGGGCATGGTATAGCTACATGGAATACCAAAGACATCATTTTATCGCTACAAGAATTTTTTTTAAAATGGTGTACGTCAATATGTGCATGGGAACACATGTACATTGAGAAGAGGACTTCCACGTACTAGTTTGTTACCATATACATACATGTGGTAGTGATGTGTGTGAACACACTAGGACCGCCGGGGCAGCTTTTCCCTCTTTAGGAGGTTTTTTCTCCCGTGCATTGTATATAAGCCCATTACTCTAGGGCTATCTATTTTTCCATTGCACACTAATTAATACACTCTCTTTTGTGTGCCTTGAGCTTCCTTCATCTTCTCTAAGCTGTGTGCGTTTCCCTACAACTCTAATTACAACGAGAAAGCATCGGGATTTTGGCTGTGAGAGTTTGTGAGAGAACTCCAAAAACTATATGAAAGAGTTATACCATAGATGCCATGAAGTCTAGGGTTTGGAAGGAAGTGCAATCAAAGAAGCCCCACTCTTTCTCTCTTGCACTCACACACACAAAGAAAGAACACAAAAGAGAATATCAAAACAACACAAAGATGAAAACATCAAGGCTATGGTTGTATCGTATCATGGGTAATATGAAAGGGTTAATAGATGAATTAATGGCGTTCAATCTTTTCCGACCAAACAAGCTACGAATTGTTTTTTGGAATTGTAAATTTGTGCTTACCATAATATATATGTTTTGTCTAGTGATTGGGATTAATTGTGTGTACAAATCCTCTTGGTTCATAGCAAGATAACTACACTTATATCAAAAGAAAATTATAGTCTAAAAGGGGTAATATGATGGGATCCGATGAAAGAAGTATTTCATTGAGCCTTTTTGGACCAAAGCGAAACACTATACGCTGTTGAAAGTGTATTTTACGGCTAATCCATATGTTAGAGAGGGAGATGAAATTAGAGAGATATGTTGGATTAAAGATGAAAAAGAAAACAACAAAAAATCAAAAAAATATCAAAGCAAAATACATCTTACTTGAAAAACCCTTCGGGAGTTATTCACCATTTTTTTTGGAGAGAGAAGAAGAGGAAAGACTTCAAGCCTTGATTGAAGCACCACTAACCAGGTTGAAGAGAGAGCATTAAGAGAAAAAAACCACAGAAGCTGTATGAAAATTCCTTCTTGATGAAGTGGTTTGCCGTTATGGTTGTGTGGAAAAGATCACTGCAGACAGAGGTGAGCTGGATGCCAAGGAAGCAAGGGAGTTCTTTTCTAGATTAAGAATCAAGCTTTCTTTTACTACAACTTACAACCTTGAAGGCAATGGAAAGAGTGAAAGAGGGCATTCTCCTATCATCAAAGCTTTGGCCAAGTCTTGCGAAGGAAGAGTTGGTGAGTAGCCAAAACTATTGCCATATGCTTTATGGGCTGATCGTACAACACATAGCTCAATAATTGGCTATATGCCTGCAGAGCTGATGTATGGTCAAAAGCCAATGATACCGATTGAAGGTATAATTCCCACATGGAATGTACTACCTTGGCAAGAGGGGCTTAGCAGGGAAGATCTCCTTGCATTGTGCATAAGGTAACTAGAGAGAAGAACTGGAGACATTGAGGCTACAAAATAACGACTCAAAAATACAAGGTTGAAAAACAAGGACAACTTTAATTAGCGACATCGTCTCAGGAGCAAATCAATTGACAAAGGTGATTGGGTTTTAGTGTATGATAGTAGCCTTGATAACCAACACACAGTCATGCGTAAGTTTACAAAAAGATGGTTTGGACCGTATGTTGTAAAGCATGTGCATGAAAATGCTACTTACACCTTTTTTGAACTAGATGGTACAAAAGTAAAGGTTCCAATTGTAGGAAAAAGGATCAAAATGTTTAAGAGAAGAGGAGACAGTAATCCAGAAGATGTTGAGAAGGAGGAGGAGCAAACCACATGTGAAGATCAAAGTGAAGATGAAGCGTTGGAATTTATCAATAAAGATGGAATCATGGAAGATCTACAAGGGATTTGAAACTGCAAAAAAATCCTATGTGACACATACCAGAGGATACGCAGGTTTAGAGGGGGTGGATGTCGTGTTGTGACACATACATAGTGGGAATGAATGATACAATATCTATCTTGTAACTTTTTAGATATATAAGTATATTTCCTGTAATGTACATATGCATATCTAAGTATAATAATAAGCTTTCTATCTCATCCTATTATTTATCTTAAGGGTAAGATATTCTTACTTTATCGTCAAAAAGTACAATGGAAAAATCGTCAATAGCTTCGCCTCTTTAACTTGGGGCAAAAGCATTGTTCTTTCTTTCTACTATCTCATTATCATCTCACACCCTAAATAGATTCTATATCTAGGGTAACTTCCAATATATATATATATATATATATATATATATATATATATATATATATATATATATATATATATATATATATATATTCTATGCATTTTTTATATTTTTCTTATATTTCTTTTTAATAGCTACTAGGCAGGAATCAAATCCTAGTGGGACACTAGGTTGCATGATTCTCAAAGATACACCTATTTTAGTGCATTATTGCAAAGATGATTACAAAACTTTGTCAAGAAGCAATATCATGATTTCATATTGCATGAGGTGTCCATTGGAATCAAATGAAATTCTAAGCTAAGGGGACCACAAGACAACTTTTGCTGCCAAAAGTCTATCCTATTTTGATGATTTTTTTATACAAGGTTCCAATCCAAATTGGAAAAGTATATAAAATAGGGGTCATAGCTTATGAGCTGCATTTTGTGCTCCTATTTTTACTTTTTTATTTGAAGCCACGGTTGAGGAGATATGATCAAAATGGTGGACCCCAGTCTACCCACATCATGGAGGGACATCCCATTTCAAAATTTTCCAGTTCTTGTTCACACTGCTCTTCTCTTTCTTGTGTAACCCTTGGGGGTTCCCTTCACCTATAAAAGGGAACCTCTTCTTCCGTGAAATTCATTCATGAGGAGTGACAGTAGTAATTCCTAATTGTACTAAGCCATAAACATAAGCCTAAACCTACACTTACTCCTAGAGGAAGACTAGCCAATCTTGTAAGCTATCCTTGGAAGATGAGCACTCGTGCAAGAACTAAGTATCTCATTTTCTAGAGTCCTAAAGGCATTGTGACTAGACCTACAACCCACTTGTAATGCATGGATAGTGGATATGTAGGGTTCAATCCATCACGATGCTGGACATTTGAATACATTTGACAAGTTACACATGACTCTACAAATTGAGATACATCTTTATACATAGCCTTCCACCAATACTTTTCTTTCAACTTGGAGAAGGTTGCCCACACACCCCTGTGTCCATCCCATAGACTCTCATGAAACTCTTGTATGAGCTTTACTTGAGTCTCTTTTTTACATATAACCCTTTGTGGTGTAGCACCCTTTTGTTTAGGATGGTTCCACAAGTAACCATCCCTCAAAAAGTACCCATATGATTTCCTACGTATCCTCCTGAATTCTTCTTCATCGTGTTTTGCTAGAGTACTCAAGTAGCTTCCAATAAGAAGCCAATCACCTTCATAAAGTTCTTTCAAGAACAATTCAAGTGGATTAGTCATGCAGACATTGTTACCATTGACATGAGAGATAGAATAGAACTTTGTGCCTAGATCATCTCCCTCGTCAATCATCTGTGACTCATCTTCATACCTTTCCCTTGATAGCATATCTGCCATTGTATTGTCTTTACATGCAATGTGCTTAAACTTGGGATTTAAGGACTTAATGTAGGCATTCCACCACAACATAGCAATGCTGGCATTGAGAAGCTTGTAATCATCCCAAGAAGTGGTAGACAATCTGTTTCTACAGCCACACATGCACCAATTAGGTACTCTTTCCCGTTTTTCAAGGCTGTAACCATACCCATGGCTCTCTCTTTATCTTTGTAAAATTTCTTTGGCAAGCACTCAATACCTTTGGTCCAAATATCACCACATACCTGTGTCCTTCATCATCATCTTGCCCTATTGCCCATTCAATTCCTGTAGGATTGGTGTCTACTGTCACAATTACTAGCCTTTGACACTCATAGTCTACCTTTCGCAAAGTTGGTGTTGACTGGAGTAACTCCTTTAGCTTTTTCATGGCCTTTACATGTGCTTCTGTCCATTTAAACTTTTGATTCTTTCTAAGAGATTGATAAAGAGGATCAGCTACATGTGCATAATGTGGAATCCAAATAACATAAAAGACACATGCTCATTCTTTGGATGGCATCTACCTTCGTTGGACAAGGTTTCCTACCATAAGGCCTGCACATGTGCCCCACAATGAGCACTTCATTGACACCAAACATAGACTTTTTCCTTGACAAAGTAAGATTCACTTCCTTCAACCTAGATAGAATTTTATCACAATCATTTATGTGATTTTTCACAAACCTGCAGCACCCTCTGATATCCAAAGCTTCATCTTTCCCACCTTCTTCACATCCTTTGATAGGAAAACCATCAACAAAAGGCATTGTGATTTGAGGAATAAGTCATGTAAGACCTTATTCATCCCATTCATCATATGTGCAACCGAGTTGGTTGCTATTTGCGGCAAGGTACACATCCTTACCAAACCCAAAGGTGTCCTCATGGTTGTCAAGTCCCTGCTTTCAACTGCAAGCTAAAATTGATCATACCTTCATGAGTAGAGATCCCCCATCGAGTAGATTTCCCTCCCTGCAAATGCCTCTGCAAACTCATCCACAATTAGACTTGTACCTACATTTCTAATTGTCACCTTGTTCACTGGTTGCATGTCTTGGATGAAGCGTAGAGCACCATTCTTCTTTGGAACTGTGAACCACCTGTTTGAGTATGAATCACAAGAAGGCTCCAAAATCCTCATTTTGATCTTTTCATTCAATAGCTCTACTAACTTGGGCAAATGAGCCTTTGGAACCGGAATAGGCTGCAGATTCCAATGCACATGAGGTATTGTAAAAATTACCATAGGAGCTAAAATAGAAGGATCAACACATCCTATCTCATGTGGCTCAAATGCAAAAACTTAACCATGCTTTGAAAGCATTCCTTTAAAGCACTTTGTCTCCTCCTGTGCTAGAAACTCCTTGCAACCAATTTGAAACTCTTGAAAAGACTCCTTTGTGAAGTTTAGCTCACCCATAGTATCTACAAAAGAAACTTGCTCACACAAACCCAAAACATTTTTAGTAGACCCTAGGAACCCACTCTCTTTCATGCCTATTTGTACATTATGTACATATTGCCTCTCACATCTCTTCAAATCTTCAAGTTTTGTAAAACAAACTGATCCATTTGTTGTTACCAAGGAGCCCATTGAGAAAGTTTCACTTATTTTTGGATCATGCAAGACCCTTTTTCTTTCTGTACCGTTACAATCCCGCTTTACAATGGTACTTGGCCAACACCCATCATTTCCCTATGGTCATCAAACTCTTTCTCACCTTTGGTAGAGGATGATTTTTGAGGTTGTCACGATTTCTTTCATGGTTTACACAAATTGTGAGAAATTGAACAACACATTTACCATCTTTACTTTGTATCTTGGCATAAGCCAAACCATCATTCATTCCCTTTGTTTCCATTTGAACTCTCACAATGTAGGGTTATCCAAGGATAAGATGATATGAAGATGTGTCCTGTATAAAGAAGTTTTGCTCAACCTTTACATCACCTATTGTCACCTTTACACTTGGACATGTTGCATACAATTCACCTAATGAATTGTTTGCCACTCTAACCATCCAACCATGTTCTGTGTCCATCGGCCATTTGCATTTGTTTTAAAGACTTTTTGACATTGTAATTATTTTGAAACCATGGTCAATTAAGGCAACAAATGGCTCTTCAAGATCACCTACCTTGATCAATGTCTCTGTAGTAGCCCATGCCCAATGACTTCTAGAATAGTGGCTCCTAGGAATACTTTGAGAGTCCTCCCCATCATCAATAAATTCCACTTGCCTTACATTCCAAGAAGACTGGTAGCATCCCACCATAGCTCCATCGCCTTCTTTAGCATGCACCAACACTCCTTGTGTCTTCATAGTATCGCCTTCAGCTTGTGGGCAAATAGGCTCTCCAAGTGTTTGCTTCTTTCTCTTGATGATGCCGATAATTTTTTCATGGAATTCATGCTTGGCTATACCAAGCACCTCCCCCAAAGTAAACTCAACCTTGCTATTCAAAATACTCTCCTCTATAACTTTATTCAAGTCCGTAGCAAGCTCAATGTTAGATTGTAGTTTGTAAGCTAGTCCTTTTGGCTTACCTTTTGTTGGCTCCTTTTTCTTCCCTGTTGTAGATTCCTCCATGGTCACTTCTGGTGAAGGTCCATCTTGTGTTGGTGGTGCTTGCAAAGCTGCTGCATCATTCCTCCCTCCACTTCTTGTAGCTCTTTTTGAAGGCCCTTCCTGCCACTGGATCACTCCACCCTGTTTCTAGATGTATGCAATCACCTGCTTCATGTATAATCTCTTTTGTAAGCTTTCCCTTTTTAGCTAATTGCATGAAATTTGGCCAAAGTTAACCATGATGGTCACTCACCTCTTCATGTCCATGAGTAGCTGCCTCAACTAAAGAGGTGGCATGGTTAGTTGCCATATCTTCAACTAAGATCTGCATTCCCCCCTTCCCAAAGTTAGTTCTTAAGGGGTGGCCTTTTCTATCCTTGTGAGTTGTGCATAGTACCACTCAAATTCCCTAAGTAGCTCTGTTATTGATAGTCCTTGGTTTGACTTGACTACCCATTCTAAGAATGTCCTTTTGGTCACTCTCTTAGAGTCCTCAAAGAAATGTTTCTCCTTTAAATCTACTTTGAGTTCTTCCCAGTTTCTCCCATGGCCATCTTTAATTGCCCTAACACGTTTCCTAATTTCTAGAGAAAAAACTAGCTCAAAGCTTTGAATCATCTCACCTTCTGACAGGTGATGCATCTCCACCTCCTTCACATACTCGCGCAAGTACTTGGTTACATCTTTGCCATTGAAATGATCCATTCTCTTGATGACCGCTTGTATGGCTTTGATTGCTAAAATCTTCCTTCTTTCCGTGACATGTTGTTGCATGAACATGCTTAAAACATCTGCATTGTTGTTGGGTTAAAATGCATATATCCTATTGCTCCACATGATCACCCATGGTTACCCACAAATTCTCACCCTGGAAGATTCACGTCGGGTTCACAAAAAATATGTCGAGAAGTTTGCGGTCTTGCCAGGAAAGCACTGGGCTTTTGGCTATGAGAGTTTGTGAGAGAACTCCGAAAACTAAATGAAAGAGTTATACCATAGATGCCATGAAGTCGAGGGTTTGGAAGAAAGTGCAATCAAAGAAGCCCTACTCTTTCTCTCTTGCACTTACACACACAAAAAAAGAACACAAAAGAGAATATCAAAACAACACAAAGATGAAAACATCAAGGCTATGGTCGTCTTGTATCATGGGTAATATGAAAGGGTTAATAGATGGGTTAATGGAGTTCAATCTTTGCCGATTAAACAAGCTACAAATTGTTCTTTGGAATTGTAATTTTGTGCTTATCATAATATATATGTTTTGTCTAGTGATTGGGATTAATTGTGTGTACAAATCCTCTTGGTTCATAGCAGGATAACTACACTTATGTCAAAAGAAAAGTTATAGTCTATAAGGGTGATATGATGGGATCCGATGAAAAAAGTATTTTATTGATCCTTTTTGTGCCAAAGAGAAACACTATACATTGTTTAGAGTGTATTTTACGACTAATCCATACGTTAATTACAATAGATTGCACGGAGTGGAAGCGATAGAAATTCACATCATGTGGATTATTCATTTATGATAAGTCTAGTATGTGCAAAATGTAGATATGAGAGAAGTGAAGGAAAGAGAATTTCCCTTCAAGCCCTATTCTTGCTCATAGGCAATAAGGATATTGTGGGGAGAGATGTACCTATAGCAAGAAGAACCACAAATTCATCGATTTAGGTAGTGCCTCTCTTTCAAGTGTCAATTTGCTGATTTAGGCATCACTAGTGTAGATTTGCCAATTTAGGCAACACGAACTTAAGAGACAGATTCACCAATCTAGGTAGCATTAGTATAGATTTGTTGATTTAGGCAACACGAAATAAAATGCAGACTCACCAATCTAGGAAGCATTAGTACAGATTCCTGATTTAGGTAGCACGCCCATTGGTGTAGATCCGTCAGTTTAGACAACACCAATTACTAGACCACTCTACCAATGGCTAGTCACCACTGTCGCTATTTTAGTTTTGATACAATTAAGGACAATTGTCTTTCAACCCCAGGGTATGTAATGGAATTGATATTTTGATGATTTATTTGTAAAATATTTTCTATTGCAATGTTGATTTGAACTATGGAGTATGATCACTTGTCTGGTGTTGTGTGAGCAAATCAGCAACTGGCATGTGCTGGACAATAAGGCGATAGCAATTATTTAGAATAAAACTACCACCATTGGATCTCGTGGCAATTCTTAGTATTTTATGGTTCATTTATAAGTTGAGATGTAGACAACTATTTATTATTGTATTGAGCTCTTTATGAGCCATGACTATCTTATGCCCAAGTGAAACTGATGTAATTCATTTTTTAGCATGTACTCTTCTAAAAATTAAATACATGCAAGAGGGACATGCTCACTCTTCCACGAGGGGAGATTGCATTCATTGTTTGTGTTCTCTCTCTCTCTCTCTCTCTCTCTCTCTCTCTCTCTCTCTCTCTCTCTCTCTCTCTCTCTCTCTCTCTCTCGTGCTATTGATCTACCGTGGTACACACATCACAACACATGTCTGCACTCCTCTTGTTCTCTATCTATATCACAACATCTATAATATTCAAGTTATTCAGCAAGGTCACCATAGCTTTCACCTGCAGCACAAACGCCTTATGGCTAATTTGGGTGCGGGACAGGACACTGCCAACACTACTACACTGAAAATCAAAGCGCATTGGAAATTGCAAAAAACTCAATTTTTCATGCTCGCACAAAGCACATTGAGATGCATTACCACTATTTTTGGGAGAGGCTCTCAGCAGGAGAGATGAGCTTGGCTTATGTGTCAACACAGGATAACCTTGTAGATCTTTTCACAAAGGCATTGTCTTGTGAGAAGTTCAAAGCTTTTCGCAAAGCTTTGGGCTTACTCCCCTTTATGGACTAACCATGTCCTTAGGGCATGGCACTTTCCTTTACTCTATGTGTTAGCTCGTATTCACTGCATCACTCCAGGGGGGATTTGCTACCATATACATGTGGTAGTGATGTGTGTGAACACACTTAGGACTGCCATAGTATTTTTTCCCTCACTAGGAGTTTTTTTCCCCGTGCATTGTATATACACCCATCATTCTAGGGCTATCTTTCAATTGTACACTAAGTAATACTCTCTCTGTTGTGTGCCTTGAGCTTCCTTTGTCTTCTCCAAGCTGTTTGTTTTTCTTGCAACCCTAATTCCAACATTAATCCTAGCTTGAGTCTACGTTGACACTTGTTGTACAATCAAGAGCTTGATTGAGCTACGGTTTTGCATATGCGAGCATCCACTGACATATGAAGTTTTTAATGCTTGATTAGCATAATGGTTGAGTGATCTCCCACTTTGACACATATGCAATTTCTTCATTGATTTGACATCATGTGTGACAGCGAATAGACAATGATCATTCATGAGAGATGGAGGTCTCATTCTTGCCAATACATGTGTTGTTGGCATTGTGGTCACACAGGGCACATTAGGTGCCGTTGTTTCTGTCGTATGAGGTAGCAGTGAATATCTATGCGTGATGAAAACATGGTTTCAACACATGTTAGAGAGGCAGTTATAGTGGAAATCTATGCCAATGACAGTGATGTCACGCTTGTCTCGCGTATACCTCTTGCCAATATGTCTATGGAGAGCACACTTTCTCCACAGTGATTACTAGATAGCAATACTTCTTTCACGTCACACCATGTCGTGAGTGGTTCATCACATTTTTTAGTGGGAGACTTGGTTGTGTACACTTGGATGATGGTTCAACATTTGACATTGTAAATGCAAGAGATGTTTGATTGTCTTTGCCCAATGGTGCATCATATACGATACGGCATGTGCGCTATGTTCCTTAGCTGAGATAGAGTTTGATCTCAGTGAGACAATTCAAAAATTTGGGTGGTCAAATATTGCTTGGAGTGCAGTCTTTCTAGATGCATTGCGGTTCATTAGTGATTGCCAGAGTAGCCTGCAACGGCTTGGTATATCCTATGCATGTGTCTGAGGTTCAAGACAACATAGTCTCAATTTTGTTGCTAGCATGCTTTGAGCAAGATACGAGACGCGTCTCCTTCATAGGTGAGCTCCACCATGCTCACGAGACAAAGAATTTAGTTGTGCAAGATGTGCTAGTAGACTCTGTAGAGACAGAAATAGAGCAATAGTGCTCTAGTGAGACACATCAGGTGTTGTTAGTGTATGTG
Organism: Adiantum capillus-veneris; assembly: GCF_014529385.1. Classification (NCBI taxonomy): domain Eukaryota; kingdom Viridiplantae; phylum Streptophyta; class Polypodiopsida; order Polypodiales; family Pteridaceae; genus Adiantum; species Adiantum capillus-veneris. The sequence goes on from NC_140939.1 coordinate 155,002,659, forward strand.
CATGTAGAGGTAGAATGGGGTTGCTCGCTAGAGACACATGTAGGGATGACAAATATGGATTTTTTTAATATCCTCATGCTAGAGGCTGATAAGATGATATCAAGACACACGCATCAAGTCCCCATGGATGAGGGGGAGGTGGTTCTTCAGGAGTCAGAGTTGACCCATCCATTTGTGATAGCTAGTCCTGATGATGCAAAGTATGCATGTAATGCAAGGGAGGCGAGTACAACTAGGTTTGCATAGATTTCATCAGCGTTCATTGGACAATGGATGAGGGGGAGGTGGTTCTTCAGGAGTCAAAGTTGACCCATCCATTTGTGATAGCTAGTCCTGATGATGCAGAGTATGTACATAACGCAAGGGAGGCGAGTACAACTAGGTTTGTGTAGATTTTGTTAGTGTTTGAGCGTCTCATGTTTGACTTACTAGTGTCAAGGCTCGACCTAGCAACTGCATTGGGAGCATTTGCAGCAGGGGTTGTCAGTTGTGCTATGATTGACACTAGCATGATTCTTAGTGGAGTTTTGCAAACCATACAATGTAGTCTATGGGATTTACATGCAGTCTCTAGCGTGGGTATGCACGCTCGTCTACCACTCGGGGGGTGCACTATGCAATCATGTTAATGTATAACGTGAGTTCAAAAGGAGGGGTTTTAAAATACAAAAATTTTAGGCAATTTAACAGAGATACATTAATTTAAGGGATTTTTATATTCAATTTTGTAAAAAAAATCCTAAAATAAGTGGTCGTTTTATTCATTCAAACATGTTAAAAGAGGGGTTTTTTTAATACCCCACGAATGAATGTTATATAGGGGGGTAGTGAACTGTGAACCTCTCGAGGCCTACCACCAGAGCTGATACGGCTGCATGTAGATCAACTGAGGGATCCAGTGGGTATAGGTTGAGAGAGTCTCTCACTTTTCTTTTCTCTCTTTTTCTTGTACATACTAGTAGTTTAGCTAGTAAGACCCACTTATCAACCCGTTTGCACATTCAAGTGGGAGATTGTTGGGATATAGGCACATGTGCCTTGCTCAATCTCCAGGCTATGGGTGTCCGTCCATTCACACATTATTCTTGTGTACATATACAAAGAATAAGGGGCAGCTCATACTTGAGTCTTGCTCCACGTACACACTATGTACTCTCTCCTTCTCTCATTTTCGCATGCAGACCGCACTGCACACACATCCATCTATGCACACACACTCTTCACTAACAATCCCTAAACATTATGTTTTATTATTACAATCCATTTTCATTTGATATCAATAGTGCCATTGATAATAAGATGCAACTTTTGCATCAAAGTTTTGGTCATAATATGCTTTTCCAGCTTCATGTATAAGTAATTCTCTAACTATCTAGTCTTTTATATAATTGTCTAGCATATAGGATCATGCCATCCATATAGCTATGAAATATGAATTATAAGATCAACTTTTTTTGGGCTTTCTCCTTTAGCTTATTCAACATGCAAACTACCTCCTCATTCAGAGACACATTGCTAAAAATTGAGAGCTTGCAACCCAAATCCTTCCCTTGGATGTCAGTAATCAAACCATAAGAAGCTATAGAGTTAGGCTATAAGGAGCCATACAGAGCAACAAAGGGAACCCTGAACACTCTTTTCCTTGCTTCTCATATTATTTCTCTTTGTGGCACCTTTATGTCTTGATCATGACCCATCTTTTTGTTGTTAGTTTCTAGAAATTTTTCATGCATCTTTGGTTTGTAATCTTGATAACATTCACACGTGGGTGAAGCACATGTAGAATGGGCTTTTCTCCATTACTTGGAAAAGAAGGTTGTAAAGTGGTCAAGGAGGATCCCCACCAACACTCACCATTAGATAGTGATTTAAGCCTTCACGTATCATCTCAAAGTCATAGGAATTTTAACTATCCATGTCTGAATCTACAAGAGCTCAAACATAAACCAATGCTCTTCAACATTTCTTCCATTTGGATACTTGCCTCTGAGGTCATCCCTACCACTCACACATAGTGGATTGCTATGTTGCGGTGGATTGCCTATATTAAGTCCTTAAAACCCGAGTTTAAGCACATTGCAGGTAAAGACAATATAGTGGTAGATATGCTATCAAGGGCAAGGCATGAAGACGAGTCACAGATGATTGACGAGGGAGATGATGTAGGCACAAAGTTCTATTCTATCTCTCATGTCAAAGGTAACAATGTCTACATGACTAATCCACTTGAATTGTTCTTGAAAGAGCTTTATGAAGGTGATTGGCTTCTTATTGAAAGCTACTTGAGTACTCTAGCAAAACAAGATGATTGGTTTGAACAAGAATTCAGGAGGATACGCAGGGAAGCATATGGGTACTTTTTGAGGTATGGTTACTTGTGGAACCATCCTAAACAAAAGGGTGCTACACCACAAAGGGTTATATGTAAAAAAGAGACTCAAGTAAAGCTCATGCAAGAGTCATGAGAGTCTATGGGCTAGACACAGGGGTGTGTGGGCAACCTTCTCCAAGTTGAAAAAATAATAATGGTGGAAGGCTATGTATAAAGATGTATCTCAATTTGTAGAGTCATGTGTAGCTTGTCAAATGTATTCAAATGTCCAAAATTGTGATGGATTGAACCCTACATATCCACCAGCCATGCATTACTAAGTGGATTGTAGATCTAGTCACAATGCCTTTAGGACTCTAGAAAATGAGATACTTAGTTCTTGCACGAGAGGACCTAACTAACCAAGCTGAAGGGTGAGCATTAAGAGCAAAAACCACAGAAGCTGTATGCAAATTCCTTCTTGATGAGGTGATTTGTCATTATGGTTGTGTGGGAAAGATCACTACAGACAGAGTTGAGATGGATGCCAAGGAATCAAGGGAGTTATTTTCCAGATTAAGAATCAAGCTTTCTCTTACTACAACTTACAACCTTGAAGGCAATGGAAAGAGTGAAAGAGGGCATCCTCCTATCATCAAAGCTTTGGCCAAAGGTTGCAAAGGAAGATTTGGTGAGTGGCCAAAACTATTACCATATGTTGTATGGGCTGATCATACAACACATTAGCTTAGTAACTGGCTATATGCTTACGGAGCTGATGTATGGTCAAAAGCCAGTGATGTCGATTGAAGGTACAATTTTGACATGGAATGTACTACCTTGGAAAGAGGGGCTTAGCAGGGAAGACCTTCTTGCATTGCGCATAAGGCAACCAGAGAGAAGACCTAAAGACATTGAGGCTGCAAAAGAACGACTCAAAAATGCAAGGTTGAAAAACAAAGACTATTTTGATAAGCGACATCGTCTCAGGACAAAAGCAATTGACAAAGGTGACTGGGTTTTAGTGTATGATAGTAGCCTTGATAACCAACACATAGTCATGTGTAAGTTTTCAAAAGATGGTTTGGATCGTATGTTGTAAAGAATGTGCATGAAAATGCTACTTACACCTTTTTTGAACTAGATGGTACAGAAGTAAAGGTTCCAATTGTAGGAAAAAGGATCAAATTGTTTAAGAGAAGAGGAGATAGTGATCCAAAAGATGTAAAGGTTCTAATTGCAGGAAAAAAGGATCAAGTTGTTTAAGAGAAGAGGAGACAATGATCCAAAATATATTGAGGAGGAGGAGGAGAAAACCACATGTGAAGATCAAAGAAAAGATGAAGTGTTAAAAGCTATCAATAAAGGTGGAATCATGGAAATATCTACAAGGGATTTGAAACTGCAAAAATATCATATGTGGCACATACCAGAGGATGTGCAGGTTTAGAGGGGGTGGATGTCGTGCTATGACACGTACATAGTGGAAACGAATGCTACAATATCTATCTTGTAACTTTTTACATATATAAGTATATTTTATTTAATGTACATATGCATATCTAAGTATAATAATAAGCTTTCTATCTCATCCTATTATTTATCTCAAGGGTAACATATTCTTACTTTATCGTCAAAAAGTACTATGAAAAAAGTGTGAATAGCTCCGCCTCTTTAACTTGGGGAAAAAACATTGGTTCTTTGTTTCTAGTATCTTATTATCATCTCAGACCCTATCTAGATCCTATATCTAGGGTAACTTCCAATATATATATATATATATATATGTGTGTGTGTGTGTGTGTATATATATATATATATATATGTATATATATATATATATATATATATATATATATATATATATATATATATATATATATTCTATGTATTTTTCTTATATTTCTTTTTAATAGCTACTAGGAAGGAATCAAATTTTAGTGGGCACTAGCTAACATGATTCTCAAAGATACACCCATTTTAATGCATTATTGCAAGGATGATTACAAAACTTTGTAAAGGAGCAATGTCATGCTTTCATATTGCATGAGGTGTCCATTTGAATCAAATGAAAGTCTAGGCTAAGGGAACCACAAGAAGACTGTTGCTACCAGAAATGCACCCTATTTTGATGATTTTTTAATACAAGGTTGCAATCCGAACTAGAAAATGTATATAAGCTGGGGGTTATAGCTTATGTGTTGAATTTTGTGCCCATATTTTTACTTTTTAATTTGAAGCTACAGTTGAGGAGATATGATCAAAATGGTGGACCCCAGTCTCCCCACATGATGCAGGGACAACCCATTTCAAACTTTTCTAGTTCTTGTTCACACTACTCTTCTCTTTCTTGTGTAACCCTTGGGGGTTCCCTTCATTTATAAAAGGGGACCTCTTCTTCCTTGAAATTATTTCATGAGGGAGTGAGAGTAGTGATGCCTAATTGTACGTAGCCATAAACATAAGCTCAAGCCTACACTTACTCCTAGAGGAAGACTAGCCAATCTTGTAAGCTATCCTTGGAAGATAATCTATAATCAAAGAAGGAATTGAACTTGGTGCTTCAATCAAGGTTTGAAGTCTTTCATCTTCTTCTATCTCCATAAAAAATGGTGAGTAACTCCCAAAAGGTTTGTCAAGTAAGATGTGTTCTACTTTGATATTTTGTTGATTTCTTGTTGTTTTCTTTTTCATCTCTAATCCAACATATATCTCTAATTTTATCTCCCTCTCTAAACAAATCTATCTCTCTCACTCTTAGAAATACATCCTCTCTATAAAGTTGTTGAAAAAAAATCTCTTGCTTGGAATTCCTTAGTCAACACATACGCAAAATTTTATTGCTAGTCGGGAGTTGTTGAAAAAAAATCTCTTGCTTGGAATTCCTTAGTCAACACATACACAAAATTTCATGCACCTAAGAAGCTTCCTCTTCGGAATGTCATCTCTTGGAGTAGTGCATCCATTGTGGCATATGTTGAGGAGCGGTAGGGTGACGAACCTGCAAAGAATTCATGATGATATTGTTAGTCGGGGGTTGTTGAAAAAAAATGTCTTGCTTGGGAATTCCTTCATTGACTATGCAAGATGCTGATACCGGCATGTATGCCGATTGTGGTGGTGTATCAAGTGATGGTAGTGCGGACGCAGCAATTGTTCAGAAATCCATTGACACTCTTCCAAAAATTGATTTTTATATTCAACCAAATATCTTTTGTACTGGTTTCCTGTGTGGGTAGTGGTCATGTCATGATCTAAAATTATTTTGGGCATCATAATTTCTTTATCATCCTCAATTAAGGGGGGGTTAGTTGTGGAAGGAGTATCGAGAATAGGTCCCTTATGTGGTCTCAACAAAGTAACATGGGAGGAGTTGTGTATTTTCCAATGTGAGGGAATGCCCAAGCGGAACGCATTGTCATTTTCTTTTTAAGGATTTTGAATGGGCCATAAAATCTAGGGGTCAATTTTACTTTGGGATGTTTTTTACGCTTTTCAAGCATCATTTTTCTAATCTAAGCCAAACAAGCTCGCTTTCTTTAAAAGGTGCAGGTCTTTGTTTCTTGTTGGCTTGTGCATTGTATTTTTGATGTACTCGTTTAATGAAAGATGGGATTCTTGTAAAATGTGTGTGTGGTCTCTTGCTAAAGTATCATCCGCGGGAACATTAGTGCTAATAGTGGAGATAGGGACATGGAGTTTCTTCCCATAGACAATTTCAAAGGGTGCACGGTTTGTGGAGGAGTGAGGGGTGTTATTGTAAGCAAATTGAAGAATAGGGAATTATTGGTCCCATTTTGCAGTATTTTCAATGGTATAAGATCTAAGGAGGTCGATAATTGTGATGTTTGTGGCTTCTGTTTGACCATTACTTTCAGGGTGAAATGCAGATGTGAAATCCATTGTAGAGCCTAAGTTTTTGGCTAGGACGACCCAAAAGTGGTTGAAAAAGCGTCCCATCTTGGTCAGAGAGAATGACCTTGGGGAAGCCATGCTAGGGGAAGATGGTTTTGAGGAAAAGGTTTGCAGCCTATGAGCGGACAATGTCTTTTTACAAGTTACAAAGTACACTTGTTTGCTAAAACAATCAACTATGGTCCATATCATATCATTGTGTGAGGATGTGGTGGGAAGTTCTGTGATAAAATCCATGGAGATTTGTTCCCAAGGGCCAGTAGAGATAGCGAGAGGCATTAAAAGACCATAAGACTTACCATGAGGACGTTCAACTCTTTGACATATCAAGCATTCTAAAACAAATTTTGTGATATCGTGCTTCATTTCAGGCCAAAAAATTTGATCTTGACATGCAGTGAGTGTAGATTGAATGCATTGGTGACCCATATATGGTGGTGCATGCATTTCAGTCTCATTGCTAGTTCTATAAAGGGTGTTGTGATGCATAGATTTTGCTGAAAATAAAGATAACCATTTGCCAAGGTATAGTGTTAAAAGGGAAGACCATTATTATGATGTATTTCAAACCAAGCACGTACAAAATGCGGATTTTGAGCATATGTGTTACGCATAGAATGAAATGATTGCACATCACTCACAAAAACATGATTCAAATAAATATGCTTGATTTTATCAAAGACATGAACGAGTAACAGAAAGAACATGCACTTCAGGTTTTCTACTTAATGCGTCTACTACTACATTCACTTTACCTGGTTGGTATTGTATCATGGGATGGAAGTTTTGAATGAAACCAGCCCATTTGATATGATGGTTAGAAATGGTAGATTGAGTAAGAAGATATTAATGGACTGTTGGTCTCTCTTGATTAGAACTTTAGAGCCCATAAGGTAATGTTTCCAATTGTTTTGAGCGTGGACTACGGCTAGCAATGCTTTATTGTATGTGTTGTATTTGGTTTTGTATGGCTTGAGTTTTTGACTTTTGAAGGCAAGTGGGTGATCATTTTGCATTAAGACTGCACCTATACCTGAGTCACTGGCATCTGTGACAACTACAAAGAAGGGTTGTGTGAAGTAAGGTAGTTGTAGGATGGGGGCAGAGTGTCAAAGGATTTTTGTTGTGTAGGACCCCAATTGAATGGTATTTTTTGGTGAAGCAAGGTGGTCAATGGTGATGCAATGTGTGAGAAATTTTTGACAATTTTTTTATAAAACATTAGGAAAAATATGAACCCTCTAGGGGCCCTTTGGGATTAAGGTTAATTAGAGGTCAGCCAATAGGAAGAGGGTGGTGGACACACTCTATACCCTCAAAAAAGTAGGGGGACAAGGTAGCCTTACACCTCTTAATTGTCTCTTACCTAGTGAGAAGGTAAGGGAGGTGGCTAGGGGAAAGAGGGGGGGGGGGACCACTTTGACCTCTTTTCCCCCACTTTTTGACCCGGATTTAAAAATACACTAAAAATTTCAAATTTTCAAAAAATTTCAAATCTCAAGTTTTCCCTCCTTAAAAGGTCCCCAAACCTATTTCATGGTCAAAAAAGTATTTTTGACCTTCAAAAGTTAAAAATGTGCACTAAAAAATCCAAAAAATTGATTTTTAAAAAAAACAAATCAAAACATCATTTTCACCCTCCAAAGTCTTTCCAAACCTATTCTATAGCTAAAAAGTGTTTTTCTCTCTCTACAAACCTTTTTCCAAGCTCTCCATTGCTGCAACAACCACATGCACCCCCTATAGTCCATCATTATCTCTCTGCTAGCTTTCTCCCACCTCCATTGTAGCACCAAGCAAGCTCCTCCTCCATCTCTTCCCCTTACCCACCACATAGTTTCACACCAAGCTAGCTCCTCTCCCTTCTCTCATCTCCATTACAACATGAAACAAGATTCTACTCCTTCTACTTTCATTCACTCACACTACATGGAAACCTCTACTCCCAAAGGTGGCAAAAGTATGAGCTCACATGAGTTGCATACCACAACAATAGGAGGTGTGAATATCGCGTGGGCATTGCAAGGGTTCATCTCCAACATAAAGATAGAATGGTAAGAAAACTACCCTTGTAGCTTACATTCAGAGCTTAACATCATCTCCATCTTTAAGTTTATCATGCTGGAGAGAATTAACCTCTTTATGGATTTCAGTGTTTAGGCTTCACACCTCATAACACTGGGTGGTGCTATTTTGTTGATGACTTTGGTGTGCCATCTATAGTTGTGTAGCATGTGATTTGAGTCTCACAATGTAAGTAAGCTGTGTTATCTATGGAGAGTCGTCAAAGATTTTTCTTGTAATTTATTCTTCGTATAATTGTCATTAGATTATTGGAATGATATCATTTTGTACTTTATAACTTTGTGCTCATATAATCTTTTGTTTACTTACAGATTCAACTTGTTTTAAGAGGACATGAGCAAGCAACCATGTGCAGAGATGGAAATCACTCTATTTTTGTTCCTTGAGGAACCTTTCACTACCGTGTTAAAAGATTTTGATAAGAATAGTATGTGTTTTTTAGAATCTTGAACCAATAGGGACTCTCTAGGAGCTCTCATAGAAGCCATCCATATAGTACTACTATCTTCCCTAGTGTCATAGACACACAAATACTCAAGTGTATATGAATCTCTAGATGAGGAAGACAAATACTTGTAAGATAAGCCTAACAGCAACAACATTGTCTCCATTTGTAATTATTTTTCATGAGGCTGGATTCCTCTATAAATGCAATATAAATATGTTTTTTTGTTAAATGGTGTCGCATTGAGTGAGAGTATTTAATTTAGATTACTGAAGTTTCATACAGATCTGAGAAATATTGTTTACTTTTATGGATATTTTGATTTGCCTGTACGATGATTCAAGTCGCAAGTCTTAATCACTCCACCTTGAAGAAATTCAAGCAATATTTTGATTTCAGTTTAATCATTAATGGTTATTCTTATTAAAGTGGATCATAAACTTTGTCAAGATGTCCTCATTTGGGGATGTTGAATATATATCATTAGCAATGTTTCACAAGAACACTAGGTGGACACAAGGAAGTAAAAATTGGCTCCTTGTTTGGTTGATTTCTAGTGTTTAATGTTTAGTGCACAGGATTTGTGAGGCCGTTGACATGGGGAGTTCACTAAAGTATATGTAACATAGCACATGTGTTCAACAGAAGGGATTTTACATTCTTGTAAAGTTGCAAAAACATGTGTAGATAAGGCCTATAAGGGGTACTTTTAATCCATTCTAGTGAACGCACATGATATAGGAAAATTTTACATAGTGAATGCTCCTGACCTTTGAACACAAAGAAAGGGGGGGGGAGCTCTAATTACATCTGAGTGAAAAGAAGTGGAATTTGTACTGTCATGTTGCATAAAGATTTGCTTTCACTTAATCTTTAAAAAAATTGGTATCCTGGGGTGCAGACAAGGCCATATAATGCAAAAAAAGTGGTGGCCACAAGCGCGCGTAGTGAGCCATCCAAAACTGCTGGATGGGCCATATGTGGGCCCTTGTGGCCACCCTTTTTTTGTATAATTAGGCTATTGCTGCACTCCAGAACCCTGGAAAAGATGAGATGAACCTAAAATTGAACTTTTCAAGCACATTATGCCTTCCTTCAACTCAACTTACTAGTTCCCTGCACCAAAAGGGAAAATCACATTGGACAGTATAAAAATCTAGTCTCATGCTGCATAAACATCTGGTTTCATCAAATATTAACATTCTTGCTATTATAAGGGGCAGACAAGGCCATATAATGCAAAAAAAAGGGTGGCCACAAGCACGCGTAGTGAGCCATCCAAAACTGCTGGATGGGCCATATGTGGGCCCTTGTGGCCACTCTTTTTTTGTATAATTAGGCTATTGCTGCACTCCAGAACCCTGGAAAAGATGAGATGAACCTAAAATTGAACTTTTCAAGCACATTATGCCTTCCTTCAACTCAACTTACTAGTTCCCTGCACCAAAAGGGAAAATCACATTGGACAGTATAAAAATCTAGTCTCATGCTGCATAAACATCTGGTTTCATCAAATATTAACATTCTTGCTATTATAAGGGGCAGACAAGGCCATATAATGCAAAAAAAAGGGTGGCCACAAGGGCGCGCAGGTGAGCCATCCAAAACTGTTGGATGGGCCATCTGCGCGCCCTTGTGATCACCCTTTTTTTTGCATTATATGGCTATTGTTGCACTCCAGGACCTTGGAAAAGGTGAGATGAATGTAAAATTTAACTTTTCAAGCACATTATGCCTTCCTTCAACTCAACTTACTAGTTCCCTGCACCAAAAGGCCAAATCACATTGGTTAATATAAAAATCTAGTCTCATGCTACATAAACATCTGGTTTCATCAGCTATTAACATTTTTGCTATCCTAAGGGGCAAACAAAGCTAGAAAATGCAAAAAAAAGGGTGGCCATAAGGGCGCGCAGATGAGCCATCCAAAACTGCTGGATGGGCCATCTGCGCGCCCTTGTGGCCACCCTTTTTTTTGCATTTTCTAGCTTTGTTTGCCCCTTAGGATGGCAAAAATGTTAATATTTGATTTAAATTTAACTCTTCATGGCCAAAACCACTTAACTTAAAACACATGGATAAACCGAAAAGCCAAATCACTATGGAGACAGTAGACACAACTCTTAATCATTTTGTCATTGCAAAGTCATCTGAAATGATGTGAGCCTCTACAACTTCTTGAATAGCCTCCAACGCTATTGCTTGCATTTTATACTGATTTCCATAGCTTTGAAGCACCTCCTTCACCGTGTGAGCATATTTTTGATGCATGGCCATGATTCAAGTGTTAGGTTTTTTTTTTTTTTTTTTTTTTTAAAAGTGTTGAACTTTTCGGTTGTTTTCAACAGCTTCTAGATTTCAATCGGCTCCGAATCTGTCTGGGCTTGTCTCACATAAATTTGTTCATCTCATCGCGTTCTTCGACCATCATGTGATGAGAAAAAATCATATCTTGCTCGCATTCTCCAAAAATCAATGTGCAAGTTGACAATTTATTTAAAAATGATGTAAAACATACATTTTTTACTTTTTTCTTAATCTACGGGCTCCAACGAGCATTAAAACCATGGAATCTGAAAATACTCAAAGAACCATTGTTTTTTACTGTGTTAAGGACTGTATTTCCTACATACAAAACTTTCCCAAAATCTCGCCCTAACACCTTCAAAAGTGGCTTCCAAGGAGTGTACTCGGTCAAAATTTGAAATTGAAGAAAAACAATTAGAATGAACTCCTAGACTATGTATAAACTTTAGAATAACCAAAATTTCCTTCAAAAACAAGTTATGCTAAAAATTTGAAAATAGACCCCCATTGGACTCCCCACAACGATAGAAGTCAAAGGGTTCAAGGAGAGGTATGGTGTCACAAGTGCATGGTGGGAATCTCATCGAGGTTTATTCCGTCAAGATCTCTTGTACTTTATCATGTCTTCTCATGTACAATCTTACAAAAAAAAATGATACTTTAAATGACTACAAATCTTATTTAACTTATGAAACAATCTAAAATATGGTAGACCAAGAGTGCTCTTACACATCAACAAACAAAAAAGTCCAAACTTCTTCTCATTAACTTTGATAAACATACATTCGTGAACAACTTCCAAGGGGTAGTGCAATCATAGTTCTTACATCCATTCCATGACATGGTATGCTCAAGGGGTGACCTATCATATAAAAATATCTCTGGTGGGGGTGCCCTCATGTTAGGAAAGGGTGTGCTGCTGATGAAAAGTTGTTGTATTGTCCTACTAGGGATCTCTCCATGTTAGCATAGTGATTTTTGGTGTAGTGGGAGCCACATTGCTTGAGGAGAGCTTTGTGCCACCGTAAAAGCTTCATGTTATGCTAGTTCCTTGAGCCATTCTTGCATTAGGATGAGATTACCCACGTCTAATAAGGATGGATTTGAAGCACCTAGCTGCGAGATGTAACAAAGAAGGCTGTTTTAGAGGAAAAGTGGTGACACTTGACCTCTCTAACCTGCACCCATTGTTTCTTGTAATGCCACTGTTTTGAGCTGAAGAGCTTGACATTCGTGCATCCACGAATGCAAAGAAGCACCTGCACCCATACACAACCAATTGCAATAGCCTAACAAGCCTACTTCTCTCCTCCCAAGATATTGAAGAACCATACACATTCGTCTCACCGACAGTATGACGATCTTGGGATGACCTCTGCTCACCCTCACGTGCGGCCTTCGGTGCAAACACCGCGGACAAGCAATATGTACACTTTTGTTGTGCGGAGTACATGGTGGTGGAGGGATACGATTTGTGATGTCCGTGAGCACCATGGCAGTTGTTGCGTGAGGAAGCAAAGAATGAAAAGAAAGAGGGGGGAGGGAGAGGGAGGAACATGGGAGGAGAGAAGGGGGAGAGGGGGAGAGGGAGAGAGAGGGGAGGAGGAGGAGAGAAGGGGGTAGGGAGGGAGAGGAGAGGAACATGGGAGGAGAGAAGGGGGCAGAGGGGGGAGAGGGAGAGAGAGGGGAGGAGGAGGAGAGAAGGGGGTAGGGAGGGAGAGGAGAGGGAGAGAGGAGGAAGGAGGAGGAGAGAACAAAGGTTTTTTTTTTGGGGGGGATTTTTTTTTGAAAAAGTGGACTTTTAGTGTTTGTAGGTTTAAAAAAATGTCAAAAAATGATTTTTTGATGTGTATATATGTTGGGAGGGAATTTTAAGTCAAAAATAAGTAAAAATAACTTTTTTGAAAAAAAGTCAAATTTTGGCTCTTAGTGACCCACGTTTTTGCTGATGTGGCCACACCCCTTTACTCCCTTCACTTTCCAAAAGCTAGAGAGAGAAAGTGACCTCTTAGGTCCACATCCTACATGTGTCTAAAAGAAGGCTAGAAAAGTCTACTCAAAACTAACTTCTTGAATGCCCTTGTCCCCTTAACCCTACACAACATTAGCCTTAATCCCTAAAAACTAGGATTCCTTACAAGGCCCATGCAAGGTTCATATTTCTCCTAATGAGCCTGCTAAGCCTAGAAAGGATTTGATGTCATGCACAGATTTGGGGGTAGGCCATGTTTTAATAGTGTCAATCTTTTGAGGGTCAACAGATATGCTTGCTTCAGAGACTATGTGGCCTAAATAATCAATGTGAGTTTGGAAAAATGTACTTTTGTCAGGATTTGCAAACAATTGGTGCTCACGCAATAGCTCAAAGACAATATGCATGTGGTTTTTGTGCTCGTGCTCATCTTAAATAAAAATCAGAATGTCATTAAAGAACACAATAACAAAGTCTTGATAATCAAGAAAGATATTTTTCATCATCCTAGCAAATGTGGCAAGTGCATTTGTGAGACCAAATGGTACAACAATAAATTCATAATGATTAGACAGGGTACAAAATGTAGTTTTAAAAATTTTGTTGGGGTGCATACGGATCTGATGGTATCCTGATTTCAAGTCAACTTTGCTAAACATTTTTGCTCCTTGTAAGCAATTCAAGAGGTATACGTGGAATAGGATAGTGGTTTTTGATAGTGACCTTGTTTAATGCTCGATAGTTTATGCACATGCAAAAAGTGTTGTTTTCTTGGGGGGTTCATTGTTCAGTACCCCTTTATATAACGTGCATTCGTAGAGTATTAAAAGTTTCCCTCTTTTAACATGTCTGAATGAATAAAATGACTCCTTATTTTAAGATTTTTTGCCAAAATTGAATATAAAAACCCCTTAATTTTAATGTATCTCTGTTGAATTGCCCAAAATTTTTTCATTTTAAAGCCCCTCCTTTTGAACTCATGTTATACATTAACATGATTACATAGTGCACTCCCCAAGGTTGTTTTTCTTTTTGGACTAGAAGAATTTGGGAACCAAAAGGGGATGTACTAGGATGGATGAGGCCCTTGTTTAGGAGTTCGGTGATTTGTTTTTGGATTTATTGTTGGTGTAAGGGACTATGTCTATATGGTGCTCTGTGTGGAGGTTGTGAGCCTGAATAAATTTCAATTTTATGATCTAATTCACCTCAAGAGGGTGGGAGGGAAGGGGGGTAATCATTGAAAGCAATCATCATACTGTGAGAGGAAATCATTATGTGTGTGAGAGACTGACGGTTGTGTGTGCTCCACTTCAATAACTATCATAATAATCAATATCTAATTCTCCTAAATGATTTTCTCATATTAAACTGATCATTTAATGTGGGGAAGTGCCAGGAGAGAAAAAGCTAGAATATTGGTTAAGCTAGCAAACCGGCCACAGTAGGGATCCAAAGGAGGGAAAATAGGGATCCAAAGGGGGGGCCATCTACAAAAGATCCATGTGCAACAATGGGCTAAAAAGACCCTAAGGTTCAGCCCATTAAGACTTCCAAAATGCTAAGGTTCCAAAATTCAAAGGTTGTGTCCAAAGGTCAACCCTAGGGAAAATTGGATGCTTTGTGTGTGCCCTAAAAGTCTTTGCACATCCCTACATGGGAGGGGGCGAGCCCTAAAGGTAGGGGATGAGAGAGAAATCCACACACACACACACACACACACACACACACACACAGGCTCCCTTTACACAAAGGGAATGAGGGACACATGTCAGCTCCCTAGGCCAGATGCCCACAAGGTGTGCCCAATTTCTATTGGATGACCCTTGAAGTGGACCAATGAGAATTAAGCTAGAGTAAATCTAGTTTAATTAATTTAAAAACATTTAATAAAAGAAACCAATGAGAATTAAGTCTCCTAGAAGACTATTGGGCAGTCTCCCAAGGGGTCCAATGAGCATTCAGGAGCCCAATGGCTTGCCTGATTCCTATTGGCCAAGAGGCAAAGGGGTCCAATGAGAGTTTAGTTTAATTATTTAATTACCTAAAGCTCTCACAAAAGGGGAAAGGGGGACACATGTCAGAAGGCTATCACTTATGCTGCTTAATTGTAATTGGCTTGACTTGGGGAGGGCCAATGAGGCTTCAGCAAGAGCAATTAGCAAGAGGTCTCGCCCAAGAGAGAGAGGGGGCTGATTTTTGCAAGGCATTATCACACACACACTCACACAAGCTCATGTGTGAAGAAAGAGAAGACTATCTCTTCCCAAGCTTTAATGGAGAACTCATCACCTACTCCAAGCTTGTGAGATAGAAGCCTACATCAACACTCTCTTGGCATGTGGATGCAAATCCAACCAAGAGCCAAGCTTCAATGCATGCTCATCTCCTCTACCAAGCTAATTACTAAGCTAAGCTATGCTACATATGAGTGATTATGTGAGAAGATGTACATCTTTCTCGTAAGATACTTCTTCTTCCTCTTAATCTACTCTCATACCCTGCTAGCTCTCACCATCTTCGAAGGTGTGTGAGGTCTTGGGTCTGAGAACGGGGATAAATTCAAGTTGTGTTTGTTAAAGTGTTTTGCTTAGTGCATGAAGTTTCCATCTTCATTGCACTAGCTAGTCTTGCAGGAACACAAAGAATTGTATTGTACAATGTCTCTCTTGATGGGAGAAACCATAATACAAAGCCTTTTGGAGGGGGGACCGGCTCCATGAAAATCCGGTCCTCAACTGTTGTCAATATCTTAATTGCTCTCTCTTTTGAAAGTATTGTCGATGCTATCTAACTAGGTATTATGCTTTTTGTTGCTCTCTCCACCCAAGCACTCTTGTAATTCTCATTAGGAATCTATTCTAATGAAATGCCCACTATGTTCATGCTAATTTCTGCTACACATAAGTTATTAGGCCATTAAAATTTACATTGGTATCAGAGCACAAGGTTTCTCTTTTCTTGCTCAAGAAGGGAGGTCCTCAAGCTAGCTACAAATGGTTGGTATTATTAATTGCCTGTGAGTAAGTAGAATAGGGATTTTTCAGCCTTGCAGTGCGCCTGCCTTTGTGCAGTTAACGGGGCATCACCGTCGAGAGCTATGGTCTTAATAGTGGAGTCCTACGGGGATTGCCTACGGCTTAACCATTATTGAGCTATTAGAAGCTTGACAGGAGCCGGTGTTGTTTTGGTGTCGAAAGACCCTCTCTTCTATTCCTTGCAATTAATGGTATTCGAGCCGCGGGTACAGTAGCTTGAGTGCTTTTTCTAAAGGGGTAAAGAGGAGTAGCAACTAGGGCTTGAAGTGCCAAAGTACACCTAAAAAGTTTACACCTAAAAGTTGTTAGAATGGCTGACAATAGTAAAGAGAGTGAAATTAATGTTGATAACTTTGATTTTGCTCATGAACAAGCTACTAATGATGCTTCAATGCTTGTTAACTATCTTGTTTCTAGGCTTCAACAAGCCATGGGCAATCCATCTCTCCAAAGTGAAGTGCAACGGCAGCTCCGTGCTCACGGGATTCTCCAAGCTCATCACCATGACGAGAGAACACCTAGGAAGCCTCCTTGTGAGACTACCAAAAGAGGTCTCTCTCCGATTCGAGAAGAAGAAGAGAATCCATATGAAGGGCTCAAGAATTTACTTCTTGATGATGCATCTCCTTCCCAAAGGAGAACTCAAGAGCCTCCACCGAAGGAACGAGAAAGAAGCGAGTCTCCCGCCACCTTGGCGGAGATGGCTACACAAAGACAGCGGGCTAAAATCTCTCCATCACCACCAAAGCGGAGAAGACCATCACACTCTTCTCCACGCCATAATTCAAAGAGGGATAATAAAAAGCAAGAGAAGAAAAAGGCGAGAAAGAGGACACCCTCTTCTCCATCTTCTTCATCCTCTTCCTCTTATGAAAGCTATGGCGAAGACGACAAAGATCAAGACAAGAAAAAGGCGAGAAAGAGGTCACCCTCTTCTCCACCTTCTGAAGAAAGTGATGGTGCAACCTTTGAACCATCAAAAAGAAGAGGCCATAGGAAATCCTATGCCGCATGGAAGAGGTCGTCCAAGTTGAAGAAATTCAAAGAGGGAGAGAAGAGCATCTCTTTCCTTACCTATGATGGTACCTTTGGTGCTACGGACAAAGTCTTGGCCTTTATCCAACAATTCGATGCGGCGTTTGGAGATGAGGGATTCATGGAGTCCTCTAAGCTACGCCATGTAGCTATGCACTTTCAAAAGTCCGCCAGACAATGGTGGTCTAGCCTACGAGCCAACGGTGAAGCTCCACGAACATGGAAGGCTTTAAGAGCTTCCATTATGAAGTAGTTTTTGGCCACCGATGCCAAAGACAAAGTACTCACCGAATGGCGAAGCTTAAAGCTCTCTCCCAATGAATCCATCCACAAATATGTAGACAAGTTTTGGGACTTACAACTCAAAGCCACTGTCTTCAAAAAGTTGGATTTTGGAGAGCAAAAGCAACAATTTTGTGCGGGCTTAACCGAAGAAATGGCGGAGTATGTTGAGTGGCATAAAATGGTAACAATCTTTTTGCAACATTTGTCAGCCTACTCAACGTTCTCTTCCTCATATGTGTATATATTTTTCTACGCTATTAAGTTATCTAGAGTAAATTCCCCCTCTTTGTTTAACCTTTGTGGCGACACATACATTATACTCTTCCCAAAAATGTCACCTTAGTCATATATTTATATTACCACCCTTTTCTTTTTTGCTTTGTAAATAGAATAAGCATACAATAACCAACTATATACCCCCAAACTTTCTTACCTCTTGTGAATTAGTAGTAGAAAAATAATATATCCATCTTCCACCCCATATAGATAAATTCCCGTGGAAATCAACTCTCCACTTTTCTTTACCAAAGATTATGGTCCCTCTCTACAAGTCTTCTATGCCCCCTACATAGGTGGCCCAATATCTCTTAAGAATATACATATAGTTTCTCTCCTTTCAAAAAAGACTCCAATTGTATATTCTTTTCACAAGAAAATAATATTGGGCCCTCCTCTATTTGTTTAAGCATCATAGCCTTTTGAAAAAGCATGATTCCCCTTGGATGCATACAAGCAAAGGGCCCATACAAGAAGACTTGGAAGCAAAAGGTTCCCTAGCCTAGTGTGGACCTTCCAAACAGAATTCCTTGGTGCATGGGCGTGAAGAATAGTCCAAATTCATATCAAACATGTTGAGAAGGTCAATTTGGCCTTTTGAAGCATGTCATTCCGAGCTACAGGTAAAAAGTTATGGTCAAAATAGTGTAAATCTGTCAGATTCGCAGCAAAAGGGAACTGTAAATCAAGTAAATCAAGAGGGTGAGATCTTATTTTCCCCCTACTCATCTTCTAGAAGAGCAATGAGTGTTCAAGGTCACTTGCATGTGATGGGACCAACCTAAAGATGCTTTCTAAATGCCAAGACAGACAAGTTGAGATACCCCGCAGGAGCCACCCGTAGGGCCTCATGGTGGGGCCCACCTACATTATGCACCCCTATGGAGCCTTCACGGTCTAAAATGATATTTTTGGTGAATAAATAGTCCCTTTTATGTCCAATATTCAATCAGTGGTCAAAGGACACTTAATTAGGTCTAATCACTTACTCTAATTAAGTGTAGCATAATCCCACTCCTACACAACTATAAATACCCCCCCTTGGAGAGACTCAAGGACACACGCCTATATTTTCAACTTCATGTTGTTTTCTTGATCAATAGTAGAGAAAACCCCAACTCTCCCTCTTTCACATCCTCCCTCCTAACCCTCCTCTTTGGAGGAAGTGCAACTCTATTCTCCACTCTTTCCATTCTACAATCTCTTACTCCATCAACCCAATAAATCATTTGTAGCACCTCAATAACTTGTAAATACATCATGATCTCTCTCATGGTTATGTTAATGATCATGAAATCATCTTCAAAACTTTCAAGTGTCGCAATTCGTGATGGTTAGCCAGCGTCTGTCCTCCCCTTAAAAGGTGTGCGAGAAATCAAGTAAGTGTTCTATTCTCAATTTACCATTGGTTTGTTTCTCCACACTTATTCAATTGGTCTAAAGAAATTTCTCACTCCAACTCTCTTTTGCTTCATTACATATGCATGTGGCTACCTCTCATGGTGATTTTATTTGTGTCACGGCATTGCATAGATGGAGATGAGCTCTCTATGCAAAGCGTGTTAGTTTTATGTAAGTGATTCTCTTGTGTGTTTGAGAGGCAAGTCTTGTGCGCATGATTTTTTGATGAGTGATTGAGAGAGGAAGAGTTTGGATGTATTATGGGTATTCTTATGGGGAGAAGGTGAATGCTATTCCACAAATTGCATATTTCATGCACGGCATTGGGTTGCATAATCGTTGATGGTGTTCAAGTGTCCAAAGTGTATATAGAGTAAGGGGGTTTTCAAAGTGTGTTGCTTGAGTGGGTGAGTGCAAGTGTTATTTTGATTGGTTTCCTTCTCCACTCCCAAAAGAAGGTGGTGCCCCAAGTAGTGTGCGTACCTCTTTACGAACATTTTGTGAGGGTAGGCCCATTGGTTTGGGTTTAGAGGCCCCATTTCAAAAAGTTCGCCCTCATAAAGTGGTGCCCCCACGGAGGAACATATTTCCAAGTTACCTTCAAATTTTTTAGTGATGAACAATGGAGTTCCCATCTATCCATTTCATTTTGCACAACACAGTAGAGTAAATGTTCACATAGATAGAAAAGTCTTTTTCCAGCAACGCATTTTTTTTTGTTTGGTGCAGAAAGACTTAGAGAAATACTGGCATCACCCAATCCAATTATACTTCCAATCATCAATTATGAAACTTCTTTTGATGTTCA
Source organism: Adiantum capillus-veneris (assembly GCF_014529385.1). Classification (NCBI taxonomy): domain Eukaryota; kingdom Viridiplantae; phylum Streptophyta; class Polypodiopsida; order Polypodiales; family Pteridaceae; genus Adiantum; species Adiantum capillus-veneris. The sequence continues at coordinate 155,022,537 of NC_140939.1, forward strand.
CCTTTTCATTTTGTTTTAAAGGCAGGAACAAGGAGTGGTGAAGGGGTGCTCAAGGGCCATATGAGGGAACGAGGTCTTCAAACCAACAACGAGGAGTAGCACATGAATCACGATCAAAACAATGAACCTTTTAGGCCTATTGCTCGGCAATCCATTCATATAATCATTGCAACTAAGTTTAGGTTTCAATCTATCATAAGGAGGATATTTGGATCCACTCGCCTCAATGAAATCAATGCTTCAATTAATCCATTTATTCTACCTATGATAAAGTACGAATTAACAATGGATGTGTACATCTTCATTTTAATGTAATCAGATTTATAGTGTTAATAATCTTGTGCGGCCCGTAAGAGAAAAGTTTCTTTAAAAAAAAGAGATTTCAAAAAGTCTAAACAAAATGTCAAGTTCTTTTCCCACGTTCTATGCAAGAAGTGGGGAAGATGCGCAAGAGTTTCTTGACAACTTGGAGATAGCACATCTCATATCCGGGAGAGATGAAGAGGAAGTAAAGCTACGAGCCTTCCCGTTGGTTCTAAAAGCAGAAGCTAAAGCATGGTATGAGACCTTGCAACCCCAAATCAAGTCCAATTGGGAGAGACTGCGAGCAAGCTTCCTCTCCAAGTTCGGGCAAGGTGATACTTTTGAAGGACTATGGAAATGTCTTATTGGACATAAGCAGGTATCACTTGAAGACTATCCCTCTTATGAAGCAACCTTTGTCAATCTATGGGGTAGGTGGGAGGCTACATTAGAAAATCATGGTGGTGCACCTAACTTTCTAAAAAAAGAGAGATTCATGGTTGCCTTGTATCCACTTTTAAAGGCTAAAGTAGAGCTAAAATTCCCATCCACCTTCGAAGAAGCACGTGAGGTAGCCATCATCAAGTTTAGAAAACTACACTTCCGAGCACATAGAGCAAGGGGTTTGAATGAAGTGAGTGAGAGGGAGTCTTCACAAACCATGGAAGCACCAATTAGGGCCCCTCTTGCACAATCTTCACAAATAGGAGATAACTCTCAACAAGAGGTTTTACAAAGGCTAACTCAACAGCTTGAGAACCTCACTCTGAATCTAGTACAGGGCCTACCTCAACAACGACAACCAAGAGAAGGGAATCGCAATCAACGAAGACAAGCTCAAGAGTTGCGATGTTGGAATTGCAATGAAATGGGCCATGGCATGTATAATTGTCCACATCCAAGGCGACTTCCGGGAGACATATATCCCCCCAGACCGCCTCCTCTCACTGTGCAACAAGAACTAGCTCAAGGCCCACAAATCCTTCGTCGACCACCACCACCAGCAAATATACCTCCCGTCCCACATGGGGAGGAAGAAAGAGGAGTCAACATCATCAAGCTAGAAGAGGTAATAGATGAGCATACTCTAAACTTTGATGTTATGCCGGCAGAAAAACGCACAAGAGCACATGATAAGGATGAAAACATGAGAAGTGAAGGAACAAATTCAGCCAGAAGGGACAAGAAGAAGAAGTCAAAGATGGAAGAAGCTGAAAATAGCAGGAAGAAAAGATCAAGGCGAAGGGAAATTGGCATCAACGACTTCCCATTGGGAAAGGAGCTAGAGCCCTACAACATCCTGGAGGATTTACAAACCCAAAAGCCAAACATTTCATGGCCTCAACTTCTACACCTATCAGCCAAAGTTAGAAGGCAATGGCCAAAGTTGGTAAGTACAAGAATTCCAAAAAAGAAAGCAAATCTTTCCATTAAGGTTGTGGCCTCAAATCTACAAAAAGATGTGGAACCCATTGTGGATGCTTACATAAGGGGTAAAAAGGTGTCTAATGTATATGTTGATGGTGGAGCTCAAATGTGTGTGATCACGGAAAAATCAATGAGCAAGTTAGGGCTTGAAATTACAAAGTCCTCTAATTGTCAAGCTAGGCTAGCCAACAACTCAAGTGTGAAGTGTTTGGGGATCATTGAAAATGTAAAAGTCTCTGTATGTAACATAGATGCACGAGTGGATATGTATGTCATGCCAGCTAAGGGGGAGGGCTATCCCATCATCCTAGGGAGGCCTTGGCTCATTGCTGTGAATGCAGATCAAAAATGGGGAAGTGGTCATTTGATTCTTAAGAAGGGTCAACCGGTGGTGTATGATTGGCGAGAAGGAAAGCAACTAGATATCAACTATGAAACCACGGCAGATGAAGAGAGCGAGGAGGAGAGTCCTTACTCAAGTGATGAGGAAGCATCAACCAGTGCATCAACCAGTGAAGAGGAGTCTTCTTTGGAGGTAATGGGAATTGTATTCAACGCCAACACTCAAGATGTTCCTGAAGAAGAAAAACCAACAGACAATCACACATGAGGGGATGAAAGATGCCACCACCTTGAAGAAGGATTTGAGAAGATGCTTGCAAAAGATCTTACTTGTGAGGAGAAGAGGTCCTATATCAATATGTTAAGGAGGTATCCCAATTTGTTTATCACTGACTACTCACAAATAAGAGGTGTAGATGTAATAGAGCATCGAATTGAATTGAAACCAGGGACCAAACCCGTGGCTCAAAAGTTAAGGCGACTAGGATCTGTGCAACAAAAGGCTCTCCTACAAGAAGTGAATCGACTCTTGAAGGCTGGCTTCATCTATCCAGTATCCAACTTCGAATGGGTATCACCTATTGTAGTCACTCCCAAGAAGAATGGTAAGTGGAGGGTCTGCGTGGATTACAAACCCCTCAACGCTGCGACAAAGAGGGACCACTTCCCTCTCCCTTTCCAAGATGAAATTTTGAATGATGTAGCAGGTCACGAATGCTACACTGTGTGTGATGGGTATTCAGGATATTTTCAAATTAGAATAGCAGAAGAGGACCAACCAAAAACCACCTTCATCACACCTTGGGGATGTTTTGCATTCAGAGTAATGCCTTTTGGGCTCACCAATGCTCCTAGCACCTTCATGAGATTCACAATATTTGTATTTCAGCCATTCTTTGGAAAATCTATAAGAGTCTTTATGGATGATTTCTGTATTTATAGTTGTAGATCACTTCACTGCCAAAAGGTTGAAGAGGGGCTTAAGAGGCTCCATCAATTTGGGGGACAACTCAACCCAGAGAAGTGTCATATCGGTGAATCTCAGGTGGTTTTGCTAGGCCATGTGGTTTCTTCACAAGGAATTCAAGTGGATCCCTCTAAAGTAGAGGCCCTTTTGTCATTATCTCCACTAGAAACAACTAAGGAGCTAATGACCTTCAACCACAAAGTGAGGTACATGTCTCGCTTCATCCATCTCCTAGCAGAAGCCATCGCCCCTTTGCATAGGTTGGCAAGCCAATCTACATTTGAATGGGGAAGGGAACATGCAAAATGTTTTGAGGAAGTGAAGGGCATTCTTAGCTCTCTCCCAATCCTAATGACACCAGATCCAAAGGAGACCTACTATGTCACTCCAAGTGTAGGTTTCGAAGCAATTGGTATTGTTTTGATGCAAAAAGAGGCCGGTCTATTTTGCAAGCAAGGTGATGACTCCGGCCGAGAAGGGATACACTGAAATGGAGAAAGTGGTCTTTGCAATCTTGTTTGCGGTAAGGAAGTTTTGATCGTATCTTCTCCCTGTGCCATTTGTTTTTCTCACCTTAGAGCACAATCTACCATATGTAGTACAACACATGAGCCTCTCATCTAGAATAGCAAAGTGGGTGCTTGAACTCCAAGAATTTGAATACACTTTCCTTGTAGAAGATAGCACAAGAGCAGGACTTGCAGACATTCTCACCTACAAAGTGAGAGAAAGGGAAGGATCACGACTACAAAGAGAGGAAGGCTCAAAACAGTTCAAAGTAAAGGAGATTGATAATGCCCATACTTTATGCTTTGACGGAGCTTATCAACGCCAACAATACAAACCAGCAGGGGGAATCATCATTTTGAACCCACAAAAGGAGGTAATGGTTAGAAAAGGTATCACTCTACCCAGTGTTCACTCTAACAATGAGGCTGAGTATGCTACTCTAACCCTTGGGTTAGAAGAATGCAAAGAATTAGGCATACAAAGACTTATTATAAAAGGTGATTCTTTGCTAGTGGTCAGGCAAATCCAAGGGACTTGGAGGTGCAAGAATCGTACATTGTTTGAGTGGCTTAGTAGTGTAAGAGCTTTGATGAAGGGTTTTAAAGCAACACAGGTACAACACATTGTGAGAACTCATAACAAGGAGGCAGACTTACTCGCAAATGAAAAGCTTCAAATGGCGGTAGGAGGTGTGAAACTATATGAACCCAAATATCAAGGTCAAGAGGAGCTAAAAGACATTATCTTCTTTCTACAAGCAGGTGAGTGTCCCAAACACTTAGACAAGGTGCAAAGACATAGACTAGTTAAGAAGGCCACACCTTACCAGTTGATCGGGGATGATTTATATCACAAAGGGAAAGATTTGGTCTTGAGGAGAGTACCAGGTGTGCAAGAGTAGAGAAAATTCTTCTTTCATGTCATGATGATGTCTGTGGTGGTCACTTTTCTCAAGATATTACAAGTAGGAAGATTTTACAAGCAGGGTTTATTTGGCCGAGCTTACATCGTGATGTCCAATATTGGTGTAAGGCATGTAAGCCATGCCAAATTGCTGGGGATAGACGACTAACATATGAGCCTCGAGTCCCAATAATATCTTATGGCCCTTTTGAAAAGTGGGGTGTGGATGCAATAGGTCCCCTACCTCGTACTTCTACAGGGAAGGTTTTCATCATCATGGGTGTTGACTACATGACACGATGGGCGGAAGCAACAAGCACAACCCGAATCACAGCTGAAGAGGTATCAAAGTTTATTTTTGATCATATTTGTAGTAGGTTTGGAACACCCATAGAAATCTTATCAGATGGAGGCCTTTTTCTTGTGGTTCAATTAGGTCCATCCGTTGTGATTTTGTTTAGTCGCATCAATTGTGATTTGATTTAGTCGGCTTACATCTTATGTAGTGGACGAACTGATCTGCTTTGTGTATCTATGAGACTGATCAATCGTGAGATTATATTTTTGTCAATGATATTCAATATTTGCTATTTGTCCATTGCAGTTCTAAGATAAAATGGCTGATGAAGAACAAGTTTGTGGCACCCAATCAGTGCCTGATGATCAACATCAAGCGGTTGTTAATTCAACGCATGAAGTCTCTAGCGCATGGTATGTCAGCACAGCAAGCGATGCACACTGCTCGATGACTTTCAAAATGGGAAAATCCAAACCACATGAAATGGAAAGAGATCAATAATCAAGGACATGATCAAAACAGTATGGCCATGTGAGGACGCGGAGATAAAGAAAGGAAGGTGGAAGGTATCAAAGTGTCTCCACGAAGCGATCAAAGAAAAGGCTAAGAGGATCTACTTGGAAGTTTATGGTAATCCACTACACAATGCAGATTGTGCGTTATATTTTGCAAAAATATTATATGTTCATTTTATGCAACAACGACCAGTAGACTTTTCGTCGAAGGAGACAACTGTTGCCACCCATGATATCAAGGAGAGTTGTGTCACTTTCACTTGAGATGAGCTAGGATTGATAGTTAAAGGCATCGATCTACAATTAAAGAGATAGAAAGTATTTACACGACGACACAATTGGCAGAGAAAGATCCAAAAATAACTCGGATTTCTATAGGCAACCAAACACCCCAACCCTCACAGGTCCTGATGGAGAAAAGTATTCATCGCTTAAGCCAAGACGTTCAGAATCTGACACAGCGAGTGAATCCTCCATCTGTACAAGGGACATACATCAGTCACCTTGTCCTGCATCCAAATTTGGTCCCCTCAATATTTTTGGCACGGAAAATGAGTATAAATTCAAGCAAGCTCGCCAAGATACTCCTAGCACAATTAGAAATCTGTTTGGTGACCAAGATGCTGGTTCTGAGGATATCAATTGAGATCAACACACTATGTATAATCGCAAATATGAAGCATTGTTTATGATCAAAACACAATTAATACAAGCTCTTTTATAATTTTTTTTGTCACAATCTTCCTTCTAATCGCAAGCTATATTGCATCTGTGAAGTTTTTATATGTTTCTAAGTCAGAGTGTTGTGGGTCTCCTTGTAATTCAAAGTCCACATTATTACCAAATTCTCTTCTATTTTGTCTATAGTGCATTGAGATACACCGACATTGAACTCTTCTTCATCTTCCAGTTGACAATCATACAACCAGGTTGTCATTTCCTCCTCGTAGCTAGCACTTTCAATGTGATGCAATATCTTTTTGTTGCAAAACATATACACTAATTTTTTCGCTCTATCTGCTAATAGTCTGTTGCGAATAGTGCTATGAACATACTTGTACAAACTCCGGTTTCTCTCTGAACTTGAGCTGGCAGAGAAAGATGCAAAAATAACACAGATTTCTATAGCCACCCAAACACCCCAACCCTCATAGGTCCGGATGGAGAAAAGTATTCACCGCTTAAGCCAAGACATTCAGAATCTGACACAACGAGTGAATACTCCACATGTACAAGGGACACACATCAGTCACCTTGTCATGCATCCAAATTTGGTCCCCTTGTTATGTTTTGCATGGCAAATGAGTATCAATTCAAGAAAGCCCGCCAAGATACCCCTAGCACAATTAGAGGTGACCAAGATGTTGATTTTAAGCATATCAATTGAGATCGACACACTATGTATAATCGCGAATATGAAGAATTGTATATGATCAAAAAACATTTAATACAAGCTTTTTTATAATGGTCTTTGTCACAATCCTCCTTCTAATCTCAAGCTATATTGCATCTGTGAAGTTTTAATCTGTTTCTAAGTCTGAGTGTTGTGGGTCTCCTTGTAATTCAACTTCCACACCTATTACCAGATTCTCTTCTATTTCGTCTATAGTGCATTGAGATACACCGACATTGAACCAGTTGAGAATCATACAACCAGGTTGGCATTTCCTCCTCGTAGCTAGCACTTTTGATGTGATGCAATATCTTTTCATTGCAAACCATATACACTAATTTTTCCGTTCTATCTGCTAATAGTCTTTTGCGAATAGTGCTATGAACATACTTGTACATACTCCAGTTTCTCTTCGAACTTGAGTTTGTTGCACATTGTGCCAGTACTTTCATTGCAAGGGGATGTAAGGTCAAGTAATGCTCTCCACCATTCATCATCCACCACTTCCATGCAGGTTGAATGTAATGGAATTGGATTGGCCTATTAACTTGAGAGTAGCAGAAATTAATGAGAATACTTTTAGAAATTACTTTGTGAGCATAGCGGGTGAACATAATTGAAGATAGCAACATAATCATAGCAATTAGTTAACTTGGCATGAACAATACTTTTGCAAGAGAGAGAATTTAGAGAGCATGACAACAATTGAAGACCGGATTTATGTGGAGCCGGTCCCCCTCCAATAGCCATTTGTATTATGATTTCTCCCATGAAAAGAGACTTGTTACCATACAATCTTTGTGTTCCTTATGACCTAGGTAATGCAATGAATATGGAAAGCTTCATGCATCACAAGCATAACATAAACTTGAAGAAAGCTTTAACTATCCCAAGTCTCAGTCCCAAGACCTCAAACACCTTCGAAGGTGGAGAGAACTAGTAGGGAATGAGGGTAGGGAAGAGGAAGAAGTAACATTTCATAGGAGAAAGAATTAGTTCCTCCATTATCATAACTCTTCTTGCTAGCATACATAATAGCATAGTAATGAATATGGATAAGATGGAAAGCTTAAGCATTGAAGCATGGATCTTAGTTGGATTTGCACTCCATAGCCAAGAGTGTTGGGGTAGGCTCTCAACTTCTCAAGGAGCTTGGAGAAGGAGATGGAGCTCTGGCACTTTGCATAGCACACAATGAGAGTGTGTGGGAGTGTGTGTGGGTGAGTATACCCCCTAAGCAACCCCCTAGCTTGCTTTGGTCGACCTCCCCTTGTAGCTCATGTTTGAAGCTCATTGGACCCCTCCAGGCCTAGACAATCACAAGGAGGAGGCATTACAAGCAACAAGGGTAGCCCTTTCCCCTTTGAGAGAGAAGACTTGATCAATGCAAAGACAATTAATTAAATCTCCTAAATTATCATTGGACCCTTTGGGTGGCCAACCAATAGGCTTCAGGTACACCATGAGGGCAACATGAGGAGGAACTTGACAAGTGTCATTGCTGCCTCTTAAGGCTTGGGGTTACCTAGAGTGTATGTGTGTGTGAGTATTCTCTCACTAGCCCCTACAATATGGGCTCTCCCCCTCTTATGTAGGGATCAATTTGACTTTAGGTGCTCAAGCACTTTAGTCATCAAGCATGATAAAAGTCACGAAGTAAAGGTAATTTCCCAAGGATGGAGTTTGCATGGGCCCACAAACATCACTATGCACAAGATGCAACCTATATATGGCCCTAACTGAACCATCATTTGGAAACTTAGAACGCTGCATCTTACCCAATATACAGCCTTCATCCGCATGTTTGACAGGTGCTTCAAGAGGCGGCAAAGAAGCAATCTTACCAGATTTTTGCAAACGCAGCAAACTCGCAAAATTCAGATGACCAAAACGTGCATGCCAAAGTTTTGCATCTAAAATAGCCTTTGAATCTACAACTTCATTTGCAAAAAATTTCCGCACTTTTTATACAAAGTGAGTTTATACAGCCCACAATATAAAATGCAAGATGCAACAATTTCATCACCAAAATTGAGATCACGTATTGTACATCTGTCATCCACAACTTTGACTACAGACCAAGTCTAGCAAGTTTAGATATAGACAAAAGATTCTTCTTGATCTCATGTACATAAAGTGCATCAACAAGTGTGAAAGAACTGCCATTTGTAGTAGTAAGCACAATCTTTCCAACTCTCTGAACCAGATAAGAGGCATTGTTGGTACAAGTAATTGAATTCCCATGAGAGAGACAAATTCAAGAGAGGTGAACAAATCACAATGTGAAGTAATGTGCTTTGTAGCACCACTGTCAAAATACCACACATGTGAATCTATAGCAACTGACACACATGCATCATGGACAACGTGATTATAAGTGCACTTTGCACTAAAAGCCCATTCTACATCAACATCAACATCACAGTCTCCTTTCACAGAAGACTCAACAATAGCTGCATTTGTAGTGGAACCAGCATTAGTAGTGGAACCAGCCTCTTTCTTCTTATCTTCTTTGGCCTTCGACTTAGGACATCGCCTGATCAAGTAATCATTAGCTTTAGAATAATGGCAATCTTCTTTTTACCCTTATCACCAAAATTTCCAGAAGAATTATTGTCAACAGAAGCATTAGAAACATGTGACTACCATGTAGGGGTGCTTTACTAACAAAGGAGGTCCATGGCGTGTTCCTTGACATGCCCATCATTGGGGTAGGCATGGTAGCCGTGGTGTCATCAAGAGAAAGATGAGCTAGACTTGGAAAGGTAAAGCTATCACTTGTGGGCTCAGATTGTACCGAGACCCTTGGCAAAACAACATATAGAGGATCCATCGGGCTTACCGAGGGAGTCTCCATTTGCAATAAAGTTGGTTGCTTAGCCTTCCTTTTATCCAAGAATCTCATGAGACCCATTGAAGGCATGTGGATCCCTTTGTTCTATCTCTCTAGCTCAATAACCCTATGAATGACATCACGAACTCTGTGTTGTTGCTCCTCTACTTTAGTAGCACCCGATGTTGATTGTAGGACATCTAACCAACCCACATGATAGGTGTGACCTATGTATAGGTCGGTTAGAGTTTCTGTTTGTAGTTCGTACTCCCAGTTCTCATTAAGGAATGCTAGATCTAGGATTGAGGTGCTAGGGGTGTCCTTTGAACTAGATGCAATGTGGATCTCTAACCCTTAGTGGTCACTAATTCAAGAGCACTCGATTGCTCGCCTAGCATGGATGTTGGCATAGGGGCTTTCGCTTTTAGCTCTCTTCGTTTCTCTGCCTTGCGTAGTTTCTTGATTTCCTTTTCCCTAGCCACAATGATATATCGCTCAATCTCTTGCACTTCGGTAAGGCTTCTCCGATCAGGTAGTATAACCTCGGAGGGGAATAAATCTGAAGAGTCAGGGGGTGCAGTGAATGGAGTATTCACATGCACACTCTCTGGGAGCATGGGGTCTATGTTAGTCATTAATGGCGAATTTACTTCCCCACCCCCTTCATTCACATCGCTAGCTCCATGTTTGGAGCAAGTGGCTCTACTAAAAGTTCCCTTCAAGCAACTAACCAAGCTTGGCCCGAGGGACCGTGGGCCCAAGGCATGCATGTCTTGGCTTGAACTATCGGGATTCGGCATTGGGTAACCTTCCATGATGTCGTAGTCAGAGGAAGAGTCACTAGACGCAATATGTGGGTCCTGAGTGGTACCACCTTGGGTTCCTGTTGAGGCCCTAGAGCCTAATGTGGGAGAATAATGAGTGCTCGCGTAAACGAAGTCACTCTCTTTGTGATCGTCCTCTAGCACACGACCAGAGCGTAGGTGCATGTGACCTCAACACTCTAGAAGTGTTGTTGAGTGCCCGTGAAGGTTGCTCACCTAGATTTTTGGGCGGTTGCAACCCAAATTTATGCTTTTTTGTTGTTTTTGGGTCTCAAATTTTTCTATTGCATTGCTACTGATACTAATACTGGTATTGTATTTTTTTGTCTCAAATTTTTGAGCTAGTATTGTACTTGTACTGGTACACACACTGGTACTGGTACTAGACACTCACATACGTTTAAACTCAACCAGCTCATTGGACACTTGTACTATTGGTATACTAGTACTAGTACCACTGGTCCTGGCACACTCTGGACACTGATACTGCTGGTCTCAGATTTCAGTGTAGTACTAGATACTGATAGTACTAATACTACTGGTACTAGATCTATAATGGCATTGATACCCATACTGGTACTGGTTCACTATCACTGATAAGGTTAAAGGGTTCCTTACGAGCTGGTTTACAGGTATTGGTAAACTGTTGTGTACTTGTACTGACACTATTACCACTATTGGTACTAGCACTGGTACTAGACACTCACACGTTAAACTCAACCAACTCATTGTCTAACACAGCCAACTATGCACACACAAACTTACTTGTACTGGTATACTAGCTCTGGTGTACTGGTACTGACACACACACATTTTTTTTCTTTTGTTTGTATTTTTTCTTAAATTTTCTCTTTGGTCTCAGATTTTCGAGCTGGTATACTGGTACTGGTAAGTTTTTTTTTTGTACTAGTATACTAGTACACTGGTACTGGTACTAATATATTAGTATACTAGTACTGTTACCGATATGCTAGTCTACTGGTACTAGTACTGATATATTGGAGGGCACACACTGGGTACTGGACAATGTTTTTTTAATATTTTTTTCTTGTGGATAATGTTGCGCATGGACGTCGAGCTCATGCACAGAGCCTGTCTCAAGCGCACACACTACTGCACCTCTGGCGAAGGCTCTGTCTAAGCTTCCTAATCAACACTAATCAACATTGCACCCATACCTTCAAACACATCACACTACACACGGACATAATTAAAACTGCACATTACATCCACTTAATAGTTCTCATACAACTCAGCAAAAACCAAAAAATAGATGCAAGAAAGGCTTCCAGAGGTAGCACTGAGTGCTCCTCAAGCTTAGTGCAAGGCATTCCCCGATAGCGGTGCCAAAAATGTGCGCTTTGCCGCACGTGTCGAAGGTTGGGAACTTTCCTGTGCACTGTGTGCGAGCCTCGAAAGGCTACAAGCACACAACTAGAGAGTCCTAGCAAGCTCAAAGAAACAATGGTGCGTCACTCACTGCTCAATGCTTCCGTTGTGAAGGATCCTGTGCTGTGAAGAAGAAGGAGTTTTTGCCGATGCCGCTCTCAACCGCCTTGCTGCCGCAATGCTTGATTACTCTCTCTCTAGCATACACATACACACGTGAGCACCCAAAGGAGAGAAGACAGAGATGGAGCAAGAGCACTTCTTAGCTTACACCTCCAAGAATGAGAATTTTTAGGTCAAATGGACCTTTTATAAGAGTTTGACCCATTCACACATGGACGTCCACAGTGGTCGATCGTTGCAAAACTACTGTAAAAATAAGATAAGTGGTGCGCCTCTCATCAGCAAATCACCTACACACCTATTGGACCAACAAGCCCGGTCCATGACTCAATCAAATAGATAATATATGCCCGACGAAGGTGATAGGGTGTCCGTGAGGGTTAAGACCGTATTATGGTAGTGATGTGTATGAACACTCTTAGCATCATCATGGTATCCTTTTTCCTCTGTAGGAGGTTTTTCTTCCCAATGGCTTCAAATATACACCCGTCAATCTAGGGCAAGTCTTATCTTTGTATTGGTACACTTAGTTGTACTACTTCCTATGTTGTGTGTTATCAAGCTTCTTCTTCATCTTTTCCATGTTTGTGGGCATTCTTGTAGCTATATTTCTAGCAACTACTAGCTGTAGAAGCCTATTTTTGTCAAGGTAGAGTCTTCAAGATGAGAATTAACATCACATATGAAGGTTGACTAGCCACAATAGAATCAAAAGCAACCATAGGAGTTGTTATCGTTCCTTTGCTGATGGCATTGTGAGCTTCCACCTTATCTCCGTCTCTTTCATGTTATCTTCATACTTTAAAGTGTGTTCACACAAGCGTCGTGCTATGTTGTCTAGAGTAAACATAAGAAAATGAAAAGTGGTAAGAAATCCGCCAACATACCTAAGTTCACTAGCACTCTTGAGCTCACTGACTCTCCTTAAAGTAATTATGTATGGAAAACATTTTTCTTTCAAGGAACACAAGCACCCTCTATTGGAGTTCACCAAAGCACACAACATGGAAATGCCTCAAGTTCTTTTTACCTTGTAAATGAAACAATCCCCCATTCCTTTTGCATATTAATGCATGTTGTAAATAAATATTCCCGCAATCATTTTGCTTTTTACCTTGTCCGAGGTACATAAAAAGCATCCAAAAGTGTGAAAGATCTGCCACCTGAAGTAGTGACGAAGGGGGCTACCTAAGAACATCTTCTTCCAAATTTGTGGTCCATGTTATAAGTTGCGTGGCTTGTAGAGGGCAACATATACTTTCTACCATTGTTAGACCCAAATGTAGTTTTGTTTTTCCATCTAAACATTGGGAAGTATACTAGAGAGAGCAAAAAAGAGTACAAAGACCAAAATGTAATTTTTGAAGGTCATTCTTATGATTCCTGGCCATTAAATTAAATTGCAAGGCAAAATTTCATCACGCCGAGAATGTGGGACGGAGTCCGGACAGAAAAAGGCAATCCATCTGTCCGGGCGGACAGCAAGATATCCATTCTCCCGCGGTCGTTGATTTTCGAAATCCCCCACTCCACCCTCTCTCTTCTGTGCAGAGATGTCTTCCAACAGCCGCCGAGCTCCCCTCTCGGATCTGTCAAACCTCTCCCCACGACCTTCTTGTCCGTCTCCATTAAAATCTCCTGCCTGCGTTTCGTCTGCCTGCAAACCAAACCGCACCAACGCCGTTCTTCTTCCAAATGCGGCACGTTCGTCTCACCCCGAGCTCTCGGCAGCCGATGGTGGACGCCAAGATACAACAGCCATACCCTCCTCTCCTTGCCTCGGTTCCGCAACACAAACAGGTAAGGGTTTCTCATGCTAGAAGCTGCGTGGGTGATTTTGTACAAGAAACTGTGGCTGTCTCTTACTCTTTGCCCTTCTGTTGCAAGCTCTCGCTGCCATGGAGGAGGAGGCATGTACTCCTCAAGCTACCAAAAGAGAAACGCCGAAAGGAGAAGGCTCCATCATATATAGTCGCCGAAAGGCTGCAGATCCATCGATTCTAATCAGGAGCTGTCCGCCTCCTCGTCATCATCTCAAAACAAGGTGCCCACGCCGTTCTAAACTGTCGATCAAATTTTGCACACAGCTCAATTTGCACATTTGAGAAATCTGTGCCAATCTTGGGAGGTTGAAGTGGTTAAGTAAACCGTCATACAAGCAGAATTCGAGCAGAAGCTCCTTGCACATGCATAGACAGCCATTTACTGACCTCATTCACATGAAACGCGTGCATTCTTGCTTCCCTTGATTTGATTCTCCATGCTGATGAAATTGTGTCTCTGCGTGCGTGTCTTGATGGGTTTCTCAGGAATCAAGACAGAAACAAGGCAGTCAAGAGGGGTTTTTCTGCAGCTATGCTCAAGGAGGTAAGAGATGCTAAGGCTCCAAAATTGCTATCAAGATTTACAAAGAGATTGGTCACATGCGGATAAAATCATGCCACCGCGAGCAAGTCTGTGATTCTCAGAGTGAGATTAGAGTGCATTGTCCAGGACTAAATCTGACTCTTTTTTGTATTGGACAGGATGTTTGCCAAAGATCTAGAAGACATTCCCTTCCAAGTTTGCCCAAGAAGCAATGGCTGCCTGAGGATTTTGTCGCAGCACAAAGGTTGCATTTTGCTGAAGTAGATGCGTTTGAGCTTTGTGAAGAGGAGGGAGACCTCTCAGATGAGGGCTGAGGGAAGTTCATTCAGCCCAACGGTATGTACAATACGAAGATACACTCTACATCACCATGCTGAAGTGGTCAAACATGCAAAGTTCTACTCCAAATGTAAAGAATCACATGTTGTCGTATTTGCAATTTGTGGTCACATTTAGTATCCTAGCCAGTGATATTGCAGCTGAGATGCGCATCACTGCTGTATGCTTGGGTTGTCGGTTCAATCACAAGTTTTGTATTGGATGATGTCTGTCTTTGATGTTCGATAGCATGAGGACTTGGAGATACTCTGCCTCTTCCATTTGCACAACGGAACATGACTGAGTCACCATGGATAGGTAGTTGCCCTTTTGAGGGCTCAACAGTCTTGCTCATTTTGTACAATATAATAATTGACCAATTAGATCAATTTAGTTGCAACCATTTGCAAGAGTGCTTTTGCTCAAGGCTCTCAATGTACAATGTGTCCTCAGTTTGTTTTTCTCTTGGGTAAATGTTTGAAACTTAATAGTGCAATTGTGGCTACATCTGATGGGTTGAAAGTCTCTATTTAGTGTACATACCTTAGTTCAAGGTTATTCTTATGTTAAACCTTATTACAAAATGCTCTCCTGTATAGGGGCTCATATGGCAGTATGCTATTGTGGAGCATAAGCACCTATCTATTGGGGGGGGGAGAGAGAGAGAGAGAGAGAGAGAGAGAGAGAGAGAGAGGTTAATCCAGTCAGTAGCTTGTTAAACTGCATCCAAATGTTATGTACTAGTTTTAAAAGATTTTTAATGTACCCTAACTTTTAGTACCTACATTGAGTCACCCTTAACAAGATTTCCTCCGATCTTTCCTCAGCTCAACACCACCTTTTGTATGCATCTCTATCACATCATAGACGCCATTGCATGTGATAGAAATTTCTTGTGAAGTATTAAGAATGCATTGTTGTGAGAAAATGTATGCATGCCGTTATGAGATTTGGGGGTCTCCTCTTTTGTAAACTTCTATTAGTGTGATACAATGAAAATTAGAAGTTAAATATGAGTTAAAAGGGCTTGCCATTGATAAGGCTATCTATAATGCAGTGATTCCCAACTCTCATCATATTTGGACTTAGTTGGAGCATTGTGAGCTTGAATAGGGTTCTTTTGGTATTTGTTGTTAGACTTTTGGCAACTCAAGTGAATTGTCCAAAGTGATCCCATTATTTATCTTGGCTTTTAGGTATTTATTTTGCTTATTTGTCAAAGATTTTATTGAGATGGATATATGACCCCTTGCTCCCATTGTGTTATATATTAGTTATTCATTGCCAAGGTTGATTGGCTCAAGAGTCTCTCTCTCTCTCTCTCTCTCTCTCTCTCTCTCTCTCCCCCCCCCCCCCCCCCCCCCCCCCCTTGGTCTTTACGCTTTTGCATCGTTGACTTTGACATGGTATGAGAGCCTTGGTGGATGCAGCACGCATAAAGAAGAGGTGTTTTTTTCTTGGTGTTTTCATATGTCATGGGCATCACCTCTCCCTCCTTGTGGCTTGGGAGACGAAGAGGCGGAGTTTAGAGTTCAAGAGAGGACATAAAAATGAAGTTTTTTGTGAACGGCTTGGAGGATTATTTTGTGGCTTTTGGAGTGTGAGAATGTATTTATTTCCAGATCTTGTAACTTCAACATGGCTCCTCTTGCTTGAGCACCAACGACAAATTGAACAACGATAATTACGCCCATTGGAACTTGATTATGTGATTATGGTTTTTAAAAAAATGCTTATGAGACATTGTCGACAGCTCATAGCCCCATCCTATGAGAGATCCCAACATGTACACCCGCCTTCAAGATGACAAGTATCTAAAATCGTGTCAATTGGGATGTTGTTAATGCGAAGGCAATGTCGGCCATTGTGGAATCTCTTACAAAAAAAATATCTCTAGCCATTCAGACTTGAAGATTGCCAACAATATGTGGTTCAAGCTCATTGGAATGTTTGATCAAGATTCTATGATGTGAACAGGCACCACCCTTCTTGGATAGTTATTTGCTATCTAGTTTCCATGAGGAAGTTTCATGCAATCATTCCTTTTGAAGGCTTAAGTCATTTATGATCAATTATTGGCAATGAAAATGCACTGACTAGTACTCTGTTAGCTGCTTCGGTTCTCACAAAGTTGCCTGAGTCGTATGAAACAGTGTCTAGGACACTTCGACTACAAATCACGAAGGAAAATATGGAATTTGATGTATCTCAGCTCTTTCCTCATTGAGAAGGAAGCTGTGTTGATAATTCAAGGCAAAATTCAGATTTCTGAGAAAGGTGTGGATGCACTTGTTGCTTTGCATTCCAAAAAGAAGACCAAGAACCGTTGGTATAATTGTGGAAAGCCTGGTCATTTGCCTAAAGATTGCAGATCCAAACGCAAAGAAAGAGGTCCTACAAATGACAAAGGCAAAAGCAAGCATCATGAGGAAAGCAGTGATAGTGACTTAGGGAAGGACAACAAAGAGGCTGTTGGTGTACACTTGCAAGGACTCTCGCCTTCTAGTCACATAGATGTTAGGGTAAGCCCAACTTGTGACACCATGTGGAAAAGCCCTCTAGCCACTTAGAAAAGGATAATTGATGACATGGTCCAATAGCAAGAGGATGAAACCCATCTAGCCAATGATTGTAAAGCACCAAGCTTATATAGAGACTATTTTCTAATCAATCAATTGCACTTTGACTCTTATCAATTGTGTCTATACTCTCTCTATGCTCTTGCTGTTGGTGTAACCCTAACCCCAATCTCCATCTCCCTAATCCTAACCCTAACAGTATGGTTAAGCTAAGGCTTCACCCTCCATAGCCTAATGCTAATCATTGGTGATAAGGTAGTTTGCTTTCGCAACCACTAACCTTTCAAGTGGTATCAGAGCCAATGATTCACACTTAGGTTTAACTAACCTCTCCCTAATCACTAGCATCGCTAATTAAGCTTGGGCACGTTCTTGGCAATACCAATGAGCCACTACCCTTCTTGATTAGTGAGCTTTTGATTAGTGGCTTCCCAATAATTGTGTGTGTGTGTGTGTGTGTGTTTGTGCGTGTGTACATAATTTTTGTTTGCTATTGTGTTCACCCTTGGACAATCTTGCATTAGCATTGTTCTTGAAGGAGTACGAGCGGAAGTGCGACGCGAGAGAGAGTGCGAGAAGAAGAGCACGACGATATGGTGAACTCTCTCTACTGTAATTTGTAGAGCATAGTGAGTTCTTATTAGGTTTTTACAAAAGAATATGTGTACATACCTGGTGGCCCGCCCACTTACCTGGGCGACCACATTGGGCTTTATACCCCAACAACCTCCCACTTAAAGTCCAATGTGGTACTTTAAGTGTGAGAGAAGCTACTATACAAGCTAATATACAAGAGATGTAGAGAAGTGATGTACTACCCTACACCTAACTGCTTGCGAAAATGTGCAAAGCTCTCTGAGGGAAGTCCTTTTGTAAGTAGATCAGCAGGATTTTCTGTGGTGTGAACTTTGACAAGCTGAAGTTGCTTATCCTTGAGCATTTCCCTGATGAAATGATACTTCACATCCACATGCTTTGTCTTTAAGTGATAAACTGGATTGCGAGCCAATTGTATAGCACTTTGACTATCACAATATAACACAGGCATCTCTTCTTTGATTCCCAAATCTGTTACTAGTCGATTACGACAAATTGATTCTTTGCATGCCTCTGATGCTGCAACATATTCAGCCTCTGTAGTAGACTGAGTAACACAATCTTGTAATCTAGAACGCCATGATACTACTCCACCAGCCAATGTAAAGACATACCCTGACGTAGACCTTCGGTTGTCTAAGTCACTTGCATAATCTGAGTCTGTAAAACCCATTACACTTGGCTCCTGACTCCCATAGCATATACGCATACTCTTTGTAGCTTTCAGGTATCTCAATATTCCTTTCACTGCCTCCCAATGTTTCTTGCCTGGGTTTGACATGTATCGACTTACTACTCCCACTGCAAATGCAATGTCTGGGCGAGTAGCAATCATTGCATACATCAAACTACCCACTGCAGACGCATATGGAATCTTATCCATTTCAGCCCGTTCTTCCTCAGACACAGGACAATCTTGTTTGCTAAGTTTCACATATGGTGGCAATGGAACACTCATTGCCTTTCCCTTCTCCATATTGAAACGTTGCAAAACCTTGTCAATATACTCTGTTTGAGATAACCAAATCAACTTCTTTGATCTGGCTCTCTCAATGCGCATACCAAGTATATGACTTGCCTCACCCATGTCTTTCATGTCAAACGATTTTGCCATCTTTGACTTCAAAGCTGAAATTTCTTCCAAGTGCTTGCCAGCAATCAACATGTCATCCACATACAAAATAAGGATCAGCCAACTACCATCCTTAGCCTTCTTTGTATATAGACAATGATCGAACTCACTACGTTTGTAGCCTTGAGAAAGCATAAACTTGTGGAATTTATGGTACCATGCCCTCGGTGATTGTTTTAAGCCATAAAGACTCTTTAACAACTGGCATACCCAATCTTCCTTGCCTTTCTCAACAAACCCTTCTGGCTGCTACATGTAAATTTCCACATCTAAATCACCATGCAAGAACGCTGTCTTGACATCCATTTGGTGCAACACCAAATCTAATATGGCAACCAATGCAAGAAAGCATCTCAATGTAGTCATCTTGACCACCGGAGAGAAGACTTCATCAAAGTCAATGCCTTGTTCTTGCTTAAAGCCCTTGGCAACAAGCCTTGCTTTGTACTTTGGCTGACTATCATGAGCGGTGATCTTATACCTGTAAACCCATTTACAAGATACAGCTTCCATGTCTTGTTTTTATGCAGAGCTGTCATCTTTGACTACATGGCCAATTGCCAATTCCCGGAGTCCTTCATTTGCACTGCTTCCTTGTAACATGAAGGCTCATTGCAATCAGTCAACATGACATAGTTCATAGATGGAACAAACCTATCAGGAGGTCGCGTGACACGTCCAGATCTACGTACAATAGGTGGCTCAGGCTCAGCCACAACCTGTGGTTCCAATCTATCCTGTCCTTGCTCCTCTTGAGCCCTGACATTTTGTCTTGCACGTGCAGGTCCATCTTCTTGGAAGACAACTCTTCTAATCTTCTCAACCCTCTCTGGTTTAGAATGATATTTGGATTCATTAAAGTGAACATCATTGCTGCGGACAACCTTTCTGGATTCGGGATCCCAAAGTCTGTACCCCATCTCACCAGAATTACCATAGCCTAGAAAGATGCACTTTCTACTCTTTGGCTCAAGTTTGTTCCTAAATTCCTTTGGAACGTGAGTATATGCTTCACAGCCAAAGACTCTGAGATGCTTGTATGAGGGCATTTTGCCTGACCATACCATCTCTGGCACTGAATCCTTCTGCAAAACCTTGCTAGGAGATCTATTTACAAGATGAACAGCTGTTGATACAGCTTCAGCCCAAAACCCATTTGGCAGCTGTGCATTAGACAACATACTTCTGACCTTCTCTTGTATGGTCCTATTCATCCTGTCAGCAACACCATTTTAAGGAGGATTGTAAGGAGCAGTAAGTTCACGTTTTATACCTTTTGACTCACAAAAGTCCTGAAAGGCCTTTGAAACATACTCTCCACCATTGTCAGTGCGTAAGCATTTAAGCTTCTTGCCACTCTGATTCTCCACAAGTGTCACAAACGTTTTGAAAACACTAAACGCTTCATCCTTGTTCTTGAGAAAGTAAACCCATACTTTCCTCGAGTAATCATCTATAAATGTCATAAAGTAAGAATCTCCCCCTAGAGATAGGTTAGGCATAGGTCCACACAAATCACTATGAACAAGTGCCAACTGTGTATCTCTTCTACTGCTTCTATGCTTATGTGGCTGCTGTGTTTGCTTACCATACAGACAATGTTCACAAAATTCAAAATCATTAAATGAAAAGCCAGGCAAATAACCAGAACGAGACAAGATTTCCATTCCCTTCTTGGACATATGTCCTAACCGGCTATGCCACAAAGAAACGTTCGGCTGCTCGGTTACATTGATTACATTTTTAGAGACATTTGATACATAAATCATGTAAAGTCCTCCAGACTTTACTCCATGTGCTACTGTCATAGAACCCTTGGATATCTTCCACATGTCTGTCCAAAAGTGGTGACGTAGCCAGCATCATCAAGTAAACCTGTGCTGATCAAGCTCTTTGTAATTGCGGGAACATGTCTCACATTCTTCAGTGTGAAAGAAGAGCCATTCTGAAACTTCAATTGAACATCTCCAACACCTAAGATCTCACATGTCTGCCCATTGCCTAGCCGAACATGATCTTTAGTGGTCACATAAGAAGTAAACCACTCCTTGTTTGGAGACACATGAAGTGATGCCCTTGAGTCTATAATCCAGTCACTCAGTGCATTTCCATCAGATGCTGTAAGAAGAGCTGAGTCCATTGTATTCTTCAAGAAGTAGATGTCTCCTGACACTAGACTGTCATCCTCTGCAACAGTGTTTGTCACATTTATTTCTTGAATCTTCACTAAGGACTTGTTCTTCTCACCATGGTCTTCAGCTTTCTCTTTGCCTTTTTCTGCTTTCCATTCTCTGCAGTCTCTTTTCATGTGACCCTTCTTGCCACAATGGTAGCATTCTATGTCACTCTTGCCTTTAGCACTGCGGGACTTGCTATGAGACTGATTCCTCTTTCCACCTTTGTACTTTTCTTTGGTCCTTCCCCTGACAACTAAGGCTGTTCCTTTGCCTTTGTCCATTGTCTTTCTATTGGTTTCTTCAGTAAGCAGACTTCCTTCTACACCTACTATGTTCAAACCATTTGGAGGTGCAGAATTACTCAAAGCTGTGCGAAAGGTGTCCCAACTTTCCGGCAATGTGATCAACAGGAACATAGCTCTAACATGCTCATCAAACTTCACACCTTGAGATGACAACTAACTATAGATTGTGTTGAATTCATTCAGATGATTGACATAGGTGTCCCTTCTTTCATCTTCAAGTCAACAAGCTTCTTAAGCCAATATACTTGTGAAGCTGCACTCTGCTTCTCATAAAAATCACTCAGCTTTAACCATGCTTGATAAGCCGACATCTCGTCTGCTACATTGAAGTAAACGCTTTCTGCCAAAGTCAGCATAATGGTAGAAAGTGCCAATTCATCCATTTCGCTCCATTCATCTTCGCCCATATCTTCTGGTTTTATCCCCTTGAGCTTTATAGGTTTTATCTGCTTCTTTTGTACCAACACGTGCCAAATCTGCTTCTTCCACAATGGGAAATTGGTTCCATCCAGCTTCTTGATATTGTAAAGAGCAGTGTCCTGTGATCCAGCCATAGCTATGCTTCACTGTGGTTTACTTTCCTGGGAAAAGTTCGGCAGAGTTTCCCCTGTAAACTGACCTCTGAACCAATATCAACATGTCAAATGAACCAAGAAAGCTTCAGATTCTGCATAAATTTTTGCAGAGTCTCCTTTGTAAAATGGCTCTGGTGTACTAAAAAACAGACCAAAAAACAGCTCAAAAAACACTGTCTCTCTGACACTGTAAGCTGCGGGTAAACCTGTCCTGCACCTGTACTGTCTCTCACTGTCCTGTCACTGTCCTGTAAGCATAGACTGTGACAATGCCTCAAAGGTAGTAAAGCAAAGATGCAATCCCAACTGTCTAACTCACAGTCAATACATCCTAGCTGCCTATCTAAGGGTGCTCGAGGGATCGCTCCAAGACTTGTATCACCGAAAGGATCTCAACATTCGAGAATCCCCCAGCTCAATAAAACCTCACTCGACCCTCAACAAAGGCTACAGTAAATCTGACAGTACATAGACTTCCCACAAAGTCATACATCCACAAATTTCCCACTATATGCTGTAACCGCTGCGGCGGTTGTTTGCTGCGTGACTCACAGCCAGCAAACCCTCAGCAAACATACATCATCTCTGACAATACATCCCATGTGGAAGTACCTGCAATGTCAGGATGAAATCTGGAATATCAAGCAGCAAACACAAGCTACCTGATGAACTAGTGGATGTCGCCTACAGTCTGTGTGTAGATGCGCCCGTGTCGTATGTGACACGCCTCCAAGGACTGCGAGTCGTCCTTTGATGTGTAGACAGCCACAAATCAACACTCTGGGAGTGTCTATATCCTCAGCACCTGCAGTCGTAGGCCGAAAACCCCCAATTTGCAGAGTCGGATCTGCACCCGTCGAGACCACGTAGTCGAAAATGGCCTGCGCAGACCTTTGTCGAAGCCGAACGGTGGCCGAGATGACCTCAGAATGAAATTCTGAGCACACCCAGCCCTATAGGCTCTCCCACAAGATTTGGGGCCGTGTCTTTGCCTGTCGAATTTCACTCCAATCTGAGTTGGTGACTCTAGCCTCCTGTAGTGCTGCCCCGAGCCTCGATCTGAGCTCTGATACCAGTTGAAGGAGTACGAGCGGAAGTGCGACCGAGAGAGTGCGAGAAGAAGAGCACAACGATATGGTGAACTCGCTCTACTGTAATGTGTAGAGCATAGTGAGTTCTTATTAGGTTTTTACAAAAGAATATGTGTACATACCTGGTGGCCCGCCCACTTACCTGGGCGACCACATTGGGCTTTATACTAAAAAGTTCTCATCATACTATTCACTTGCTTTTGCAATTTATGTGTGCATTATGCTTATCGATGCCATTTCCTAGAGCTATTCAATGCCATCATTGCTTGTGATTTGACACTCCAATTGTGTGCCCCAAATCCCTTTGCTTTTAGCTTCATTTTGAGCCCTTAAACTCTGAAATCCGAGCCCATTAACTCTTTCTAATCACCCTTCCATTATTGGGTGTGTGTGCATTTGTGAACCCCTGTCAAGATTGGATAATATATGCTATTTTTGGGCATCATCATGTGGACATCCCTTTGATGAGGTGGTCTAGAGGGACATTTCAAGGGTGTTCTTGCGTGAGGTGTGGGTTTCAATTCCCATTACCCAATTTTAGAAGAAGAGAAACGTGCGCGAACATGTATTGACACCCTCAAAAGGGTTAGGGATGCATTCCCGCGGCTTCATAAACCCTTTGAGGGACATCAGGCAAACATGATCCCAAGCATTTAACTAAAGTGGAAGCTCTTAGGCGGATCCACAGGGCGGAGTTCCCACACCCACGTGATATCGATGCCACGGCCTGCATGTATTGCACTTAACTTATTTTTCGGCTCCACAAGCCAAAACTCTCATGCATGATCTTAGGCCGCGAACCACTTCTAAGGGAGCAGTCTCACAAGAAAATCAAGGAGCTCAAAACCTCTTAGGGGATAAGTCCTGTAGACTCTTCCAAGGGTATCTTCCCATGGAACACCAGCTACCAAAGAGCTTGAGCCTCATCTATCTAGGGGCATTTCCCATGCTACCAATGCAACCCTACCATTCACAACTAAGGGCATGCTTCTCACAGAAATCCACCCTCTAATTCTCACTCAAGGACATGGATGATTACTCGAACACTTCAAAGGAGAAATTGCTTCCACGACCAATCAAGGAAATGTATGCAAATTCTATGCAGCATGTTGATGTCACATATGAAATGTATGTAATATTTGTGTCCAAAAACACCACATTGATGGGTTCTAGACACTGCCCGAAGAAGTCCTTCGTGGTAAGACTACCCACAAACACAAGCAGACACAAGATGCACACCACATTTGCTATGTATGTGTGTTTTACACCGTTGGCCAAGAAGGGCGCATCCTCAACACAATGGACCAATGAAGATCAAAAGGGAGAAGAGGCGACAACAATATGAAGATAAAGACGACAATAAACAATAAAAACAACACAATGAAGATGAAGCAAAATTGACGACAACAAGCAAATTTGAAGTTGGCACCAACGACACATTTGACCCTCTGATACTGGAGGCAAATGGACAAAATAATTTGAAAGCACATTTTGTATTTGACTCACCACCTAGTTGCCTACAAATCTCTAGGGGAGGTGTACACTTTGATCCTACACCCACTTGACAATTCTTTGGGGAGGATGCTTTGAATTTTGGTCTTACACCTAGTTGACAATTCTCTGGGGAGGACACTTTTGTATTTTGTGTGCTACATTTGACAATCATCGAAATGATGCCCATCTACACATGAACATGAAATCTTTGTAAACCCCAAGTTTGGCTTAAGGGGGTGTATGTTAGGGTAGGCCCAACTTGTGACACCATGTGGGAAAGCCCTCTAGCCACCTCGGAAAGGATAATTGATGACATTGTCCAATAGCAAGAGGATGAAACCCATCTAGCAAATGATTGTAAAGCACCAAGCCTATATAGAGGCTATATTCTAATCAATCAATTGCACTTTGACTCTTATCAATTGTGTCTATACTCTCTCTATGCTCTTGCTCTTGGTGTAACCCTAACCCTAATCTCCATCTCCCTAATCCTAACCTTAATACCATGGTTAAGCTAAGGCTTCACCCTCCATAGCCTAATGCTAATCATTGGTGATTAGGGATTTCGCTTCCGCAACCACCACTAACCTTTCAATAGAGACCAATGCCGCCACCAACTTCAACCAAAGAGAGGCTTGTGAGTGGAAGAGAGGGGCAAGTAATGCTTCGTATAATTAATTTGGACCCTTATTAGTGTTTGAACTTGTGGGTTGGAGTTCAAGGCACATGCATCTCATAGGGAACCAATCAAACGTTTCTAAAACACTATGGATGAGTGCACCAATCCATTGTTGTTGGTTAGATAAAGGATAGGATCATATCACAAACTTACATGTCATAAATGAAAGATCTTAGATTATTACTCCTACAATAGAGCTTTAACTTCATTCTAATAAGAAAAGGCTTGGCAAGAATAGTAGGATGAACGTTAATTTTGTCCAATTTACATAATAATCCAATATCTTGTTAATGCCAAAAAAATTACTACTCTTAACCTAATAGTTGGGGTATAGGCACATGTGCCTTGCCCGGCCGCCCAGGCTATGGGTGTCCGTCCAGTGATACCTTATTCTTGTCTACATATACAAAGAATAAGGGATAGCTCATACTTGAGTCTTTCTCACCCACACACTGTGTACCCTAAACCACACCACGCATGCATCCATCTGTGCACACATACTCTTCATCTAGTATCCGAGCTTTGGCGACGCGTGCGCCATGGCTTCCCGGCTAGACAGAAGAGACGGAGCTCGGCTATGGCGGCTTGAGCTCGGTGACGGTGGATCTGGCTCGATGACATAATATTTGAGCTTAGCCATGTATATTTAGCCTGTATAAAGCTTGTGTAGCAAGCCAATGCTGAATTTTACAGAGAAACAACAAAAACAAGAAGTATTGCAACTCCTTTTTGCCGTTTTTGGCTCCAAATATGTCCGTCACACGGAGTCGATGAATATGATCCAGGAGTTTAGGTTGGGATTTTGGTACATTTTGGACGCAATGATGATGTCCATTTTCTAGAATTCTGATCAAAATTGCAACAGGTGCAACATCTGCAAGTTTAAGCTACATTTTTGGGCTGAAAACGAATGTTTTTGGCATATATTGCACACTCGAACTCAGATCTATATGATCTAGGGATCTACCCCAAGGTTTTTGACATTCCAGACGCATTGGTGATATCAAAATTTCGAAACTTTGATCTCTGAATTTTTTGCAGCAACCTACGCTTTTTTTGAGACATAGAAGATTTGATAGTTGATGACTTGTATGCTACATAGCATTGTGTAGATTGTGTCTGGGCGTATATACATCAGGGGAAAGGGCTACCCTTGTTGCTTGTAATGCCTCCTGCTTCTGATTGGCTAGGCCTGGAGGGGTCCAATGAGCTTCAAGCATGAGCTACAAGGGGGGGTCGACCAACGCAAGCTAGGGGGTTGCTTAGGGGGTATACTCACCCACACACACTCACACACACTCTCATTGTGTGCTATGAAAGTGCAAGAGCTCCATCTCCTTCTCCAAGCTCCTTGAGAAGTTGAGAGCCTACACCAACACTCTTGGGTATGGAGTGCAAATCCAACCAAGAGCCATGCTTCAATGCTTAAGCTTGCCATCTTCTCCATCTTCATTACTATGCTAGCAAGAAGAGTTATGATAAATGAGAAACTAATTCTTTCTCCTAAGAAATATTTCTTCTTCCTCTTCCCTACCCTCATTCCCTGCTAGCTCTCTCCACCTTCGAAGGTGTTAGAGGTCTTGGGATAGTAATGCTTTCTTCAAGTTTATGTTATGCTTGTGATGCATGAAGATTTCCATCTTCATTGCATTACCTAGGTCATAAGGAACACAAAGATTGTATTGTAACAAGTCTCTCTTGATGGGAGAAATCATAATACAAATGCCTATTGGAGGGGGGACCGGCTCCACATAAATCCGGTCCTCAACTGTTGTCATGTTCTCTAAATTCTCTCTCTTGCAAAAGTATTGTTCATGCCAAGTTAACTAATTGCTATGATTATGTTGCTTGTTCACCCCCTATACTTACAAAGTAATTTCTTAAAAGTATTCTCATTAATTTTTGCTACTATCAAGTTAATAGGCCAATTCCATTACATTCAACCTGCATGGAAGTGGTGGATGATGAATGATGGAGAGCATTACTCGACCTTGCGTCCCCTTGGCAATGGAAGTACTGGCACAATATGCAGAAAACTCAATTTCAAAGAGACTTGGAGTATGTACAAGTATGTTCATAGCACTATTCGCAACAGACTATTAACAGATAGAGAGGAAAAATTAGTGTATATGTTTTGCAACGAAAAAATATTGCATCACATCAAAAGTGCTAGCTACGAGAAGGAAATGCCAACCTGGTTGTATGATTATTGTCAACTGGAAGATGAAGAAGAGTTCAATGTCAGTGTATCTCAATGCACTATAGACAAAATAGAAGAGAATATGGTAATAGATGTGGAAGTTGAATAACAAGGAGACCCACAACACTCAGACTTAGAAGTAGATAAAAACTTCATAGATGCAATATAGCTTGAGATTAGAAGGGAGATTGTGACAAAAACCATTATAAAAGAGCTTGTATTAAATGTGTTTTGATCATATACAATGCTTCATGTTCGCGATTATACATAGTGTATTGATCTCAATTGATATGCTTAGAACCAACATCTTGGTCACCAAATAGATTCTAATTGTGCTAGGGGTATCTTGGCGGGCTTGCTTGAATTTATACTCATTTTCCATGCAAAACATAACAAGGGGACCAAATTTGGATGCAGAACAAGGTGACTGATGTGTGTCCCTTGTACAGATGGAGGATTCACTCGTTGTGTTAGATTCTGAATGTCTTGGCTTAAGTGGTGAATACTTTTCTCCATCCGGACTTGTGAGTGTTGAGGAGTTTGGGTGGCTATAGAAATTTTTGCATCTTTCTATGTCAGCTCAAGTTCAGAGAGAAATTGGAGTATGTACAAGTATGTTCATAGCACTATTTGCAACAGACTATTAGCAGATAGAGAAAAAAAATTAGTGTATATGTTTTGCAACAAAAAGATATTGCATCACATTGAAAGTGCTAGAGGAAATGCCAATCTGGTTGTATGATTGTCAACTGGAAGACAAAGAAGAGTTCAATGTCGGTGTATCTCAATGCACTATAGACAAAATAGAAGAGAATCTGGTAATAGATGTGGAAGTTGAATTACAAGGAGACCCGCAACACTCAGACTTAGAAACATATAAAAACTTCAGAGATGCAATATAGCTTGAGATTAGAAGGAAGATTGTGACAAAAACCATTATCAAAGAGCTTGTATTAGATGTGTTTTGATCATATACCGATGCTTCATATTTGCAATTATACATAGTGTGTCGATCTCAATTGATATGCTCAGAATCAGCATCTTGTCACCAAATAAATTTTTAATTGTGCTAGGAGTATCTTGGCGGGCTTGCTTGAATTTATACTCATTTGCCATGTCAAACATAACGAGGGGACCAAATTTGGATGCAGGACAAGGTGACTAATGTGTGTCCCTTGTACAGATGGAGGATTTACTCGCTGTGTCAAATTTTGAACATCTTAGCTTAAGCGGTGAATACTTTTCTCCATCCGGAGGGTTGGGGTGTTTGGGTGGCTATAGAAATCCGTGTTTATTTTGCATCTTTCTCTGCCATCTGTGTCATGTAAATACCTTTCTCTCTCTTTAACTGTAGATCGATGCCTTTAACTATCAATGCCAACTCATCTCGGGTGAAAGTGACACAACTTTCCCTGATATCATGGGTGGCAACAGTTGTTTCCTCCGATAAAAAGTCTACTGATGAACATATAACATTTTTGCAAAATATAACGCACAATCTGCATTGTGCAGTGGATGACCATAAACTTCCAAGTAGATCCTCTTAGAGTTTTCTTTGATTGCTTCGTGGAGACACTTCGATACCTTCCACCTTCCTTTCTTTATCTCCGGGTTCTCACATGGCTATATTGTTTTGATCATGTCCTTGGTTATTGATCTCTTTCCATTTCATGTGGTTTGGATTTTCCATTTTGAAAGTCGTCGAGCAGTGCACGTCGCTTGCTGTGCCGACATACCATGCGCTAGAGACTTCATGCGTTGATTTAACAGCCACTTGATGTTGATCATCATGCATTGATTAGGTGCCACAAACATGTTCTTCATCAACCATTTTATCTTAGAACTACAATGGACAAATAGCAAATATTCAATATCATTGACAAAAATATAATCTCAAGATTGACCAGTCTCACAGATACACAAAGCAGATAGTCTCGTCCACTACATAAGACGTCGTAAACCGACTAAATCAAATCATAATTGATGCGACTAAACAAAATCACAATGGATGGACCCAATTGAACCACAAGAAAATTTAAAATACCCCGAATAACACGACAAATTTGAAATGACTAAAGATCATTGATCCAATTAAAATACAAGACAATTGATCCGATTGAAATACAAGACATGACTCAATGAGATGAACCACCCCAAACCAAATAATACACATCAATACAAATGAAATACTCCCGACAAGACAAATGTATATCACAAAAATGTTTAGGTTGGGTAAAAAGATGGCGCAAGTTTAACAAGCGACCGTTCGACAGGATTAGGGTCTGTCTTTAATAAATGTTCTCTGAAAAATATCAAAACATCAGATGCATTTCTTCTATTTTCCCGCTCTGCTAAATTCTTCCCAATAGTCTACTTTAGTCTAAATGGCCCTCATAACATCTTGGTTGGGGTGATAAAATACTTCTTTTGGAAAATAAACTTTCTTGGTTGCACTCCTAGGTATGTGTCTTTGGCAAAACCTCTCCTTTCTCTCATTCCCCACCTTCAAATGAAGTGGAATCTTCCTCTTGGATCTCATAGAATTGAAGTGTAAACCACTGGCGTCCACTTCTAGTAGTCATGGCTCGGGCTTGTTGGTCCAATAGGAAAAGTGTAAGAGTGATCGCCGATGAGAAGCGCACTCTAACTGGAACATTCAAGCGTTAGTTGGCTAAGCATGGGGGCCCAAGTGTAAATGGGCGAGCTCATATAAAAGTCACCTAAACTTAAAAATCACCGATTCTCTCATTTGTGCAATTGAAGAGTGCTCTTGCTCCATCTCCATCTTCTTCTTCATCTCCTTGTATGTGTGTGTGTGTGTGTGTGTGTGTATGCGTGAGAGAGAGAGAGAGAGAGCATTGTGACTGCACGGTTGTGGTGAGGCGGTTGAGCATAGCACGGTGGTAGCTCCCTCTTCTTTGCAGTGAGGAATTCCTCCATGAAGACGAGCGTAGGGCGGTGGCTGACATACCCTTGCTCTCTTGAGCTTGCTAGATTAATCTGGTTGTGTGCTTGCAGCCATTTGTGGCTTACATTCAGTGTACGGCAAGTCCCTTGCTTTGACATGTGCAACAGATGCGCACATTTTTGGCGCTGTTGCCGAGGAGATGCCATGCACTAAGCTCAAATAGCACTCTATGCTGCTTTGTAGGGCAATATGAGATGTAGGAAAGGTAGAGAAAGAAGGTGTGTGGCTGTTGAGAAGGATTTGTGAACTTTCTTTTTGTTGCAATGTACTGTTTTCTGTTAATAAGGTGTTAGATTTTTTTGCTGCAATGTACTGTTTTCTATTGATAAGGTGTTAGATTTAAGGTATTAGATCTATAATGTTAGATCTGTAAGGTGTAGTAAGTAGATGTGTTAGTTAATTAGTTGCTGTAGTACTATGTTAAACAGTGTGTAAAAGTAGCTCTGTTAGTTGCAAGTAGGTAGGTTAGGTGTGTGTGTGCGCGCATCGCGGCACAACCACGATAACCTTATCCTCCAAAATAATAATAATAATATAATACAAAAGTATATCTGTTAGTTGCAAGTAGGTAGGTAAGGTATGTGTGTGCGCGTGCGGTGTGACCGCGACGACCTTATACTCCATAATAATAATAATAATAATACAAAAAAAAAAAACTTAAAAGGAAGGACCAAGATCGGTAACATTCCCCAAGCCCAAGCCTAAGCCCAAGCCCAAGCCCATGCTCAGGCCTCAATCACCCTTTGTACTTACTTATTTTAGTCTCACACCCAAGTAAAAATCGACCCTTTTGAGGACCATCGAAGCTTCGGGTAACCGAATGCTATGCTGTAAAGCACACCACGACCCCCTGAGCAATACGCTCTTTTCAAGCTATCACACACTCTAATTCAAAAATCGATCGTAAAAAGACATTAAAAAACGAGTAAAAACTGGGTGCAAAACGCCCAAAAAATCCAACGCGGTTAACCCTCGAGGGTATTTGCCGACACTTGTAGAGTGCCAAAGGCACATGCATCTACGCTCTGGTTGTGTGCTAGAGGCCGAGCAACTAGCAAGCACTTAAACTTACGCGGGTTCTCAATACCCACCTACCTTAGGTTCCGAGCCCTACGCAGGGACCTAAGGTAGTACAACCCAAGACCCAAACATAGCGGCTAGTGACTCTTCATGTGACTACGATATTATGGAAGGGAATTCTACACCAAATCCCAAGCAAGTAAACAAAAACGTACCTGTTTGGGTCCCACAGCCTGGTTCTAGTGTGTTTAGTCGCTTTATAGAACCTTTAGTAGAGCTACTCTCTGAACCTGCGGCTAGTGAAGTTAACGAAGGTGAGGGAGAGGTAGATTCGCCTTTGGTATCTCAGGGGGAGCCTATACTCCCCAAGAGTGTCCACATCAATATTCTACCCCCTGCTTTCATGGAAGACCTTGCAAAGGAATCACCCCTCGATGTTCTACCACCCGATGGTAGGAGTCTTGTAGAGGTGCAAGAAGTTGAGCGCTATATGCAAGCGGTTAGGGAGAGGGAAATGGAGAGTTTCCTAGAACAACACCGAGCCATGAAGGGAAAGACCCCTGGGAAAATAGGCACAACAATTGAGCAATCAAGTGCTCCTGTGTTAGTAGGCAATGTGGGTCAAAATGTGGGGAACAACAATGCTTCCACATCAAGGGAAACCTCTAGTATGTCGGGCTTAGAAGGGTTATTTCACAACAAAAATTGGGAATATGACCTACAAACTGGAACCTTGACTGACCTGTACATGGGTTACACATACCATATAGGTTGGTTGGAAGTTGTACAATCTACTTCTAGCACCACAAGTCTAGAGGAGCGGCACCAGATGTTCTGCAATGTCATCCATAGCATCATCCAATCGGAGAGGCAAAATCGAGGGATTAACGTTTCTTCAACGTACCTTATGAGATTCTTGGATACGGGCAAGGCCAGACAATCGACACTATCAATGATGAAAACTTCCTCAGTGCGTCCAATGAACCCTTCATATATTATGCCAAGGGCGTGACATTCCACAATGGAATTATCCGAGCTCTTATTCAAGCGGGGCCATACCATTTAGCAATAACATGTCGTATCCGGCACCGGCTATGCCTAGGGCCACACCCATGAACTTTGGACCAAGGTATGGGACCCGAGGGCCGCGCGTATGACAAGGCCAAGGCCAACTTCCATCCCACATGTAGTTCCAAGAGTGCGTGCACCTACGATCACTATACCTGCTTATTTAGGAGATTTGGCAGCATTTGCTGAAAGCATCGGTTGATCTATTGCTGAGAATATGCGTAACACGCTTGATAGTGAGCCTAGAAGTAAGGAAGTACAAATAGCCAAGCTCACACAAAAATTTAGTGGAGACGGGGATGTGAGAAAGCATATCAAAGTGTTTGAACAAATATGCAATTATCTAGGAGAACACAATGACCTGCATAAGAGTAATGCTTTAAGCCTAACCTTAAGTGGGAAGGCTGGGGATTGGTATAGAACCATTAGGGTGGAAGAAAAAACGATTTACTCTACTCTTAGGAGACTGTTCTTGAAAGAATACATACAAGAGGGAGTGCTTGTTACCATATACATGTGGTAGTGATGTGTGTGAACACACTAGGACCGCCGGGTCATTTTTTCCCTCTTTAGGAGGTTTTTCCCCCCGCGCATTATATATACGCCCATCACTCTAGGGCTATCTATCTTTCCATTGCACACTAAGAAACACACTCTCTATTGTGTGCCTTGAGCTTCCTTCGTCTTCTCCAAGCCGTGTGTGTTTCTCTGCAACCCTAATTCCAACAATTGGTATCAGACTAGGTCACGTCCTCTCGGGCTTAGTCGCCAGCTGCTCCAGCACACACCTGCTCACTTTCTCCGATTTCAGTGAGCTTTGGTGAGCGTTCGCAGGTCGACAAATTTAGATTTGGGTTCATTTCGGCCTCCGTTTCCACTACAGACAATACTGCACAGGCTATTTCGTCATTTTGTGCAGAATTTCTATCAGTGCCGTTTTCTGCATAACATGTGCCTTATAGTCTTCTACGGCTTGTGCTATATAGCACAGGTTGTTCCTGCTCCATTTCTCCTATTTTCGGGTAGTTTTCACATCAGGTGCAGCATTTACCATGGCTGACAACAACAACACAGATGTGTTCAAGATGTTTGCTGCTGAGGACAGGTTGGATGGGGACAACTACCCTATGTGGGCTTATATGATGCAACATCTTCTTGTGTCAAAAGGTGTCTGGAACATTGTGCAGGGCATTGATGTACGTCCTGGTTCTGAGGATGTAGGCGATGTTGAGGATGTTGCAGGTCTTGCTGCAAGGATTGCAGCTGTTAGAGTTGTTTTGCCTACGACAGAACAAGCTCGTTGGGATGTTAAGGATGCGCAGGCTCATGCATTGATTGCGTTGTCTGTGAAGCACACCATTGTTCCTCACATCCGTTCAGCAAAATCAGCAAAACAGGCTGGGGATATTTTAGCAGGTCTTTATGCAAGCCACAATGAGGCTAAAATTGCTTTGCTGCATAAAGAGCTGGAGTCGAAGATTATGCATGAGGAAGATGATATGGGCACTTTCCTTGCTAGTGTCAAGGATATCAATGAACAGCTTATTTCTGCAGGTGAAGTCATTTCAGACAGTTCCCTTGTGCAGACTTTTCTTGATGCCTTACCAGATTCCTACCAGACTTTTGCTAGTACTTGGAGACTGATGACCCAAGGAAATCCTGAAGTTGTCAAGTTTGATGCATTATGCACATTGCTGTTGCAAGAGTCACTTTCCAGAAAAAACAGGACTAGGCAACATGCAGTTGAACAGGCTTTTATTGCTTCTCAAAGAAAGGGTGGTAACAGTAATGCAGCCACTTCTTATGGTTCTGTTGCGAGTGGAAAAAATTATGTTCCTAATGCTTCTGCTGGCAGCAATTCATCTGGAAATTCTGGTGATAAGGGCAAAAAGAAGATGCGTTGCCATTATTATAAAGCCAATGATCACTTGATCAAGTCGTGTCCTAAGTTGAAGGCCAAAGAGGCTAAGAAGAAAGAGGGTGGTTCCACTGCAAATGCTGGTTCCACTACAAATGCAGCCATTGTTGAGTCTTCTGTGAAAGGAGACTGTGTTGCTGATGTTGATGCAGAATGGGCTTTTAACGCAGAGTGCACTTACAATCCTGCTGTCCATGATGCATGCTTGTCAGTTGTTGCTGCAGATTCACATGTGTGGTATTTCGACAGTGGTGCTACAAAGCACATTACCTCACATCATGAATTGTTTACCTCTCTTGAGTCTGTCCCTCATGGGAATTCAGTCACTTGTGCCAACAACGCCTCTTATTCAGTTCAAGGAGTTGGAAAGATTGTGCTCACTGCTGCTAATGGCAGTTCCTTCACACTTGTTGATGCACTTTATGTACCTGGGATCAAGAAGAATCTCTTGTCTGTATCCGCACTTCCTAGACTTGGACTTGTAGTCAAATTTGTGGATGACAGATGTACAGTTCATGATCTCAGTTTTGGTGATGAAATTGTTGCATCTGGCCTTTTGTGTCATGGGCTGTATAAGCTCACTTTGTATGACAAGTGTGGACAAAATTTTGCAAATGCTGTTGCAGATTCAAGGGCTATTTTAGATGCAAAACTTTGGCATGCACGTTTTGGTCATCTGAATTTTGCCAGTTTGCTGCGTTTGCAGAAATCTGATATGGTTGCTTCTTTGCCGCCTCTTGAAGCACCTGTCAAACATATTTGTGAAGGCTGTATTTTGGGTAAGATGCAACGTTCTAAATTTCCAAAGGATGGTTCAGTTCATGCCACATGCAGGTTGCATCTTGTGCATAGTGATGTTTGTGGGCCCATGCAAACTCCGTCCTTGGGCAATTACCTGTACTTCATGACTTTCATTGATGATTACTCCAGGCATGCATGGGTATTTCCGCTTAACGCGAAGTCCGAAGTTATTATGCGCTTCAAACAATTTCTGGCTATGGCTGAAAATGTCTCGAAATGTACTATGGGCACCCTCCATTCCGATCGAGGGGGGGAGTATATGTCTCATGAATTTAATGCATTTCTGGCTAGTCGTGGGATAAAACACCAATGTACAGTGCCTATACACCTCAACAAAATGGTGTTGCTGAGAGGAAAAATAGGTCACTTACGGAAATGGCACGATGTATGGTCAAAAGTCAAGCTTTGCCGCATTCTTTTTGGCTTGAGGCCATCATGTGTGCCACTTATGTACTTAATAGGTGTCCTACGAAAGCTTTGCAGTCTATTACTCCATATGAAGCATGGCATGATAGATAGCCTTCTATTGAGCACATGCGTGTTTTTGGCTATTTGGCATATGCTTTGGTGCCACAAGTGCAGCGCAGAAAATTGGATAATAGGGCTGTCAAATGTATTTGTGTTGGTTATAGTGCTGAAAGCAAAGGTTACAGGTTGTATCATCCGCAAACAAAACGTATTCTCGTTTCTCGGGATGTAGTGTTTGTGGAAGATTCTGTTCAGCCCTTGTTGTCATGTACTAGAGACAGTAATGTAAGCTCACAGGACATTTATGACACTTTGTTGCCTCTTTTCTCCTCTTTTCAGTGGTGGAAATACGAATGTAAGTTCCAATAGGCAAATGTACAGCCTATGGGGGTTTCTGAAAATGTTTTAGATCAGCCTATTACTGATGCAGATGTACATGATGTACTTGATGAGGAAAGGGCTGAAAATGAGCAGGCTAGAGGTATGCCAAAATGGCCGTTGCACACTTTGCGTGACAGTAAATTGGATGCACCTTTGTCTAGTCGTACTTGTTCAGGCTCTCGCCATGCATCTTATGCATCAGATTGTTATGCTTTGGCTGTGTCTAGTTTACATGATGTTGAGGAGCCTCTGTCTTTTGATGAAGCACAGAATTCAGAAAATTGGATGGCTGCCATGCAATCAGAATATGATGCACTTATAGAAAATGACACATGGACTTTATGTGATTTGCCTCCTGGAAAAAAGACCATTGGTACGAAGTGGGTTTACAAGTTGAAACGCAAGCCGGATGGTGAGATTGATCGCCATAAGGCTCGACTTGTTGAAAAGGGTTATGCACAACAAAAAGGCATAGATTATGAAGAGACTTTTGCTCCCACTTGTCGTATGACTACTGTGCGTTTTCTATGTGCATTGGCAGCTCATTTTGGTTGGGATGTACATCAATTAGACATTGTTACTGCTTTCTTGAATGGTGACATATTTGAGGAAGTTTATGTAACGCAGCCTCGCGGTTTTGTCATAAAAGGACAAGAGGACAAAGTGTGCAAATGTAACAAGGCTTTGTATGGGTTGAAGCAATCTCCTCGTGCTTGGTATGAGAAAGCTGACACTCATTTGGTCAAACAAGGCTTTCGTAACAGTCCAACAGAAAGCACATTATATGTAAAGCGTGAAAGTGATGTATTTCTCATCGTGGTTCTTTATATTGATGATTTGCTGATCACTGAACCAAATGAGAGACATATTGCTGAATGCAAGGCTGATTTGAATGCTACTTTCAAGATGAAAGATTTGGGGCTGTTGCATCATTACTTGGGTATACAGTTTAAGTAGTGTGATGGTGGTATTGCCTTGTGTCAGAAAAGTTACATAGAGACATTGCTATGTAAGTTTGGACTTTAGGATTGCAAACCTATTGCCACTCCCATGGAAACAGGTTTGAAGTTGAGTCTACATGATGCTGGCGATCCTGCTGATGTCACTCTTTACCAAACTGCTGTTGGCTGCCTCATTTATGTATGCAACACGAGGCCGGATGTTCAGTTTGCAGTCTCACAGGTCAGCAGATTTATGCATAGCCCAGGGTCTAAGCATTGGTAGGCTGTCAAGAGGATTTTCCGCTACTTTAGTAGAACTTTACATCTTGGCTTGTTTTATCCCAAGGGGGGATCATTGCCGCCAGACTTACATGCTTTTTCGGACTCAGATTGGGCTGGTTGTTTTGACACGCGAGTGTCCACAAGTGGTTTTTGTTTCATGCTTGGCAGTTCATGTATATCATGGTTGAGCAAGAAGCAACCTACTGTGGCCACTTCAAGTTGTGAGGCTGAGTACAGGGCAGTCTTCAAAGCTACGGTTGAGTGTGTATGGCTCAGACGCCTTATGGCTGATTTGGGTGTTGGACAGGACATTGCTAACACTATATACACTGACAGTCAGAGCGCATTGGCAGTTGCGAGGAACCCAATTTTTCATGCTCGCACAAAGCACATTGAGGTGCATTACCACCATGTCAGGGAGAGGCTCTCAGCAGGAGAGATCAGCTTGGCTTATGTGCCAACACAGGACAACCTTGCAGATCTTTTCACAAAGGCATTGTCTCGTGAGAAGCTTGAAGCTTTCCGCAAAGCTTTGGGCTTACTCCCCTTTGTGGACTGATCCTGTCCTCAGGGCATGGAACTTCCCTTTTCTCATGTGCCAGCTCTCGTTCACCGCATCACTCCAGGGGGGATTTGTTACCATATACATGTGGTAGTGATGTGTGTGAACACACTAGGACCGCCGGGGCATTTTTTCCCTCTTTAGGAGGTTTTTTCCCATGCGCATTGTATATGCGCCCATCACTCTAGGGCTATCTATCTTTCCATTGCACACTAAGAAACACACTCTCTATTGTGTGCCTTGAGCTTCCTTCGTCTTCTCCAAGCTGTGTGTGTTTCTCTGCAACCCTAATTCCAACAGTGCTTTGGGGTG
Source organism: Adiantum capillus-veneris (assembly GCF_014529385.1). Classification (NCBI taxonomy): domain Eukaryota; kingdom Viridiplantae; phylum Streptophyta; class Polypodiopsida; order Polypodiales; family Pteridaceae; genus Adiantum; species Adiantum capillus-veneris. Next base: position 155,060,600 of record NC_140939.1, read on the forward strand.
TAGCCTCTCAACACCAAAAAGCCCAGCAAGAGGAAGGAGAGTTGGTGAGAGACTTTATTAGTTGCTTGAAGCATTTGAATTCTCATTGTAGTCCAAATGAGTGCTTTAATAATAATAAACTGCTTGATAGATTCATTAGGGGATTACGACATCAAGATATCTACAATGGCCTAGTCATTAGAGGTATCACCACTTGGGAAGCAATCACCACCAATGCGATCCAATTGGAGGATAATTTAATGATTCAAGGAGAAAGAGTGTCTGTTGAGCCTAAATCTACTAGCTCACAAGCAATCAGGGCATCAGATAATGACCCTAAAGCCTATTTCTAAGGAGCCAAAGATATATGAGATGACTTTAGTAGATCTCACCAAGGCCATTCAACAAAGTCTTAGAGACAATCGTTCTTCGTGAAACAATCATATGTATCCAAGAAGGGAGCAACAATGGTGCTTAGTATGCTATGGTCCGCATAGTACCAGTGAATGCCCTACTTTTAGAGTAAAATTCAATGGGAATTGCAATGCCTGTGAGAGGTATGGTCATCAAGATAAGGATTGCATAGTATTTAAGCACGTGATGGCCAATAGACTAACCTTAGCATGGACAGATACACCTCGAGTGCTTGCGTTGATGCCGGTCACACCTCTTGAACAAACATCACAACACATGGTCCCTAGGGCCCAAAATGTTGTTCAAACAACACCCTTACCACCTCCAGTGCTAGGACCACAACCACCACATTCGAGAATCACTTCTGTGAATCAAGTGGATTGCGAGTCATCTATTGCTTGTTTGAAAGGTTGTGAGGAAGATATAGACCCTAATATTGCCTATGGGATTGATGCGCTTGATGAAAGTCCACAATACATGGAAGACTATTGGGGACAAGTCAAGCCTATCTATCAAGTAGCTGCTCTTGCTGCAAGAGGCCAAAATATCGATTACACTGCCAAGAGACCACCTCTTCAATGCTATGAGTGTGGAGGTCCACATCATGTGGTAGAGTGTCCTATTAGGCTACAAAATAACACCACACTAATGCAAACCAATCAAACGAGCACGTCTACAATGTCGATACTCATGTGTAATCGATGTGGCATAGATGATTTGATTGCCCAATGTCCAAATAATCCAAATGCACCAAATATCATGCCATTAAACTTGTTTGAGGTTACCAAGGAGCCATCACAAAGTACACCTGTGGTATCAGTAAATGTACTCACAGGATTGATGCTCCAAAAACAAAATTATATTCTTGAAGAAAGAGACATGGCATCAATTGCCCAATCTGAGAAGAAGAAGAAAACACAAAGGAAGAGATTGCAAAAAGCAGGGAAATCAGACCCCAATTCAAAGACCAACATAGGGACTGGTGATGACCCCGTGTATATGAACGACGTTGAAGATTTTTCTGATTCAGGTGAAACCATGGAGATCAAAACAACCACTAAGAAAGAAACCAACAAGGAAGATTGTCATGAGCCACAAGGGCCATGATCTAAGAAGAAGATAGGAACTTATCCAAACCCTATAGAGGAGATCGAGCGAGTCAAGCAATTAAGGAGTTTGGTAGAAGATACCCAAAGAGATCTAGAACCAGCACCTAGGTAGATCCAAATTACAGATACAGTGTTCCCTATGCAACAACAAACTCACAAAGTCCAAGACCCCTAGCCATACCTAGTGTCATCCAAGAAGAAACTGACTTAAAGTTATGGGAAACTTCTTGTTGGAAAGAATGTTTACAAAGGGACTACCTGACTCTATCAAAGAAATGGAGATCCCATCTTCCCCACGTCAAGGGACTGAAGCCCAAAAGGTGTCGTTAAATATTGCCAAATTGATGGATTTCATGGCTTCAAAAGTTAGAACCACCATCATGTCCAAACTATATGGAGACCCCAAGCTATTCTTAGCTCTTTGAGATTTCCTCAATGGAGAACTGAAAGTTGGGCTACCACAGTTTGCACAGATGGATGGAGCTAGGGAGATGTCAATAGAGGAGGAACACTTAGATCCACAACTCAACCTAGATCAGAACCCTGTTGTAGAAATACCTGTTAACAAGTTGGGACAATACTTTGAGGGTGATGAATCCAATGCAACCATACCAATCACTACCAAGGGATTAATTGTGAAGGGAATCCTTGATGGTGGCACTGGGGTTAGCATTGTGACTAAAAATTGATGGGAAAGTATGGGAAGACCTCACCTTGGGACCACAACCATAGTAGTAAACATGGCCAATGGGTCTCTTGTTAAACCTATTGGGATGCTAGAAGATCTCAAGATCAAGGTCTTTGGACATAAAATAAGAAATACCTTCATTGTTATGGATTTCTCCAAGCACACTACGACATCTTAGATGATCTTAGGACGTCCTTTCATGAGGGAAGCAAAAATGGTGCATGACTGGTCTAAAAACCATGTCTACTTGTAGTTCCAAGATTCTGTCATTCGAGTGGATCTTGTAACTGGTCGAGCACATCCTCTAGGAAACATATTTATAATTGATCATAGATATGACACCACAGTTCACTTGGCCCCATTGCAGTATGAACACATGTAAAATGGACATTGATGTTGGGGAAGATTCTCCTTATATGAATGTTCTACCTGGGATGACTGAGTCTAACAATGTGGATTGGTCCACCTAGCAACAACCATAGACACTTGGGGAAATAGGGGGAAAACCTGGGTAACACATGAGGGGGATGAAATGCCACCACTCATACCCTTAAATATGCTAGAAGCAATGCAGATAGCTTTTGTTGACTTACAAGATGAAGGCTTGACTGACATTGGAACTAGTAGCGTCTCACAAGACTATAGCCCACACGATTTGGAGTCAGAATCATTAATTGAAATGGACTCTCAGGACAAAGAATCAGAGTTAAATCTTAGTGCAAATGTGGGGACAAACCATTCAGGCCCAGTGGACCCTAGATGACAATCTATCCAAGGGAGTAGAAGACACAAGTAGCAATTCATCTAGTGACTCTTCACTAGAGATCGGCCGTGATAAAAAATTAGACAAGAAGAGTAAGAGATATAAGAGGCGACGATACCAAGCAAATGTGCGTGCTAGAATAAATGAAAAGAAATCTACTGCAGAATGGCTTAATTATATAGGGGCATGTGATGCTCATCAGAAGTTGGTAGATAACTGGGGTGAATGCCTTTAAAGTGTTATGTGGTGTAGTCCACAACCCATTGACATCGCACAACTAGAGGCTATAGAGAAGCCAAAGTTGAGCCGTATCTTAAGGAAATGACAAAATCAAGAGGCTAATCTAGGAATCACGGAAGCATTTTTTGAAAACACTGATGATGATTCATTGGAATCTGAGCCACCTCTACAATATCTAATTGAACTAAATAGCCTCTATGGGAGAGTACTATTAATGCATTATTGGATACAAGAGCTCAACATAATTTGTTATCCTATGGAGTTTGGTGTCAGCTAGGAAAACCACCCCTATCCACAAGCACCATCCAAGTCAAGGGTGTTGATAAGAAGAAGATCACTATTTTTAGAATCCTACACACTCATGTTATTTATGACAATGGAACCATGGTTCAAAGCTTTTTGGTCATGCCTGGTGGTACTATGGAGGGTAATATAAACCTGGGGTGCAAATGGATGTTTGCAGTCAAATGTAATATCGATGGGGAGACCGAGAGTATCACGACGCAAAAACCAACTCATGGCCCTACGACTCAAGGAATAACACCTGAAATCTCACCTCTTCATAACACAAAAAACAACAAAATACTGCCAATCCAAAAATTCACAACATCCTTGCCAGTAGCACAACCCTCTAAAGCTTCAACTTCCATGGCTACGATAGACAGTGCTACATCAAAGGCTCCACGTGATCTGACCAAGGGTACATATCAATGGGTCCCCAAGGTATCGTTATCGGACCCCCCTATGGTTCAAGTTAATTCACAAAGAAAATCTCAAAGAAAGGCATCCATTCACGTTAAGAAGGTGAAAACCAAATCATGTTGGATTCCCAAACAACTATTAGAAGCCCGAGGTTACTATGATGAAAATGATCGAATTTGGGTACCTAAACGTAAATCGTGTCCTTCCCTATCCACAATGAAACCATGTGAGTCAAACCTTGTGATTCCAAAGCTGATGGAAGACCGTGGGAAGGGAAAGATCACAGAATGCTACACACCTATTCCAGAGCTAGTTTGGTTTCCAAGGCAAAACCAATCTATTCGGCTTAGCTCAAGAAAGGGGGAGTTCCATGAAGCTTCTAGCTCCTCATGTAATGCATCCATAGAGGTAAAAGCTTCTACACAACCTCCACCTACCATAGGTAGCCTCCATGAAGCTACCCAAGATTTGACACCTCCCATTGTTCAATTATTACCTGATGCACTACTTCAAGTTCATTCATGGGAGAGTACCTTATCACCCTTACAACTCGATGAGGCACCCAAGGTAATAGGAACTATTGGCTAAAATCCTCACCTATTACCAATTGGAATAACTCGTTCCAAAAGGTGATGAAATCCTTTTAAAGTATGATTTACCCAAGTAAGGGGGGAGACTTCATTCACGTCAGCCTATTGAATTATTTACTTCTTACTCTTCTTTCCCTGACCCTTGAGATTTCCAATTTTAGAGATTGTATATATATAGATATATAGTGAGTAGTGTTAAACGGTAACCTTACATTTGCACTACATTTCTACTCAAATGTATATATTTTTTATCAAAGTTTTAACCTAGTGTTCATTCTCTCTTTCCATAATAGCCTTTATCCATACAAACACCTTACCCTTTTTAAATCTTTATGCATTTATATCATATTTCTCTCTTCATGCTACGTGTAAATAGTAAACTTAATTCTACTCTCCTAATTTTTTACTGCATATTCTTCTAACTAATTACCTTTACTAATTTAAATAGCTATCTACATCCCATAATTTGTAAATAAATAATTTATGGGCACTTATCTTACCCATCTTCTCTCAAGGGTAGGGTTAACCTTGTAGGCCTTCCCTTCCCCACCACTATGTGACCCAACTCTTGGATCATTTACTTGTGTTGGTCAAAAAATCTTAAATATAATGTATACCCTCAATAAATCAAACTTTATTGGAGCCTACCTCATTTGTTTAAGGTGGATTCTCTTTTGAAAAAGCATGCTACACCTTGGATGCATGCTAAAGGGTCCCCTACAAGGAGACTTGGTGCAAAAGGTGTTTTGGATGCATCTTGAATGCCTTATCTCATGGATATACTTGAGGAATACTCAAAAATCAGATTAAACACTTTGAGAAGGTCAACTTTTCCTTTTACAGCACCCAATTCTGAGTTACAGGCTGAAAGTTATGGTGAAAACAAGGTGCTGCGGACACTGTTACTGCAGGTCAAAGTTACAATCAGGTAAACCACAAAGGTGAAAAGTTTTCTTGACTTCTTCAACATTCTAAAATACCAATGGGGAGTTAAAAACCACTTGCATGTGGAGGGGTCGTCTCAAGATGCTTTCAGAGACACAACAAACAGGATGGGGACACTCTGAAGGAGCCATTGGAGGGACATCATGATGGGGCCCACATACATTATCAACCCTTATGGAGCCTCCACGACTTAAAAGGCTATTTTTAATGAGAAAATAATTCCCTTATTTGCATAATTGAAGGAATGGTCAAAAGGGAACCTAACTATGGTTAATCACCTACCCTAGTCAAGTTTAACCTAACCCAAGGTCTTGTACAGCTATAAAAAGGCCATTTGGAAAGCACAAAGACACACCTACTCCATTGCTGAAAATAATCTCCTCTAAGGTTAGGGAAGCCCTAATCTCTCTCCCCTCTCGTCTCCCTATCCATTTCCTAAGCTCGCTATCATAAGCGTTGCCATAGAGAGAGCATCAATATGCTATTGCTACCATTCTCTTGCAAACATTTCTCTTACCATACTCATCCCTAAATAAGGATTGTAGCTTCTATATGAGAGCAAGGATATCAAGTTCAATGATCTATCTCATGGTTTGATCAACAAATTGCTGCAATTGGGGTGTCGTCGTCACACTATTGCTCTAAATGATTGTAAAATTGGTAAGCATATCTTGGCAGCTTCTCATATTTTTGTGCTCATCGGGTTGCTTGTTTTGTTGAGAAAGTTTTTTGTGCACCATGGTGTCTATTTGCTTGGCTTATCTCCTTATGTTGTGTGTAAGTAAGTCTTGGGGCTGCATAGATGGAGAAGAGCTCTCTATGCATGCCGCCTTATGTGTGTAAGTAATCTCTTTTTTTTGGGAAAGGAAAGGAGTTGCCAAGTATTTGTGCATTATGGTGTTTTGAACTTTGCTAAGAGGTTGTGTGCTTGCTTTTCTTAGAAGTATATGAGCACTAATATGGTGAAGGTCACTCTTTGCATGTGAGTTTGTGCAGTGTTCAAAGGGATTGCTTAAGGAGTGTGTGTTGAATGGTTGACGGGCATTTTGTGTTGAAGCACATAAGGAAGGTGTGAGTGAGTGAGTGTGTGTGTGTGTGTTGCATATGGTTTGTTTTGGTTTCCTTCTTTCTCCATAAAAGAGGGTGGTGCCCCTAACACTAGGTTGGTAATGGGACACTTTTATGTCCTGTTAAGTGACCATTTTCCTTGAATTATGTCAAGAGTTTCAAAATGGATTTTGAGGTCCTATCTGTCTAGAAAGTTGTCTCATGAGCTGAAAAAAACTCGACATTTTTTTGGAATATCAATTCCATCTTTAACCTTGTCCTTGCACAACATTTCACAACCTAAACTGTGTGAAAAAACGGGTCCTGTTTTTGGCTTTTTTAAACTTTTTGCAACTATACCACTCTAGAATTCATGTTTGTGAGGTCTATAATGCTAGAGAACTATCTTTAGTAGTCCTCAACATGTCACGATGCTTCTAGGGAGAAATAAATGTTAAAGTTGTAAGTTATGACCAAATTACAAAAATTGTCAAATTCTATTTTTTAGCCAATTTTAGCTCCTCTATGATTTTTTTGGTGGCTTTCATGATATCCAATTGCAGTTTTGATTTTCTATGTCACATATTGTAACATAAAGCTAATATTCCTTGATTTTTGGGGCACCTAATACCCTATTTTGCATAGTAGACAATGATGGTTGATTTTTTCAATTACAGAAGAAAATGAAACATTCTAGTATATCAAGTATAGCTTTTTCAATATTGTTATTTTCTTGTGACAACTATATGCATTTTGTAGGTACTAACCATATCTAGTCATAAGGATAAAATTTGGCTAGATATTGAATAGTTTCTATGGGATTCTATAACTCATAATGTCGAACCCAGTTTTTTCATGTTTGCTATATTTAGCACTTCATCTTTGTCCCCAAGATTCCCCTTGGTAAGAGATGTATTATTCTTTTGACATGCTCCATGGATCCTTATGAACCTAAAGGACAATAGGGAACTAAGAAAACATGCATATATTATTTGTATTGAGCGTGGCTATAGAAACTTTGATGATAGGTTTGCAGGATGGTAAAAAATCAACCTTTTTGTACCTATTTCTTTTGGCAAAACAAAAAATAGTGAGTGAGAAGCAAGTATATGTTCTGATCAACAACCCATTGAAGTTAACTAGGGAATTTATCTCAAGTCCTACAAAAATCCCTAATCTTATTTTTATGCAACAAAACGTAAGAAATGACTGTTTTGATGAAAATGTACTGGACCATCAACTTTGGAGGCTTGGTGTGACCAAAAGATGAGAAATTTTACAAGTTTCTTATTTTTTCCATGTGTAGTAGGCCTTGAACTATAACCTCATGAAAGGATTTTACAAAATGAGTGGATCTACTATGGTTTTGGAGGTTTTTTTCAAAACCCTGAAAGGACACTTTTATGTCCTGTTAGGTTACCAACCTAGTGCTAAGAAATACGCATGTGTAGGGCCTCACGGAGTGGTTTGTCTGGTAGGAGCCTTGAATTGAGTCCCATCTCAAAATCCGCTCTCATAAAAGTGGTGCCCCCACTGAGGAACTTTCCTAATTGCCTTCTATTCTCCTCATGAACAATAGAGTTGCACCATATGCTTTTCATTTTACACAACGCATCAGAATTACATTTGTGTAGATCGCAAATTTTTTTACCAGCAACGCATTGTTTTTATGTTTGGTGCAGAAAGACTTGGTGAAATCTTGGCATCTTTCATTCTTACATTCATTAATTATGATGATTCATTTGATGTCCATGTTTTGAGGCAGGGACAAGAGGCGCCTAGATAGAGATCCACTCAAAAGGAAAATTTCTTCAAGAGAAAGAAAAAGGAGAACACATTGTCACATGAACCAACCTGGAGCTGCTTCTCCTTTTACACCCATAGCTCGTCAATCTGTGCACATCATAATTGCTACAAAATTTAGACTTCAAGCAACCATTAGGAGAATTTTTGGACCCACTCGCTTTAATGAAATTAATGCCTCAATCAACCCTTTTATTTTGCCTATGATAAATTATGAACTAACACTTGATGTATATATTTTCATTTTGATGTGATCACTCATTGTAGTCAAAACTTTGTGGTACACAAGCCTCCTTGTATTGTACAAATGTCAAGAACTTTTCCTACCTTTCATTCTAAAAATGGTGAGGATGCACAAGAATTTTTGGATAATTTGGAGATGGCACACCTCATCTCTGGGAGAGATCAAGAAGAGGTAAAGCTGCGTGCTTTTCCACTCGTCCTCAAAGGGGAGGCTAAGGCATGGTACGAGGCCTTGCAACCTCAAAACAAAACCAATTGGGAGAGGCTACGTGCAAGTTTTCTTGCCAAATTTGGGCAAGGAGATACTCCAGAGGGCCTTTGGAAGTGTCTACTTCAACATAAACAGGTATTCCTTGAAGACTACCCATCTTATAGAATCATCTTTGGAGGTAATGGGAATCATCTTCAACACATCAAAAACTCCATCAATAGAGGTTGATCCAACAAAGGCGCAAACAATGGATGACAAAGGTGACCACAAGCACTATGAAGACTTCGAGAGGATGCTTGCAAAAGATCTTACCCCTGAGGAGAAGCGGTCCTACATCAATATGCTCAAGAGGTATCCCAATTTGTTTATTAGTGATTACTTACAAATTAGAGGTGTGGATGTTATAGAGCATGGCATAGAATTAAAACCAGGTACTAAACCTGTGGCTCAAAAGCTAAGGCGCCTAGGAAAAATACAACAAGAGGCACTTTTGACAGAGGTTAACCGAATCCTCAAAGCTGGTTTCATTTACCCTGTGTCTAAATCTGAGTGGGTGTCCCCAATTGTAGTAACCCCTAAAAAGAACGGAAAATGGAGGGTCTGTGTTGACTACAAACCGCTCAATGCTGCAACAAAGAGGGATCATTTTCCTCTTCCTTTCCAAGATGAAATCCTAAACGAAGTAGCCGGCTATGAATGTTACACAGTGTGTGATGGGTATTCAGGGTATTTTCAAATCAGAATAGCAAAAGAAGATCAGTTTAAAACCACTTTCATCACACCTTGGGGTTGCTTTGCCTATAGAGTGATTCCATTTGGGTTCACAAATGCTCCTAGTACCTTTATAAGGTTTACACCTCTTGTCTTTCAGCCCTTCTTTGGAAAGTCAATTAGGGTTTTTATGGATGACTTCTGTATCTATAGCAGCCAAATGATTCATTGCCAAAAAGTTGAGGAGGGACTTAGGAGGCTTCATCAATTCCTGAGAAGTGTCACATTGCATAGTCACAAGTGGTGTTGCTAGGTCATGTGGTTTCTTTGCAAGGAATTCAAGTGGATCCATCAAAAGTAAATGCTCTCTTGTCACTACAACCACCGACGACAACCAAGGAGCTCATGAATTTCAACCACGAAGTAAGGTACATGTCTCGTTTCATTCACCTTCTAGCGGAAGCTATTGCACCTTTGCACAAGCTAGCAAACAAACCCACATTTGAATGGAGAGAGGAACACAAATTATGCTTTACTGAAGTAAAGGGTATTCTCAACTCTCTTCCAACAATAATGCCACCAAATCCAAAGGATACATATTACATCACGCCAAGTGTAGGAATGGAGGCCATTGGTGTAGTTCTCATGCAAAAAAGCCCAAAAACATGCTACATGAGGCCAGTATACTTTGCAAGCAAAGTCATGACCGCTGCAGAGAAGGGCTACACCGATATGGAGAAGGTGGTATTCACAATTATTTTTGCGATAAGAAAGTTCCGATCATATCTCTTACCTGCACCATTTGTCATTCTCACCATGGAAAACAATTTACCATATGTTGTGCAACACATGAGCCTCTCATCTAGGATAGCCAAATGGGTTCTAGAACTTCAAGAGTTCGAATACACTCTTCTTGTGGAAGATAGCACAAGGACAGGTCTTGTAGACATTCTCACATACAAAGTGAGAGAAAGGAAAGAGTCACCAAAGGCAGGAGACAAAGCTACACCACAAAATAATGAGGAGGAGATGGAAAATGCACACATTTTGTGATTTGATGGATCTTACCGACGACAACACGATCAGGCAGCAAGGGGGGTTCTTATTCTAAGTCCACAAAGGGAAGTTCTTGTTAAGAAAGGTATCACCTTGAAAAATGTTCATTCTAATAATGAGGCCGAGTATGTCACCTTAAAGTTGGGGCTTGAAGAATGCAGAAAACTTGGCATTGAAAGACTTATAATAAGAGGTGATTCCTTACTAGTTATTAGGAAAATCCAAGGGATATGGAGGTGCAAGAACCCTACTCTAGTGGAGTGGCTTAGACAGGTGAAGGCTTTGATAAAGAACTTTGAAGCTACACATGTACAGTATGCTGTGAGAACCCTCAACAAGGAAGCAGATTCTCTCGCCAATGAGAAACTTCAGATCATGGTGGGAGGTGTGAAGCTCTACGAACCAGAGTACCAAGGCCAAGAGGAATTGAAGGACATCAGATTTTTCCTCCAAACTGGTGAGTGCCCTAAACACTTGGATAAAGTGCAAAGGCATAGGTTGGTAAAAAAGGCAACTCCTTACCAGATCATAGGAGATGATTTGTATCATAAAGGGAAGGATTTGGTGCTAAGAAGGGTGCCCTCTGTTCAAGAAATAGAGAGAATCCTCTTTTCATGCCATGATGATGTCTGTGGGGGTCATTTTTCTCATGATATTACAAACAAGAAGATTTTGCAAGCACGGTTTGTTTGGCCAAGTCTACATCGTGATGTCTAGCATTGGTGTAAGTCATGCAAAGGTTGTCAGATTGCTGGAGATCGATGACTCACTTAAGAGCCTCGAGTTCCAATAATTTTGTATGGTCCTTTTGAGAAGCGGGGTGTGGATACAATAGGCCCCTTACCTCACACATCTACCGGGAAGGTCTTCATCATTGTGGGAGTAGATTACATGACACGATGGGCGGAGGCAGCAAGTACAACACGAATTACAGCCGAGGGGGTATCAAAATTTATCTTTGATCACATATGCAGTAGATTCGGCACACCATTAGAGATTTTGTCAGATCGTGGGGCAGGGTTTAGAGGAGAGCTCCTAGATAATATTTTGGCAAAGTTAAAAGTCAAACATTTGCATTCTACACCTTACTACCCTCAGTGCAATGGGTTGGTTGAAAAGATGAATGGAATGATATGTAAGATCATTTCTAAGCAGGTTGCAGATCGACCAAATGACTGGGATCATCATTTGACCGTATCTCTGTGGGAATACAAGACATCTTTCAAGGTATCCATTCAATTCACTCCTTTTCATTTGGTATATGGACATGAGACACTCCTTCCTATTAAGGTGGAGCTTGCAAGCCTACGCATTCTCTCACGGGGAGCAAAGAGGCCAAAAGAAGCTTTGCAGGAAAGAATTTTAGATCTTCAACGACTTGAGCTTGATAGAGAAGAGTCCATCGACTATTACATTGCCCAAGCCATGGATCAAAGGGACAAAATCAACAAAAGTCTCAAACAGAAGGGCTTGACGGAAGGTATGCTAGTTCTTCGTTACGATAATCGCCTTGATGTACGCCATGACAAGAAATTTTTACAAAGGTGGGAGGGACCCTTTTTGATATGAGCACTAATATGGTGAAGGTCACTCTTTGCATGTGAGTTTGTGCAATGTTCAAAGGGATTGCTTAAGGAGTGTGTGTTGAATGGTTGACGGGCATTTTGTGTTGAAGCACATAAGGAAGGTGTGAGTGTGTGTGTGTGTTGCATATGGTTTGTTTTGGTTTCCTTCTTTCTTCATACAAGAGGGTGGTGCCCCTAAGAAATACGCATGTGTAGGGCCTCACGGAGTGGTTTGTCTGGTGGGAACCTTGAATTGAGCCCCATCTCAAAAATCCGCTCTCAATAGTAACTAACCACCCTCATTTAAAAAAAAAATTAAAGAGCAAGAGCAATTAGCAAACGAGTGTGCGCAATACTAGTCAAAATCATTGTCCCAAACCTACACATGCCACATCAGGTACACTGAAACAGAAACCTATGTCATCAAACACCTAACCATCCTCTATTTGTGTTCACAAATATGGCTGATTCATAGAAATATTGTTTTTACTTGTCCCAAGTAATGCATTTATGTTAATCCTCATATTTCCTTTGAATGGGATTTGGTTGAAACACTCGCTTGTGACAGAAATGTTGAGGAGTTAGAGTGGCTGGTCTGCCTCTTGACTACGACGGATCCCTATTCTATCCAGGAAGTTTACCCAATTACCCAAGTTTACCCTTTTGCCCAGGTTGAGTATGCATGCCTCGTGACATTCCTAATACTATTCTGCACGGAAGAGGAGGAGGACGATAACGGTGATTGGACATACAAGACACACGGCCTTACCGAAGAGGATTACACCTACCTTGATGATGAGGATGGCGGTTTAGCCTTAGAGCTACTGGCCGAGCTCTCCAACCTTCACTTACTTTGATCCTCATCACTCAAGTGATGGAGGGTCGGTAGGGTTAGTACAATAAGAGTGTTTCTGTTTTAGAGTTTAGTGATTAGCAAAGTTCTTTTTTCCCACTAATGTGCCTCTGGAAGGTGGCTGTTTGGTGGTGACTATTGTGTAGTTTGTGGCTATATAAGGATGCCTTCGAAAGACAACGACAATGGATGTTTACATGTTACAATGGATGTTCTCCATTATATCAGGTGTACTACTTACTTTTATCTATGATTTCCACAGTTACATGTTTACATCTTGTCATTTGAGTTTCTAACAATGCATAAAATTTATGAAGTTGTGACATTGCCAATTTAGATGCTATAATTTTTTCAAACTTCTAGTACCTTGTTCTTCTCTTTGAGTTTGTTCTATTAGTTGGCTTTAAGTAGATATCAGGACCTTAGGCTAAACTATGCCACTTAATTGGGCTGACTTTAATTCTTAAATAGTCTATTAATTGTAGTAACTTTAGTAATGTTTTAGTCTATGAGTATATAGTTCTCTCTATCTTATTCCACCTAAGTGTGACTTGTGTTGTGGAGGTCCATGTGCAGTGCTGGTATTTGAGACCTTGAGTCTCCTAGCTAGTTTATGCTCAAGCTGGTATTTGAGACCTCGAGTCTCCCAGTTGTTGGTATTTGAGACCTCAAGTCCCCCAGCTACTTGTAGCAACTATGACCAAAAAAAAAGAAAAAGATAAAAGAGAGAGCAAATAGCACAAACTTCGTTGTATTTTATGTTGATCACACTTAAGTGGTATAAGTGACAAGATCACTAATTTTTAGACCCCGACGAGCATTCCTAGGGTTAACTATTCTTTAGTCAACATTTTTTAATTAACGTTGGTCAATCTAGTACTTACTGTAGCCCTAGCTCTTGTGTATTTCTATTAGAGTCAACCTAATAGACCTTAATTCAATTGCATTTTATTCAGGTTCTACGCTTGTTCTAGTTGGCAATGTTACAATTCATGAATTTCTTTTTGTATTTCCTAGAATATCATGTATGCATCTCACTTATTGCACGCCTACACATGCTGCCTTTGAGATTTCACAATGTTGTTTTTCTTTTGCTACAGGTACTCCTATCGTGGATCCTGATGCACTGTTATATTTCGAGGACAGAATCTACATCAGGAAGGGGGCATGTTAACCATCGGTGTCCACTTCTAGTAGTCATGGGCCGGGCTTGTCGGTCCAATAGGAAAAGGGTAAGAGTGATCGTGGATGAGAGGCGCACTCTAACTTGAACATTCAAGGGTTAGTTGGCTAAGCATGGGCGCCCAAGTGTGAATGGGCGAGCTCATATAAAAGTCACCGAAACCTAAAAATCACTCATTCTAGCATTTCTACATTTGAAGAGTGCTCTTGCTCCATCTCCATCTTCTTCTTCATCTCCTTGTGTGTGTGTGTGTGTGTGTGTGTGTGTGAGAGAGAGAGAGAGAGAGAGAGAGAGAGAGAGAGAGAGAGAGAGAGAGAGAGCATTGTGACAACATGACGGTGGCGAGGCGGTTGAGCGTGGCACGGTGGTGGCTCCCTCTTCGCGGCAAGGAATTCTCCACAAAGGCGAGCATAGGGAGGTGGGTGTCACACCCTTGCTCTCTTGAGCTTGCTAGATTAATCTGGTTGTGTGCTTGCAGCCATTTGTGGCTCACACATAGTGTATGGAAAGTCCCTTGCTTTGACACGTGCGACATATGTGCACATGAAGGATAAAAAAGTTCATCTAGTAAAGCACCAAATTTATTGACATCTCTATAGGTTGAGACCTAACATTATTCTTGCTTCTTTTAGAACCTCTTCTGTTAACTTGTTGGAAAGGTTGCTCTTGATCTTGGTTTTTGTTCTTCCCTTTGGTTTGCTGATTCTTTTTTCAAATTTTTTGGGAAACCTTTGATCAAATACCCCTTGTTTAAAATAATCAATACCATTGGGTAGGTTTTTGTAAATGAACTTATGGCTGTGTAGAAGAGTACCTATAGATCCTTCATGAGAACTTTCTCTTTTAGGATATGCTCTTTATAGCTTTAATAAGGAGTTGAGGGTCTTATTTTAGATTGGTTCCATTAGTAGGATATTGTCCAATGGTTGTTACCTACAACTTTGATCCATGGATAGAATTCTAAGGAGATGTTTGAAAAGTCCACCCATGTAGGAACTATAATAGGTTTCTCTCCTCTAGGGTTGACCTTATGGCATCTGAAGAAGGAGATAGGAGTGTTTCTAATTAGCCACTCATCCCTATTTATGACTTGTAAAGAACTTTGAATGTTTAAAAAAAATAACAAATAATATTTGTTGGTGGGTAAATATTGAGTGTGAGAAGTAGAAAAAAATACAAACTTCTTATTCTGTGAGATGTCAAGACAATGGTAGGACTAAGATGACAACATGGATCCTAGAATCTCTCTCTCTCTCTCTCTCTCTCTCTTTGAGGAAGGAGGATTGAAGTAGGAAGGAGAGGGTGCATGAAGGTGTGGGGGAATCCATGAGGGCTCCATGAAGAAGGGAGGATTCCATGCAGAAAGCATACAAAGTGCATGAAAATTGAGGGAAGTCAAGAATGAAGGTGAACATAGAGATGATGTCTTCTTGCAGTGCTGCCAAACTTATTGTTGGTCACTTGAGTACCACAAATAATGATTACAATATAGAAGGTTTCAAGTACTACAATAAAAAAGTGCCTTTATAAATAGACTCAACATCTTGTGGATGGAGGGTGCTTGCCAATGCATGTAGACATCTTGAGTCAAGGTGCAGGTTGTAACATGCTTAGCACTGTTATAAGCAAACTCCAAAATAGGAAGGTAATCTCCCCAAATGTATTGCTTCCTACTAACGTATGCTCATAGCATATCCTCTAGCACTTGATTAACTCGTTCACTCTGCCCATCTGTTTCTGGATGATCTCTAGTACTAAGATTGAGTTGTGTTCCCAGGCACTTTAAAGACAACCCTCTAGAAGTGATTGTTAAACACATGATCACTTGAAATGTTGTTGGGCAATCCATATAACTTGTACAAATTGTCAAAAAGTAGCTTGGATAACTTTGGAGTCTTAATAGTGGACTTGGTCGGAATAAACTTACAAAGTTTAGTCAACATGACAAGTACCCATACCAATTCATGACCTCATATGGTGGTTGGTAGATCCACAATCAAATTCATAGATATATTCTCCCATTTTCCATTGAGAATATCCAAAGTATGCAAGAGACCTCTACCTTCAGGCACTATGCTTTATTAACTTGACATTTTTGGCAATGCAAG
The DNA here is from genome assembly GCF_014529385.1 of Adiantum capillus-veneris. NCBI lineage: Eukaryota > Viridiplantae > Streptophyta > Polypodiopsida > Polypodiales > Pteridaceae > Adiantum > Adiantum capillus-veneris. The sequence goes on from NC_140939.1 coordinate 155,076,810, forward strand.
ACATAGTCTTGAACATATCCATGTAAACCTGGCCAGTAAAATTATTGTCTTACATGTGCATAAGTTTTCTTTATGCTTGGGTGTATTGCTTTAGGACTCTCATGACATTCATAAAGAATTTGGCACCAAATATCTGCGTCCGTTGGTACATAAACTCTCCTCTTGTGGAGTAGCTACACATCATCTATGGAAAATTCTTCCATCTTTGTAGCTCATCACCCAAAAGAGGAGAACTGGGTGTGGAGAAAATGGACACACTACCAACATTGGAGTGAGAAGGATCCCTCTTTTTGACATGGTTGCACACCTTGGAGTATGCATCATCATGCTCACATGTACCCTTCAAAGATTCTAAAAGCTCACTTCTAAGTTCCCTGGAGAGAGGAGAATTGATCTCAAGCATGCAACTAAGAGCATCAAATACCAAATTATATCATCATTAATGATACCGGAGATTTGCATCATACTCTTGAAGAATCTTAACCCACCTGGCCTTTCAACCCATCAAGTATGTTTGCTGTGTAAACCACTTTATACTTTCATGGTCAGAAACTATTTCAAATCGAGCACCATATAAATAATGATGCCATGTTTTCAAAGCAGACACTATGGCATAGAGCTCATGTTCATATGAAAAATAATTATGTTGGGTGGAATCAAGTTTCTTGCTTTCAAAGGCAATGGGTCTATCTTCCTCGAGTAGTAACAACCCCAATAGCTCAATTACTGGCATATGTTTCAAGCATGAAAGGTTTCATAGGATTGACAATAACTAAAATGGGTGTAGTAGCTAGAGTAACCTTAAGTGCATTGAAACCTTGTTTTTGAGCTTCTTTCTAATGAATTTTTTTAACCCTTGGATTTCAATTGGTTTGTCATAGGTGCAACAATTTGGGCATTATTTTTTAATGAATCTTCGATAAAAACCTGCAAAGCTCAAGAAAATTTGGAAGCCTTCTATTTTTTTTTGGAGAAGGCTAATTATGGATGGAATTCACTTTGGATTGATCCATATGTAGTTTGGAAATAATGATTACATGCCCCAAATAGTGAATACCTTCTTTCAAAAAATCACCCTTGGTTTCCTTCGCATATAATTTGTGTTGTGAAAGCAAATCAAATACTTAGTTGTCCTAGAAGGCAATGTATGCATGCATGTCTTCATGAAGGTTTAGATCTAAGATTCTTCTTGGAAATTACCTTCTCCTATTCAATATGAAATAAATTATTATAATATATTTTCTTGTAGGTGGAAAATATTTCATTATGTGTATTTTGAACCTAATTGCTTAACCTTCAAACCAAATCTCATTTGTTGCACCACTTAAAAATAGTCAATGATAATCATGTTAACTAACTTTATCACTTTGAGTGTAGCTTGAATAAGAAGTGGACTTTGGATTCATCCATAAGTCAAGGGGACCTAGCTTGGACAAGTGGTGGGCTTTGCATTCCTCCATAGGTCAAGGGAGGTTAGCTTGGATGAGTGCACCATGAAACCAACACTCCTATGATGCAACCAAGCACACGCTACATGTTTTACATATGCTTCATGCCTCAAATGAGGAAGTCCTAGATTAGAAATGGACCTTGCTTGAATGTCATAGAAAAGCGGGTTGTAATACTCAATGGGTCCTGACTTGGACAAGTGGTGGACTTTGAATAAAAATTTTAATTACTCACTTTGAGCTTGTCTTGGACAGTGGGCCTTGAAACCAAGCTCTTCACATTGAGATAAATCATAGGTATGACAATAGAGCATACAGAATGATAATGGATACAATGTACTAGTTTCTTAATGGTCTTGATGTCCAATTTTGTTCTCAATGTGTAATCTACGTGCATAAAGTGGAATGAGACCTTAAGCAAATTGACATCTTTGACAAAAATCCCATTACCTTATACATGATATGTTGAAAGTTGTCCAACCTGGGAATTGGGATTTTCCCACTTTACCTAAAATAGTATTGATGATTTAAAACTCCCAGAAAAAATCAAAGTGGAGAATGGGTCAATCAAAACTCAAAGAAAATCATGGAAAGCCAAACAGATTAAAATGAAAGCGAAGAGCCTGCAAGAGAAAACTGCTTTGGAAACTGAACTGAACCAAACCAAAGAAAGGCTTAAACATGAGTAAGAAAGTAAGAAAAATGCAAAGGGAGTGGAAGAGTTAAGGACTGACTCAAGTGGTTTAGTCTTGGTGGAGAAAGTGAACAAGCACTTAGACGCAATATTGCAAGCACATGATGCAAGACTCAATAACAACCATACTCTGGGGCAAAGACTGTTGACCTACCCGTATCCAAAAGATGAAACTAGGAGAAGAGAGGTCTACAAGAGACTTATCAAAGCTTCTCAAGCCATACTGTAGTCTGAAGTTCCAAAAACTTTGGAACCGATAATACAGGAGTTGGGAAAAGAAAACAAAATAAAACAAGGGGAAACCAACACATGTGAAGAAAACAAAATTTGGGGATCTGTGACTGATGCAGAAAAGACCACTTACTCAAGGATTGTGCTCAAAATTCATATAATAAAATAAAACCTGTGTGAACAAACAAGGAGGAGTGGGCTATGACCATCTTTACTTACTGTAAAAGGGAGTTATCACCAAGGTGAATACCAAGGGTCATAGTTACATGGACGTCAATCAAACTCCGATAGAAGACTTTGTTGTAACTATGAACGACATAATGCAATTACTTGCTTGGTTAGTGAAGGATGCCCAAGTTTGGATGTAGAAAGATTCAAAATGCGGGAGTCTTAAGAAGGAGGATTGCATCCTATAGAGTGTAGTAGAAGACAAACACTACATGAAGGAACCATTTCCAGAGGAGTTATTTGAACCTTTTGGATGGGATCAAATATTGGCAACTCTTGATGTTTGCGTAAATGAGATAACCAACACCACATTTTGCGACAAAGATGGCTATGATATAAAACCCTTTCTAATGGTTTTGGTGCTCCAAGAAACTGAAAACCTTTCAGAATCTACTGGATTAGAACTTGTAAGCGATTGTAAATGAATAGTGGACGAGGTTTCTATATGTGACCTTTCACATGATGATGAAGACTAATACCACAATTTGAGGAGCGAAGAATTGGAAAACATGCAGAAGATCAAGTTACGGAGGGAGGATGAGCCAATTTTCTACGAGTTTCCTAACCAAAAAGCACAGAGATAAGAGAGAGATCAGAGAAAATGAATGAAGAAACAACAAAACAAAATTGAGCAAAAAATGCCAAAGATGATGACCAAAACACAATATATTAAGCTTGTGGAAGAATATGATTTGTCCGAGTCAAAATAACACAAAAAACATTGAAATCGACAAGTTTTTGGGCAAAGTAAAAAAATAGAGCAAGAAACAAACAAAAAACAAAACCGAAAAGTCACCGAAAATGTCCAAAACGGAACGCAAGAGTGAATAACATGAATTAAAACGAACATTGAAGGAGGTTTGGACTACAAAATTGGGAACTGAGGGGGACTCTAACTTGGAAAAATTTGATGCACCCTCTCATTACAAGAAATATAGAATTCAGGATCGATGAATTGTGGTAGAACAACCAATGAAAGAGCCGAAAGAACCGAGAACCTGACGAGTCATGCATTCAGGGAATATCTAAGACAATTCTTATATGGATGACTTGGGTGTGCATTCTCTTCATAGAAGTGAGCATGTCAATCACTTAAAGAAAGCCTTTGGAAAATGCAGAAGATATCGTATATGTCTAAACCCTGAAAAGTGTGTTTTCATGGTAAGATAAGGCAAGCTTCTAGGACATATTGTGTCCAAAAATGGTATTTCTACGGATCTTGAAAAGATACAAGTGATTGTTGCCCTTCCACGACCAACAAAAGTTAGAGAGGTACAAGCCTTCATGGGCCATTGTGGGTATTATTGCAGATTCATTAGCATGTACGCAATCATTGCAAAACCTCTCTATGCACTCATCACTAAGTTTAAGTGGAATGGGGAGCATGAGAAAGCTTTTTAACAATTGAAGCAAAGACTTATTTTTGTTCCAATCTTAAAAGCTCCTGACTGGAACAAAATATTTCTTGTCCATGTACCCTAAAGGTAGGATCTATTTGGAGACACTCTTGTAGGTGGTCTTCAAAATCTCCTTAGCTGGCAATGCTGTTGATTTTGTGTAGCCTTCCTTGGGGTAGAGCTTGCCATACGATATCCCTTTGATAAAAAGCTTCTATATCACCCCTAGCCAAGACCAAGTTCTTATTCCATAGGCACCTCACCCTCCACGCCCCACAAACCATCCGGTAGCTAAACAACCCATGATGTTCTATATAGGTGTTAGGGGCTCACAATCCTAACAGGTATTCAGTACAAGAAACATGTAGTATAAAGAAAAACGAGTACAGGAGGTTGCTCATGTAGCCATAGAACTGCAAAGTATATGAATAAGAAACACCATGATTAAGATAAGAAAGTATTGCTTCATTGTGTATTCATCATCACCATCAAACTATAGGGCAAAACAAAAGTACGACTATAGGGAAATTGCAAACTGCTCGTTGGTTACACCCAAAAACTGCCACATGCCATAAGACATTTTGGGTATTTCAAACTACCTAAACAAAGGCACTTGTGTAAGCATGCCCCTAAGGTTTTAAAGCTAAGACCTTAGTTAAATTCCAAAGTCATCATTCTGCTTCTACATAAGCAAGTTCTCCTCCTTTACTTATTCTTATGCAAAGATCTGATATGGTTTACTGACCACATCATACATTCTGACTTTGATTTTCTCCCACACACCTTTATATAGTCTCTCATTTCAGTCTTCATCTTTTCCACATCACTTAAAGCTACCATCCCTCTACATCTAGCTCCTCCTCTGACATTTCCCTAATCTTTTCTTCCACTTTTTTGCATGCAGTAACCCTCTTCAACAAAGCTCTGTTGTTGCCTTCCAAAGTGGCATTCAAGGTACTCATTTCAGTCAAATGTCCCTGCAAGACACTAAACCACACATCTCTCCATTCATCAATTTTGGATGAACTCTTCTGTTTGTATCCTACCAACTTCTTATATGAAGCTAACCTCTGCATCAACTCATGGGTTTCAGTTAATTCCTGAACTTTCCTCTTCAAAATTGCTTCTTCATTTTGAACTTTCTTTTCCTTCAGTGCTTCCTCCTTGAACTGCTCCAATTCAGTGTGCAGTCTCTTATTCTCCCTCTTCACTAAAGTAAAATTCATTGTTTTTTGTTCCACATATTATTTCACTACTCCAATTGCATTCTGAACCTCACTGAAAGATACATTTGAAAAGCTTGCTTTGGGTATATTTGGATTTTCAGCTACAGATTCCCCAACTGTTATGACGGGTGTCTCTCTTGCAGGCTTTCCTTTTAGCTTTCTAAGTTTAAACCTTGTCTTTACTGACATAGGTACTGCTACCTTTTCACTTGTTTCCATCCCAACTTCAAGAAACAAGTCCCCAAATTCTTTGTCTAAGTTCACCTTTACTGCTTCCAGAGACTCCTTTGCTGAATATCCTACAGAGAACAAATTTTGCACATCCTTGTCATATGAAAACTTTTTTGTTCCTGATGCAAATTTTGTCTTTTTTCCTTCCTTAATGCATATCCCAAGTCTTCAATCAGCTGTCCTGTCCCTGGAAAAATTTTCCCCTGCAAAATACTCTAGTTGTTCACATATGGAAAAACTGCTGCCAAATATGGCCCAACTTTTGTAGTTTTATCCTTTCTCTTCTGCTTGGTATAGATTTCAAACTTGATCCTGTCAAACAGGATGTTTGCCCATCCAATTTTCCTGCCAGTCTCAGCTGCTAACAATATGCCATAATTTTCCCTTCTTATATACTCTGACTTCACCAATATAAATATTCTTTCAAGAAACCATTTCACCTGCTGTAGTCTCACTTGGTTCTTCATTCCTGATAAGTTGATAGTAATGCCTCCCACCTTGAGACAGTCCAAAAGCATTTGTCATGTCTTTTTTAGTTGCTTTGTTGCATCTACAGTAGGTATATCAAACACCTTTGCAATCAGTCCTTTAGTCAAATAATCTTTTGCAAAGATATGTCTATCATTTGCCTGTATATGCTTTAATTCTGCCTCCAACTCATCCAGGGTAACCTTGCAAAGTTCAGTAACCCTATTTTCTTCAACCATGGAGTATTCTCTTCATTTGCCACTAAATCATACCTGAAGTCCAAGAAAGTGTACTCTGGGACTACTTCCTCTTTTGAAGGTGGTAAAGCCTTGATGGGTGTAAGCGTCTCTGGCTCATCCTCCTCTTTGGACTCATCCACCACCATCCTTTGGTCATAATATTTTTATAAAAGAAATTTGCCACACTCCTTGCTGTGTTATCTCTCAAAGCCACAACTTCTACCCATTTCGTGCACTAATTAGTTGCAACCAAGATGTACCTGTTCTGTGTAAACCTTGCAGGTGTCTTGATGGGACCAACAAAATCTAATCCCCACTTTGGAAATGGCTCCAAAGGTTGCAAGGGCATCCTGTCTACATTCAATGGTTTGCCCTCTCTTTGACACAACAAACAGTGCTTACTAAATTCCTGAGCATCGAAGATTTGTCAAAAGTAACAAAGTATTTCCATTTTTATGTCTTTGAAAGTCTTACAAAGAGCATGTTGACTATTTAAACATCTAGTTTCTTTTTAAACAAAAGATAGACAAATTTTAATGTATTTTGGTTATAAGCACCTCAGTAGAGCAGTCTACTTGATTGGTTGATGTAGAGGACATGATGTTTAATGGTTGGCTAACACGTGCCCCTTGATATTGATTATCGGTATATATGGTCTATCACTACATAGGTGATGAGTTGAGTGTCTCATGGATTATGTTGTGCTATGTATCTATGGATGTGTGTATCTAGAAAAAGAAACAGAATGTTTTAGCTAAGTTCCTTCATCTCTTATGCTTTATTTTTATGTGTGTGTGTGTGTGTGTGTGTAATTGGAGCTGATCTCTTCAGATAGCTGATTCTAGTGTTCAGTTAATGAGATCAATGGAATATAGACACTGAGCTAATTACTGAACTGAAATACTCTACTGGAACTAGGAACAGATTGAATGACTGGAAAAGTGTTTCAGATTCAGATTCAGAGTTTACGTATACAGGGTATTACAAACTGAAGCTTAATGGACCACTGTATTAATGACTGCAGAGTAGATTTACAAGTGAAGAGATTGTCACTCAAGACAGCTTCGAGGACTAGAACCAAGAGACTAGAAGTAAGAAGTCAAAGAGTGAAAATAGCCCAAAGTACAATCATCCCGATTACAATGTAATGGGTCTTATTTACAACCTCTTGAGGTTACTGTGGTAACCACCATGGTAATTACTGGTTGGTCCACTGTTCCGCTTCCAAGAGATGATTTCCATCTATTAAGACTGTCTCCACCGTCTACATCCTTCCCTTCTTTCTTGAATTTTGGTAAGACTCCAAAATTTCTAAAAAAAATCCACCGTCTAATCTTTCTGAAGTGTTGAGGAACCTCTTTGCCTGCTTGCTGAGTTGGCCGATGTTCCTCCTGAGTTGGCCTATGTTCCTCATGATAGTATTCTTCTAAAGTGGCTAGCTCTCCTGGTATTGCGAGCTTTATACCATACTTCATCCTTGTTGAGTGCTTGACACCCCTATAGTTGTAATTCCATGGGTGTCCAACCAAAGAAACGCCAACACCTTACTAAAGAAATCCACCATCTGATTCTGAAATTGGATGGAAAAATCCACGTCTAATTCTGAGAACGGCTGGAAAAATCCACCATTGGATTCTGAGATGGAACTACCCAGTATCCTTCCACTGAACCCTCTTCCTCTTTCCCTTTGATCGTGTTGGTGTTTTCAAAGTCCCAGTGCAAGCATTTTCCTTCTGGATAAATCTATAAATGGCCTCCTGCTCAACCTGACCCCTCCTTTCTGTGGTCATTTCTACTTCATAAGGCATGAGAGGATGATAGGTTTTGGTGTCGGGATCATAGAGTGTGCGTTTGCCTTTTGCTAGATGAGTTCTCGCCAATTTGTGACAATGCGAATCTGTATGGATCCATCCTTTTGGAAGAGGATGATTTGTTTTAATCCTAGCTTCAAAGAGAATCTCGGCCATCTCTCTATACTGTGGTCCTAGGCCTAGTTTAACCGTAATATCCTTTTCAGGGATTTTAGAGGACTCCGCAATAAGTTGCAACAGCTGGTTTGTGATCTTGGTGAGACCTCTAAGTTGGATTTTACATTGTCCCATACACAACTTAATCCTCTGTATCTCCTCCTTTAGTTCCCCAGGATCATTTAATTGAAGAGCATCATTGAGCAGTGTTTACCAGGTTTTCCATTCGATAGTAGATCGCTCATACCAATCCTGAAGATCATCAGTAATATTGTAGTATGTGAGCCAATCTACTGGTTCTGGATGTTGAGGATATAGTGTTGGGAAAAACCTAGGCAACTCTGCTTCTTTGGCTGGTAAAGCATACAGGAGGACTAGAGAATTGGGTATGAATTCCAAAAAATTGAGGACAACTTGATTCTCCTGCTGCATCATTTTTCTAGTGATAGCCGTTTTTCGGCTTTCCATAATTGCCATAGTAAGCTACCTCACCCTACCAAATTCATAAAATCCTCAGCTAGCTAGTCACTGGGCTAGTTGAGCCAAAAAAATAAAAAAATAAAAAAATAAAAGTATATTATGGCCTCTTTGTGTGTAAATATTTCATTGTATATATGGCCTAGATATAGGGATTTTTTATAATTATTTTGGTATTTTATTTAAATATTTCTACTTAGGTGTGTGTTTTATTAAACTTATGTACACCTTCTTTCATCCTCTTACACCATAATTATATTTTTTGCCAATATGTACATACTCTAACCTCATATTTTTCCTTTATACAAATCACTCCCACATTTTCACCCTCACCCTCGTGAAAATAAAAAATTGATTTCTACTCATTGGTTACGTTTATTATATTATTTACTTGCATACCTTTTCCTCTTTCACCCAAAATAATTCAAGGAGGGACCATATCATATGATTCCAATATCTTTCCATATCCATAACTCCTCCATATTTTTAATATTATTTTTACTCATTATTCTAACACCATGTGCTCATTGAGCTAAAGTCCATGAATAGTCCATACACTAGTCCCACCATGTATATATTTCTTTATTCACCAATAATCCTCCTCCATGCATGGGTCAAGGGCAACTTGGATGCTTTGTATTATGATATGACAAAGGAGGGGCTCACTCTTGGATGCATTGTACAAATTCAACAAAGGAGGGGTCCACTAAAAGACTTTTGCAGACATAAAAACAGGCTTTTTGATGAGAATTTTGGCACCTATTTCCACTCCGAATTTGGAGCAGTGGTCAAAAGAGAAAATGTAGCCCACGCTTTGAATAATCACCTCAAATTTTTTCATGATTTTTAGAGCTACCAACGGTGAGCTATGATTTTTTGAGTGGACCCCAGTCTGCCCACTTTTCTCTCACCCTTCCACACACCTACTCACTCTTACACATCCCTCCCTCTCCTTCCCTCACTCAAACCTTCAATTTCCATGGCTTCTCCCACCCTCTTCACCATTATCCTTCTCTCTCATCCCTATAGTTCTTTTATGAACCTCTACATACATACACCCTCTCCATGTCTCTCTCTATTGCTTCTATGTTACAATTTCATTTACCTCTCCTAAAAATATCTAAAATTCAACACCTTAACCATGATAACTTCTGCAAATTGAGGATTTTTCATCAACAAATCCTTTTTTCATCGTGGCGGTCAACCGTGGCGGCGGCGTAAAGAAGCAAAGAAGAAGAAGAAGACCAGCGGTCATTTTTTTCCACAATCTACACAAGGGTGAGTTCAAGCTTCTTCAAAGCTTCACCATCTCAATGATTCTCTTTTAATTCACCCCTCTTCCTTCATCAAATCAACTCATCCTACCCATTGTAAATGTATCACTAACAATTATAGTGATTAATACCACTAACAACTAACTTCTCTTGTAAAAATGCACCCACACTATCAACATATGGAGTAGGCAACCGCACAAGTAAACCAAATTCACTCACTCCCATGGAAGCTTCTCTCCTTTCACCACATCAATAATTCTCTTACTTGAGCCCACATCCATGTGACTCAAGAGAAAAGAGAGACCCCATTCTCATTTGAAATTCATAAAAATTCATAATCCTGGATCTTTCCTAATAAAATTGATTAGGCTTAATCCTAATCAAGGCTTCTAAAACCTATAAATAGAACCCATTCCTCCTTGTAAAAGACATCACTATACCATTGCACACTAGATTGAGCGTACCACACGCCAGTTCTATCTTGGTTGTAAAGAGAGAGTAAGCTTTCTATACACCATCACCTTGGTGCATAGAAAAGCTTGAGCTAGTTTGAGTGAGTGCGAGTAGAAGATATTCTTCCTACCATTGTTGTATCTACCTCAACATCAATGAATTGGTAGTTTTGGGTGCAATTCATGTCCAAAGGCTCACGCTTCTCCTCCAATTTGGCTTGGCAAACTCATTCAACTTCATAAGGTGACTTGTTTCATTGAAGGTTGTTGTTTTGTTGCTTGTGATTCATTGGCTATTGTTTGGCTACCATTGTAAGAGGGTGGATGGTGAGAGGGCTCCCATAACCCTAAGACAATGTGCTAGTGATGCTATAACCAAATCTTGTCACTTGATTCCGCAAGCTCTAAGTTCCTTTTTGTGCAAAATATAAAGTTGAAGCTAAGTTGTACACCATCTCGCTCTCTCTCTCTCTCTCTCTCTCTCTCTCTCTCTCTCTCGTGTTTTAGTGTGTGAGAGTGTTCCATTGGTGTTAGTGTTAGTGTAAATTCCTTGCTTGTTTGTGGGTTGCTCTAACGATTCTCCTCTTTTGCATCCTAGTTCTCTCTTAAACTAGGTGGTGCCCCTTGTGTAGTTGGGATTTGGCTGTGGGTTTGTTGTTTTGGTTTGTGTTGTGTTGTGCCCTAGCCCCATTGAGTAGCACGGGAGCCTTGAAGGGTGTCTGGAGGTTGCTCTTCTTGTTGCCCGCCCTGGACTGCCTCACTAGTTACTTTGACCAGTTGAAACAATATTTGGAGAGCAGTTGCTTGTTCTCCTATGTCATTTGAGTTGAAGGTCCTTTACTGGTGGTAGCGTGATCTTCAAGAATACGCTTGTACCCTTTGGTCCAGAACTCTCTTGCCAATTTGTATTTGTAGTTTAACCTCTTTTAATTGACCTCTGACATCCTTCATACATTTATAGGTTGGCCTATTCCCCAGCAGGAGTTCTAATTCAATGGCTAGGGAATGACAATATGCAGTAGACTGCCGGTGCCAGTGTGGAGTAGCTATTTTTCACAAGAGTTTAGTACCCATTCAAGTACTCTTTCTAGCAGTTGAATTCTACTAGGATGCTCAGGTAGTTGGCACACCTCTTGGTCATGGAAAGCAGCTGATTTCCAATGTTGGACCATTTCCCTGGCGCCAACATACAATCATTGAAACGATTCCAGATCAGACAAAAGATCATTATCCTTCAAATACCTCCTGGCTAAAGGAGCTTGCTGATGTCTTGGTCTCCTATTCAGTGTGATGAGTTGCAATGAATGTTTCTCATCACCTTTTAAAAACTCAATCACAGCTTTGCCTTTCCCTTTCTCATCCGTACTATGCTGTGACTGATGCACTGGTGAATTCCCAGTGTTGCTGGGTTGCTGATCTCCAACTTGCTGATTACCCGATTGCTAACCTTCATACTGGTCTGGCTGGTCTGTGTTGGGCTGACTTCCTCCTGTGGCCCCTGCTCCACCAACACCAAATCCTGAAGGTGGAGATGGAGGAGAGTCATCATCATCATGCCTTTCTTTTGGTTCATCCTCCCTCTCTTCCTCTTCTGCTGCCTTATCGTCATCCTTATCGAGGCTGTTCTGCTGCTCAATATAATCCAAGATAGCCAAAGCACTGTTGTATTCAGAGAGTTTCTCCTACAAATCACTTTGTATTGTTTCCATAAGCACTCTTAGATTATCTAATATTAAAAACAAAATTCCCCTCTGGATTCAGTATCTCTGCCAAATTATTATAGATATATCTTTCAGATAAAGTGTCCTTCAAGGTAGTCTGACTAGTCAGCAGTGAGTTGAAATCAACTCTCTTCATTTGCAGCATGGTTTTGAATCTGTCAGTAGCTCTTTCAGCCTCCACCTTTTCTTCTCGAAGCGTCCGCATCTCAAACGCCATCTTGGACAACTTATCTTCTAAGTGCTGAATGGTCCTAGCTGATTGATTTTCAAATACACTGTGCCACAGGGACTGGGCTCCTCTCTCTTGCTCCAGCTTTTCAACTTGCTGCCCAGTCTCCCTCAGATCAGCTTTCAACTTGGTCAATTCATCATTTGACACTGAGGCATCCAACATTTGTCCTATGGCATTCACAATAGTGTTCCAGGATGATTGAATAAGTACAGAACATACATCATTCACTGTGGCTGGGTCACATGCAATTGGTTCATAAACTATGGACAGGAGCCATATATGGCAGTGTAGTGTAATCAGATTTGTGCAGGAGTAGACGTCCTTTGAGAGGATGAGTCTGTAGCTGTTGTAATCGGTCCTTCTTGGTCAAATGTAGAGACGCCTCATTGTAAGGAATGGAAACCTTACCAAGTGGCTCAAAGGTACCGCTGGTACTTTTCCTTTATCAGTCTGACTTGCTAACTGCTCAGCACTGGTCCTATCTGACTGGTCTTTTTCTGCACTAATGGTTGCCGAAGCTTGCCCTGTTGTCTGGCTGATTCCACCAGTGGTCTGGATGAGAGGTTGTTCTGACTGACCAACTGAAGTATGGTCTACTGGAGTTCTTTCAACAGACACTGTTTTTACTTGACTTTCTAGCTGCCTAAGGAAGCACTGCTTTTAGCCAATGTAGTTTTTGGATTTTTCAAATTGCCAACCTCCTCTTGCGTGGCTTTCCTCTTTTGCCCAATGATGGCTAACTGGTTATCTGGGGCTTCTTCATCTAATGACAATTCCACATTTTTAGTTACCACAAAGGGCTTCTGGCTCCAAGCCATCCTTACCTGGTCATGAGTATTCGGAGAAGTTGCCCAATAAAGGAACTGCCAAACATACCAAGCTTTGAATTTTTTTTGGGATTTCAACTTAGCAGTCTGCTAAAGTACATTATGTGATAGAATCTGACATAGATTGATTGGAACTGTGGCATCCAATATTTTTGCTAGTAACATAGCAAACATTTTTTCTGACACGTAAGTTGGGTTGTTTTTGAGACTCACAACTTCAGCTACAAAGTGGTAAGCAACAAGAATGTCCAGAACTACTACTGGAACCCCTTGCGCACTGGCTTTGTGTTTCTTCTTGGAAGCATCAACTTCTTTCAGAGCTGCACTGATCTGTTCTGCTGTTGCTATAGATGGCTTTGGCTCATTTGGCATTTTGAATGAAAAAGAAATATTCTTAGGTGTTACCGACACCTTTCTACCATAGACCATAGCACTTCCATCCTCCACATCGAAGGTATCAAGAACCTGTCTAATGATAGCTATGTCAAACTTGATTCTTGTGGCTTGCACAACCACATGCAAGTCCCACAACCAGAGTAATGCCTTCACTTGCTTAGTGAACACATAGTATTGTATTTTACTGTGAGGAATAAGTGGAAGAGAAGCTTTTGCAGCAACAATAAGTGCTTGGGTTTCCTCTACAGTCTCTTGCATTCTTTCTGAAATTTTCTTCCTACCCATACACCGTGAAGACGATGACTCAATAGAGGAAGAAAAAGAAGACTTACTTGAAGCTTCAAATGCGTTTCCTAGTGTAGCTGGTAAAGATAGATAGTAATTAGTAGTTTCCTCAGACGAAGAAGTTTGTGGTTGTAGTGACGAAACTTCAGAGCTTAGCAATGGCGACTGGATAATAGTAGGCAGACGTCGTGCATGAGATTTATGAGGAAAAACACCTACGCGCCTTTGAGTTGAAAGTAAATAATCGTGATTATTTACTTTAGGCCCAAAATGAACACTTTTTTGAACTTTTTCACTGGACAATCTTTTCATGAGCTATTTTAAGCCTCTAAGTTAAGTCAAAACTTAATTTGGCCTAAAATATCAAGAAAAAGTAAATAATTTGAGTTTTTGCAAACTCTTGAAGTTTTACCTCAATGTGTCCTTGAGCTTACCCACTGGTTCATACAACTTTTAAGCATACTCTCCAGTTGGATTTACTTGTTAACAGTCTTTCGGTGCTATTTCTAGACGTAGACCTGAAATTCTGCAGCTTCATATAACAAATCACAATTGATTCTTTAAGAGAGAGCAATGTTCTGAAACCCACCTCGGATCCTACCTACCCTACTCCTAGATTCTACTGCAATGGGTTTGTGGAAAGTATCCACAAACACTCGTTTTCTTGTCTTTTATGGTTTTCTGAGCCTTGATCTTAAGACTTGTCTCGTCCATCAATCATTCAAAAAACCTAATCTAATTCTACAATCCTACAATCATAAAGGTACTCATCAAAGTACGATTACTTCCAAGCTACCTCTACACAGCAAAAGACGACAATCTTAAGCTATGCGGTTTTAAGAAGAAAGTTTCTACTCTAGGGGATCCTAGAGGAAGTTAAAGGATAACTTCACAAGACGCTCGTGTTTTCCCCTAGTTTAGGTCTTTTCGGTTTCCTACAGTGAGGCCAAATGTGGGACGGGTGTCTAACCTCACTCCTATCTTATTGCAGATGTAGCGAGAGCCACGATTAAATTGTCAATCCATGGGACGAATCTCATTCGACTAGTGTATAGAGGCTACAAAAGGTTGTCAATCTCTTGGAAAACAACAAATAAATCGCATCTAACTCAAGCTACACTCAAGTGACTGAAATCACCAAAAGCCAATCGCTCATCGGTAAACAAATCACATCCGTTACAGCATCATGATATCCAATGTAACGAAACTTCTAGGACATGTTTATAAGACCTAAGCACACATGCTTATGGTCTCAAATCTCATTTTAGGTCAAGTGCAAAAATCGCAATTATTAACAGTAGTGGATTTTTTACCTAGTCGTTTTCGACCCAGAATGCATCTAAATGCTTAGCAATGATGCCCCAATACCCCGCCTATACGTAGTTTTTTATTTTGAAGTGTAAATTTCTACTTATGATGAAATTAGGCTGGAGGTCGACAACGCCAAAAGCTACGAAATATTGTGAAATGTTTACATCAATGCGTAGAGCTCTTACCTGCGGTTTCAATGCAACAGGTGCAACTGCAATGTGACAACTGAGGATGGAGTAGGAAGTGCGAGAAGGAGAGAAGTGAGCACCGTCAACTCAAGCTGTGTATTTCATTATCCAAAACTTGATAATAACTTACAAAAATTGGCTTTCATACCTTAGCCAAGATTTTTGCTGGTCAAAACTAATAATCTGGGAGCTCTAACTAAAGATAGGTAAAGACAGATTGATACAATCTGGAAGCTTGTAGCCCCGGCTCATCAATGACAAAAATTATCCGAAAAATAAGAGTTACAATATTCTTGATTCATCAAAATAGTAAACTTTTTTACAATGAGAGCTCTGAAAAATGGTATCTAAGTTAGCTTGCTGCTAACACCTTTACACAAAGGGCATAATGGACACATGTTAGCTCCCCAACCCTATAATTGCACACAAGGTGCACTCAAATCCTATTGGAAGGCCATAGAGGTGGACCAATGAGAATTAGCCTAGAGTAAATCTATATTAATTCATTTAAAAACACTTAATAAAAGAACCAATGAGAAGTAAGCTCTCTAGAAGACTATTGGACAGTCTCCCAAGGGGTCTATTGAGCATTTAGCAGCCCAATGGCTTGCCTGCTTCCTATTGGCCAAAAGACAAAGGGGTCCAATGAGAGTTTAATTGAATTAATTAATCATCTAAAGCTCTCACAAAAGGGGAAAGGGGGACACATGTCACAAGGCTATCACTTATGCTTCTCCATTTTCATTGGCTAAGCTTTGTAGGGTCCAACGGGGTGTCAACATGAGTATTTTGCAAGAGGGGTCAACCAAGAGAGAGGGGGCTGATTTTGTCAACGCATTATCACACACACTCTCACACAATCTCATGTGTGAAGCAAGAAGACTCTCTATCTCTCCTTCTCAAGCTTTAATGGAAAGGTCATCACCTACTCCAAGCTTGTGAGAAGGAGGCCTACACCAACAAATCTTGGCTTTGCGATGCAAATCCAACCAAGAGCCAAGATTCAATGCATGCTCATCTCCTCTACCATGCTAATTACTAAGCTATGCTAAGATATTATGGGTGATTAGGTGAGGAGATATACTTCTTTCTCATAAGACTACTCCTTCTTCCTCTCAATCTACTCTCATACCTTGCTACCTCTCACCATCTTTGAAGGTGTGTGAGGTCTTGGGTCTGAGACCGTGAGGGAATTGATGTTGTGTTTTAAAGTGTTTGCTTAGTGATTGAAGCTTCCATCTTCATTGCACTAGCTAGTTATTGAAGGAACACCAAGAATTATATTGTGAAACGTTTCCCTTGATGGGGGAAACCTATAATACAAAGCCTTTTGGAGGGGGGGACCGGCTCCATATAAATTCGGTCCTCAATTGTTGTCAATAGATTTATTTCTCTCTCTTATGAAGTATTGTTCATGCCTATCTAACTAGGTGTTATGCTTTTTGTTGCTCTCTCCATCCAAGCACTCTTGTTATGCTCATTAGGAATCTATTCTAATGAAATGCTCAGTATGTCTATGCTATTTTCCACTACACACAAGTTACTAGGCCATTAAATGTTACAAGCTCTGATGACCAAGCAAGGAGCTCGCTCTCTCTTCCTCTTGCATGAGCAGGAAAGGGGACATCTGACAACCAAAATAAGAAGAAGTACCCGAAAGTACTCGAAGCAAGAAGAGGCTCTTGAACTGGATCTCCGACGACCAAGAGAGGAAGGGGAAATATACCACCAGGCAAGAGGATCTTGCTCTCTCTCATGGAAGATTTTTTTGAGATCCGTTAATGGCCCGCGTTGATAGCCGTGTTTTTGGCTCTCATAAAATCTTTTAAAAAGCCACTTCACCCCACAAAAACACCCTAGCACAATGACCAGGCTCGCTTTTTTATTGTAAATAGCGTGTGCGATTAGGATTTTTATCACATTTTTTAATTAAATCATTGAGCGAGTCATTGGGCTAGGAGACAAAAAATTGAATTTATAATATTACGGTTCTCTTTACATGTAAATATTATCCATCAAATAAAGGACCTAAGTATAAAGGTTTTTTTTTTCAAAATTCTGTATTTATGTAAATATATATTCCTAGGTGTGCATTATCAGGCCTAAGTATGCTAGCTTCCATTGCGTGTCATTCCTTATACATGTTTTACTATCATTCTATCCCTTAAGCTTTACTCACACAAGCCTTGAAAAAACTTTGCGTGACTTCGAATTCACCAATCACCTTATCGGCTCCGTCATATTTTTCCACTCCTCCCAGATAAATATTCACAAGTACATAGGTTTCATCTTCAAATAAATTCCATAAATCACTCAAACTAGAGTATAATTGAGGGTCCCTTCCCCCATGATTTTACTCCTTTTATTTTTTCACATATATATCTTTAGTTGCCACCATGCATCCCATGTGTCCATTTCTTCATAAGATGCATGACTAGCTAACCTATTCTTCTTGACCCACAAATATATATTATATTTGATCGTTATCCTATACCATACATGTGTGCAATCTCCTTGGCAAAATTAGGTCATGGTTGATGTATGGGGGGACTCAGTTGGAAGCTACAAAGGAAAAAGAATCAAATAGTGGCCCACTTCAAGCCTTATGAGGTGTTGCAGAGACAACTTTTTGCTTGAATTTTGGTGCCCTCTTCTGATCAAAATTTGAGGATATTTCCAGAAGAGAAAATGTAGCTCATAAGCTGAAGTATTTTTCATAATGTTTTCAAAATTTTGGAAGTCATGGGCGATTTTAAATAAATTTTATGGCCGACTTCAAAACTTCCACTTCATACAACCAGAAGTCTTCCTATTTTCTCTCACCCTTCCACACACCTACTCACACATACACACTCCTCCCTCTCATTCCCACACCCAAACGTGCACATTCCATGACTCTTATCACCTTCTTCACCATCCTCATTCCCTCTCTTCACCATAGCTTCCATGATATATACACACATACTCTCATATATCTCTACACCTACTCCCATATTCACATTCCCTCTTTACCACCATGAAAATTACAAAAAAACAGCAAATTGGATATGATTTATCTCTACAAATGAAGGATTTTCATCAAAAGGACCTTGAGGTCTTCAAATCCACGCAACGTCAGCATCAACCGCGACTCTCTCACATTGACGTTTCATCCACCAGTGTCACTAGGTGAACCTCCTTTCCGATTCCATCTATCCCCCTAATTTTCAATACCTTATTAAGGAATTTATCATTTTCATGCACCTCATTGTAGTCATAATCACTATCTTACTAACACTAACCCTAATGATAAAAGCACCTCACCTCAAGGAAGTAAGGATAAGTAGTGGTAGAACTCTCTTTCTACCTCTTTTTTTCCCTCTCCTTTTTCATTCACCATCATTAATAATGCTCTCTCTCTTGAGCCCACATGCATGTGACTCATGGAGATAAGAAAGGCCACTCCATTTTGAAAATGCAAAAAATGCTAAGCTCAATTTGTTAGCATGTAATTCAAATTAGCCATAATCAAAATAAATGATCTCCAACGTATAAATAGACCCCTTACCTTCATTGTAAACATACATAGATAGCATTTTAGCACTAGAGGCGTGAGGAGAGACTTGGTTGTAGACACTATACTGTGAGATTCACACTTTAGTGCACTATAGAATTGATGCTACATTTTCTAAGTGAGAGAGTGTGAGAGTTTCACATCTCAAGACACCATTGTACCTATCCTTATAGTCATCAATAAATTTGAGGTTTTGATTCTCGAAAGGTGTGATTTTGTCTCCAATTCATATTCCATCCGGTTGTGCAATGCCAATCAAAGATTCAAGGTGATGTGTATGCCGTAATTTCTCAGTTGAGCTTGTGAGATTAAGAGTTGTGGGTGATTTTTATTGCGTAATACTAGTTCATTGTAAGAGGTTTGAGTGGTGAGAGGTCTCCCGCAACCTAAGATGATGTTTGTGTTGGCAAAGTGTTGAGCACATGTTGGTGTAGTCTCCATGCATGCTCTTTGACAGTGTAGCAAGGTGTTCTTTCACCTCTCAAATTGCAAGACAATTTGAGCAACCTCACTCTCCATCTCTCTCCTTCTCTCAATGGCTCATTCTCTCCTCCTTCTATAGAAAATTGTTGCTCATTTGTGTGTGTTTTGCGTGTCTCCCTTAAGTCTGAGGACACTCTCTTGCATCATAGTTTGTATCCATAACTAGGTGGTGCCCTTTTTAAGTTGGGTTTGGCTAGGGATTTTGCTTGGTTGTGTTTGTGTTGTGCCCTAGCTCATTGAGCTGCACGGGGGCCATGAAGGGTGTCTAGAGCCCACTGTTCTTGTTGCCCGCCTTGGACGGCCTCAATTTGGTGCCCCCACTGAGGACGAGCGATTGTGTTATCATATACAAGGTAAGTGTCCAAAACCTAGTTGTTTGTACATGAACAATTCACCACCTCCTAATACTTCTCATGCAATTCAATTTCATCAGTTTCATTGGGTGCAGGGAATTAGGAAAAATGTTTGCATTGATAGGAAAATCTATTTTCAACAACGTGTTGTATTCCTCTTTGGTGCTGAGGCATTAGGAGATATTCTACAATCCCCAAATCCTACTATACTCCCAATTGTAGACTATGATGTCTCTTTTGATGTGCATGTTTTTATCTTGTTTTAGCTAGGTTAATGAATCAATAGGACTTGTATCGTACATTCATTCCTTTGGCTAGACAAGACGTGCATGTAGTAGTTGGCACAAAGCTACAATTTCAACGTGTTTTCCGTCTTATGTTTGAACCTAGGCAAGTAGCAGCTATCAATGCCTCAGTCAATCCGTTCATTTTGCCATTGATTATCTACGATCTAATCTTTGATGTTTACATTTTCATCCTACTTTGAAATTTGATTTTGCAAAAGGAAAAAAAATTAAAGGAAAAGAAATTTTTGAGTAAAACCAGCAACATGGATACAACTAGGCAAATGAGTGGCTACCCCTTGTTCTTTGGAGAGCCTGGGGAATGATGTGGAATTAATCTTAGAAAATTTCAAGTCTTGCCGTATCAAGAGGATAGTAATTGATCAAGAACATGTAGAAATGTTTGGGGTAGTCCTTAGGAAAGATGCTAGCACTTGGTTTGACTCTTTGCCTGAGGAAGCTAAGGGAAATTAAACAGAAGTTGTGACTAGTTTCAAGGGATACTTCTTTGATCCATAAAACACTCAAAAACTATGGCAAGACATTGTCTCTCATAAACAAAAAGACTTAGATGACTACTACTTGTATAAGCAAGAGTTTCTACGTCTTTGGGCTTTATGGGTACGAAATGTTGCTAACCCAGGTGATGGTGCATAGTTTTTAAAGAAGGAAAGGTTCATAGCTGGTCTCTTCCCTGATCTTCAGGTAAAGGTGGAGGCAGGTGCACTCGCTACCCATGATGCAGCTGAAACCATAGCTTTGAAGAAGTATAGGAAACTCAAGTGCCTATGGGGAGAGGTTCCAATAAAGGGCCTTACACCCAAAGGTAAGTTACAAACATCAATGTCTTGGGAGCTTTCTGAGGTAACGACTGAAGTCATTGAGAAGTTAAATGAATCTTTGTGCAACCTTTCAATTCACCTTGCACAAGCTGTAGGTCCAAAAGGACAAGCAAAGAAGTCAGAAGAGCAAGAGCCACGACCTAGTAGAGTCTTGGAATGCTGGAATTGTGGAGAGTCTGGACATGGGATGTATAATTTTCCTTGGCCTCGGGGGGAGACCTAACTTGAATTACCCAGTGAATGCAGGTGAAGGCACTAGTCAGCAACCGGTGCTTTTGCAGAGACCAAATGCTGCTCAACCTCCACAATGGCAAGTAGAGGGAATACCACCTTTGCCTGACCCAAATGTCAATGTTGTAGAAGTCACACAATCCAAAGAGGGTGACATTGAAGCAAATGGCATCAAACGTGGTCGGGGGAAAGGTAAGGAAAAGGAAGGAGTAACATCACAAAGTGACCATGGACGAGGAAAGAAAGCAAAGGAAACCAAGGAAACCAAGAGGAACCGGTGCCGCATCAATCTTCAAGACTTCCCTCTTGGACATGGTATGGCTCCGTACAACCTTATGGAGGACATGAGAGGTAAGGGTCCAAGCATATCATGGCCTCAATTTCTTGCAGTATGCCCACAAGTTAGGAGGGAGTTAACAAAGTCAGTTAGCACTAGGAGAAGGACGAAATAAAATGTTCCTTTTGTTAAAATTGCACATGCCAAAATAAATGAGGATATTACACCTATGCTAGATTGCTATATCAAGGGAAAACTAGTTAGGAAGGGTCTAGTGGATGGGGGCGTACAAATTTGCATCATGACAGAGGACCTTATGCAAAGACTAGGTATGCACATTCATGAGATGCCTGAAATCAAAGTGAAAATGGAAAATAATAGCAAGGCTAGGTGTTTGGGATTTTGTAAGAATGTTTTTGTGGAAGATTTTGGCATTAAGAAGGCTCTTGATTTATATGGTTTGTCTACAAAGGGAAATGGATATCCATTTATCCTAGGTAGACGGTGGCTAATGAGAATGCAAGCATTGCAGGATTGGGAAAGTGGAAAGTTGATTTGCAAAAATGACAATCACCAGAAAGTTGCCTTTGACATGAAGGAGAAACGTCAAGAGGAGCTCCATGAGGAATCTTCTCAAAGTGAAAGCGGGGATGAGGCTGATGACACCCCGGAAGAAGAAAGCAGTGGTAGCACTACAGATGAGGAGTCATCCATTGAAGTCACGGGTGTAAATTGTAGGCCAAATAACAAAGAGACATCTTGCCAAGGTTTAGAAGAGGTAGGTCCCCTGGAGAACCAAAGTTTGAATGATGAAGAAATGCTAGATGGTAAGTTGTCAAAGACTCTTACTTGGGAGGAAAGAGAGGAGTTCAAAAGTGTGCTAAGAAAGTTTCCTAAGCTTTTTGCTAAAGATTACACAGATGTACGTGGAGTGGATGCCATTCAACACAATATTGAGGTAAAGCTAGAGGCCAAACCTAAAGCACAAAAGCTACGAAGGTCAGGAGTCATCAAAGAGCAAGAACTACTCAAAGAGGTGTGGAAGCTTCTAGCAGTAGGGTTCATCTACCCCATAGAGAATTTTGAGTGGGTCTCTCCAGTTGTGGTCACTCCGAAAAATAATGGCAAGTGGAAGGTATGTGTTGATTATCGTCCACTCAACGAGGCAACAAAAAGAGATCACTTTCTCCTCCCATTTCAAGATGAGATTCTTAATGAGGTAACAGGTAACGAAAAGTACACGGTATGTGATGGCTACTCTGGTTACTTTAAAATAGGTATTGCATTGGAGGATCAATAAAAAACAACCTTCATCACCCCTTAGGGTTGTTATGCTTTTAGAGTCATGCCGTTTGGTTTGACAAATGCTCTAGCAACGTTTCAACGATTCATGAACATGGTGTTTCAAACATTCTTTGGGAAGTCTATTAGAGTATTCATAGATAATTTTTGCATCTATATCTCTAAATCATTGCATCTACAAAAGGTAGAAGAAGGCTTGAAGAAGCTATATGATATGGGAGGTCAACTCAATCCCGACAAGTGCCATATAGATGAGGATGAAGTGATCTTGCTTGGTCAAATCACAAGGTTTCTTCCAAAGGCATTGAGGTGGATCCAACAAAGGCAAAATCTCTCATTTAGCTACCATCACCATAGAGTCTTAAGGAGATAATTTCATTTATTCAAAAGGTGAAGTACATGTCATGCTTCATTCACTTGGCATCAAAGTTACTTTACCCCCTCTAGAAGGTGACACAACAGGTAGAGTTTGCATGGTTCGATGAGCTTGAAGAGTACTTTTCTTGTATTAAAATGGTTTTGGCAGAACTACCAATGCTCATGCCTCCACGTTGGGAGTTTACATTCTTTGTTAGCTCAAGTGTGGTGGCGAGAGCAAAGCGAACCCCAAACCTCGACGGCCTCTAAAACACCGGGGACCGAATGACGCGCCTCGAGCCTGTCATGGTAAAGCAAACAGGGGGCACCACCTAGCTTCAGCTGCTAGGAAGCAAACAACACACCACTATAACAAAGTTTTCATCCAAGAGAGATGGATGCTTGGGAGTAATGATGAAGAGGAAAGGGAGTGAGATCGAGAGAGAGAGAGAGAGAGAGAGAGAGAGAGAGAGAGAGAGAGAGAGAGAGAGAGAGAGAGAGAGAGAGTGAGGGAGGGGGTATAGGAGCTTAGTACTTAGGCACCACAAAAGGATGGCGAATCCGCACACCCTTCACACATACACAAGCTCACTCCAAACACAAAACTAGGTGGCGATTCCGCACACCTCACATGGGCAAAACATTGCAAGAAAACATACTCACAAAACCTCAAGCTTTATTTAGAGAATAAGGCGATGAAATGGGGATCATAGGGTAGGGCAATGAGAAGGGAGAGCGTGGTAGAGCACATGGCGGATAGGTGGGAGTTGATGGCGAAGACTCGCAAGAGGATTATGGCCATCATCCTTCATATAGTTGCCCTTCATCTTCCATAGCCAAGGGTGTAGAGGTCATGCTCAAGACAAGCATGGTGATTGCGGTGATGGTGATCGTGTGGGTGTGTGTGTGTGCACTAGGCACACACAGTGCATAGTGTACTCTTTGGTGATGGTGTGTGTGTCCTTAGTGTGATGGTGAACCCTCTTTATATAGGGGAGGAGGGGGGAGAAATTCTAGAATTTAGAAATGAAGAAATCATTATCTACATAGGCCATGTGACTGTGGGCTCCACTTGTCTGGCTGTGTGTATATGTGCCAGAACAGCAGTCTCATGAGAGAGAGACTAAGAGAGAGAGATGGTTTGATGAAAAAAAGTGAGAGGTGACATGGAGAATAAAGTAATTACGAGAGGGGAGAGAGTGGAGTGTGTTCAGAGGTGAATCTGTGTGCAGATGTGTGTGAACACAAGAAAAATCAGGTAACCTCCGGGTGGGGATGGGTCTTTGGGCACCTTTTTTAGTGAAACTGAGTGTGTGTGAGTGTGGGGGAGGTTACTTAGCTACAAGACAAGAGACATGGCGTCCTCTAGAGAGAGGGGGGGTATTTGGGTCATGGGATATGATAGGAGAGAGAAAGGGGGGGTGGGGTATACTATTTTTGAAGATAGGGTAAGTTGCATGTGAGTTAGGGTGCATTATTGGTGAGTTATAATGCATTATTGGTGAGAGATGGGGTAGCTTGAGGGGAGAGAGAAAGGAGATAGGACAAGGGGAAGAGAGAGGGGGTTGACCTTTTGAGTGGAGGAGAGGAAAAGGGACACACGGCGGGGCAACAATGAAGAAAAAAGAGGCAAGGTGGGGATGGGCTGCCCCGCAGGCATGAGGTGGCCTATTTTACCTTTCTCATATATTTACATAATCATACTTTATTTTTTTCTTACTTTTTCGAATGCCTTTTATCACTCCCTCCCTAAGAGGGGGTTTTCATGGGGTGGGGACGAGAGAAGAGGGGTATGGGAGCTTGGCTTGTGAAAAGCCCCCATCATTAGCTCTCCCCTTTTGGCTAGAGGCATTCATGTCTCTAGATCATCTGTTTGATCATTATCGTCGGAGGTGGCGGCTAATGGTGTGTCCTTATTTGGAATGTCAATTGGTGGAGCCTCGTCAAATCGAAGAAAATAAGGTTTAAGTCGCCAACCATTTACCCTGGTTTTATGAAGTTTTCCATCAGCCTCCATAAGCTGGTAGCTTCCATTGGCATACTTTTTCCTGACGATGAAAGGACCTTCCCATCGGAGTAGGAGTTTCTTATCCTTGCGCGTGTCGAAGCGATTGTCGTAGCGGAGCACTAACATTCCTTTATTCAATTCTTTTTTCCGGAGATGCTCGTTAAAGCTAAGCCGTCTATGCTCTGCTTGTGCTGCATAATAATTTATTGCTTCTTCTCTGTCCAGCTGCAGTCTTTCCAAGTTGATGATGTGATCTCTCAAATGCATGTTGGGCTGTTGAAGCTGGCTTGCCATTACTCTGAGACTTTGTAGTTGCACTTCAATGGGCAAGATTGCTTCCTTACCAAATACTAGATGATACGGTGTGAATCCCAAGGATGTACGAAATGAAGTTCTGTAGGCCCATAAAGCTGGTAGTAGATACTTATCCCAGTCTCTAGGATGATTGTTTACCTGCTTGGTAATAATTTTAGAAACCATTCCATTTACCTTTTCAACTAGGCCATTACATTGAGGGTAATATGGTGAAGAGTGCCTCCTTGTAATGCCCAGTTTCTGCATTAATTCTCCTACCAAGTCTGCTCTGAAACCTGGCCCTCTATCAGAGATGATCTCTAAAGGTGTGCCAAACCTAAAGCATATGTGCTCGTAGATAAATTTAGCTACCTCTACCGCTGTGATTCTAGTGGTGGTTGTAGCCTCTGCCCATCTAGTCATGTAGTCGACCCCCATGATAATGTAGAATTTTCCTGAGTTGGCCCTAGGTAATGGCCCAATGGCGTCGATACCCCATTTTTCAAATGGGCCATATGAGAGAATAGGTGTCTGTGGTTCAGACATAAGTGATCTAGTGCCGGCCTTTTGACACAACTTACATGTTTTGTACCAGTGGTGTACATCACGGTTGAGGCTAGGCCATATGAAGCCTGCCTGCAAGATTTTCCTACTTGTTATGTCTAGGGCAAAGTGACCACCACAAACCCCATCGTGACAGCTAGCAATTACTCCCGTGATTTCCTGAGAGAGAGGGACCTTCCTGAGTATTTGGTCCTTACCCTTACAGTACAAACCGTCATTGATGAGTCGATACCTTGTGGCCTTCCGCGTCAGCCATTGCTTCTGTCCCTTTGTTAAATCTGATGGGCATTCCCCTGTTTCCAAAAAATGCATGATGTCAGGCAAGGCATCACTTCCTTGAAATAGAGGGAGCTTTAGTTTTATTGCTCCAACCACCACTTCCTGTAGTCTTTCACTTGCTAGGGCATCTGCTTCTTGGTTTTGAGCCCTTGGGATATGGTGTATTTGAACTTCTTCAAGCTTACCCAACAAGGTTTTTACACCACTTAAGTGAGTCCTTAAACTAGGATTCTTGCATGTCCATGCTCCATTTACTTGCCTTACCAGAAGTAGAGCATCCCCAAATACATTAAGGCGTTGTACACCTTGTGAGACGCACCATTGTAGACCCTTGGTTAGTGCTGCATACTCGACTTCATTGTTAGAATGTGAATCTAACAATTGGCCCAACGAAAATACCTTTGTCCCTTTGTCATCAAAGACCACTATGCCTGCAGCTGCTTTGTCAGACGCTCGCTTGTAGGCTCCATCAAAGTAGAGAGAGTATGCTCCTTCTACCATCGGTGGTACTGGAGGTAATCGGACTTCTCCTTCTTAGATTGCTTCTCCTTCCTTTCAAAGACTTGGTAGGTCATGAGTCCCCCCAAACTTGCCCTTGTCGTGCTTTCTACCTGTACCGTGTAGTCAAACTCTTGCAGACGAACTAGCCATTTAGTAATTCTAGCAGACACATCCATGTGTTGTACAACATAGGGAAATATTTCATCCGTGGTTAGAATCACAAATTGCTTAGGCAGCAAATATGACCTAAACTTTGTAGTTGCAAATCTAAGAGATAGGACTAAGTGTTCCACATGGGTGAAACCTTTCTCTCCTGCTGTCATCATTCGACTAGAGAAGTAGATTGGCCTCATGAAAGATGCCGTTGTATCCTTTTGGAGTAGCACAGCCCCCAATGAGTCATCACCAACACTTGAGGTGACATAGAAATTTTCATCCCACTTAGGTGGTGAGATAGTTGGCAGAGTGGCTAAGACCTCCTTTACCTTGTTGTAGTGATGTTCGCTTTCCTCGTCCCAAGTGAAAGTTGATCTTTGAGTGAGTTTTTGCAGTGGTAGAACAAGTTGTGATAGTAGATGTATGAATCTACTTAAGTACCTCACCTTTTGTAGAAAAGAGACCAGTTGACGTGCGGTCGTTGGTGAAGGTAGGGCTATGAGTGCAGACACCTTACTTGGGTCGGCGTTGATACCTTTTGCTGAAATTTCATGGCCTAGTAGAATGACTTTACTCTCCCCAATGTGGCATTTATCCACATTTAATTGCCCACCTAGGCTCTGCAACCTGGCCAAACCTTCAGTTACCTTTTCTAAATGTGAAATACGGGAGCTATATATACAAAAATCATCAATGAACACTCTTATGGATGTTCCAAAGAACGGTTGAAAAACATATGTGACATATCTTTGGAATGTGGCAGGTGCATTTGTGAGACCAAATGGCATAACCCTGTATGCAAAACAACCCCATGGCGTGATAAAACTGGTTTTTAGCTGATCTTCCAAGGCTATGCGTATTTGAAAGTATCCAGAATAACCATCATAGACGGTATAGCATTCAAAACCCGCTACTTCATTCAGAATTTCATCCAAGAAAGGGAGAGGAAAGTGGTCTCTCTTTGTAGCTGCATTTAGTGGTTTGTAGTCAGCACAGACCCTCCACTTACCATTCTTTTTAGGCGTCACCACTACGGGTGACACCCATTCTGAGTTTTCTACAGGATAGATGAATCCCGCCTCCAGCAGTTTCCTTACCTCGACCAAGAGTGCCTTTTCTTGTATGACCCCCAGTCGTCGTAGCTTTTGCACAACTGGTCTTACCCCTTCCTTCAGCTTAATATGATGCTCCACCACTGTAATGCCCGTGATTCTTTCATAGTTGTCAATGAACAGGTTAGGAAATCCCATCAACATTTGCAAAAAACTATCTTTCTTCTCAAGTGTTAATTCCGTAGACAACATACCCTTCAACCTACTTCCTCCTAGGCCAGGTGATTTGCTCTCCTCTTCATTGGGTTGCCCTTTTGGTGATGGATCACCAGTTGTGCTTACCCTTTGTGGATCCTTCATAATGATACCCATCACATCAATGGAACTGTCACTTTCGTCGGTGGATGTGGTCTCCTCCTCAGAACTGGAAGATTCGCTACTGGTTTCATCTGCCGATGTTTCCAGATTCATTTGCTTCTGCTTGCCAATCCTCATGTCGTAGTAGATTGTCTCCCCTTTCTTACCGGTCATGCGTAGAAGGCCAGTACCCCAGTCTTGTTTTGCCTTCATGGCCATCAACCATGGCCTTCCCAAAATTAGTGGATAGCCCTCCCCCTTAGTAGGCATTACAAAAAAATCTACCTCTACCTCAGTGTTGAAAGCTTTGATTTTCACGGCACTTACCACACCCACACACTTTACTTTTGCGTTGTTTGCCATCTTTGCCTTGCATGGAGAAGGCCTGTCAACCTCGAGCCCTAATTGAAGCATCATAGCTTCGCTCATTACACAGATTTGTGCACCTCCATCAATGTAGGTGTTTCCAACCCTCTTTCCTTTTATGTTTACGTCGACAATTGGAAGGATGTCATCCATGTTGCATCCCGAAATTGCTCCGGCTACCTTTGTTTTGGAGCTTCTTGTACTTACCATTTTAGACCATTGTCGCCTTACTTTAGGTACAAGATGTAGTAGCTGTGGCCATGTAATCTTTGGTCCTTGCTCTGCCACATCCAATGTTAGATCATAGGGCTTAGAACTTTCCCCTAGCTAGAAGTCGGTGATGCCCAATTTCCGTCGTGGGCTGGATGGCCTCTTGCTAGTTTCTCCTCTCATGCTTCTCTCATCATCTGATTGTGTAGCTTTCTCCCTCCTAGCTCTTTTCACAGTCATGGCTTCAAGTGGTTCTAAAAAGGTTACCTTCTCCTTACCCTTGTCCCTCTCCTTTGCTCTGGGTGGATCCACTACTATGGCTTTTCCTTTTTCTTCTAGCCTTATGATGTTTACAGGGCGATCAGGTGGTGGGGCTGGTGGAAGAGGTGGAATGGATGCTTGTAGTGGTGTCTGGGGTGGACGTAGAATTTGTGTTGGTGGGGTTGGTGCTCGGGGTGGGGGTGTTCTTTCTCTAGGGGGTGACAATTGGTTCCTCCTACCTCCTCTATTATAGTTTTGTTGTGGTTTGGGACAGTAGTACATACCGTGACCGTCTTCTCCGCAGTTGTAGCAATGATACTCCCTGTTTTGTTGTCGTGCTCTTCCAGGGTCTTGATATCTTTCTTGACTCCTCCGTTGTTGTATTAAGTGGACAGACAAATTCTACAGTTGGTCAGTAATATGGGCCAACATATCTTGTTGGTCATCTCTTACCCCAAGAGCCGGTGGTGGTGTTGGAATGGTGGTTGTCGTAGTTGCTGGTCGACGCGATGTTCCTGATTCTATTGACTCGGTTTCTTTGGCTTTCATTCGCAGCTTCTTGTCTTTAAGGCAAGCAATCTCAACGGCTAACTCGTACGTAGCCGGGAATCTACCTTTCACCTTCTCCTTGAGAAGCGGCCATAAGCCATGCGTGAACCGATCTTTTTTTAGGAAATCGGGTGCAGCTTTCCCCCTAGCCAGTGACTCAACCCACCGTTCCCACAAATCCACAAATTTGGACTCATAGGTGGCATATTCTAAAAGACCTCCTGCTTCAAGTCTCTCAACTTGTCCCACAACTTTTCTGAAGTGGTACCTCCCCCAAAGCGCCTCTTAAAAGCGGTTTTTAAGGGTTCCCAGTCATCCTTGGTTGCTTGTGGAAGTGCATTGTACCATGATCTAGCTTCTAGCTTCATGAGATGCTTAAAGATTCTAACCCGGGATTCATCCGTATCTTTGTTGCTCACTACACATGCTACTTCAAAGTCATCTAGGAAGTCTGTTACCAAATCCTCCCCCTTCTTTCCTTTAAATGTTGGAAATGCTACACTTGCCATGATTACTGAGAGAGAGCTAGAAGGACACACTGCTTAACTTGCAAAAGTTTTTTTCTTCTTTACAAGGAGGCGTGTATACCCTCTTATACTAGGACATAGATTAAAACTTCAAACGGTACATTGCCTTGTACCAAAGGTAAGACAAATGGTTGATCTGATGCCAGAACCTCAAAAAATTGCTCCCCACCCAGCATGGTGTCAATGACGTGCTGGTAGTGAGCCTTCAAATCCAGTATTACCTTGATTGAGCGTACACGTGTTGGTATGTGTGATCTGTCTTGAGGTAGGTTGTACTGATTCATGTGAAGCTTAGATGTGCTTAGTCACTGTCCAAGCTTGTGGGAGAGGGTGGTGTTCTTTCCTGAAACAAACTCAGTAGATCCCTAGTTTCTCTAGTGAGAGTGTGAGCCAATGATTCCGTTATCTGTGCTGCAGCATCAGGTGCGACTTGAAAACTGACTGTGATAATTACCTCGGTGACTTGAGTTACCCGATTCTCAAAGTAGAATAGTGTTGATTCTCTATTGTGTAGAGCTCCTTCCATTTTGTTGTTGTGGGTTGGTTGTAGGTTGCGGACATGGTTTTGACCTTCTCCTTCTTCTTCTTGGCACTTGGCCTATGTATATCCACTGGGTTTGGCGTGTTGGTTGACTCTCCCACTGCAAATCGATTACCGTTACGCCTGGCACTCAAGCTTCAATGGAGATGCGGAGTTTGTCTAGTTGTGCTTGGAGCTCTTCTTCTTCTGTCGTCCAATTAGCAAATCCTGCTAGCCATTCATCCATTCACAATAGTTTAAGGGTTTCAGTCTTGTAAACTGAAGGTTTCATGAAAAGATCCTCAGTGGGGGCACCAAATGACGAGAGCAAAGCGAACCCCGAACCCCGACGGCCTCTAAAACACTGGGGACCGAATGGCGCGCCTCGAGCCTGTCATGGTAAAGCAAACAGGGGGCACCACCTACCTTCAGCGGCTAGGACGCAAACAACACACCACCATAACAAAGTTTTCATCCAAGAGAGATGGATGCTTGGGAGTAATGATGAAGAGGAAAGGGAGTGAGATCGAGAGAGAGAGAGAGAGAGAGAGAGAGAGAGAGAGAGAGAGAGAGAGAGAGAGAGAGAGAGAGAGAGAGAGAGAGAGAGAGAGAGTGAGGGAGGGGGTATAGGAGCTTAGTACTTAGGCACCACAAAAGGATGGCGAATCCGCACACCCTTCACACATACACAAGCTCACTCCAAACACAAAACTAGGTGGCGATTCCGCACACCTCACATGGGCAAAACATTGCAAGAAAACATACTCACAAAACCTCAAGCTTTATTTAGAGAATAAGGCGATGAAATGGGGAGCATAGGGTAGGGGAATGAGAAGGGAGAGCGTGGTAGAGCACATGGCGGATAGGTGGGAGTTGATGGCGAAAACTCGCACGAGGATTATGGCCATCATCCTTCATATAGTTGCCCTTCATCTTCCATAGCCAAGGGTGTAGAGGTCATGCTCAAGACAAGCATGGTGATTGTGGTGATGGTGATGGTGTGGGTGTGTGTGTGTGCACTAGGCACACACAGTGCATAGTGTACTCTTTGGTGATGGTGTGTGTGTCCTTAGTGTGATGGTGACCCCTCTTTATATAGGGGAGGAGGGGGGAGAAATTTTAGAATTTAGAAATGAAGAAATCATTATCTACATAGGCCATGTCACTGTGGGCCCCACTTGTCTGGCTGTGTGTATATGTGCCAGAACAGCAGTCTCATGAGAGAGAGACTAAGAGAGAGAGATGGTTTGATGAAAAAAAGTGAGAGGTGACATGGAGAATAAAGTAATTATGAGAGGGGAGAGAGGGGAGTGTGTTCAGAGGTGAATCTGTGTGCAGATGTGTGTGAACACAAGAAAAATCAGGTAACCACCGGGTGGGGATGGGTCTGTGGGCACCTTATTTAGTGAAACTGAGTGTGTGTGAGTGTGGGGGAGGTTATTTAGCTACAAGACAAGAGACATGGCCCCCTCTAGAGAGAGGGGGGGTATTTGGGTCATGGGATATGATAGGAGAGAGAAAGGGGGGGTGGGGTATACTATTTTGGAAGATAGGGTAAGTTGCATGTGAGTTAGGGTGCATTATTGGTGAGTTATAATGCATTATTGGTGAGAGGTGGGGTAGCTTGAGGGGAGAGAGAAAGGAGAAAGGACAAGAGGAAGAGAGAGGGGGTTGACCTTTTGAGTGGAGGAGAGAAAAAGGGACACACGGCGGGGCAACAGTGAAGAAAAAGGAGGCAAGGTGGGGATGGGCTGCCCCGCAGGCATGAGGTGGCCTATTTTACCTTTCTCATATATTTACATAATCATACTTTATTTTTTTCTTACTTTTTTCAATGCCTTTTATCACTCCCTCCCTAAGAGGGGGTTTTCATGGGGTGGGGACGAGAGAAGAGGGGTATGGGAGCTTGGCTTGTGAAAAGCCCCCATCAGTGGGTAAGGAGACATTGGGTGCAGTATTTTTGCAGCAAGATCCTCATAGCACTAGGATGCGGCCTGTCTACTTTGCTAGCCGGGTCATGAATGCACTTGAAAAGGATTACATAGAAGCAAAAATCTATGATGCTTTCTCTTGTCTTTGCAGTAGGAAGTTTAGATCCTACATCCTGCCAAAACCCTTTATCATAATCACTGCTGAAAACTTGTTTCCTTGGGTGTCATCTCAAATGACACTAAGTCCTAGGATTTCAAAATGGATAATGGAATTGCAAGAGTTCCAATAGTCTTTCAGAGTAGAAGATAGTGTGAGTGCACAATTAACAGGGATTCTCACCTATAGAGTGCATGAAAGGGACATCAAGGTGCCTGAGGTGAAAACCCTACCCTTATCACCACCGAGGCATTTACCTAATGCATTCACCTTGTTCTTTGATGGAGCATTTAAGAAGGCTACAGGAAAAGCATGGGGAGGGCTTGTGTTGCTTGATTCAAATGGTGAGGTTGTTATGAAAGATTATGTGAATTTGCCTGGTTCCACGAGAAACAATGAAGCAGAATATGACATACTAATCCATTGTTTGCAGATGTGTGTTACTCAAAAGATACATCGTCTCATGGTAAAAGGGGATGCACTTATCATTGTGAAGAAAATTCTAGGTATTTGGGCTTGTAAGAATGAAAGGCTAAGGCAAAAGGTTCATGCCATCCGTAGACTCTTCAATCAATTTGAAGAAATACAATTGTATCATATTCCTAGGAAACAAAATGAAGATATTGATTTGCTTGCCCAAAAAGCAGTTGCATGTGTTGAGAGTGAAGTGCAGGTCATTATGGCAACAACAGTGATAAAGCAACCAAGGTACTTGGGGATGGAGTCATTGGCTCCTATTGTGAGCTACATTTTAGAGGGCGAGTTTCCAGAGGGCTTCACAAAGGCTCAAAAGAGGAGGCTCATTAAGAAGGTGAGTTCGTATTTGTTTTTGGAAGGTGCCCTCTACCAAAGAGAAAAAGATCAAGTTTGCAGGAGAATACTGACAACCAAGGAGATTCAGCTATTTTTGAAGGTTTGCATGAGGAAACATGTGGTGGTCATTTTGCACAGGAACTCACTGCGAAAAAGATTTTGCTTGCCTGGTATGTTTGGCCAAGCTTGCACATTGATGTTCAACATTGGTGTAAAAGCTGCCACAATTTTGTCAGAATAATGGAAACAAGCGCCTGTTGCATGGTCCACGTCAGTTAGTCCTTGCAAATGGTCCATTTGAAAAATGAGGCATTGATGCTATGGGTCCATTGCCTAGGAATAAAAATGGAAAATTGTATATCTTGGTGGCCATAGACTACATGACTAGGTGGGTGGAAGCTCAAAGTATGGCAAAAGTCAATGATAGAACAGTTAGCAAGACACTCACATTTGTTGCAGATTTGGCACACCTTTGGAGATTGTCTCTGATAACGGTCCAAGATTTAAGAAGGGCTTGCTCACAGAAGTTTGTGATGAGCTTCACATTCTACATCGGCATAGCACACCCTACTATCCTCAGTCAAATGGTTTGGTAGAGAAGGCTAATGGTATCATTGTAGGAATCATCCAAAAGATGGTAAAGAACAAGACAAAGCTATGGGATGACTTCTTGGATGGAGCATTGTGGGCTTATCAGACTACCTACAAGGAAGCAACCGAGTTTACACCCTTCCACCTAGTCTATGGTCAAGAATCTTTGCAACCCATTGAGCTCAACATTCCAACGATGCGAATTCATGGAAAGGTGGCACAAGGAGAAGAGGCAGCATGGGAAGATCGTCTTCTCACCCTAGTAGAACTAGAATGGAAACGGGAGGCGGCTTATGAGTGCTATAAAAGAAAGGCTACGCAAATAAAGGACAAGCTCGACAAAAAGGTGAAAGACAAAGGGATCAAGGAAGGAGATTTGGTGCTAAGGTACGATAATTGCCTTGACAATCGCTTTGATGTGAAGTTCAATACTAGATGGCAGGGTCCCTACATTGTAAAGAAGGCCTACTACTCACGCTACTATCAACTCATGGATTTGGCTGGCAAGGAGCACCCCAAGAAGGTGAATGGGTAACGACTAAAGCCCTACTTGAGTCATGTTCTACCAGAGGATCTACAAGAGCATCGAACAGCTACAATACCATGTAAGTCTTTGAGCTTGGCACTACAAGATGAAGATTCGATTGACGCACCAAATATCACAAAGGATGCAAAAACACTCTCATTGGAAGATATGTCTTTTGATGGTACATGAATGTACCATCATCTAGGGGGGCACTAAATGATAACCGTTTTTTCGGCTCTCATAAAATCTTTTAAGAAGCCACTTCACCCCACAAAAACACCCTAGCATAGTGACTAGGCTTGCTTTTTCATTGTAAATAGCGTTTGTGCGATTAGGGGTTTTATCACATTTTTTATTAAATCATTGAGCTAGTCATTGGGCTAGGAGACAAAAAAATGAATTGATAATATTACGGTCCTCTTTACATGTAAATATTATCCATCAAATAAAGGACCTAAGTATAAAGGGTTTTTTTTCTCAAAATTTCTGTATTTATGTAAATATATATTCCTAGGTGTGCGTTATTAGGCCTAAGTATGCTAGCTTCCATTGCGTGTCATTTCTTACATGTTTTACTATCATTTTATCACTTAAGCTCTACTCACACAAGCCTTGAAAAAACTTTGCGTGAATTCAAATTCACCAATCACCTTATCGGCTCCGTGATATTTTTCCACTCCTCCCAGATAAATATTCACAAGTACATAGGTTTCATCTTCAAATAAATTCCATAAATCACTCAAACTAGAGAATATTGAGGGTCCCTTCTCTCATGATTTTTCTCTTTTTATTTTTTCACATATATATTTTTAGTTGCCACCATGTATCCCATTTGTCCATTTCTTCAGAAGATGCATGACTAACTAACCTATCTTCTTGACCCACAAATATATATTATATTTGATACTTATCCTATACCATACATGTGTGCAAGATCCTTGGAAAAATTAAGTCATGGTTGATGTATGGGGGGACTCAGTTGGAAGCTACAAAGGAAAAATAATCAAATAGTGGCCCACTTCAAGCCTTATGAGGTGCTGCAGGGACAACTTTTTGCTCGAATTTTGGTGCCCTCTTCTGATCGGAATCTGAGGATATTTCCAGAAGAGAAAATGTAGCTCGTAAGCTGAAGTATTTTTCATAATGTTTTTCAAATTTTTTGAAGTCATGGGCGATTCTAAATAAACTTTATGGGCGACTTCAAAACTGCCACTTCATACACCTAAAAGTCTTCCTATTTTCTCTCACCCTTCCACATGCCTACTCACTCATACACACTCCTCCCTCTCCTTCCCACACCCAAACCTGCACATTCCATGACTCTTATCACCTTCTTCACCATCCTCATTTCCTCTCTTCACCATAGCTTCCATGATACACACACATACTCTCATATATCTCCACACCTACTCCCATATTCACATTCGCTCTTCACCATCATGAAAATTACAAAAAAAAAATGGATATGATTTATCTCTACAAATGAAGGATTTTCATCAAGAGGACCTTGAGTCTTCAAATCCACGCAACATCACCATCAACCGCGACTCTCTCACATTGACGCTTCATCCACCGATGTCACTAGGTGAATCTCCTCTCCGATTCCATCTATCCCCCTAATTTTCAATACCTTATTAAGGCATTTAACATTGTCATGCACCTTGTGTGCACCTCATTGTAATCATAATCACTATCCTACTAACACTAACCCTAATGACAAAAGCACCTCACCTCAAGGAAGTAAAGATAAGTAGTGGTAGTACTCTCTTTCTCCCTCTTTTTTTTCCTCTCTTTTTTCATTCACCATCATTAATAATGATCTCTCTCTTGAGCCCACATGCATGTGACTCATGGAGATAAGAAAGGCCACTCCATTTTGAAAATGCAAAAAATGCTAAGCTCAATTTGTTAGCATGTAATTCAAATTAGCCATAATCAAAATAAATGATCTCCAACCTATAAATAGACCCCTTCCCTCCATTGTAAACATACATAGATAGCATTTTAGCACTAGAGGCGTGAGGAGAGACTTGGTTGTAGACACTACAGTGTGAGATTCACACTTTAGTGCACTATAGAATTGATGCTACATTTTCTAAGTGAGAGAGTGTGAGAGTTTCACATCTCAAGCCACCATAGTACCTATCCTTACATTCATCAATAAATTTGAGCTCTTTGTGCTCCAAAGGGATGATTTTGTCTCCAATTCATATTCCATCCGGTTGTGCAATGCTAGTCAAAGATTTGAGGTGATGTGTATGCCACAATTTCTCAGTTGAGTTTGTGAGATTAAGTTGTTTGGGTGCGTTTTATTGCCTAATACTAGTTCATTGTAAGAGCTTTGAGTGGTGAGAGGTCTCTTGCAACCTAAGATGATGTGTGTGTGTTGGAAAAGTGTTGAGCCCGTGCTAGTGTAGTCTCCATGCAGGTTCTTTGACAGTGTAGCAAGGTCTTCTTTCACCTCTCGAATTGCAAGACAATTGTTTGAGCAACCTCACTCTCCATCTCTCTTTGTTCTCTCAATGTCTCCTTCTCTCTTCCTTCTATAGAAAATTGTTGCTTGTTTGTGTGTGTTTTGCGTGTTGCCGTTAAGTCTGAGGACACTCTCTTTTGTCCTAGCTCACATCCATAACTAGGTGGTACCCTTTTTAAGTTGGGTTTGGCTACGGATTTTTCTTGGTTGTGTTTGTGTTGTGCCCTAGGTTCATTGAGCAGCACGGGAGCCATGAAGGGTGTCTAGAGGCCGCTCTTGTTGTTGCCTGCCCCGGACTGCCTCAACGTAATCATGTAAAGGGAGCTTAAATTCCTATTTGTAGTTATCAGAAGATCCAAGTGATGGTGCTGCTAACAGCTTGCCTTGGCTACTGGTGAAAATGTACACAGAACTTGAATTGATTTATTGAGGATTAGGTGATTGCCAAAGCCATATGTATCTATTTTTGTTATTCTCTCTCACAACTCTCACAGTCAAAGGCACGACGCCTTCTCGACTCACATTTTGAACCCATACCCCCCGACATATTTGGTGAACCCGACATGAAACGAGTTGGGGTAGGAGGTGTAGATGAAGAATTTAGAGCAGATGATGAAGTTGATGAAGAATTAACTGCAAATGGTTTTGACGATAAGTCAATAGTTCCAGATTTTTTGAAGATGCTTCAATTGGTTCAAGTATCTCTACTTGAAATGGAGGTTATGAAGAAGAAGAATCAAATGGATGAAGCTTTGGATGTAGCTTTAGATGCAGTATATGATGAGAGGCGAGTCTTCAATGGATATGATATAGAGGGATACTACCTAGAGTGCTATGAGTTGGAAACCAGGTTAAGAGGGATACCAAAAGAGTTAATGCTCAGATCCTTTGAGCAGTTAGTGAGTTCAAATTTGAAGGACCACATTCAAGACGTTACAAAAGCCTCCAATGACAATTGGGAATACTTCAAAGAAGCTATTGTACAAGTAAGTTATGAACATTATGCAAGCTATCAAGAACAGAGTCCAAGTCTACCAAGCTATGTAGATGTTCAAGGACAAGTACGATGAAAATTAGAAGCTGTGATTGATGAGTGTATTGTACAAGATTCTACCTTCTTACATTCTAATGATGAAGATATAGTTGAAGCTGTGTATGAAAAGTTGGGTTTAGCAGATGGCTTACATAAAATATAAGTCTTTGAGGGTGAGGCTCTACAACCACAAGATACACAGGGTGAATTTTGCAAAGAATCTATACATGCGGAAATACAGGAGGAAAATAAATCAAGGATCAAAGCAATGAAGTGGCTATAACTCAAGAAGAAATTGTGCAGGTGAATGACTGCAACCATATTCAAGTAGACATGCATGAAGATTCAGTTACAATTGATACTTTTATTACTGACTCAAAATTAGAGCAATTTATTTTTGGTATAGATTCTACCATAGAGTTGATTGATGATACATATGTTATAGGTCAAAGTGAGGCTGTAATTGAGAGTAGGAGGACCATGGATTTGGGTATACCAAATTTTCCAAGTTTGGATATACCAAATTTTGAGGACTTGGTTAAGCAAGAGTATGTCTGTGAAGATCTACAAAATGTTGATTCGAAGGGGGTGTAGACTCCTTCATTGACAAGTTGTTGTGACAATGAGCTACCAAAGTGGAAAATTGATCTTGAATGTGATGATGATGATTCAGAGGGGGGTAAAATCCTTCTTTGACAAGTTTGTGTGACTCAGAGCTACCGATGTGGCAAACTGATCCTAAATTTGGTGATGATTTAGAGGGGGTGCAGACTTCTTCTTTATCAAGATTTTGTGACACAGGGCTCACACTGTGGCAGAATGATCATGAACTTTATGATGCTTATTCGAAGGGAGTGCATAGTGCAGTGCCATCTCTTGGTGTTGAATATGATTGGTTTCATTGTGTCGATGATACAAACAAGACGTAGATGAAATTTTCAATGTGCATGCTGAACTTTGTGCTATAGAAGTGCAAAGATATTTGGATGAGGGTGAAAGAATTGAAGAGCAGTTTACAGCAAATGTGTTTAGTATGCATGTCATATGTGGAAATCTTAGTTTACAACAGCCTGAGATGTGCAGGATGGAGGAACCTTTTGAAGCGATGGACCTAGATCTTATGTGCTTATTGGACTCCAATATAGATACTAAGGATACCAATCAATCTAGATTCATGCATGAGCAAGTTTGTCCAGATGCAGTTGATGACCTTATGCAGTTGTTGGATGATGCTCTACTTGATTTTGAGCCTGTACAAGATAGAGAATTGTTTTCTGATGCATCTTGCAAGCCTAATGAAGAGAGTTTTTCCAGAGACTTGATGTATTTAGATATGCATGATCGGGATTCCAATACTAGTGAGAGTGAAGGTACACTACCAATGATTTTACATGTGATTGATGATCGACAATTGGATGAGCCAATTGCACAGGGGATATGGCAGTATCTAGTGATACCTCATGCTATACGGGATCTGATGTTACCCTATGATGTAGGAGATTTTGAGCTAGCTTTTGATCTAGGAGGTGACAGATATATGCATGGTCCGGGGCAATTGACTTTTATGCCATATGGTCCAGGCGGTTTTCATGAAGATTTGTGGGTTAATTTATGTTTATGCTCTACTGATTGGAAATTCTTGTGTTTCCCCTATGATCCTAGAGGATAATGCAGATTTTAAAAAAAGGAATGCTCACAGTAGTGGGGCAAATGATTGGTTTCCCATTTGATCTCGGGAGCTACTAAAGTGCAAGCTATAGATTTTAAGAGTACCATTTATTTGTTGTAGCAGGTTGCATGGTACAAGGTTTTGGTTTCTAGATTATGCTAAGTCAGAAGAGTTTCTGGTTATGCGTTCAATAAGATTACATGGCTGACTTCCAGTTGAATTCTTTGGACAATTGATGAAGTTTCTTCACATCTTTTGAGTTGGTTCTGCTACAAGAACTTGAAGTAAAGGAATTGACGACCATTCCGTGTGCAGACAGAGTAAGGCATACTTGAGCTTGATAGGGTTCCCTAAAGCGAGCTTGATAGTCCAGCCGTGTGCATCATTAACTCGAGCACTTGAGTCTGGCGGGGCTCACCAAACAGGTTTTCCATAATTGAGTGCTTTGGAGATACGACAGGTATGGTTCAAAGATTTGTGATGGACAACTACCTAATGATTAAGCCATATCATTGATGATAGGGTTTTTCAGCCTTGTTTTGTTTTATATGTACTTACCAATTATGTAAGCTTGATGATGTCAAAGAGCTTTAAGTGCTTATAGCATATGCATATTAAAGATTAGTTGGCACAGACTTGAGGCTATGTAGGTTCAGAGGGGGTGAATGTCGTGCAGCTTTGCTTCCATCATGTGAAAATTATCAGAAGGATGCACATTGTGCTTGATTGAAGTCTACTTGATTATTATCAGTGATCATGGCTTGATAACAAGCTATTTTTTAGCTTTACATATGCCAGATGCGGCTTTAAAGGGTCAACAAATGCCTTGATGATGCTAAAAAGGAGTATGCTTGACGTGATCAGAGACAGGAGATTAAGATCTAGAACTATAGTGCTTGAAGTGCTCTATTGGCTTGTATTTATGGCTCATCAATTGGAGCTACAGTGAAGAAGTTATGCCAATTTGAAGTTGGGATTGATTGCACATCTATATAGGATCGAGCTCCTCCTCTCTTTGAACCCACATCAGTGCCAAGTCTCTGCGCTGTGATTGTTCAAGCTTTAATTCCAATTCTAAGTCCTTGTTTTTCT
Source organism: Adiantum capillus-veneris (assembly GCF_014529385.1). Taxonomy (NCBI): domain Eukaryota; kingdom Viridiplantae; phylum Streptophyta; class Polypodiopsida; order Polypodiales; family Pteridaceae; genus Adiantum; species Adiantum capillus-veneris. The sequence continues at coordinate 155,117,713 of NC_140939.1, forward strand.
TTTCAAGTGCCTTGTACACTTCATCAGTTCCCTTGATCGAGGCCACGGCTGGGTTTTCTCTGATTTTCTGTAAGAAAATGGCCTGATCATTGATTCTCTGTTCAGAATATTGCAGGGAAGCATTGGCAACATCTAACTTCACTTGAATTTTCTGAGCCGACAGAGAGGTTCATTTGTGACTTTTGTCAGCTACTCGTCTTTTACCTTGCAAGCATCAGATAATTTGGTGAGGAGGTCACCTAACTCCTCCATTTCTTTTTGTTGTTTATCCCTAGCTATTTGATGTTGTTCCACTTCTGCCTTTAGCTGTTGCACTTGCCTTTGGAGATCAGTGATGATAATCATCCTGTCTTCTAGCTCTCCTTGAAGAGTGTCGATCACCATTTCTAATTCCTTAGCCTTTGTGCTACGGTTTAAAGCTGTTGAAAGGAGTCTCTCCGTCATTTCCTGCATCTGATGTGCATATTCATTGACCTGTATTATCACTTCATCGTTTGACTGCCACTCCTCCTGTCTTACCAGCTGAGATGTGCCTACAGCCTATGTGTTGCTTCTGGCTGCGTAGTAATTGCTGGTGGTTCTTGTGTGGAGGTAGAGGGTCGGTCTTCCTCTTGGCCATCGTGAGGCTTTGATGCCTTGGCAGTTTATGGCTGAGTAGAAGTAGATGGTGTGGTCTCAACCCTTGCTGTTTCTTCATGTGCCGGCCTTTCTTCCTTCTCTCGCTCGGGCTCCGTCTCATGTATAGTGGTAGGCTCTTTTTCTGTATCTGATTCCTTATCAGCTTCTTGTTTCGATTGACTTGTCTTTTCTTCTTTCAAATTTTGAGTCTCTTTTGCTATCTGCTCCGGTTCTGGCTCGCCGGTTCTGGCTCGACTTCTTTTTCCTTTTGTCCCTCAGGGTGGTCAGCTTCTTGTGTAGATTCTGTTCATTGGGTGGAATCAGAATCTTTCTCTTTTTCAGTCTTTGCTTCTTCATTGGTACCTTTGCCTGCTGGTGATGGTGGTGGGCTAGGCATGGGATGGTCTTGTTGTTCCGGAGGCAGTGAGGCGGGTCAGGCAGATCCATGGATTTGCTCGTGTAGCAATTTCCTCAGCTTTCTTTGGAGCTTCTTCTACCTCTTTCAGCTTTAGGGCTTCGGCCTCTTGGTACATTCTTTCTAAATATTCTGTTGAATTATCTGCCTCTTTTCTGGTATAATGCTCTCTTTGAGGTCCTTTCAGTCCTATGGGTACCCACTTTTCTGGGTCCTTCCATTGTGCTTGCCTACTGTGCTGGTAAGCTTGTTTTTCTCTCTCAAAACGCGCTTGTTTTTGAGCTGCCTCCTCTTGGTGTGCAACCACATCTTTCCTCTCCATCTCTTCTCTTCGAGCTCTCTTTTCTTCATTGTCAGAGCTCTTGCTGCTGTGACGTTCTGGTGAGCTATCAGCTGACTCATCATCTGATTTCTGTGACCTTTTAACTGACCTTGTAGCTCGTGGAGAGGGTTGTGCTGCCAAAATTCATGTATTCTAATCAGGGGTAGACAGTAGGTTGTCGGCCATGCCAATGGCATGATACACTATTCTAGTCAACACCTCTGGCGCGCCCAAGTATGTTATTTTGCCTTCCTTCTTGGTGCCCTTCAAGGTTGTCAAGATATACTGTACGTGGTCCACAGGCTGCCTTGTTGTTGACTTAAGAACCTGAGTGAAGGTGGTGGCCATGGAGTGATTTGGTGTAGTGTACCTTGGTGGCCTTTTTGCCAGAAAATGGAAGTGTTGATGGTACAAACGGGCTGGATCTTCCACCTGTTTGTGGATAAGATCAGCAAATGTAGCCACGGTTGTCTCCTTGGTAAATGTGCCTGTGGTTCTCCTGTCTCTTGCCCACATGGTCATTTCTTCAGTGGGCAATCTGAGTGCCTCTGACACTATCTCTTTTGTGATTACTACCTCGACCTTGTTACCTTGGGTGTCGGATATTTGTGCGGTTCCATCCTCTTTGATGGTGGATAGAAGCTCGTAAGCTTTCTAAAAGTCCACTCCGCAAGGCTCTTGTTCGTAGAAATGCCTGAGCCCCAACTTGCGGTTAGCCTCTTTGGTCTCTGGCTTGGCAGCTACATCAAAGACCTCTTTAGGTAGGAGTTGCAACTCCACCTGATGCCCTTCTTCACTCTTGAACCTGCGAGTGAAGACCGTGGTGTGGTGTTCTTCCAACTGTTCTCTAGAAAGGTAAGATGATTTTGCTGCTTTGACCGACTCAGGGTCTAGTTGATACACATGCAGTTCTTGTAGTTTCTCTTTCTGGTTTAGCTTCTTCTTGGCCCTGTCCGCTACTTGCATTGCTCTTGTTCAGTGAATAGAGTGCAAAGTTAGCAGATTTGTTCGATTTTTCTTTGGAATGTCCTTTTAAACTGAAATGCTGACAATTTGGTCCAAATTGCTTCAAATCAATTTTTGAACAAGCAAAGATGCATAAAATCATGCAAGGAACGAAATTGTATGGTCAAAATTTTTTTTTGCAACCAAAGTAAATAATTGCGATTATTTACAACTGAGGAAAATTTCCAACTTTTTGCAAACTTGGCTTTATAGGCTTGAAGTATATACCCAATACATGCTCTGAGTGAATTATGGGCTCATTTGGATGCATACGTTGAAAATGGTACCAGATTTTGGCTTTATGTCTTTGAAATAGTAGATATAAAGGAAATTTGAGATTTTGAACTCCAAATTGATTCAAAGTTGGCTAGTGGGCTTAACACAACATGTACTTTGGATGTATGATGGCAAAATATCAAAATTTCCCAATTTTGACCAAAAAGTAAATAATCACGATTATTAAATTTTCTTCCAAAATTGACATTTTTTGGTACAAATTGATTCTAGGCATGGTATAGACCTTAGGTATGAGATATGAGGTGATTTGGATCAAGAAAAGTTGTTCATAACCCAAATGTTGGCTTGCAAAGACTTCTTTGCGTTTTTTGGCAATTTTACAAGTCAATTTTACAAGTATAGGTGAAGTGATTTGACAACTTCCAAGCAAAACTGATGCAAAAGTAAATAATCGCGATTATTAACTTTAGTGAAAAAAACTTTGCAAAACCCACAAATTTTGACCTAAACATGTTTCATACACCTAATACAAGTCCTAAATTGAATTTGGTTAAGTTTGGTCATGCCGGCATCACTTTGTGCTCTTGTCGACTCTGAAAGCACGATTTTTTGTGATTACTCTATCTGTTGGGTTGATCGGTCAACTTGGAGTCTTTGGACTTGTCCATAACATATTCGTGAAGCAACCTGTTCAATTCTGGCTCATTTGGAGTCAGTTTGGCCTCGTATCTCAAATTTGATGCTTTGTAACCTTCGAGCCATTTTCTACTTTTCGAGGGCTTTATTTGATGGATTTCACCAAACCAATCATATACATTGTATATGGACCTCATTAGCAAGCCATCTGTGGAGTCAGGTCGGAATTCTGGCGTTTGCCAAAAACCTAACTTTTCTACTGGGGACCCCCTTGACCCCAGTCGAATGGTCATCTGATGGTATAGAAAGGTTCTATTATGTTAGGGCATGCTATGGTTCAAATCCCATCCGATTTGGTCAAGCTGGCAGGCCGCTATGGTCAGTTTTAGGTTGTAGGTCTTCGTGCACTGCTCAGTTTCCAGGTTTTTTTCTAAGGCTTTAGACTAGCTACCGGCCGTACAAAATGGATCATTATCGAGTAAAGAACTTACCCCTCATGTCTTGTGTGAGACGGCGCTAAAAATGGTCGAATGTGGGCTCTAGAAATGTCGCGCGAAAGAGGCCGAAATCTCTCTCTGCAAAGGCTCCAAGTGGAAATGCGTTGGTTTTAGCCTACCATGGATATCTATACCTGGACTTCCCGAACCAAATTCCCCCAGATTCCCCCGTTAGTCCTACTAAGCCATGTTAGACTCAAAAATTTTCCTGATCGGATTCCTGTAGCTCATTCTGCAAGAATTTTGCAAAAGTAGGCCTGGCCGCCTAATTTAGGCCTCCCGCTTCCATCTTCTGATTTCATTGAATTTTTTTTTGCTTGTCCGCCTTGTCTTTCTGATCACCATCGTGTCTTCTATTTTTCCATCTGAGCTTCCCTGTTATTTATTATTCATTTTGACATGTTTATTTAAAAAATCAAAGAAAATAGCAAAATGCTCTAAAGAAATAAAGTAAAAATCCTATAATTAAGAAAATTCCTTGAAAAAGATAGCTTTATTGTTTTTTGTTGGATTTCTCCATTTTTAAGCCTCCTTATCAACAAAAATGATGAAAAATACCCAAAAAATGACTATTTTTAATGATTTTCTTATAGTATATACACTATTTACACTCATCGGGAAGATATTATCAGTAAATTTCCCTTGATGATGAATTATAAGGGCATAATTAAGTAATTTTTCAAAGAATCACACATGAACATCAAACTTTTCCTCCCTCTTCAACATTGCCCTTAATTACTTAGTACTTAGTGTCCTTCCACCCCTCTTAGATGGCGTACTCCGGGACGACTGTGTGCATGGGTTGAACAACCGTGTCTATGCATAGCCGTGATTGGCTCTATCATGATATGAAAATCAATGCAATTCAAACCCATATGCTTTGCAAGAGTTGGGTCTTGAGTAATTAACTCAAGGGTTTTCGATGTCGAGGTTTGCTGCTGATGTCTTCCAAAGAGAAAATCTTGTAGCTTTTGTGCTCTCTATTTGATTGTACCATCAGAGTGCTTTAGCATTGTGCTTGCTTGAGCTGTTGGTAGCACTTTCGATTGTAGTCGATTTTTTTCTCTCCATTGGTAGCTCTATCGGCTTGGTGCTGCATGGTGTGGTGGAGTCTGTTGAGACTTAACTTGCCATTGATTGATTAGTTTCGTGGTTTGTGGAGAAGATAAGTGCTCCTTTTTCTTCCAAACCCTTTTCATGTTAGGTTCCTTGCTCGGAGATGTTTGATTCTGTGTTCGAACTCGTGGAATCTTCTTTTGTTTCTTCGATGAAGTTTTAAGCACCCAGATCTGAATCAGTTTATCCTTAAGCTGTGCTTTTGGCACCCAAATCTGAATCGGTTTATCCTTAAGCTATGCTTTTGGCACCCAAATCTGAATAGGTTTATCCTTAAGCTGTGCTTTTGGCACCCAAATCTGAATGATTTTGGCACCCAAATCTGAATCGGTTTATCCTTAAGCTGTGCTTTTGGCACCCAAATCTGCCTGACTCCTTGCATGCTACATGTAGCATTTGATTGTCGAGGGGATGGAGAACATTGGCTTCGTGGATTGGTCTACTGATTGCTTCTTTTCTATTTCTCCTTGCTTGGTGCAATAGGAACAGTGAGCTACCCTCCTTTAGCTGATAACTTTAGTTGATTCGTATCCCAATCTAGTATTGCTTTATATGTACGCATCCAGGGAATTCCAAGAATCACCGTCTCATTCATGTGTTTATCTGGCAAGCATACAAACTGATGAGGACATGAGCATCCATTTACTATCAAGTTGACTACTCCCAATGTTGGAGTTGGATTCTTGTTGCATCCTTTCATTGTCACTATTCCCGCTGTCAATGCTTGACTTTTTGCCTTCTTGTATGTGGAATAACTTACTGCATTCACTCTAGCTCTTGTGTCTACCAAAACATTGGTGCTATGATTGTTGAGCTGTACTTTGATGCGCAGATCATTTCATCTAACTAGTCGTCATCTGTTGAAACTACGTCTTTAGATAATTCCCATTGTCGATCATCTATTTCCAAAGTGTTGATGGGAATCGGTATCTATTGATTCTTGAGAGTAGCTTTACGCTTGAGTACCCGAAGTCTAGCTTCCTCTTGGGCTTCATCAATAACCTGTTGTCACTTCATCTTCCTTTGTTTGGCTGCATGCATTCTCTCTAGCAATTCATTGGTTAGTGGAAAATTGTATTCCTTTAAATGACATCCACTTATCCAATTAGCCATTGGTTCACCATCTAGGGTGGACAATTTTACTGCTCCACTTGGAGATACATCTTAAATGATAAATGGTCCGTTTCTCTTTTCTTAAACTTGGGAATGTTTTGCTTAAGGGAATAGACTAGAACTAAGTGCCCTTTCTTGAAGATTTTTGTGATTAATTGGGAATCAAAAAACTATTTTTGTTTCCGCTTTTGTGCATAGATATGAGCTACAGCAGTTAGCCTTTGCTCGTCTAGCTTTTCCAAATCTTCAAGTCTTTTTGACAATTCATGTCTAGTCCACTCAAGATTCTGTGCTACCCTTAATGTTGGCAATAGAAATTCTATCGACAGTATGGCATCAAGACCATAAACAAGGTTAAAGGGTGTAGCATTTAGAGCTGTTTTGAATGAAACTTGATAAGCCCATAGAGCAGCATGGAGATTCATTTCCTAGTCTGTCCTTCTTGACCTAACCACTTTAGTCAGCACCGAGCTAAGAATTTTATTCATATGCTCAGCTTGTCCGTTTGCTTTTGGGTGATAGGGAGCTAATTTGTTATGGATGACCATAAACTCATTAAGCAAATACTCTATTACCTCATTGAGGAAATGAGTTCCCCGATCACTGACAATCTCTAGTGGCAGTCCATATCTCATGAATACATACTCATATAAGAATGCAACAGTGGTTTTGGCATAATTCTTTTGAGTCGCTTTGGCCTTGGCCCACATGGTTAAATAGTCCATAGCTAAAATGATATATTGAGCTTGGTTTCTATAAGCAGGTGAATGTATCGGTCCAACAAGATCTATACCCCATTTTGCGAAGGCTCTAGCCCCCATCATTGGTCTTAAGGTCATGCTGTCTACTCGTGTTGGCATTTTTGCTCGTTGACAAGCATCACACCTTCAAACATATTCTTTGGCATGTGCAAAAAGTGTTGGCCACCATATGCCTGCCATCAAGATTGCTCTTGTGGTGGTCTCACTAGATAAGTGAGCTCCAGCTAGAGCTCCAGCTAATCCAGCAGGTGCTTGTTCTATAATTGAAATATACACGTTTTCATTTGCACAAAGACGCAAATGTTGATCTTTACCTATCCGGTACAATTGAGCCAATTGCTTGATTGAATCGATTGTGATAGGAAGTGGTATTTGTGAATCCATTTGAGCTATTGTCATCAATGACACAATTTTTTTCGACCATCTAGGTATCATTTCCACAGAGAACAAATAGGCATCTGGTAGATCATCGTCTACCCTTTAGGTGATTCCCCTGAAACAATCCTTGGCAAATGATCTGCTCGTTGATATGTAGTGCCTTTTTTTACAACCGCAGTGAAATCAAATTTGAGAAGAATGATGAACCATGTCACTATTCTCCGTGTGCTGCATGGCTTGTTGACCAAATACAACAAAGCTTGGTGGTCCACAAAGAACACAAACTTGTTGTCTAATAGGTAATGTCTATACTTTTTAACGGCATATACAACTCCTAGACCTTCTCTTTTGGTGGTGGTGTAATTCTTTTCTGCCATGTTCAATTGTCGGCTAGCATAAGAAATAGGAAAGTCAATTTTCCCATCTCCTGATTAAACTAGTATACAACCAATAGCAAAGTTTGAAGCATCTACATGTACATGGAATACCTTATCCCAATCTGGTGATTTCAATATTGGAGCTGAGGTGACAGCTTGCTTAAGCTTCATGAAGGATTCTTCACATGCCTCGGTCCATTCAAAGTGCGTAACCAAGCTATCCATGGGTTTGCAATTATAGTATACATGTAAATGAACCGTTGGTAATATCCACAATGTCCCATGAAGGCTTGTACCAATGTCAATATCAGTAGCTATGCCATTTTTAGACACTATATGTCCAAGAATTTTTCCTTGTCTTCCCATGAATGTGCACTTTTTAGGATTTAAGGAAATCCTATAAAGTCTACATTTCTCGAATTCCTTTTTGAGGTGTTCAAAATGATCAGCCCGGATTGACGAATGTACGCATAGATAATCCATATAGACCTCTAAGAATTTCAGAAGATACCGCTTGAAAGCATGGCTCATCAACCTTTGAAACGTGGCTGCAGCATTAGTTAACACAAATGGCATAACCCGATAGACAAATAAACCCCATTCTGTTGCAAAAGCAGTTTTATGCTGATCTTTTGGGTCAACCAAAAGTTGATTGTCCCGAAAAGCCGTCTAAGAAGTTGTAAGCTTCTTTTCCTGCCACTCGTTCTAAAACATGCTCAATTATCAGAAGAGGAAAGTTTTCTCTAATGGTAGATGCATTCACCTTTTTGAGATTAACACACACTCGTAATTTCCCATTCTTCTTAGGTACTACAACAATTGGAGACACCCAATCTGTGTGTTCAAATTCGTAAATGAATTCAGCTTTCTTTAGTTTTTCAATCTCTTCTTTGATCTTCCTGGCAAATGTTTCGTTATAAGTGTATGGTCTCTGTCTACTTGGTTCGCGTCACTGTTCATGGGTGTAGTATGTTGACAAATTTCTGGATCAACACCCTTGAGATCCTTGTAAGACCAAGCGAAGATATCTCAATATTCCTTAAAAAAACTCAGCAAAAGATTTTCTTCCTCTTCTGTTAGGTCATTTGCAATGTAAGCAGGTCTAGGGTCTTCTCCTAGTTCAGCCAAGTCTACCCTTTTAGCGTTTTTAGGCCCTTCGTAAGATTCACCTTGTTTCCGTAGTTCCCTAGCAGGTTGTTCAATTATGATTTTTTGATCTTGGAGAGTATACTTTTTGTAATTGGATGGAACATGCATTACATCCTTACCATCCTCTTCTGTGGTTTCCATTTTGGTTGTGTATATATCCTTTAGAGCTTTTTTCAACTCTTGATATTTCTTTTTCCGCTCGACTCTGGTCATGAGTGGTTTTTTATCCTAATATTTTTCTTGAGTACTTGACTAGCTTTTCTCGATGTCTGAGACATTTTTGAGTTTTTGTTTGAAGGATATATGCCAGTTATTTTGTCCTTGACACAATCATTAGCATCTATCTGCATCAGGAATTGTGTTTTATTGGAGACTGATGGCATAGGTCATGTTTTCACAATTTTGGTGTTTGTCTTTCGTCTATACCACTTTTTTCTTTTTGATTTCTGGTTTGGAAAGTCAAAAAAATTTTCCTCCCCTCCCTTTAAGAGTAACTTAGCTCTCATATGCTCTTTTTCTGACCCCGAATCCTCTGAGGTAGCTGAGTGTTCATCTAACTCATCAGCTGCATCATAATATAGGTCTGAAAAGACTTGTTGAGCTTTCATCAAGTCCTTGGATTTCTCATCTTTGTTTTCAATGTTGAGGACTGACATCATTTGGATGGGAATTATGTCGTAGCCATCCTCATTGCAAAATGGAGTCGGCATAGACGTATTCACACATACATCCATTGTCGCTAAAATTTGAGTCCACTTGAATGGCTCAAATAAATGCTCTGGAAAGGGTTCAAGTACGTAGGCTTCGTCTGTGCAGTCCCTTTCTAGGATACATTCCTCTCGTCATAAGCTTTCATTTTCTAAAGCTCCGCACATCCAAATAGGAGTGTCTTTGTTTAACTAGGATGGGAGTTTAGTTTCAGTGGATGAGACTGAATCAAACTCTTGGATGGGTGTTTTCAAGACATCTCTATATGTGTGATCTTTTAGATTGACTCTTGTTATAGATCGCACCTGCTTCAAGTACAGATAGTTGTTTCCCCAATTTTGGATAAAGCTGTACCTGTCGAATGAAAGGTCTTCCCAATATGATTTCATAGTTGAGTTTTTTCCCAAAGTCTACTATGGCAAAAGTGTGTTGATATTCAATTCCACAGGAATTGACTATCACTTTTTCAAGAAGCCCTAGTGGTCTCTCAATGTGTCCATCAACCAACTGCAATTTCATTCAAGTTTGTTTAATAGCTGGCTGTCCCCAGGATTCCCATACTACTTTAGTGGCTATGTCTATGCCAGCTCCACTATCCAAGATTGCCATGGTTTCAATGTCATTATATTTCACTGGGAGGGTGGTGTTTCCTTCTTCCCCTTCATAATATTCTCTAACCTTGTTCATAGGAACTGATCGAATCTCTTTGTTTTCCATTTCATTTTTTAATTTTCCCAAATTCTTAGAGATTAACCCCATTATCCCCACCTTCTCTAGGGTTTTCTGTAACTCATTCCACAAGTATGGTCTGAGTTTCAACAGTTCTCTCAAAGTAAGAGTGCATTGGATGGGTGTAGACATGATTGAATGAATGTTGTCTACTTCTAGGGTCTGTTCAGCTCTTTTTACTTGAGTGGTTTGCAAACGATGGATTTATCTTCATTATCTCCCAAGTAAGAAGGTAATGTTTTTAATGTCAATGGTTTAGACATTCCTGAAGCTTCCGATCCGCAATCCCTGTACAAGGATTGTAAATCCATGTTCATATCAGAAGGTAGGTTATCCAACCAGAATTCCTCTATAGAAGCTGACTTTAAAGTTAGGCTTCCATCATTCTCTCTTCGTTTTTCCCATAAATGTCCTGGCCAGTCTTCCTCTACAAATGGAATTCCGTCTAAGGTATCTTCGCTGTCAGCCACTATAAGCACTGGTTCCTTTGTTTCAAGGTGGGGTTCTACCACCATATCGGATTTTGCTTTCGTTTCTTCTACCGCAAGCTCTTCAGGTTTTGCAATACTTTCAAGCTTGGGTTTTTGTTTATCCAACATTTCTTGCGTGATTCTTACCAAATTTTGATAAGCCTCCAACTTTGCTGCTTCCATATCTGCAGATGGATAGTTTTTTCACTTGTTTGCCATGTTTTGGCCTGCTTTAAGTCTTGCTTGGTAGGCTTCCAAGGCAGCATTAATAGGCTCAAAAATTTTATCAACCATAATGGATCCTCCAGATTTCATGGTTGTTTTCTTGAATTCACTGCTAGTTTCTTTCAACTTGTCCTGGGCTAGCATTTTTGCTTTCTCTTTGATTTCAACCCGTTGTTTTTTTTTTCTCATCTCATATATTTTGCTTCTGCTCCTTTTGATTCTTTGAGAAGAAAATTTCGTGATCCGAATCATCAGAGGAGTTGTGTTTCTTTTTCTTTTCCTGGGCTCTAGTGATTACCTTGATTGGAACAATTGGTTCACTCTTTGATGAGCTATTACGCATGGACTACGTTTACGATAGTTTTTCCCTTGTTCAAAGGATTCTTAGGACAATCTTCCGGAAAGTGTCTTTCCTTTTTGCAACATTGTATGCAATAAGCTTCAATTGGTTTGAGTTTTTTGTCAAGCTCTGGACTTCGTTCTTCCAATGGTCATCAACACCACAATTATGACAGTTTCCTGTTCTAGGCTTCATCATGGATCTTCCCATAGAAGGTCTGACACATTGACTAGCTACATAATACATTGGTGCAAGCTCTGGTGGAGCATAAGTCATGGTTTCTTTCAGTGGTGGTGGATGTGGACTATACCAATCTCCTTCTACCATTACTGTAGATGGGACTAGGCTCTGCATAGGGTATAACAGGCACTAATGCTTATTCATCTATGACTCCTTCAGAGTGCATGTACTTTATAGGCACTACATTATGTCCTGCATACGGAGGCTATTGTCCCAATACAGGTTGAGGTCTTTCCATACCCATTGGTGGTCTTTGAGCTTGGGCCATATTAGGCTGATATCTGTACATGGGTTGTCCTTGTGGCCTCATGGGCACGTACTGAACATTCCTATCCTACTTTGGTCTGAAATAGCACTCGTGGGTCTCATGGTTAGTCCATTTACCCTCGATTGCACACCATTTTTGTGGCCTAATTGGTTGTCCCTGTGGAGGTATCCCTTGTCCTGGTCCTCTCATAGGTTCTTTTTGCATATTGTTTATCATGTCGTTCATCCTTTTTAGCATATCTTCTATGGATGAGAGTGGTGCCGCATCAGCCGTTCCCACTTGTGATGATTTTGTGGATGCTGTTTTCTCGCTTTGGTTATCCTTAGGGACATCTTCTTTGTTGAAGATCTCGCAATTGTCTCCTAGGTCAATCGCATCAAACACACACACTTCTAGGGTTGTATGATTTTTACTATAGACTATAGAATGAAGTTCTTTGTTTAGGAGTCCCTCCAGAAACCAGGATACAAGTCGTTCTTCTACAGGTATCTCCATCTCTCGGCACCTGGCCATGTATCGTTTCATTCAAGTTGCACAATCCCTAACAGACTCACCATGTTTCTGTTTAAAGCTATATATTTGAGCTACTGTATTATGTTTAATCCCCATTTTAGAACAAACAGCTACAAATCCTTGAGCTAATGTGTTCAAGTCCATGATTGACCTTGGTGGAATGTTTTGGAACCATGTCAAAGATTTGGTGGAATGTTTTGGAACCATGTCAAAGATTTTCCTTCTAATGTCATTCCAAACCCCTCGAATTGAGTATGGGAATCGAATATACGCTCTGCTCTTAGCACTTGCTTAAAGCTTGCTAAGTGGTCGTATGGATCCCGTGATCCACTGTATTTCTGATCCATTTTTGAAAAGCAGCTGGTTTGACACGTTTGTTTGGTTCAACTCCAAGTCTTCTCGGAGTTGGTCTTGTTTTGAGTCCTTCAAACCAGTCTGTTGGAAATAGTGACTCATGTAGCCCTGGACTAGCCTTAGTGTCACCCGGTTTTCTACATGATAAGGTGGTTTTTGATTTCTTCACATTAATCTTAGATGATCTCTCACGGTGTTCATCTCTTGGAATTATTTCTGGTCCTTGCCCCAATATCCAATCCTGTATGGAATACCCTTGGTATTTGGTTTGTTCTACCTCCTCAGGAGTCATCATAACAAAGTTGTTGTTATAACAATCCCTAAATAGGTTGGTTGGTAGGTTTGCTGATCCCTTATCTTTGATCTTGAAGAGATAGATGATCTTCATGGCTGTTAATTATCCTGGTTTGGCATCTTTTATGTTTCTATCTTCCCAGCAATAGACTCCAATCCTAGGAATATCCGTACTAAGCCATTTCAAAGGCATCAAGTCTACTTGATCTTATCCCTCGAATTCTAAAGTTGGTGATCCTTCTTTTGCTGACATATCTGGGATTATAGTGTTTACTTCTAACCCCCATTTGTCTATCACGTCAGGGTTTTCGACCTGTAAATACTGAGTTCATTTTGATCCATGTATATTTTTCCTTGTTTGTTTGCCCTAACCTCTTCTTCGAACTCAATACCATGGTCATCAATTTGAATAGCATACTCCTCGTTAGGGTCCAAGTAAACCTGGGCTCCATGACGGTTAGTCTTGTAAAAAGATAGTATATGCTTATAGCGCACCGTTGTTCCGGTTTCCAAGTGAGTCGAGTAAGAAGAAATTTTGGATGTTGAATCTGAAAAAGTGTCTGAGACTTCTTCATGAATTGTGAGCAAGGAATTGCCTTGATTTTGCTTTCTTTGGTAGATACTCTACTGGAGGTTTTGTCGAGTATGCCCTGATTTCCTAGTACACGACCAGATCTAAGGTTCATAAAACTTATGAAGCCCTGGATAGAGTACTCACCTTTGGATTGACTTGTTGTCAATTTCCTCTCGAATCAATTGCAACTTTCTGTCAAGCCACTAATTCCTCGTCTGCAACCTGATTCCTGTACAAATTTAATCAAGTTAGCTATTCCTCTATAAAGACAATAGAGCTCTTGGGAACTCTCATGATTGGTCTCTGTGTATCACTTCAAATCGAGCTATGAGAGTCAAAATGTGACTTTCAATTTTGACTTTAGCAGAATTCAAAGGTTTGATCTGCAATCTGGAAACTGAATGTATGTGTACCAATTTTGATATGATTAAACCCAAAATTGCCCTGTGGCTTTATATTATGTTGGTCTATCACTATATAAGTTCAAAAGTAAAAAATGATGTCTCTGGATAGCAGAAGTAGATAATCGCGATTATTTACTTTTGTCAGTTTTTTACACTTTTTTGATAGGTTTGGCAAGTATACAACTTGTTAGAGTCTCTGGGAAAATTTCAACAAGTTTGGACCAATTCTGATCAAGTTTATCAACTTTTTGGTGTCTATAGATTCTGATTTTGAGAATCTGGCCTAAGTCTCACTTTTGAGATCCAAATTTCACAAAATTGATTTGTGAGGTCTACTTGATGTGCTTGACCTTTTGGTATACTCAAATTTGCAAAATCATCAAGTTCTGAAGCAGATGTAAATAATCGCGATTATTTACTCCAGCTATATTTTGCAAGTTTTTGCCCTAACTTTGACACAGATCTATTAAGCACCTTAAGTTAAGGTCACTAGCCAACTTCCATCAAGTTTGGACAATTTTTGGTCAAATGGTAATCAATTATCCGTCCGCAGACTAACTTTCCAATATAGTCACAAAATTCACTCCAGTGGTCCAAATCTTACCAAATTTCGTTTGTGGGCTTATTTACAACATGGTGAAGTTAGTGATATGCAGACTTGGTCAAAAAAGTTGAAAAATAGGGCATAAGTAAATAATCGCGATTATTTACTTCTAACAAATTTTTGCAAATTTTTGGTCAACTGAGCATATACACATGTTTATCACATCAACATAAGCCTATGAAACAATTTTCAACAAGTTTGGAAATTTTTTTCCCAAATTTATACTCAAGATTCAAAAAGTTAGTACAAACTTTAGTTTTTACCCAATTTTTTACCAGTTTAGTGATCCAAACCTATTCGACCTTTACAAACATTGTTTGTACACATGCAATGATTCAATGGTATGAACCTTGGTCAATTTAGAGCAGAAAGTTAATAATCACGATTATAACTTTAGACTTGAAATGAACACTTTTTTGCAATTTTTTCAAAGACAGGGCTTTATATGAGCTATTTTAAGCCTATGAATCAAGTCAAAACTTAATTTGGCCTAAAATGTCAAGAAAAAGTAAATATTCTGAGTTTTAGCCAACTCTTGAAATTTTTACCTCAAAGTGTCTTTGAGCGTACCCACTGGTTCGGACAACTCTTAGGCTTACTCTCCAGTCGGATTGAGTGGATTCGAGTCTTTTCAAGTTATTTCCAGCCGTAGACCTGAAATTTTGCAACTCCCAATAACAACTCGCACTTGATTCTTTGAGACAGAGCAATGTTCTAAAATCCACCTCGGATCCTACTTACCCTACTCCTAGATTCTCATGCAATGGGGTTGTGGAAAGTGTCCACAAACACTCGTTTTCTTGTGTTTTTTATGTTTTTCAGAGTCTTGATCTTAAGACTTGTCTTGTCTACCAATCATTCTCCCAATCCTAATCTAAATCTACAATCCTATATTCCTAAAGGTACTCAGCAAGTACGATTACTTCCCAGCTAACTCTACACAGCAAAAGACGAAAATCTTAAGCTATGCGGTTTGTAATGGAAAGTTTTGAATTCTAGGCGAACCTAGAGGAAGTTAAAGGACACCTACACAAGACGCTCATGTTTTTCCCTAGTTTAGGTCTCGTCGATCCCCGAAAACGGCACCAAATGTGGGAGGCATGTCTAACCTCACCATCCTATCTTATTGCAGTATTAGCGAGAACCACAATTAATTTGTCAAACCATGGGATGAAGCTGACTTGACTAGTGCATAGAAGCTATAAGAGGGTGTCAATCTCTTGGAAAACAACTAACAACTCGCATCTAACTCAAGCTACACTCAAGTGATTGAAATCACCAAAAGCCAATCGCTCATCTGTAAGCAAATCACATCTGTTACATCATCAAATGACATCCAAACGTAACGAAACTTCTAGGAAAAGTTTATAAGACCTAAGCACACATGGTTATGATCTCAAACCCCACTTTAGGTCAGGTTTTAAAATTGCGATTATTAATAGTAGTGGATTTTTAACATAGTCGTTTTCGACCCAGAATGTATCTAAATGCTTAGCAATGATGCCACAATACCCCGCCTATGCTTAGTTTTTGATTTGAACATGTAAATTCCTAGTTATGATGAAATTAGGCCGCGGATCGGCGATGCCAAACTCTACGAAATACTGTGAATGGCTTACGTCAATGCGTAGAGCTCTTACCTGCAGTTGCAATGCAATAAACGCATTCGCAATGTGACAACCGGAGAGGGAATAGGAAGCGCGAGAAGGAAAGAAGTGAGCGCCGTTAGCTCACGTTGTGTATTTTTTATCCAAAAACTTGTAAAAAACTTACAAAAATTAGCTTTTATACTTTAGTCAAGGTTTTTGGGTGGTCAAAATTAATAATGTGCAGTTCTACCAAAGCTGAGAAATGACTGGCTGATACAATCTGGAAGCTTGTAGCCCCGGCTCATTAATTACAAGCTTTATCCAAGAAGATAGGAGTTACAATATTCTTGATTTATCAAAATAATAATTGTTTCACAAGGAGAACTCCGAAAAATGGTTTCCATGTTAGCTTGCTGCTAACAGAGCCTCATTGCCTCAATTTGTGGTTATGAGTTCTAGGAGTGACATAGTACTGATGAAGAGGTCCTCCAAAGTATGTATATCTCTCTAGCTCTTTGCGACCCATGGCAAAAGTACCGTCATCTATGCTTATTAAACAATATCACTTGGGTATCTCTATTGAGTCTCTACCTTCCTCGTACGTAAAGATATATAAGCATTTTTGCTTCGTTAATTTCTCAATGTTGGGCTCGTCACACTTATAGTAGAGCATTTACTCTCCATTGTCGTATTTGTGTAAATCCACATGTGTGTTGTCAGTGTTGACTTGAGTTGCCATATTCACTCACTTAAGCTTCACATTAGGAATGTCCAACTTTGGTGGCTTTTCCTCTGGCTCCACATCAACCTTATCTTTGGTGCCTGTTAAATCCTATTTTTCCACAATATAGGGATTTTTCACAACTAAGTACATGGTTCCCTTATCATTGAAGTATCAATTGTCGCTATAGTCCACAGGGACTATATCCTTGAACTTGGTAGGTCTCTCTTCTAGTTTCACACAATAGAAATCCATACCATCTTTATAAATTTTAGCACCATGTTCATTTTCAAATTGAAATTTCAAACACAAAAGTTTCATGGTTGGTATTGTTTTGGATGGCCATGCTCCCATGGTTGTTTCCTCTTTGAAGCTCACACTCTTGAATCCATCATCCATATAGGTTTATGATGTCTCTTAAGAAGTACTAATAGACTTTCCTCTATGATTGGCTCTAAGGTCGGCAACGGTCCTTGATTGACACTCTCTATATTCAAATATGAATGACTTGATCTCTAATAGTAGTGTTTCTACTCTGGTACGATCTACCTGACTGCAAATACATTAAAAAAACACTCTTGCAAACCCTAATATGTTACCTTCGATGATGTACCCGAATCTTTCAATTGAAAGCACTTTGGGTCGCACACTGTAGCTCTTGCAATTTGTTAAAAAAACACTTGGTGGCTATGGGTTTACAGCCGCTCTATTAGTCAAAATTTGAAACTAGCAAACTTTTATCACACTTTTAGCAAAAATTCCTTGTTTTGCTTATAAAATCCACAAATCAACTCTAAATTCAAATTTGAAAGGCCAGTATGCTTATAGAGACTAGTGCTAACTATCATATGAGTCTCAGCTTAATCTGTGACAAAAGAACATGGATCATGATCTATGTACCTTTGTGTCAGGTCTTAACGAAACTTGGCACACATCTTGCCGTTAGTCTATGATCCCTGCTATATGGTTTTTATGTGATTTGGATCAATTTAGGTCACCCAAAAGTCAAACCCTAGGTTTGTCTTGCTGAAGTACTTTTTCCCCCTTTTTGTTACCATATACATGTGGTAGTGATGTGTGTGAACACACTAGGACCACCGGTGCATTTCTCCCTCTTTAGGAGGTTTTTTCCCCCATGCATTGTATATACGCCCATCACTCTAGGGCTATCTATCTTCCATTGCACACTAAGTAACACACTCTCTATTGTGTGTCTTGAGCTTCCTTCGTCTTCTCCAAGCTGCGTGCATTTCTCTGCAATCCTAATTCCAACTGGTATCAGAGCAGGTTGCATCCTCCTGGGCTAAGTTGCCAGCAGCTCCAGCACACGCCTGCTCACTCTCCAATTTTTGTGAGCTTTGGCGAGCGTTCGTAGGTCAACAAAAATTTCGAGGGAGCTCGTGGAGCCTAGTCTGCTTAGATTTTTTATTCGAGCTCATTTTGGCCTCTGTTTTCACTACAGGTAGCACATGTTGTTCCCGCTTCGTTTTTCCTCTTTCTGGGTAGTTTTCACATTAGGTGCAACATTTACCATGTCTGACAACAACACACATGCGTTCAAGATGTTTGCTGCTGAGGACAGGTTGGATGGGGACAATTACCCTATGTGGGCTTACATGATACAACATGTTCTTGTGTCAAAGGGTGTTTGGAATATTTTGCAGGGCATTGATGTACTCCCAGGTTCTCAGGATGTAGGTGATGTTGAGGATGTTGCAAGGATTGCTCCTATTAGAGTTGTTTTTCCTACGGTAGAACAAGCTCGTTGGGATGTAAAGGATGTGCAGGCTCATGCATTGATTGCGTTGTCTGTGAAGCGCACCATTGTTCCTCACATTTATTCAGTAAAATCTACAAAACAGGCTTGGGATATTCTAGCAGGTCTTTATGCAAGCTGCAATGAGGCTAAAATTGCTTTGCTGCATAAAGAGATGGAATCAAAGATTATGCATGAGGAAGAGGATTAGTCTGGGCATGCATGGGTATTTCCTCTTAAAGCGAAGTCCAAAGTTTTTGTGTGCTTCAAACAGTTTCTTGCTATGGCTGAAAATGTATCGAAATGTACTATGGGCACCCTCCATTCCAATCAAGGGGGGGAGTATATGTCTCATGAATTTAATGCATTTGTGGCTAGTTGTGGGATAAGACACCAATGTACAGTGCCTTATACACCTCAGCAAAATGGTGTTGCTGAGAGTAAAACAGGTCACCTATGAAAATGGCATGATGTATGGTCAAAAGTCAAGTTTTGCCGCATTCTTTTTGCTTGAGGCCATCATGTGTGCCACTTATGTACTTAACATGTGTCCTACCAAAACTTTGTAGTCTATTACTCCATATGAAGCATGGCATGATAGAAAGCCTTCTATTGAGCACATGCGTGTTTTTGGCTGTTTGGCATATGCTTTGGTGCCACAAACACATCACAAAAAATTGGATGATAAGGTTGTCAAATGCATTTTTGTTGGTTATAGTGCTGAAAGAAAAGGTTATAGGTTGTATCATCCACAAACAAAGCGTATTCTGGTTTCACGGGATGTAGTTTGTGGAAGATTCTATTCAGCCCTTGCTGTCATATACTAGAGATAGTAATGTAAGATCACATGACATTTATGACACTTTGTTGCCTCTTTTCAATGGGAAGTTTGAATGTAAATTCCAATGAGGAAAATGTACAGACTATGGGGGTTTCCGAAAATGTTATAGATCAGCCTATTAATGATGCAGATGTACATGATGTACTTGATGAGGAAAGGGCTGAAAAGGAGCAGGCTAGAGGTATGTCAAAATGGCTGGTGCACACTTTGTGTGACAGTAAATTGGATGCACCTTTGTCTAGCTGTACTCGTTCAGGCTCTCGCCATGCATCTTATGCATCGGATTGTTATGCTTTGGTTGTGTCTATTTTACATGATGTTGAGGAACCTCTGTCTTTTGATGAAGTACAAAATTCAAAAAATTGGATGGCTGCCATGCAATCAAAATATGGTGCACTTATAGAAGATGACACATGGACTTTATGTGATTTGCCTCTTGGCAAAAAGGCCATTGGTACAAAGTGGGTTTACAAGTTGAAATGAAAGCCGGATGGTGAGATCGATCGCCATACGGCTCGACTTGTTGTAAAGGGTTATGCACAACAAAAAGGCATAGATTATGAAGAGACTTTTGCTCCCACTTGTCTATGACTACTGTGCATTTTCTATGTGTATTGGCAGCTCCTTTTGGTTGGGATGTACATCAATCAGACATTGTTACTGCTTTCTTGAATGGTGACATATTTGAGGGAGTTTATGTAACGCAACCTCACGGTTTTGTCAAGAAAGAATAAGAGGACAAAGTGTGCAAATGTAACAAGGCTTTGTATGGGTTGAAGCAATCTCCTCGTGCTTGGTATGAGAAAGCTGACACTCATTTGGTCAAACAAGGCTTTTGTAATAGTCCAACAAAAAGCACATTGTATGTAAAGTGTGAGGGTGATGTACTTCTCATTGTGGTTCTTTATGTAGATGATTTGGTGATCACTGGACCAAATGAGAGATGTATTGCTGAATTTAAGGCTGATTTGAATGCTACTTTCAGAGAGATTTATGATATGGAAAGGCCAAAGTGGGATTCTCTATCAGAAGATCTTGCTCATAGTTGTGTTCACCTTTCAGCTTCGACACTTGCCTACTTGGGATGGTTATTGATTATGGCATCATTTGTAGGTGTGTGTCGCTCATAAATATTCTTTGTTTCTTAAAGAATTCATATTGTGAGAAGCTACCAATTTCTGTTGCAAAGGTGATGTTGCTGGGTGGGTGGACAAGTATTGTCATTTGTCAGACTTGATGATTGCTCGTCACATTATGGTTCAACACCAGAGTCCCTATGGCTATCTTAACGGTTGGGTGATCACAATGAGGTAAAATTTCTTTTTCTCCTAGAATGGTACTTGGATCGATGCCGGTCATTATATGTTTCATACCATGGTCTTTTTGTTATTTTTATAGTGTTGTATGCTCTTTATGATGCACAAAAGAGGTTTTAGTCCACCTACTTCTATTGTGGAGAGCACACCATTTTTCCATACCTTGGGAATGTAGCCTATTGATTTATGTATGTGACACCACATGCCTAGCTCATCTTTGGGCATGTCCCCTTTAGGAGAGTCTAGGAGAGGGCCCCTTCAGAGGAGCCATAGCTTTCTGGCTTGTTTTGTGGAGCTTTTGTGTAGGCATGGAGGTGTGTGCCTTGCATTTGGTTGTGTTGTATCCTCACATATTTTTTGGCTTCAGGTCGTGCTTGCGCATCCATATACCTTGAAGAGAGCTTGATTGCCTCCCATGTGAAACCTTTTATCCACTTGAAAAAGTGGCATAGGGAGGAGGCTTCCACTTTAAATGATGTCGATTGGATGCTATCTCTTGGTGGACATATGAGATTTCATTTTGATTAGATGCTTTTGTAAGATTGGAGTATAACTAGATTATTTAGGTCATGGGTTTCTTTTGACTTTTTTTTGGGGTTCATGAAAGTGTATTACCACCTTATGCTGAAGCAACGGCGAGGTCAATGGCATCCAACATGCATTATCATTATCATATGGAGGATCAAAAATGCCAAAATGATGTGTTTATCGATGATGAATGTGAATCTAGCTAGTCACATTTGTTGCAATGTACAAGGACTATTGATTCACCGTGTTTTGCAATGTACTAAGACTATGCATTTACCATAAATTTTACATGGTTCTTTTGTGGTAATATACATAGATCTCTCTCTATTTCTATTTGAGGTTTCATTTTTCCATTATCTTAAGTGAGGATTTGTGTGTGTATGCATTGTTGTTGTAATTTTTCATGGAATCATGACAAGCCTATTGCATTTGTCTTATAGTAATGGCTCTCTCTCTCTCTCTCTCTTTCTCTCTCTCTCTCTCTCTCTCTCTCTCTCTCTCTCTCTCTCTCTCTCTCTTCACCCTTGTATTGTATATAGGTGTGTGTGCGTTAGGATTTTTTCTATATTTTCTCTAAACTTTTATCTAGCTAACCTTTTGGCTAGGTGAACAAAAATATAAATAGATAAATAAATAATTTTAATTATTATGACTCATTTGTGTGTAAATAATGCATCTCTTATAAGGGCCTAAATCTAAGGTTTTTATTTCTATTTTTTATAACTTTGGTATTTTTGTAAATATGTGCACCTAGGTGTGTGTTTGATTAGACCTATGTACGTCTCTTTTCATCCTCTTGCAGCACATAATGTGTTGACCGCTTGGTCAACAACACAACATAACTCAAGTTTCGTACCAAAGTCTTATCTTTTGCGAGTTATGAAATGCTGCGGATTATGGCTATTAACGTCATTTGTAATGAGTAGTTATTCTAGTTTCAGAAGCCGGGGTGCAATGGCACTTCCAGATTGTAAATACAAATCCATTTGACCCTTTCAACCCCATTTTTGGTTAAACCTAAGGTAGCCTAAGTATATAAGGTACCTAGGTCATTTTGTAAAGGGGACTTTTATCATAATCAAACTTTAGCGCTGCCGTCTACTGTGTGTGAGAGAGAAAGAGAGTGAGTGTGAGCTTCATCCTCTTGCTACGCCCTGCTCGCTCAACACATTGGAGATCCGACTACACCATTGCTGTAGGCTCGAGGAGAGCTACGCGACAATGCCAAGCATTCCACGCGAGACAAAGCGCACACACCGACGCATCTACGAGCTATTTGTGGTCGTAAGTGTATCAAAGGATGTCTGTTTTTTGCGTGCTAGTAGTCTATAGAATTGTGGCGACATAAGCTACGCATAGGTACTCATAAATTTTAGTTTCGGACACTTTCAAAATTCTGTTCTGTCATCCTACGCGTTTTCCGCAGACGGGTTTAGAGTGAGGGTTTTGAGTGTAGAAGCTTAGGGACATGTGTATCCTAGTGAGGGGATGGTGTTCCTTAGGTTTCGTATGAATCTGGCATGATTAGGTGAGTTACCTTCCGTATGTGTGTATGTGCCTAGGTGGTGTAGTTGAGAGCAGTGAGGTTCTTGATTGTGGTTTAGTTGGCCTTCCAGAGTGTTGTATGTGTAGGATGGTCTCAGCTTGACAAGCTAGAGAGATTTCCTCCGTGTGCCTATCGTGTCATCTGACATTATGTTGATCTAGGTAGTGTTTGCATGCACTTCATGGGTGTGTGAGTCGCTCTCCATCCAACATAATGTTTTTGTGTTGCTAATGTGTACATCCTCTAATCTCATAACATTTTGTTTTTTACACAAGTCACCCCCACATTTCTATCCCCATCCTTGTGAAAACAAAAAAAAAAACGGTTTCTACTCTCTAATTTACTTTTCAATATATAATTCTCATTTATTTGCATACTTTTTCTCTTTCACCCAAAAATAATACAAAAGATGAATCACATCATGACATTCTTTAGGTTTTACATATCCATAATTCTTCCATTTTTTCTTATTTTAATCACCATGTGCTCATCAAACTTGAATCTTTGAATATTTCATGCACTAGTCCCACCAATGATCCTCCTCCATGCATGTGCTAAAGGTTGGGAGATACAAATTTTTTGGCGGACCTCATTATGTCCACGTAGTGCACACTGGAGTCTTCTTAATCTTTGCTCACTCCTTCACACTCTCTCATTTACACACACACACACACACACACACACACACACACACACACACACACACACACACACACACACACATTCCCTTCTCTACATCCCTCCATCAAACCTGCAAATTCTCATTCCCTCTCTCAACCTCTTCACCATTGCCCCCTCTCTCTCACCTCCATACCTTCATGCTCCATTTATACACCCCTATGCACTCCATATATCTCTACATTTGCAAATGGAGGTTTTTATCATCAATTGTTCAAGTTCTTGAAGATGGCATAGCTTCAACAACAAGCGTTGTGCAACTTATTCATGTTGACCGCTTCTTCTACCCATGGTGTAAATAGGTGAATCTTAACTTCTCCAAGGCTTGAAAATCTCTTTACACCGTTATCCCTTCTCTAACTTTGGTCATCAT
The DNA here is from genome assembly GCF_014529385.1 of Adiantum capillus-veneris. Taxonomy (NCBI): domain Eukaryota; kingdom Viridiplantae; phylum Streptophyta; class Polypodiopsida; order Polypodiales; family Pteridaceae; genus Adiantum; species Adiantum capillus-veneris. The sequence goes on from NC_140939.1 coordinate 155,141,408, forward strand.
GTATCTCACCAATTGTTGAATGACATTGTAAATGAGTTTTATAGTGATTTCTAACCACTCTACTAACACTATTGTAAAAATGCACCCTTATTAGGGTAGGCATCCCCAAGTTAGTCACTCAATCCTCTCTCCGTTCAACCTCAATAATTCTCTCTCCTTGAGCCCACATCTATGTGACTTAAGGGATAAGAGAGACCCACTCTCATTTGAAAATAAAAAATATTCATAATTCTTGATTTCTCCTAATAAATTGAATAGGTTTAATCCTATTTAGGGCTTTTCAAAACCTATAAATAGATCCATTCTCTCCCTTGTAAAAGAACAATTGCACACCTAATTCACCACTCTCCACCCCTAGTTGTGAAGGAGATTGTGAGGATAACAAGCTCTCTATCACTTCACTACTCTATGTGCATAGAGAGGCTTGAATGTGAGCCATTGAGAGGAGTTGTTTGATGACATACTCTCCATCACATTTTAGCTTTCTCTTGTTCATAATGAATGGTTGAAACTATCTTCCATAACTACAACCCTTCTCTCCAAAATCAAATTGGCAAGTTGGCTCTTCGGTTTGTGTAGGGTGAATTTTGTCCTCAAAGGTTGTGGTGTCATTTCTTCCTTGGTGTTTTGAGGGCTTGTTGATTTGTTGCCTAAGTACCCATTGTAAGAGGGTGGTATAGTGAGAGGGCTCCTGCAACCCTAAGACATATGTATGGTGGCAGCAAGATCAAACTTTGTGTCATCTCTCTAATTCTCCCCAAGATTTGTAAGCATCAAGTCTTTAAGGCTAGGATATAGTTTCTTAAGTTGATTTATGATCTCTACCCCACTCTCTCTCAAATCCTTAAGGTTGTGAATGTGTGTTGGTGTGTGTGGCTATTATGCATTCCCCATTCCTTCCGTGTTTGTTTATAAGGAGACATCACTTGCGTTCTAGTTTGCATCCATAACTAGGTGGTGCCCCATTCCTTGTTTTGGTTTGTCTATGAATTTATTGTCGTTGTGGTTGTTTGTGTTTTCCTTAGCCCTCATTGAGAATTAGGGGAGTCTTTAGAGGTATTTAGAGGTCACTTCTCTCGTTGACTACCCCAGACCACCTCAATTTTGATGTCCCCATGGAGTCTAGGGCTTTTTGTATTATGTTGTTTCATATTGTAGGAATGCTTAGGCTTTAACATAATCTAGTAGGTTGATGAATCAAGAAAATTTGTATGAACCCCTCATCCCCATTACAAGGCAAAAGTTACACATCATTGTTAGTACTAAGCTACAATTTCAACATGTAATTTATAAATTTTAGGTCCTCATAGGTTAGCTCAGATAAATGCATTAGTGAATCCTTTTATTTTGCCTCTCATTAGTTACAATCTCAGTTTGATGTTTATATTTATGTTCTATTTTAAGCAAAAGGCTATGCATATACCACGGATAATGGTCCAAGAATATAGATTTTCCCTTTTCATTTCACACCACACATTAGAATAACTATTGTAATTAGTAGAAAGATTCATTTTTAACAACGTATAGTGTTTATGTTCGGTGCTCAAAGAGTAGAAGAAATTATTGCGTCACCAAACCCTGTCATCCTACCTCTTGTTGATTATCATAGATCATTTGATGTGCATGTTTTTATTTGTTTTAGAACAATTCACAACCTAGAAAACATTGTGTGTGTAAATATTTCTAAGAAAGAAAAGAAAAAGGAAAAGAAGAGAATACATATTTTGGAATTGTTTTAATGGAGGCCCAATGCCAAATGTCAGAATATCCTCTCTTCTTTGGAGAGCCTGGCGAGGATTCAAATTTATTTTTAGTATATTTCAAAATGGCTTGCCGCATAAAAAGGTTGATAGGAGATGAGGAATGCTTAGAAATGTTTAAGGTAGTTTTGAAAAAGATGGTAGTACTTGGTTTTTTACTCTTTGTCTAAGGAAGCTAGAGGGATCTATAGGGAGATTTGGATCACTTCAAGCCATAATTTTTCAAACCCCAAAACACTCAAAAACTATGGCAAGACATTGTTTCCCACAAGCAAAAAGACCTAGATGACTACTACACCTATAAGCAGGAGTTTCTATGTCTTTGGGCTATATGGGTAAGAAATGTTGTGCTAACCCCGGGGATGGTGCAAAATTTTTAAATAAGGAGAGAATCATAGCGGGTTTATTTTCCACACTCAAGGTAAAAGTTGAGGTGGTGCACCTGGCTACCTTTGATGTCGCTAAAACTAGGGCTGCCTTGAATACAAGAAATTGAAGTGCATTCAGGGAGAGCCTCCGATAGAGGGTCCTAGATCTAAGAGACAACACAAGTACCCACTTCTAAAAAGATGTCCGAGGTAACGGCCAAGGTAATTGAAAAGTTGAACAAATCCTTGAGCAACTTGTCAATTCATCTTGCACAAGTTGTAGGTCCCAAGTGACAAACAAAGAAAGATGGGGAACAAGAGCCACAACCCAGTCAAGTATTACAATGTTTGGATTGTGGAGAATTTGGGCATGGGATGTATAATTGTCCTTGGTTGGCCCCGTGGGGAACCAGATAGACCTAACTTGAATTATCTAGTGATGAATGTAGGTGAAGGAACTAGTCAACAACCAATGCTTTTACAAAGACCAAATGGAACAAGAACACCTCCACAAGGAGTGGAAGTAGTTACATCTTTTCCATATTCAAATGTGCATGTAGTAGAGGTGACAAAGCCAAATGAGTTTGACACAGAAGCAAATGGCATCAAGCATGGCCATGGAAAAGATAAGGAGAAAGAAGGAGTCACATCACAAAGTGACCATGGATGAGGCAAGAAGGTGAAGGAGACCAAGGAAGCCAAGAGGACTCAACATCGTATCAACCTCCAAGATTTCCCTCTTGGACATGGTATGGCTCCATACAACCTTTTGAAAGACATGAGAGGTAAGGGTCCTCATATCGCATTGTGTCCACAAGTTAGGAGGGAGTTAACAAAGGCAGTTAACACTAGGAGAAAGATGAAAGAGGATGTACATGTTGTAAAAAATTACACAAGCTGAAATTAATGAAGATATTACACTTGTGCTAGATTGCTACATCAAAGGAAAGCTGGTTAGGAAAGTCCTAGTGGATGGGGGTACACAAATTTGCATCACGACAGAGGGCCTCATGCAAAGACTAGGCATGCACATCCATGAGACACCTAAAATCAAAGTCAAAATGGCAAACAATAACAAAGCTAGATGCTTAGGCATTTGTAAAAGAAATTTTATGGAGGCATTTGGCATTAGCAAGGTGTTTGATTTTGATGGTATTCCTACAAAGGGGAATGGTTATCCATTTATCTTGGGAAGACCATGGCTAATGATAATGCGAGCTTTGCAAGATTAGGAGTACACTTTCTTTGTTAGCTATAGTGTTATAAAGGAAATAGTAGGTGCAGTTTTGTTACAACACGATCCCCACAGTACTAGGATGCATCCCAATTACTTTGCTAGTAGGGTCATGAATGCTTTAGAGAAAGGCTACACAAAAGCGGAATTCATGATGATTGCTCTCATGTTTACAAAAATAAAATTGCAAAAACCCTTTGTAATACTCACTGCAAAAAATATATTCCCTTGGGTGTCATCTCAAGTGAATCTTAGTACTAGGATCTCAAATGGGTTATGGAATTGCAAGAGTTTCATTACTCTTTCACGGTAGAAGATAGTGTACGTGCACAATTGGCAAGGATTCTCACTTGTAGGGTGCATGAGAAGGAGACTTAAGTGCCATAAGTAAAGACCCTACCATTGCCACCACCTAGAAGTATCTCTAATGTATTTATCTTGTTCTTTGATGGAGCTTTTTGGCGAGCCACAGGTAAAGCAAGGGGAGGGCTTGTGTTGATTGATCCAAGTGAAGAAATGGTCATGAAAGTGAATTTTCTAGGATCCACCAACAAAAATGAAGCAAAGTACGATATATACTACTTTATGGATTGAATATGTGCATTAGTCAAGGAATACAAGGTCTCATGGTAAAGGGGGATGCACTTCTCATTGTGAAGCACATCTTAGGCATCTGGGCATGCAAGAATGAAAGCCTAAGGACAAAGGTTTATGCCATCCGTAGGTCGTTAAATCAATTTGAAGAAGTACAATTGTATCATATTCCTAGGAATCAAAATGAGGATGTTGATTTGCGTGCACAACAAGTGGTTGCATGTATTGAGAAAGAAGTGTAGGTTATCAAGAAACCAAGGTACCAAGGAATGGAGTCATTGGCCCAAAGTATTGGCTACATTTTGGAGGGTGACTTTCCACAAGGCTTCACAAAGGCTCAAAAGAGAAGTCTCATGAAGAAGGCAAGCTAGTATCTCTTGCTCCCTCTATCAAAGAGGGAAGGATCAAGTGTGAAGGAGAGGACCAACAATCAAGGAAATTCTAGCCATTCTAGAAGGTTTGCATGAGGAAGCATGTGGTGGTCATTTTTCCCAAGAATTAACTGTGAATAATATTTTTCTTGTGGGGTATGTTTGGGCAAGCTTGCATGTGCATGTTCAACATTTGTCCAAAAGCTATCACAATTATCAAGTTAATGGAAACATAAGGTTGGTGCATGGTCCAAGGCAAATAGTGCTTGCAAATGGACCCTTTGAAAAATGGGGCGTCGATGCTATGGGATCACTGCCTAGAACAAAAAATGGTAAACATTATATTCTAATGGCTATAGACGATATGACTAGGTGGGTGGAAGAAAAAAGTGTGGCAAAGGATAATGAGAGGACAATGAGAAAATTATACACTCACATTTGTTGCAGATTTGACACACTTTTGGAAATTAATTTTGATAATGGTCCAGGGTTTCGGAAGGGCTTGCTCACAAAATTCAGTGAGGAAATTTACATTCTACATCGTCACAGCACGTCCTACTACCCATAGTCAAATGGTTTGGTAGAGAAAGCTAATGGTGTCAATGCAAGAATCATCAGAAAGATAGTGAAAAACAAGACAAAGTTGTGGGATGACTTCTTGGATGGAGCATTGTGGGTGTGTTGAACCACTTACAGGGAGGCCACATAATTCACGTTGTTCCACTTTGTCTATGGTCAAGAGGCTTTGCAACCTATTGAGCTCAACATTCCAACAATGTGGCTACACAGTAAAGGCACATGGGGAGATCAAGATGCATGGATAGATCATCTTCTTACATTAGTGAAGCTTAAGTGGTGGCTTATTAGTGCTACAAGAGGAAAACTACACAAGAAAAGGAGAAACTGGACAAGAAAGTGAAGGACAAAGGCATCAAGGAAGGAGATCTGGTGCTAAGGTATGACAATTGACTTGATGATTGGTTGGATGCCAAGTTTGAAACTAGATGGTAGGGACCATACATAGTCAAGAAGGCTTTCAGTTCAAGCTACTACCAGCTCATGGGCTTGAATGGTAAAGAGCACTACAAGAAAATAAACGGATATCGACTAAAGCCCTATTTGAGTCGCCTTCTACCAAAGGATCTACCAAAACATTGTCAAAGAGCTACTACCTCGTGTAAGTTTTGTTGCATGATGCATGTGTGTAGCTTGAGCCAAAATGACAAGGAACTACACAGTGAAAATCTTGTCGAGATGATGGTACATGAATATACCATCATCTAGGGGGGGGCTAAATGATAGCCATTGTTTGGATCTTTAAATTATGCCATAGTGAGCCACCTCACCCAACAAAAAAAATCACCTTAGCACTATGGCTATCTTCATTCTTGCATTATATATAGGCGTGTACACGTTATGATTTTTTTCATATTTTCTCTAAACTTTCATCTAGCTAACATTTGGGCTAGGTTTTTTTCCATGTTTTCTCTTAACTTTCATCTAGCTAACCTTTGGGCTATGTGAACAAAAGTATATATAAATAAATATAAACTAATTAATTATTATGGCCCATTTGTGTGTATATAATGAATCTCTTCTCTCTCTCTCTCTCTCTCTCACACACACACACACACACAAAAACACACACACACACACACACACACACACACACACACACACACACACACACACACACACACACACACACACACACACACACACACACAAGATGGTGGAGGCAGTCTCAACAGGTGGGAATCATCTCCTGGAAGCCGAACAGTGGACTAACCAGTAATTTCCATGGTGGTTACCACAGTAACCTCAAGAGGCTATAAATAGGATCCATTACATTGTAATCGAGCTGATTGTACTTTGGGCTGTTTGCACTCTTTGAATTCTTACTTCTAGTCTCTTGGTTCTAGTCTTCGAAGCTGTTTTGAGTGACAATCTCTTCACTTGTAGCTCTACTATTTAATCATTAATACAATATTCCATTAAGCTTCAGTCTGTAATACCTTGTGTACGTAAACTGTGAATCTGAATATGAATCTGAAACACTTTTCTAGTCATTCAGTCTGTTCCTAGTTCTAGTAGAGTATTTTAGTTTAGTAACTATTCCAGCTCAGTTTCTATTATTCCATTCCAATATCATTGAATGAACTGACAACTTCCAGTAACTGTAAATTCTAACACTAGAATCAGCTATCTGAAGAGATCAGGTCCAATTTCATTTTGGTGATCACGGTGGCTAGAGTTGTTTGCTCATTGACCAGACCGCTTCTCCCAGTTTGAATTTTCAGCTGAAGATATGGCACCCAAAACCAACCGTGGTCGAAAACCATCCTACCGCGTTGACCCTATCCTTGAGGAGTCAGAAAGAAATTCTGATTCTAAGACTGACTGAGGACTAAGACTGAGGCTCCGGAGGAGCACAATCAAGCTGATGAGGCTAAGGGCTCTCAGCACTCCAGTCAGTCCAGACGAAGAAGGGCTGAGAGGGAAGAACGCAAGGCCAAGAGTCCTTGGACCACACATGGGGATGGAGGAGCCAAAGGCAGTAAAGGTAGTTACCACAGTTCTAGCAGAAAAGCCAGGAAAGAGACAGAAACTGATACTGCAAAAGAAATTGACTGGGATGTAGATATAGACAGCAAAGGAAATTATCTATGAGGTCCCCACCCCGTCGTCTCAAATGACAGATCTGATGGTAAACCTGGTGGCCACTAAAACTACAGTGGAAGCAAACAAAGTGGTTTATGGTTCATCTAGTGGACGATCTCTCATCACAAAGTGAGTCGAGTTCGAGTCTACAAGTTCGAGTCTTCTAGCATCGAGATCTAGTTCCACCCCGTAGGGGAATCATGATTAACTTATCTAGTGATCCTAAGACCCACCTTCCAACAGGAGAGAAGTCCGGAGTGCCTATTTCCCCATGTTTCAGAGGCACGTACACTTGAGGCTTGGCCGCTCTTGGGGCAATGAGTAATACTAGCGTCGATTTATAACACTATGGGGACGGAGAGTTCCCGACCAATCGGGACCACCCTTTTCATAGGCATTGGCAACCCGAGCCAAGCCCCCACTTTCCACCCCATACTCACACTTCCTTTGTTACCTAATTACTACCACACATGGTTGTTCAACACATAAGTTCATTGGTTAAGTTCCGGTTCACAAGTTCCTTAATACAGCCCTTCAACCAGTATTGCAAAGCGGCACCAAGACAGTAACTCTAGTAAAAATTTTACTCAAAACTTATTCATTAAAATTCCAATGTTCTGGAGTACAACATCCCCCCTCCAGCGAGAGTTTACTCCTCCCGTTGTCGCCTAGCTGCCCATACAACTAGGTATGTCCACCGCATAGAACGCACGACATGGACATTCCCACCGCATAGAACGCAAGACGTGGGTTCCCACCGCAAATAACGCAAGTCACTGGGTAGAGACCCTAAGCTAGTAACTCTAGCTATTGCGAAATCATCGCGAGCCGCCCCCTGTGATCAGTAGGGGGATCAGGACTAGTTTCAACATTGGAAATAGAAATGAACAGGCCGAGCTAAATTTTCCCTAGCAGACATTCTTTCTTATCTTAAACGATATCCACGAACCATTCTTTCCTACTTAGAATTTAATATACATTTCAATTCAAATCTCGAGGTTTTCGTTGGAATTCTCCAACATGTTTAGGGATATGTTCTTTCCTAACTTATCGTATGCAATGTATATTAAACAAACTTGAATTAAAATGTGACCTACCTCCTCAATTTCCTCGTGAGTTGGCCGGTGCTTGGTCGTCCATGGGAGCTTTCCCTTTCCGATTCGTGTTGCTTGTCCCCGCTGCTGAGCCAGCAGAGGATCACACCCACATTTTTGCTCACACCCATCATTTTGTAACCATTGATTGTAATAAATGTCTTTCCGACATTAATTTTGATTTGAGCCATTCATTAAGTAACGGGACTCAATTGAGTTTCCAGCTTGTAATCCCGAAGTAATTTCACCTGTTGATGTAAATAATTAGAGATGTTCTCACCTCCAAGGCTGAGGTATATAAGCCAAAGTTTTGTAACCTAAGGGAGATTCAATAATTAATCAAAGTGAGTTTTTGAGCGCCGTGACTGTGTCTGAGAGAGAGAGAGAGAGAGAGAGAGAGAGAGAGAGAGAGAGAGAGAGAGAGAGAGAGAGAGAGAGAGAGAGAGAGAGAGAGAGAGAGAGAGAGAGTCTTATCTTCTTGCTACGTGAGCTACGGGGCCGCCATTGGAGAAGCGACACCGCCATTGTGTTAGCAATGGTGAGAGCTACGCACAGATACCAAGAGTGCGCACTATCGGCTTCTACGTGTGGTAAGTTCCTACGAGCTTTGGTGTGAGTTTTCTTCCAACTCGTGTGTCGGAATAGAGAGTGCAGCATATCTATAGAACCACAACGAGTAGAGCTACGCATTAGTACCATCGGGGTCAAGTTTCGGTCACCTGTATTTTTCGGCCTGTCTTCATACGCGTTTGCCGCACGGAGTGGTTATAGGTTGATTTTGCAGTTCAAGTCTTTAGGGTGTTGTTCTTACCTAGTGTCTAGACTTCCCCTTGAGTTTGAGATCGATTCAATGATTCTAGATCCTGTTTCGTATGGCATTCGTTCGTAGTACGGATTTCAGTCACTTGCGTATTTTAGAACTTAGATTTGATTTCCTTAGTAGTGATTGTCATTAGAAGGTCGAGTAGGTGATTTGACACCCACCTAGTTGTTTCCATGCGCCTGCGGGTCAAGCTCCGTCCTCGTCTGACAAATTCTGTTGTTGGTTGAGTTCTCGCTATTTAGCTTCCGCTAGCGGCGTAACCGCCTTAACATTTGGCGCCGCTGCCGGGGACGAGAGCCCTAAGTAGGTGACCTTAGACTAATCCTACGAGGTGAGTCGTATAAACTACTTTGTATACTTTAGTTAGAAAAGATCTAGGAGTGGTGGACTCCGAAGGTCTCGAGAGATGCTAGGAAGTGGGGTATTCCTGGGTCTTCCGTGTTGACAGTATTTTTAGTTTAGTTTAGATTAGATTGTTTTTGATGTTGTTTAAGTGGTTGTTGACATAAAAAGCATTTGCTACTCCTTGTGTGGTAGTAAATCTCTTTATATTTTCAATTGCAAAAAAAATCCATTTTATGAGTAGAAGTAGCTTAGGTAGGGCCTGATTTGATCCTGATCTAGAGCTATCAATTGGTGTTCTATTTGCTTGATGTGTTTGATTGCATGTTAGATCACTGAAAAAGTCGCTTTGGTAGTGAAATATGCAATAAACAAAGTTCAGAAAAATTTTCTGTGTAACTGATTGTTGCTGAGCACTTAAAAGAGCTATTGGAAGAGTTCTGTGCTGAAAAACTGGAAATCTGCAACTTTAGACATCATACGCGTATGATGTTTTAGGACCTAAACAGAGACTAAAATTGAAAATTTGACATTGCCAGAGTGTTTAGAAGGGGGGTTTTACCCTAAGATCAACTTAAAACAAGAGCATTAACACTCAAAGAAACCCAAAAAGACAAGTCGGAGTCCAAGAAACGCAAAGAATAGGAAATTTTGGATTCAAATCTTGTTTTTACATTCAAACCTGACAAAAACACTTGAAACTCAATTATAAACATTGGAGGAGGCTTAAAACCAAAAATAGTCAAAATCTGGGACAAAAGACATTATACGCGTATAATGTCTTTTGGCACATCCACTGCTTATTTTTGATATCTGACCTGACAAGATTGTTACAGGCACTGTTGGAAGCATAAATATCAAGTTTGGACCCAAATTGATAAAAAAAACATCATACGCGTATGATGTCTTTGACCTAATTTTGGACATATTTTGATACTTTGCTAACACAGATCCATTGTAATAGCTGTCTAGAGGTTATATTTCAAGTTTCATCCCATTTGGATCACAAATTGACCCAAAAAACAAGTCAAAAGCGGAAAATTGCCAAGAAAAGCCTAAATTAGCCATAACTTGCTCAAACAGAGTTCAAACTGAATTTTGTGAGTGAACAGAGCATAAAGGGGCCACTGAGAGTGAGCATAACCAAAATAGTCAAAATCTGTGAAAAAAGACATCATACGCGTATAATGTCTTTTTCAGCATAACTGCGACAAAATTCTCACTTGATGAAACAGAAGTTGTCCAACTGACAAGATTAAACAATTGACCAAGTATCAATCAGTTTGGATCAATTCTGACCACAAAAACTTGAGGAAAACAAATTGCCGAGACGGAAAAGTTAAAGTCCTTCAGGGGAATTGATGAATTTGAGATCGGGCAGGAATCTCCGGAATAATCAACCAAAACAAGGGGAACCAGCAAGTGTCATATCAACCGAGGGAAGTGTAAACCAAAGTTGGGTGCAACCATTAGAGCCGATCTTTGAAGGAAGTGTCTCTGATACTTCTTCGGAGAGATCTTACGAGATTTTCACCGAAAACTTGGAACACTTGAACCTGAACAACAGAGAAAATATGGCAGCAGGATCATCAAACCCTTTCGCCACCATGAAGCTATTGTTCATAAAATACCAGTACGACAATGAGCAAGGTGCCAAGATCTACAAAGATGGAATGGACCGCTACTGTGTAAAGATAGAAGAGAGACCTAGTGAGTTCAAGGACTTAGTGCCTGTGAGCTATAGCGGAGATAGATATCTAGATGACGAGGGTACCATGTACTTGGTAGTCCTAAACCCTAACATTGTGGACAAGTGGGGATTGATGGGCACCAAAGCCAAAATAGATGAAGAACTCGAGGAGAAAGCACCAATAATGAACTTCCCTAATGCGAGGTTAAGAAGAGAGAATGAAACTACAAGGATCAACACTGATAAAATCTATGTGGGGCTATACAAATATAATAATGGGGAGCAAGATCTCTATTATAGATGTGAAGAACCCTACACCGGAGAGTTGACAGACCAAAAAAGACTCTATGTCTTTACCTACACAGAGGGATCAGAAGTGAAAATTGCCGCTTACGATAAGTATGGCAAGCAATACTCAACAATGGGCAAGAAAGAATTAGAAGGATATACATACTTTGGGGGACCACTACATCAGTATTATGTTACTTCTAGCTCACATAGACCAGCACCAACAACTGGAGTGCAAAACTCAATGACAACAGGAGGACAAAGAACTCAGGTTGCTGACTCTTTCAGTCAACCTTGGGACTCGAAGCTCGGACCAATGGGATCATTACATTCCAGAGAGTCAATGGAGACTAATCGAGGTAGTGCAGTTCCAATCCCCACCTATACCACTCCAGGTCCAAGGTTTGAAGCGGAACCATCACATTTACCTCCCAATAGTAGATTCAGGGCAGAGGAACCGACAAGGGTAACCCATGAAGTCCATGATGCTAGAGAAAGCTTTAGCCGAGACACAGGAGCAATGAGATTGGTAGCAGATCATAGACGTATGAGACCATCTCAAGTAGCCAAGTGTATGCCAAAGAAGTATGGTGGTTCAGGAGATCCGTATGCACATGTGTCACTCTTTAAGCAAGTCTTAAGAGCTGAGCAGATAACAGATTTCCATACACAATACGAGGGATTTGGTCTTACTCTAGAAGGTACTGCATTGACATGGTTTCAACCAATGAATATAGGGGGATTCCATGACATTGACCATTTGCTAAGAGAGTTTGCTGAGGAATTCTCAAAACGAGGGATTAAGCACAATACGGTCTCACAAATATATGCTTTTAAACAGAGAGAACACGAAAAGGTGAAGGAAGCTTCACTTCGCTTCAAACAATACATTGAGAGATGTCCAGTACGTGAACGACCACAAGATGACAGACTATCTGTTCTCTTTATTGAGGGACTGAGGAACGACACTCTCAAGAAGGACTTGCACTTGAAAGCTTGTACAAGTTTCGAGCAAGTAACGAGAGAGGCATTGTACTTAGTGGATAACTGTACGGTTTATGGAGAGGTGTCATCGGATACAGATTCTGCATCCAGTAGCTCCTCCTCCGTAGCGAGCGAGACTACCACTAAAAAGAATGTTCAAGCAACAACCATGCCAAATGTAGAGCAAATGATAGAAGATGCTCTAAAAAGGATGGCACCATACCAAAAACCATTGCCAAAAACACTGAAATGGTGTGCTATTGAACAAAAATGGACAAATCATCCAACAGAGGAGTGTTATTACAACAAAGGGTATGTAAGGGAGCGCCAGTATGCACCTCCTGCTCAATTAGCACCACCTCAGATACATCCAGTACCTCGATACCCAACGGGAAGTGTACCAGGACCTATGGGGATAGAAAGATCGCAACCGGTATTGGGACAACAACCACCTTTACCAGGAGCAAGACCAGTGGGCATTAGATATGCACCAAACTTAGAGAATCAGGAAGAACAAGCCTTAGTGCCTGTTCAAGCCTATTACGAAGAATCGGGTGCACACATGTCTCCGACAGTGTATTACCCACCAAAAGAACCAAAACAACCAGAACCATGGGGCATGATGGGGAATGTTGGAACACCAACAGTTACAAGTGCTTCTGATGAAGAGAGATACAATTTGGACGCAAGAACATTGATGTTCATAGCTCATGGAGGGTTAACAGGACAGAGACCATCCTATCCACAAAGGACGAATCAAATGGGACCAAGACCAGCACTAGGACCCTGTTACAAGTGTGGGGGTGACCATCTGATGAATGTTTACCCACATACAAAAATCATTAGAATTAACGCTTATTGCACTGAGTGTGGGGTTACTCACTTCATTGAGGATTGTTCAAAAAATCCAAACAAAGTGCAAAAGACGACATTGAATATGTTAGAAACTATTCCTACCAGCAGTGGGTCTGAAAATGAAACTCTGATACCAACGCAAGTTGTTACTAGAGCTCAAGCTAAGAAAACCACTAGAGAACCTGAGAATGGAAAGTTAGCGACTGAAGTGGTTAGTCAAGGACCGCGGAGTCAAAAAAACACATGGAAAGCTAGAAAAGCACGCATGAAGTTGAGAAAAGAACGTGAAGACGCTATTCTAGCTGAGGAACTAAAGCAAACTAAAGCTAGATTAGAAAAACTTGAGAGTCAAAACGGGAAACGAGAGATGAGCCCGGAAAGAATGAAACAAAAGAGTATCAAAGAAACAACGAGCTTAAGCTCAGGGGGATCAGTGCTAGTCGACAAAGTACACGAACCATTGGACGCACTGATGAGAGCTTACGAAGCTAGGTTAAAGAACAACCAAACACAAGAACAGAGGTGGATGACATACCCAAACGCGGAATTGGAAAAGCAGAGACTTGAAATGTGCCAGAGAATGATCGAGACTGCACAAGCCTTATTAGAACCACCAAAAGAAACAATGAATTGTGGGACGGAAAACCCAATTCAACAAGAGACTATCGTTTCACGGGTAGCTGAAAAGACTCCCAGTGCACAAAAGCCTGAAAATACACAAAAGGATGACCGCATAGTATTGAACACAACCGATCAGGAGATAGAGAGTTTTCATCCTGTCATACAGAGGAGTTACGAAAAAGATGAGGATTACAATGAATTTTGGAAACAAGTGAGAGAGGCAAACTTTGCAAACGAGCTAAGTTGCCAAGCTAATCAGACAAATTGGGAAAAGGACATCAGGAATCCTCCCATAGTGGAATTTGAGGCAGGATCTCAAGTGGACTTGGATCTGCAATCTTACTGGGGAGATGGGGGCTCTATTAGAACAATGGAGAGCAAACCTCATTCACTGAAAACCTTACCTTCATACTTAGGAGAGTATGAAGCAAAATCCGAGATTAGAGCACTTTCCTCACGAAAAATCTCATCAGAAAAAGTCATGGACTCGCAAGGATTGATAGAGATTTTGTCAACACCAGTGACATGCACTATCACTCTAGCTGAGCTTTTGAGGCTAAGACCACATATGTGGACCACTGTAGGAAAATGCTTGGAGAAATTCGGGATAAAAGATCCAACATCGAGATTGCAAGAGAGCATAGAGGAGCTGAGCAAGCCACAAAAGAACGCTAAGCCTGTACCCTTAAACAAGGTCGGAGAGTATTGCGAAGGTGAAGAGGGGAATACAACCTTACCAGTTGAATTCCAAGGAGTGAAGGCGATGTCAATACTAGACAGCGGAGCAGGGGTAGCCATTGCTACAAAAGAAATCTAGAAAAAATGGGGGAAACCAGCAATAAGGAAGACTAGGTTGAAACTCCAATTAGCAGATGGACACATGGAGAAACCTATGGGGTTATTAGAGAAAGTTGTAGTGACTTCTTGCGGCATTGAATACGAACATACTTTTGCTATTGTCGATTTTGGCAAGGAGAATAACTATGATATCATACTGGGAAGACCATTCATGAGACAGTTGAAAATGGTCCAGGATTGGGGCTACGATCACATATACCTGAGAAATATGGAAACCACTACACGTGTGAACCTGAAAGACCATAGCTACAAAGATGTGAACCGAACACCAGTAGAGGAGTTTGATTCAGCTACTTTGGCGGGATCCGAATTTCCAGCTTGGTTAGGTAAACCCAAGGAGTTATGGATGTATGGAGCTTCGAAATGTGGAAGTCTGAAACGAGAAGAATGTGTTTTAGAAAGGGCTATCGAAGACGAAACTTATGTAAGAGAACCCTTCCCAGAGGATACGTTTGAACCATTAGAGTGGACACACATTCTAGCAACCCTAGATGTTTGTGCAATTCCGGATGGTCCCACAACGAAATTTTGCGACAAGGACGGGTACGACATGGTTCCGTATTTCATGTTGAGAACTATACTCGAAAAAGAAACTGAAAAGAACGATACACTGGAAAAGAAGGATGAAAAAGAGGTGTTTCACGACATTCCCAATCATCCAGAGTGGGGAAATGAAGCAGACAACGAGTCAACGGACAATTCAAGCGGAAATGAAGAAACTATAATGGATGTCCGATTTTATGATTTTCCGAACCAAACTAAACAACGCCAGAAACACTATAGAGCAAAGAAAAAAACAAAAGGGGTTAGAACCAATCCGATGCCTAGAATAAGAGGAAAAAATCAATTCCTAATGCTAGTAAAGGCTGAAGATTGTGTTAAGGATAAGATTTCTGGAAGAATGAGAGGCAGTGATCAAAAGAGCTTACGAAAAGAAAAAAGAGGCTCAAGAAATCAAGTTCAAAAGAATGGAACGAAAACTGAAACAGAAAAATCAGAAAAGAACAAGCGCAACAGAGAATACACGGAGTCCAAGTTAGAACGTAGAAACAAGTACAGAGAGCTCAAGAAAACTCTGAAAGAAGTTTGGACGACAAAAATTGAGAGTGGAGAGGACGAAAACGTCAAAATCAAGGAAAACATGGATGTTCCCTCTCACTATAGGAAATTCACAATAGAGGATAGGAAGGTGATATTAACCCCACCTATTCGAGAGAGGAAGGAGAACGAATCTTATGACGGACCGGAGGATGCAAAAAAAGTTGATTTAGCAGCTCCAGGTGAGCCACCTAGACTGGTCTACATAGCCACAGATTTGTCTCTAGGCGAGGAAGAGAGACTTTTGAGTCTTCTCAGAGAGTATAGGGATGTGTTTGCATGGTCTTATAAGGACTTAAAGGGAGTTGACCCATCGATATGCCAACACTCAATCCCACTGAAACAAGACGCAAAGCCTAGCAGACAGAGACCATACACATATAATGATACTTTTGCTAAGCGAATCAAGGAAGAGATAGATAAGCTAATGGAAGCTGAATTCATATACGAGATTGAACACACCGATTGGGTATCTCCGATTGTGGTAGTACCTAAGAAGAACGGAAAACTCCGAGTGTGTGTCAACTTAAAGAAAGTGAATGCTGCAACAATCAGGGACAATTATCCCCTGCCGATAACTGATCATGTTCTAGAGCGTGTATCAAGAAAAACAGCATACTCCTTTCTTGATGGTTTTTCAGGATATAACTAGCTAGCCATAGCACCAGAAGATCAACATAAAACAGGTTTTGCAACGGAGTGGGGAATTTATCCTTATCGGGTTATGCCTTTTGGTCTAACCAATGCTCCCGCAACCTTCCAGAGGCTGATGACGCATGCTTTCAAAGAATACTTAAGGTTGTTTCTCGAAATATACATGGATGACTTATGTGTACATTCTCTACTGAGAGATGAGCATCTAGAATACCTAAGAAAAGTATTTGAGAAATGTAGGACATATCGCATTTGTCTCAATCCTGAGAAATGTGTGTTTATGGTCCGACAGGGCAGAATTCTGGGACATATTGTCTCACAAAACGGAATATCCACGGATTTAGAGAAGATAAAAGTTATAGTGGATATGCCTAGACCAACCAATGCGAAACAAGTACAGAGCTTTATGGGACATTGCGGATATTATAGACGATTCATTTACATGTACGCTATAATAGGCCAACCACTTTACAGGCTAATAGTGAACTTTGAATGGACAGAGGAGTGTGAGGAATCATTCAAGAAATTGAAAGAGGCACTCATTACTGCTCCAGTCTTGAAATCACCAGATTGGGAGAAGATATTCCATGTGCATATAGATGCTTCGGTATATGCAATAGGATGTATTCTGGCTCAGCCAGAAGAAGGAAACATGGATTTTCCTATCTGTTACGCCAGTCGACAGCTCAACAATGCAGAGAAGAATTACACCACAACAGAGCGAGAAGGATTAGGAATGATCTATGCTGTGAAGAAATTTCGGCATTATCTTCTAGCCAACAAGTTTGTGTTTTTTACGGATCACCAAGCCTTGCTCTACCTAGTGAATAAACCATGCAATACCGGGAGAATAGTTAGATGGTTCATTATCTTACTGGAATTCGACTTCACGGTAGTAGTAAAGAAAGGAAAAACACATCTTAGAGCTGTTCATCTTTCGCGATTGACGAATGGAGAAGACCCTATAGGAGTAGATGACGACATGCCAGACGCATACTTGTTCAACATAGAAATGATACCGAGGTGGTCTCAAAATGTCGTTAACCTATTAACCTATGGAGGAGAGTTCGATAGAAGAGAATACAACCTGAAACATATTGCTATTCAGCAATCCAAGAATCTTCAATTGGTTGCAGGAAGGTTGTATCAATTGGGAAATGATCATGTTTTACGACTATGCATCAATCCTGAGGAATATAGTATATATCTGCGCGAAGCACATGTTCAGGAATGTGCATTTCATTGTTCAAGAAGGAACACATATAGGAATTTGTTACAATTGGGAGTCTATTGGCCAGGAATGAAAGAAAGTGTACATGAATATGTCACTGTCTGTATTGTATGTTCATCAAAACCGCCAGCCGAGTATTCGACATTATATCAGATAATGATCGCTCCAGAATGGATTCAGTATATTGTTGAATATCTCACAAATAGAACTTTCCCAGAAGGAACGTCAAAAGCTCGTCAGAAATCTATAGAGACAGAAGCTAGAGAGTACGCTTTAATAGGAGATCAACTCTATAAGAGAGGTAAAGACAACCAGCTTAGGATTTGCGCATCAGAGTCTGAGTATGTGATAATCCTGGGCAAGCTCATGGAGGAGTAGGTGGAGGCCATTTCTCAGGTGATAAGACAACAAAACTTGTCTTAGCCGCAGGAATATGGTGGCCAACATTACATATGGACGCTGAGGAATACGTTAAACGGTGTGATGACTGTCAGCGGACCAAAGTACCACTTAAAAGAGATGATATGCCGCTTAGACCAATGATGGGGGCAAGAGCTTTTGCAAAATGGGGGATTGATTATGTCGGACCCATTTCACCTCCTGCATATAAGACTTATGCACAATACATCATTGTGGCTACAGACTATCTAACAAAGTGGGTCGAAGCAAAGGCAACTCAAAAAGCAGATGCCAGGACCACGGCACAATTTCTATATGAATACGTCTTTGTACGATATGGATTGCCAATAGAAATTGTGAGTGATCCAGGCACACATTTCATAAATGAAGTGATAGAGATCCTTCTAGATGAATTCATGGTAAGCCATAGGAAATCAGCCCCGTATCATCCACAAGCAAACGGACAAGCTGAAGCAACAAACAAAACCATATGCACGGTCCTTACGAAGATTGTATCTGAGTCGAGAACTGACTGGGACCAGAAGTTGCATTCAACATTATGGGCATATAGGGTAGCATATAAAACATCAATAGGAACAACCCCATATAACATGGTTTTTGGGCTAAATGCTATCTTACCAATATAATTCTTGATTTCAACCTTAAGGGTGGCTAAGGATCTAGAGTGGACAGGGCACGAGCTCTCTGATAGAATAGATGACCTGAAAAAGCTAGATGAGCTTCGCCTAAAAGCAGTAGCTTCCATCTACGCTCAAAAAAGGCGACAAAAGGAATTTTTTGATAAGCATGTGCGGACTAAAGAGTTTAAAGTTGGGGACTATGTCCTAGTTTACACTCTGAAACAGCATGCTAAGAAGCTTAAAAAGCGAGGGATGGGACCTCTGGTGATTAAAGATCTATCACCAAGTGGAGCCGTCAAGCTTGCTACATTAGACGGAGAAGAAATGCCCAATTGGATTAGTGGATGCAGAGTGAAAAAGCATCTGTTGCCACTAACACAAGACATGCTTCTCAAAATACATCAAGAAAAGCTGCGTGTCCAGAAAAAGAAAAAGATTGAGGAGGAACGCAAGCCGAGGCGAAGGAAAGAATGGAGAAAAGAAGACTACTGCGTCAGAAACAGCGCAATGAAGGAGCAATACGAATAAACGCAGTCAGTATAACAGAAATGGATAATGACAAAGAAGAACCCATCGTTGAATGCAAAGTAGGAACAAACCAAATCAAAGCCAGAGCACTATTGGATTCAGGAGCTCAAGCTAACCTACTTTCACTCAGTTTGTATAGACAATTGACAAATGACACTAAACTACAAACTGCCAAGCAAGAGTTAAAGAGTTACTCTGAGAATTCAATCAAAACTGTCGGATGCACAGTTTTACATATACAGATTAACCAATATGTGTATCCTCATATGTTTTACGTGGTTGAAGACCAAGCTACACAACATCCATTATTGCTAGGACAACCATGGCAGAAGCAATATAATGCAATAATTGTCTGGAGTTCTAATTCAGTGCTTATCAAATACGAAGGTGAAAGTCAATCAGTTAAGTTCACCAAAGGAGAAGAGCCAACTCCAAAGGACGAATCCAAAGACAAAGATAAACAACAACCAGAGAAAAAGAAGAAGCAATGGCAACCAAAAGTTTCTATATAATCGGGTTACTCTTCGACGAGGAATTCTCAACAGTGGATAAGGAAGACAAGCAATAATATAACAGCTCAACCTTGGGATAAAACGGAGTCAACGTTGGTATGGAGACCAAAAAAAGTGGTGCCAAAAAACACAAATAGAGTCTTCAATACCAGACAACAGAGTGATCCCCGACAATCAAGGACAGTGAAACAGATCTGGATTCAAAAGAAGTTCATGACGGCACAAAGCTATAGCAAGCAAATTTGGATCCCAAAGATTTGTAAACAGGAACTCCGTTCAATACAATCAACGGAAACTCCTAGGTATTTCAAGGCGAGGAAATCAACACACAGACCAAAGCAGGTTTGGGTCGCAAAGAGTTTGTGGCAAGCACAAGCAAAGCGGAAGCAGATTTGGATTGTGAAAAAAGACAACAAGGTAACGAAGAATCCATCTACTGATTCTACTATCGAAGTGCCAAAACCAACCCAAAACCCGACCACCAATCCTTCAATCAAACAAAGAGCAGCTTTATTGGAAAGAATGTTGTATCGTCGCTCTACAATTGCATTGGGAACTTATGACCAAAACAACTACAATGCTTCACCCACAGACACTTCATAGTCGTCCGGGAGGACTCAGACTAGGAGGGGGGGAGGTATACAGGAGCTACAAAGCAGCTACAAGCGGAAAAAACAAAGAAAAACAAAAATTATATTACAAGGGCAGTGTCTTACATGATTTTGCAATTTTTTATGTTTGATTGCGGATATTGATAATATTTATGCCCTTATATACCTTGTTTTGCAACAAGAAGAGATCAAATGATGAATTTGGGTCTCTAGATGTGTAAATATTACTAAATAAGAGTGTTTTTGGAGCTAAAAAGTGGTAATCCAAGTCCAAAAATCACAAAGAAGTGTATATTCATATACATAGGGTTACCAGCTATTTATCGTGTATGTTTGGAATTTTTTGACTTCAATTTGCTATTTTTCTTTATTTTTTATGATTTTCTTAGTAAAAATAAAAAAAAAATAAAAAAGCAGGTGAAATGAGATCGGAAAAAAGAAAAGAATAGACGGTGATGATCCTAATGACAAGGGCAACCCAGGATAAAAATTGGGTACAATTCTGAAAAAGTTGCGGAAAGCCCGAAATGACAGAATTTTGGCAAAGTGGACATATTTCTCAGAAACAGGTCAAATGGAGTCCAAATTGAGAAATTGTAAATCCTAAAGTGCATTTCACGACGAGATAGGAGCACATGTCAAATTTGGTAACAAGTGATCCGGAAAGCCCGAAGTTAAGTATTGAGGCGGTCCGGGGCGGGCAACAAGAAGAGCAAACTCTAGACACCCTTCAAGGCTCCCGTGCTGCACAATTGGGTTGGGGTTGGAAAAAAACAACAAACACACACACAAACCCGCAACCTAACCCTACACAAATTTGGGGCACCACCTAGTTTTGGATGCGAACTAGGACGCCTAAAGAGAGAGAGAGAGAGAGAGAGAGAGAGAGAGAGAGAGAGAGAGAGAGAGAGAGAGAGAGAGAGAGAGAGAGAGAGAGAGAGAGAGAGAGATAGTGCTCGGGCTGCTTTGAAACGTATCGGCAATGATCAAGCAAACACAACTATATATTTAAGAAAGAGAGAGAAAGGGAGAGGGGGTGCTTGTTGCATTAATACCTTCTTACAAATCTGTCATGACAAATCAAAGTGAGATTAGTATTTGTTCAACATAGCTTGCGTAAATTTCACCACAACACATCACAAGAAAAGCCACCCCAATCACTGTCTTAAGGCCAGGGGAGTCCTCTCCACCCTGTCGCCCTCTTACAGTATGTGGGATTTATGGCTAGATTGATGACAACACCAGAGACAAGCTATCAAGAACTTAACAAAAAACACCAAGACACTTACGCATCATTGTTGTCCATTACTTCACGTTGGAAGGGAGACAAAGTATCCAAGCTTAGTCCAAATCCACCCTCCTTGATTCAGCAAATGTTGGGCTTACACTAGTAGGAGAAATGATAGATTTCCTACTCTCAATTGAATGATCACTCTCTCTCTTACAATGGCATAGAGTTCCCTTGCTAATCCCCTATTACAACACATGCACATGCATAAGACAATGAGCTTCCACTCAAGAGATCCTTCTAGAGAGGTTGAGCTTGGCTCTCAAGCTATAGCATAGTGCTCTTGCTTATGGCTCCCCCACTTTTGTGCTAGCTACACCCTCCTTTTATAGCAATTTTGAAGGCTAGGGTTACTCCTCTAACCATGGTTGGGTTAGATTTTCAGCAATTTATCTAATTTCTTTTGCTTGGAATTATCAAGAAGTTGGTGGGGAAAGAGAGAGGAGAGAAATGGAGGTGATAGGACTTTTCATAGTGGGTTAGTGTTAGTAGAGTTAGTATTAATTTACAAATGGAATTGGATATTTACAATGGGAGTATCCATGTAGGATACAAATAAGGAAGAAAAACTCTTAAGAGGTAAGAAAAGGTGGCTTTCTTACAAGGTTGATGCTCCAAGTGTCTTGAGTAGGGCCGATTTTGATGCTTGTTGGCGGTCCACTAGCTTTGACGGTACATTTTTTCTCCACTCTTGACCTTCGTTGAGAGACAAGGTAATTGAAGCTGAGTAATCAACCACCATGATGCTGTCTTTTAAGAGAAGAGACTGAATTTTGTGGTTTTTTTTATAGATATGGGTAATTTGGAGGAGGAAAAATGAGACTAGGTGGTCAATTTTGGAATGGAGTTGTGTGTGGGAGGTATGAGTTCACCATGGTTTCTCTTATTCTTCAAGGTTGAGGAGAAGGTGAGTAGGGTGCAGAGAGGAGTGGTGAGAGAGGTGGGGATGATGAGTGGAGAAGGTGTGTGAAAGAGGAAAATGATAAAGTGGAAGAGAGAGTGTGGCTGCATAGCATGGAAAAACTGAGGTCCACTAAAAAAATCATAGCTCACAGCTCATAGCTCAAAAAAATATGAAAAAATTTGAGGCAAAAGTTCAGCCCACGAGCTACAACGTTTGTTTGTATCACCTTTTCAAATTCAGAGAGCAAGTGAACTTTAAAAATTCAGCAAAACCGACCGTTTGTTTCCACTGCACAAGGTCCTTGTGGGGTCCTTCTTTGGATGATTCTTTTGAATACCTCCAAGAGTGAGCCCTCCATAGTGCATGTATGCATGCCACCTACCTTTGACCTTATTTGGTAGATCTATAATTGAAGATATTGTTGAGATCATGATATAAGTGAATAGTACAACTAAGAAAATCAAATATTGAGGGGTCTAGAAAATATGTACATGTCAAATATAAATAATATAAGTGGAAAAAATATAAAGGGGTCAAAAGAAATCTCTCTCATTATGAGGCTACCATAAAAAGATAAATATTCTTGGTGTTCTAATTTTTTAGAAAAAAAAACAAAATAAATGTAGGAAAGGAAAAATCAAAATAGTGAAAAAATATACACATAAATAAAACTCTTAAGAGGTAAGAAAAGATGGATTTCTTACAAGGTTGATGCTCCAAGTGTCTTGAGTAGGGCCGATTTTGATGCTTGTTGGCGGTCCACTAGCTTTGACGGTACATTTTTTCTCCACTCTTGACCTTCCTTGAGAGACAAGGTAATTGAAGCTGAGTAATCAACCACCATGATGCTGTCTTTTAAGAGAAGAGGCTGAATTTTGTGGTTTTTTTGATAGATATGGGTAATTTGGAGGAGGAAAAATGAGACTAGGTGGTCAATTTTGGAATGGAGTTGTGTGTGGGAGGTATGAGTTCACCATGGTTTCTCTTATTCTTCAAGGTTGAGGAGAAGGTGAGTAGTGTGCAGAGAGGAGTGGTGAGAGAGGTGGGGATGATGAGTGGAGAAGTGTGTGTGAAAGAGGAAAATGATAAAGTGGAAGAGAGAGTGTGGCTGCATAGCATGGGAAAACTGAGGTCCACTAAAAAAATCATAGCTCACAGCTCGTAGCTCGAAAAAATATGAAAAAATTTAAGGCAAAAGTTCAGCCCACGAGCTACAGCTTTTGTTTGTATCACCTTTTCAAATTCGGAGAGCAAGTGAACTTTAAAAACTCAGCAAAATCGACCGTTTTTTTCCACTGCACAAGGTCCTTGTGGGGTCCTTCTTTGGATGATTCTTTTGAATACCTCCAAGAGTGAGCCCTCCATAGTGCATGTATGCATGCCACCTACCCTTGACCTTATTTGGTAGATCTATAATTGAAGATATTGTTGAGATCATGATATAAGTGAATAGTACAACTAAGAAAATCAAATATTGAGGGGTCTAAAAAATATGTACATGTCAAATATAAATAATATAAGTGGAAAAAATATAAAGCGGTCAAAAGAAATCTCTCTCATTATGAGGATACCATAAAAAGATAAATATTCTTGGTGTTCTAATTTTTTAGAAAAAAAAACAAAATGGATGTAGGAAGGGAAAAATCACATAAACAAAACTAGTTTTTTTGGATTTTTGTTGGGGTGGAGTTACACCAAATATAAGAGAAGCTTACATGAAAATATTTCTATATGGAATAAAGAGTATGAAAAATGGTAAGAAAAAATTGTGGTAATGGTGAGGCAATGTACAGAGCATAAATAACACAACCTAGGTAGAAATATTTAAATAAATACCAAAATAATTATGAAAAAATCTTTTATTTAGGCCCTATATACAAAGAAATATTTACATATGCATGGCCATAATATACTTATATTTTTTATATTTTTTATATTTTTTGGCTCAACTAGCCCAATGACTAGCTAATTGAGGGTTTTTTAAGAATATATGGGAAAAGTCCCGTGACTCACGCACGCCTATGTACAGTGAAAGGGTGAGGGTAACCAAAGTGTTTGAGTGATTTGATAGGGGGGGGATAACTCACTATGGCAATCACAGAGAGCCGAAAAACGGCTATCATTAGCCCTCCCCCTGGATGATGGTATATTCATGTACCATCATAGAGCATCTTTTCCAAAGAGAGTGCTTCAGAGTCCTTGACGAGATCTTTATTGTTTGGCCCCTTAGAATTTTGGCTAGAGTTACACTCATGCTTCATGTAACAATAGTTACATGAGACAGTGGCCTTTTGACAGATCTTTGGTAGATCCTTTGGTAGAATGCGACTCAAATAGTGCTTCAAGCGATACCCGTTTACTTTCCTGGAGTGCTTTTTACCATTCAAGTCCATAAGCTGATAGTAACTTGAATTGAAAGCCTTCTTGACTATGTATGGCCCTTGCCATCTTGTTTCAAATTTGGCATCAAAACGATTATCGAGTCGATTGTCATACCTTAGCACAAGATCTCCTTCATTGATGCCTTTGTCCTTCAGTTTCTTGTTGTGCGTTTCTTTCGCTTGTGTGGCTTTCCTCTTGTAGCACTCATATGCTGCTTCTCTTTTCCACTCAAGCTCCACTAACGTAAGAAGTCGATCCATCCATACCTCTTGATCATCTTGTGCTTCTTTGCCATGAAGTCGCATTGTTGGAATGTTGAGCTCGATAGGCTGCAAAGCCTCTTGACCATAGACCAAGTGAAATGGTGTGAACTCCGTGGCTTCCCTATATGTGGTTCGATATGCCCACAAGGCACCATCCAAGAAGTCATCCCATAATTTTGTCTTGTTTTGCACCATCTTTCTAATGATTCCTGCAATGACACCATTAGCCTTCTCCACCAAACCATTTGATTGTGGGTAGTATGGTGTGCTATGACGATGTAGAATGTGAAGCTCTTCACAAACTTTTGTGAGCAAGCCCTTCCTAAACCCTGGACCATTATCAGAAACAATCTCCAAAGGTGTGCCAAATCTGCAACAAATGTGATTGTACACAAACTTGCTAACTGTCCTCTCATTCACTCTTGCCACACTTTGTGCTTCCACCCACCTAGTCATATAGTCTACAGCCACTAGAATGTAGAGTTTACCATTTTTTGTCCTAGGCAGAGGACCCATAGCATCAATGCCCCACTTTTCAAACGGTCCATTTGCAAGCACGATTTGCCTTGGACCATGCACCAACCTTCTATTTCCATTTATCTGACAATTGTGACAGCTTTTACACCAATGTTAGACATCCACATGTAGACTTGGCCAAACATACCTCGCAAGCAAAATATTCTTCACAGTTAATTCTTGGGCAAAATGACCACCACATGCTTCTTCATGCAAACCTTTTAGAATGGCTGGAATTTCCTCAATAGTTGGTACTCTTCTGCATACTTGATCCCTCCCTCTTTGATAGAGGGAGCCTTCTAGGAAGAGATATGCGCTTGCCTTCTTCATGAGTCTCCTCTTCTGAGCCTTCGTGAAGTCTTGTGGAAAATCACCCTCCAAAATGTAGCCGATAATGGGAGCCAATGACTCCAATCCCTGGTATCTCGGTTGCTTGACAGCTGCTGCCACCATGATGACCTGCACTTCTCTCTCAACACATGTAACTGCTTGTTGTGCAAGTAAATCGGCATCTTCATTCTGTTTCCTAGGAATATGATATAGTTGCACTTCTTCAAACTGATTAAACATCTTACGAATGGCATGAACTTTTGTCCTTAAGCTTTCATTCTTGCATGCCCAAATGCCTAAAATCTGTTTAACAATGAGAAGTGCATCTCCCTTTACCATGAGACGTTTTATCCCTTGGCCAATGCACATCTTCAAACCATGAAGTAGTGTGTCGTATTCTGCTTCATTGTTGCTAGTTGAACCTGGTAGATTGACCTTCTCTTTCATGACCACCTCTCCACTTGGGTTGAGCAACACTATCCCTCCCCCTGCTTTTCCTGTGGCTCGACGAAAAGCTCCATCAAAGAACAAGGTAAAAGCATTAGGAATACTTTTTGGTGGTGGCAATGGTAGGGTCTTTACTTCAGGCACCTTAATTTCTTTCTCATGTACCCTATAAGTGAGAATCCCTGCCAATTGTGCACGCACACTATCTTCTACCTTGAAAGAGTATTGAAACTCTTGCAACTCCATAATCCACTTTGAGATCCTATTACTAAGATTCATTTGAGATGACACCCAAGGGAACAAATTCTCTACAGTGAGAATTACAAAAGGTTTTGGTAGCAGGTAGGATCTAAACTTTCTCACCGCAAACATGAGAGAAAGCATCATGAGTTCTGCTTCTGTGTAGTCTCTCTCCAAAGCATTCATGACCCTACTAGCAAAGTAGATGGGTCACATCCTTGTACTGTGGGGATCTTGTTGTAGAAACACAGCACCAATTGTTTCCCTTCCAACACTAGAGCTAACAAAGAATGTGTACTCCCAATAAGGAGGCATGAGTGTTGGTAGCTCTGACAAAATGACTTTAATGTTACAAAAATACTCTTCAAGCTCATCAGACCATGCAAATTCTACTTGTTGTGTCAACTTTTGCAAAGGATGAAGCAACTCCGAAGCTAAGTGAATAAAGCGTGACATATACTTCACTTTTTGAATGAATGATATGACCTCTTTGAGATTCTTGGGTGAGGGGAGCTCAATAAGAGCCTTTGCCTTTGAAGGATCCACCTCAATGCCTTTACATGAAACCTTGTGACCAAGCAAGATCACTTCATCCTCAGCTATGTGACACTTGTCGGGGTTGAGTTGACCTCCCATGTCATAGAGCTTCTTTAAACCTTCTTCTACCCTTTGTAGATGCAATGATTTTGAGCTATAAATACATAAATCATGAATGAACACCCTAAATGACTTTCCAAAGAATGCTTGAAACACCATATTCATGAAACGTTGGAATGTTGCAGGAGCATTTGTCAGACCAAATGGCATGACTCTAAAAGCATAACAAACCCAAGGAGTGATAAAGGTTGTTTTCAATTGATCCTCCAATGCAATCCCTATTTGAAAGTAACCTGAGTAACCATCGCACACAGTGTACTTCTCATGACCAGCTACCTCATTTAGTATCTCATCCTGGAATGGGAGGGGAAAGTGATCTCTTTTTGTTGCTTCATTGAGGGGACGGTAATCCACACACACCCTCCACTTGCCATTTTTCTTAGGAGTGACAACAATAGGAGAGACCCACTCTGAATTCTCCACTGGATAAATGAAACCTGCTGCTAGAAGCTTTCTTACCTCCTTGAGTAGAGCCTGTTCCTTTATAACTCCTAGCCTTCGTAGCTTCTGAGCTTTAGGTGTGGCCTCAGGCTTTAACTCAATCTTGTGTTGAACAACATCTACCCCACGCACATCGGTGTAGTCTTTAGCAAAAAGCCTAGGAAACTTCCTTAGCACACATTTGAACTCCTCTCTTTCATCCTTTGTAAGTGTTGTTGATAGCATACCTTCCAGCATCCCTTCATCTTGAACACCTTCGTTCTCTTGAGGACCTACCTCCTCCAAGCCTTGACAAGAGGTCTCCTGGTTGTTTGGGTTAAACCTTACCCCCATGACTTCAATGGAGGACTCCTCTT
Organism: Adiantum capillus-veneris; assembly: GCF_014529385.1. Taxonomy (NCBI): domain Eukaryota; kingdom Viridiplantae; phylum Streptophyta; class Polypodiopsida; order Polypodiales; family Pteridaceae; genus Adiantum; species Adiantum capillus-veneris. Next base: position 155,169,449 of record NC_140939.1, read on the forward strand.
CAGTAATGCTGCCGCTACTTTCTTCTTCTGAAGTGTTTTCAGTCCAATCTTCTTCCGTCTCACTTCGAGATGATTCTTCATGGAGCTCCTCTTGGCATTGCTCCTTCATGTCAAAGACAACCTTCTTGTGATTGTCATTCCTGCAAATTAGTTTTCCACTCTCCCAATCCTGCAAAGCTCGCATTTTCATTAGCCATGGTCTTCCTAGGATAAATGGATACCACTTCCCTTGGTCGACATAACATAAAAATCCACCGCTTTCTTAATGCCAAAGGCCTCTACAAAGACATTTTTACAAATCCCTACACACCTAGCCTTGCTATTGTTTGCCATCTTGACTTTGATTTCAGGTGTCTCATGGATGTGCATGCCTAGTCTTTGCATGAGTCCCTCTGTCATGATGCAAATTTGTGCACCCCCATCCACTAGACCTTTCCTAACCAATCTTCCTTTGATGTAACAGTCTAGCACCGGTGTAATGTCCTCATTCATTTCAGCTTGTGCAATTTTTACAACAGGAAAACTCTCTTTTACCTTTCTCCTAGTGCTAACTGACTTTGTTAAATCCCTCCTAACTTGTGGGCATAATGCAAGAAACTGAGGCCATGAGATATCAGGACCCTTACCTCGCATGTCTTCCAACAGGTTGTATGGAGCCATACCATGTCCAAGAGGGAAGTCTTGGAGATTGATACGACGTCGAGTCCTCTTAGCTTCCTTGGTCTCCTTTGCCTTCTTGCCTTGTCCATGGTCACTCTGTGATGGGACACCCTCTTTCTCTTTACCTTTTCCTCGGCCACGCTTAATGCCATTTGCTTCCATGTCAACCTCATTTGAGTTTGTCACCTCTACCACATGCACATTTGGATCTGGCAAACGTGGAACTCTTTCTACCCCTTGTGGAGGTGGTCTTGGTTCATTTGGCCTTTGTAGAAGCCTTGGTTGTTGACCAGCTCCTTCTCCTGCATTCATCACTGGGTAATTCAAGTTAGGTCTCCCTGGCTCTCCACGTGGCCAAGGACAATTATACATCCCATGTCCAGACTCTCCGCAATTCCAACATTGCAAGACTCTCCTAGTTCGTGGCTCTCTCTCTTCTGACTTCTTTGCTTGTCCCTTTGGACCTACAGCTTGTGCAAGGTGAATTGACAGGCTGCTTAAAGACTCGTTTAACTTCTCAATTACTTCCGCCATTACCTCAGGAAGCTCCCTCGATGTTGATGCTTGTGACTTACCTTTGGGTCTAAGACCTTCTATTGGAACCTCTCCCCTTAAGCACTTGAGTTTCCTATACTTCTCAGCAGCCCTAGTTTCAGCTGCATCAAAAGTAGCAGGTGCACCCGTCTCAACTTTTACCTTAAGGTCAGGAAAGAGTCCAGCTATGAACCTCTCCTTCTTTAAAAATTCTGCACCATCACCAGGGTTAGCAACATTTCGTATCCATAGAGCCCAAAGACGTAGAAACTCTTGCTTGTACAAGTAGTAGTCATCTAAGTCTTTTTGCTTATGAGAAACAATGTCTTGCCATAGTTTTTGAGTGTTTTGGGGATCAAAGAAGTATCTCTTAAAACGATTCAAAACTTCTGTGTAATTCCCCTTAACTTCCTCAGGCAAAGAGTCAAACCAAGTACTAGCATCTTTCCTAAGGACCACCTCAAACATTTCTACACGTTCTTGATCGGTTACTATCCTCTTGATACGGCAAGACATCTTGAAATTTGCTAAAAATAATTCTGCATCCTCTCCAGGCTCTCCAAAGAAAAGAGGATATCCAGACATTTGGCGTTGGCTCTCCATTGAATTGATTTCAAAGTGACACCCGCTTTTGTTTTTCTTTCTTAAAAAGATTTACACAATAATGTTTTCTAGCTTGCAATCTATTCTACAACAAAATAAAGATATTCACGTCAAACGACCTATGATAATCAATAAGAGGTAGGATGACAGGGTTTGGTGATGCGAGAATTTCTCCTACTCTTTGGGCACCAAACATGAACACCATACGTTGTTGAAAATGGATTTTCCTACTAATTGCAATGTTTATTCTAATGTGTGGAGTGAAATGGAAGGGGAAAACCTCTATTCCTGGGCCATTATCCATGGTCTATGCATGACCTAATGCTTAAAACAAAACAAAAATATAGACGTCCAAACTAAGGTCGTACCTAATGAGAGGCAAAATAAAAGGATTTACTGAAGCGTTTATCTCGGCCAACCTAAGAGGACCTAAAATTCTACGAATGACACGTTGAAATTGCAACTTAGTACTAACAATTATGTGTATCTTTTGCCTTGCAATGGGAATGAAGGGATCATACAAATTTTCGTGATTCATGCAAACTACTTGATTATGCTAAAGGTTGAGCCTTTACAAAACATACACAAGCCTGACCTCAGTGGGGACACCAATTTGGAGGCGGTCCGGGGTGGGCAACAAGAAGAGCAACCTCTAGACACCCTTCAAAGCTCCCGTGCTGCTCAATTGGGTTGGGGTTGGAAAAAAACAACAAACACACACACAAACCCGCAACCTAACCCTACACAAATTTGAGGCACCACCTAGTTTTGGATGCGAACTAGGACGCGTAAAGAGAGAGAGAGAGAGAGAGAGAGAGAGAGAGAGAGAGAGAGAGAGAGAGAGAGAGAGAGAGAGATAGTGCTCGGGCTGCTTTGAAACGTATCGGCAATGATCAAGCAAACACAACTATATATTTAAGAAAGAGAGAGAAAGGGGGAGGGGGTGCTTGTTGCATTAATACCTTCTTACAAATCTTTCATGACAAATCAAAGTGAGATTAGTATTTGTTCAACATAGCTTGCGTAAATTTCACCACAACACATCACTGTTGGGGTATAGGCGTCTGTGCCTTGCCCGGCCGCCCAGAGTCTGGGCGCCCACTGACTTGTATACCTTATACATAGCATAAGTGTATAGGGGGCTACTCACTCTTTGAGTCTCCCCACCCACATCGTGTGTGTTTCCTTCTCTCTCTCTCTCACTCTCCGTCTGTGGTGCTCCCCGATCCCCTTCAATTGGTATCAAAGCTATGGTGACCGCGGAGAGCACGACGGCTTTGAGAGCTTCGAGGCGATAGCTCGCTCGCTCTCGACGGTGGAGTTCGGTCGTGGAGTTTCACGGAGAGTGATTTTAGCTTGAGGAGCATCGTCTTTGGAGCTTAGGAGCTTGGTGTGGTCAAGCTTGGTCGAGGAGGCGGTTGCGGCTTCCTTGGTGAGAGGAGCTTTTGAGCTCAGTGGAGCTCGTTAGAGAAGTGCTCGGCGGAGGAGAGCTTGACATTCAAGTGCTTGGATGCTGTTGTGGCAGAGCTCTTGTGTTGGAGCTTGCATTGAGAGGACATTGCATCACGCAGAGTGGAGCAGGAGCAGGTTCAAGACTGTGTGCAGCTCGTTTTTGCCATTTTCAGGCTCTAAAACGCAGCTTTTTGCGTAGCTCCACATGATCCAGGAGTCTAGGTCAGGGTTTTGGCACGCTCCGGACGCGATGGTGATGTCTATTTGCTGAAATTATGTTTTGAATTACAGCAGGTACAGCAGCAAGTTTATTTGTGCACTCTCGGGTCCCAAAAACACTGTTTTTGGCATAGCTTTCACACCCGGACTCGGATAGATATGATCCAGGAGTCTACCTTGGGGTTTTGGCACGCTCCGGACGCGCTCGTCATATCAGAATTTTAAAATTCTGAACGCTGAATTTTCTGCAGCAGTAGTTGTTTATTGTGTGTCGAGGATTTCACACATGGTTTGCTCTCAGATGTGAGAGTGATATTTGCTGCAAGTTTCCTCACAGGTGGGAGGATACGATGTATGCGTTATGTGGTTTGATGCTCAGGGAGACTAATGTGATTGCATTTTGAGCTCGGCAATGTATGCCTCGAGCATGTTTTTTGGCAGTCACAGGTAGAGCAGATATTTGTGTACTAGATTTGCAGGTGTTTGCAATGATGTATGCAAAGTGTGGAGATTGGTGCATGCATTTGGAGTGTGATTTGACGCGCTTTGGTTGCTCATGGTTTTGAGCGTGCAGTCAGTTTGGTTACTGGTTTTGTGGCCGTTTTACTGACGAAACTCTGGCAAAATTTTCCCAGGAGTTTTATGCGCATCATTTATGCGATCTAGGTAGAGATTGCGGGTTGCACTCAGCATTTGTGTGCGGTGTTCTCTGCAGGTGGGAGATTTGTGCGTGTGTATGCATCGATACCGCACAGTGTGGGCTTGGTGATTAGCTCACAGATTGCAGTGTGATACTAGAGCAGGCGAGGCTTGTATTGACATTACGGGAGCTCTATTTTGGAGTGTGTCTCACAGGTTTTACATTGTGTTTCTGGCCATATTGGTAGACAGTTTCCAGGTGTTGTTGGTGAGGTGGTTTTGCTTTCTAGTTTGCTACATTGTGCTCATGACAGAGACAGGTGATCGATCAGATTGTGACCTCTCACAGATGCGCATGTTTGATGGGTCAGACTTTGCGGCATGGAGAGAGTGTATGCTTGATGCATTGACACAGCGAGGGTTGCATCGACCATTGAGTGGTGATGCAGGTAGACCTTCAAACATGTGTGACGATCAGTGGAAGGAGCTAGAGGAGATGGCACTATCTACGCTCTCTTTGCACCTTGCGGAATCTGTATATGCTCTTGTTATGTATGAGACTACTTCGAGAGCACTTTGGCGTAGATTACATGATATGTATGATAGATTTGAGTCATCACGGACTCGTGTGAGACATGTACATTCACGAGCACGCCGACATGTGACATGTTGGTATTGTGGTCATTCTGGACACGTTAGACGGCGCTGTTTTTGTCGTATGCGACATCGTAGGAGACATGGCAGTCTCAGAGATGTATGTAGTGATGCCATGGACTCAGTTGCTTTGGCAGTTGAGGCACATGTAGTGTCGGAGTATACTAGTGACGGGGATGTCACTTTTACCTCGAGCTATGCACGAGATGCTATACATGTGGATAGTGCACTCCCTTCGCAGTGGTTGCTAGACGTAGATGCTATGTTTCATGTCACGTCGCATCGTGCATGGTTTTGTAGCTATTCTAGCGGGATGCTTGGCAGTGTACGTTTGACCGATGGATCGATGCATGCGATAGCAGGTGCAGGAGATGTGAGACTGTCATTACCGAGTGGTGCATCTTACTTGTTACGACATGTGCGCTATGTACCAGATTTGACAGTGAGTTTGATCTCGATTGGTCAGCTTAGAGATTGTGGATGTCAGATTTCGCTACGAGAGCGAGATTTTTGTGATGCATTTGGGTTCGCTAGTGATTGCGAGAGGTGCCAGGAGTGGTACAGGTTACCCATTGCATGTGGATCACGCGAGAGACGGTGTTGTCTCTGTGATCATGCAGCCAGGTAGAGAGCGAGAGAGCAGGCGAGTCTCTTTTGCTCATGGGTTGCAGGATGCTTTGCATGGAGTGCAGAGTAGTGAGCTCGTTGTGCACACAGTTGGGGCACGACTTGAGCAGTCACACAGAGAGGTGACAGAGTCAGACATGCATGCTTTGCTAGTGACTGAGCAAAGCAGAGAGTCAGTTGTGCGAGATACTTCTATGCAGGATAGATAGGTAGAGCGGTCTTGCTCTAGTGAGTCACGACAGGAGGATGTTGTGCAAGAGTCTATGCATACGGAGTTAGAGCATGAGAGCTCTAGTGAGTCACAGCAGATTGAGTGGTCATGTTTGCAGTGGATGATTGCAGAGGAGGCTGAGATGGCAGCGATTATGCAGTCATTCCTTTCTATGCTCGACAGTGAGCATGGGGATATAGTTGTGCAGGATATGTCTTCCAGCAGACACCTAGAGCAGCTGGTTTTTGCTCTGAGGTTGCACGACAGGTTGATGCGTCTTTTGTGGACAGTCAGGAGATGCATGTGGCTGACACGCCTTGTCAGTCAGAGATGCCTATTGCCAGGGATATATATGTTGATGCATGCTCCGTCGAGCTAGCAGGGCCCGCTAGCATTGCATCGGCATTTGGTGGTCTCATGTATGGGATGTTGATCTTGAGACCGGATATCGCAGCTACAGTGGGAGCATTTGCAGTTGGGGTTGTCAGTCGTTTGTTGACTGATGATGGCATAGTGCACGAGGGAGATATGCAGGTATTGCGTACATACTTGCAGTACGTGTGCGGTACGTCTGGTGGTGTATGGACTTACACGGGAGCAGGACATCCGGATGCACATGATCACAGCCAGCCAGTGGGCATTGATTGAGAGCGGTTTTCTCTCACCTTTTTTAGTCTTTAGACTAGGTTCCCTTGCTTAAAGGCACAGTCGCCTTTAAGTGGGAGGTTGTTGGGGTATAGGCGTCTGTGCCTTGCCCGGCCGCCCAGAGTCTGGGCGCCCACTGACTTGTATACTTTATACATAGCATAAGTGTATAGGGGGCTGCTCACTCTTTGAGTCTCCCCACCCACATCGTGTGTGTCTCCTTCTCTCTCTCTCTCACTCTCCGTCTGTGGTGCTCCCCGATCCCCTTCAATCACAAGAAAAGCCACCCCAATCACTCTCTTAAGGCCAGGGGAGTCCTCTCCACCCTGTCGCCCTCTTACAGTATGTGGGATTTATGGCTAGATTGATGACAACACCAGAGACAAGCTATCAAGAACTTAACAAAAAACACCAAGACACTTACGCATCATTGTTGTCCATTACTTCACGTTGGAAGGGAGACAAAGTATCCAAGCTTAGTCCAAATCCACCCTCCTTGATTCAGCAAATGTTGGGCTTACACTAGTAGGAGAAATGATAGATTTCCTACTCTCAATTGAATGATCACTCTCTCTCTTACAATGGCATAGAGTTCCCTTGCTAGTCCCCTATTACAACACATGCACATGCATAAGACAATGAGCTTCCACTCAAGAGATCCTTCTAGAGAGGTTGAGCTTGGCTCTCAAGCTATAGTATAGTGCTCTTGCTTATGGCTCCCCCACTTTTGTGCTAGCTACACCCTCCTTTTATAGCAATTTTGAAGGCTAGGGTTACTCCTCTAACCATGGTTGGGTTATATTTTCAGCAATTTATCTAATTTCTTTTGCTTGGAATTATCAAGAAGTTGGTGGGGAAAGAGAGAGGAGAGAAATGGAGGTGATAGGACTTTTCATAGTGGGTTAGTGTTAGTAGAGTTAGTATTAATTTACAAATGGAATTGGATATTTACAATGGGAGTATCCATGTAGGATACAAATAAGGAAGAAAAACTCTTAAGAGGTAAGAAAAGGTGGCTTTCTTACAAGGTTGATGCTCCAAGTGTCTTGAGTAGGGCCGATTTTGACGCTTGTTGGCGGTCCACTAGCTTTGACGGTACATTTTTTCTCCACTCTTGACCTTCCTTGAGAGACAAGGTAATTGAAGCTGAGTAATCAACCACCATGATGCTGTCTTTTAAGAGAAGAGGCTGAATTTTGTGGTTTTTTTTATAGATATGGGTAATTTGGAGGAGGAAAAATGAGACTAGGTGGTCAATTTTGGAATGGAGTTGTGTGTGGGAGGTATGAGTTCACCATGGTTTCTCTTATTCTTCAAGGCTGAGGAGAAGGTGAGTAGGGTGCAGAGAGGAGTGGTGAGAGAGGTGGGGATGATGAGTGGAGAAGGTGTGTGAAAGAGGAAAATGATAAAGTGGAAGAGAGAGTGTGGCTGCATAGCATGGGAAAAATGAGGTCCACTAAAAAAATCATAGCTCACAGCTCGTAGCTCAAAAAAATATGAAAAAATTTGAGGCAAAAGTTCAGTCCACGAGCTACAACGTTTGTTTGTATCACCTTTTCAAATTCGGAGAGCAAGTGAACTTTAAAAATTCAGCAAAACCGACCGTTTTTTTCCACTGCACAAGGTCCTTGTGGGGTCCTTCTTTGGATGATTCTTTTGAATACCTCCAAGAGTGAGCCCTCCATAGTGCATGTATGCATGCCACCTACCCTTGACCTTATTTGGTAGATCTATAATTGAAGATATTGTTGAGATCATGATATAAGTGAATAGTACAACTAAGAAAATCAAATATTGAGGGGTCTAAAAAATATGTACATGTCAAATATAAATAATATAAGTGGAAAAAATATAAAGGGGTCAAAAGAAATCTCTCTCATTATGAGGCTACCATAAAAAGATAAATATTCTTGGTGTTCTAATTTTTTAGAAAAAAAAACAAAATAGATGTAGGAAGGAAAAAATCACATAAACAAAACTAGTTTTTTTGGATTTTTGTTGGGGTGGAGTTACACCAAATATAAGAGAAGCTTACATGAAAATATTTCTATATGGAATAAAGAGTATGAAAAATGGTAAGAAAAAATTGTGGTAATGGTGAGGCAATGTACAGAGCATAAATAACACAACCTAGGTAGAAATATTTAAATAAATACCAAAATAATTATGAAAAAATCTTTTATTTAGGCCCTATATACAAAGAAATATTTACATATGCATGGGCCATAATATACTTATATTTTTTATATTTTTTATTTTTTTTGGCTCAACTAGCCCAATGACTAGCTAATTGAGGGTTTTTTAAGAATATATGGGAAAAGTCCCGTGACTCACGCACGCCTATGTACAGTGAAAGGGTGAGGGTAACCACAGTGTTTGAGTGATTTGATAGGGGGGGGATAACTCACTATGGCAATCACAGAGAGCCGAAAAACGGCTATCAATATTTTTCACTTCACTATCAAGCTCATTTCCACTATTACCTTCTTGGAGAGAGCAAAGAGCACACAGGAGCATCCGACCTTCTACCGCCTTCTACGACTGCTACGAGAGCTCAAAGGACACCAGACATCAGAGGTAGACTCGTTGCCATAAGCTTTTGATGCTTATCGTTAACTTTTGTCGCGAAAACTCACCAAAACCAAGAAACAAGAGCAGACGCGGAATGGGGAGGAACGCTAGGTAGGGGCACAACCGCCTAACCAAACCTTGCAAGAACTTAGAGGTGGGTTACCCTAGTATAGGAGATGACTTTCTAGCACTCAAAGCTCGAGAAAGAACGACTGGAAAAACCCTAGGTCAACAGAGCCTTCAAGAGGCAAACAGAAAAAAGTTGTCGGAACGACACAAAACTTCTCAGGAAGCTTAACAACATCGAGGGCAATGCAACCTTGGAGTATCTCCGGGTTTGGATCACCAAAAGTAGGTCGGAACAACCGATTCGGCTGCGGACACACAAAGCGTCATTTTGGCATAACGGCTGAAATTGACGACCGAATGAGATGAAACTTCACGAGCAGTTTCAACTATACATGGATGACTTATGTTTGCAAGCAAAACCCAAAAGAAAGCTGATTCACTTACCAATCGTGAAAAAGACGCTTTCGGGCAACCAAATGGAGAAAGATGGAGAACGGGGAGCCAAAGTCAAGTTCAACCAAATAGGTGGCTTCACAACATATCCAATGAGCTGGAAATGCAACTCTCGAGAAGAAAAGTTGAAGAAATTCAACTCCAAGGCAAAAAGACGACTTCGGAGACTGAAATGCCTATAAGGGGGCTTTTTAGCTAAACTGATGACTTTTTAAGTTGAAAACTAGTTAGCAGGGCTTAGGGCACTAGCACAAAGCATTCTTTGCACAAAAAGACCAACATTTCAAGAAAAGACATCATACGCGTATGATGTCTCACAGCATGATTTTCACATCCATTTCAACATTTGAGTGCATAGCCTTATTCAACATGTTAATCACATCCTATGAACCAAGTATCATGAGAATTGGAGTTAGAAAACCCAAGGAAAACCAAAAAGACGCAAAGTAGGCCATAAAATTGATTTTTGGTCCTAATTTTGTCAAAATAACTCCAAACTCATTGAAACTTTGTAGGATTGTTGATTAACACATCTACAAGCTATCTGGAACCAAAAAGCACCATTTTGACACAAAAGACATCATACGCGTATGATGTCTATTTGCACTTACAGAGCCAAAAATGCTCATTTGTAATCATACATCCATTATATATATCTAATACATGCTACATATGAAGTTTGGAACCATTTGGTCAAGTGGATCACCCCATTAGCCCAATTAAGAGAAAATCCTTCATACAAAGCCTATTTTTGTCCCAAATCCAACATATTCAAGTCCAAACCAAGATTTGAGTATGAACAGTCCTTCACTAGCACATGGAGAGTCCACAGAACCAATCCCATGAAAAATTGATGAAAAAGACATCATACGCGTATGATGTCTCCAGAGCCATTTTTAGTCCAAATTCTATCCAAACTTGATAAATCCACTGAATAAGCCTATCTAAAGCCAAAACCAAGCTTATAGAGAAAATTGGTCCAAAAATGCACTAAAAGACATCATACGCGTATGATGTCTCACTATGTGATTTTGGCACCTCAGGGCTTCAACCACCAAACAGAAGTGTTCTACATGCCATTTGAAAGTAATCCACCAAGTTTTACCCAATTTGGATCATAAAAGCCAATTCCCTTTCAAAATTTTGCCAAGAGCCTGAACCGGACTAAACTGGCCAAAACTTGACCAAATGGGATCCAAACTCAAATCCAAGCATATGATACTCATGTATACACTATCAGTTACAAGCACAACCAATATGAAGTCATTCTGACACAAAAGACATCATACGCGTATGATGTCTCAAGCATGTTTTTGAGCCCAGTTTGCATATTTTTTCACCTACATTGCATCCTTAGGCCCTGAATAGCTCATGTTTCAATTTTCAAGTCATTTGAATAGTTAAAAGCTTCATTTCGGCTTTCAGTACTAAAAAGACGCTAACTTCTGAAATTGGAGTTACAGGATCCATGGATTCCGCTAAGTCATCGGCAACTAAGAGAAAAAGACCAACCATCGAGGATGCTCTTGCAGAAGCAGAACCTTTTGATATTCCAACAGAAACCCTCAAGCCAACCAAGACTTGGGTGGAGGAAGCAGTACTAGAAAAAGAGGGAATAAAGATCTACCAGGGGACTTTCAGAGATCCTCAAGGGCAATCGGTCGATGTACCTATGATCCCACGAGAATTAGTGGATTATAGCAGATCAGAGAACATCAGCAGATACCTGGAAAAGGCTGACTTACACAGGTTCTTCACCTCGAGACCATCAGGTGTAGACACAAGAAGAGTGTATGAGTTGGCAACATCCATTCAGAAGGATGGGAAAGCCACGTTGACAGCCATGGATGGAGAAACAGTTGAAGTACAGATCACTCCACAGCTCATTGCAGATGCATTGAAGCTGCACAACAAAGGGAGTTCTGTCAGAGAAAGAAGGGAGGCCATAGAGGTCTGTGGATCAAAGAAACAAAATACAACCTACGGAGATATGGCAGATCAACGAGCGGCAACCCTTTGCCGATTATACAACCAGTTTTTCCATGTGTGCAGTAAAAGACCGCAGAAGTATACTACACCACCCCATGCCATTGCGACAACCATCACATGGGCATTGAAGAGCAACATGCCAAAAGAGGTGAATTATGCTCAATACATCCACGAGCAAGTAATCGCCATGCACAACCAGAAGCCAAAGTACATAGGAGGAGGAGAAATCCTAACAAGAATAGCTTATGAAGCTATTGGAGCTAGGGATCAAGGGCCACGGGTTCCCTCCCAGAATGAGTGGCTTAGAGAAGCCGATGAAGAGAAAGACGGGCAAGCAAACAAAGGGAAAGCCAAGATGTCTGAGGACAATCAGCCCTCTTTTACTGATGTACCAAGCCCGAAGAAGATGGAAATTATTGTGGAGGAGACCACAATAGAAATAGAAACAGAAGTTATGGAAAAGCCGGAGGCAGGGACCAAGGAAAAGGAGATAGATACAGTTCAGCAAAAGAAAGATGATTATGAGGATCTGGTAGCGATCGGATACAGTGAAGAAGAGGTCCTGGAGGCAGTTTATGGGATATCCCTACGAAAACAAGATGATCGGAAAGGGACGAAAGAAAAGACAAAGGGTACAATGGAGAGTAAAGAGAAAATGGACGAACAGAACATACTAGAAGAGCCGAAGCCATTGGAGGTGGTGACAGAAAGAGCTGTCAAGTTGACAGATGAAGATGAAAAAGACATGCACATGGTGCATGAACTGCTCAGCAAGATTAAAGAAAGATCCAGAGCAAAGGAAGTAGCAATTGAGACAGCAAAACAGAAGGAAGCAGAGTTGCAGAAGAAGTTAGAGAATGCTATGACTGAATCTGAAAGTCATAAAGCATCACTCTACGACGCAGAAAACGAGAGAGACGGCTTGATACTCCAACTAGCTGAAGCTTCAAGAGAGGTAACAAGTTCACAGGAAGCAAAGGAGCGAATAGAAGATGAGCTGGAGGCAGCCAAGGATGAGCTCATTGAGCTAAGGGAAAGAGTCGAACTTCAAGAAATGACAATCACGAGACTCAGGACCACCCCTAGAGCTAGCAGAGCAGGAACAGAACAAGAGGGAGCCCTCGTACCAGCTCTGGAAGATCAGGTCAGAAGTTTGCAAAGAGAGCTAAGGTTAGAGCAAGTGCAAAGATTGCACATGGCGGAGGGATCATTGGCTGTAGAGGAGAGGCTCACATCTGAAAACCAAACACTAAGGACAGAAAATGAGGCCCTCCGCAAAGAGCTCCAAGACCTCCAAGAGCAACAAAGAAGAGAAACAGAGCCACCACAAGAAGAAGCAGGGGGAGCAGCCATAGAGCTACCAGAAACTGGAGAGGCAACCACAATTGAAGATCCAGCCCCAGTTCAAGAAGTGGCCTCGACTTCAGGAATCTCTGAAGACGAAGAACAAAGGCTCCAGGACCAAATAGAAAAGTCAACAGAGGAAAGTGCCAAGGCGGAAATGGAATGGGAAAGGAGACTCCTCATCTCCATTAGACTTCAAGGTTTAGACACAAAAGTGCTCCATGAAGAGTGGATGCAACTCAGCCTGCCTTTCCCTCTGATGAAATTTGAAGTGATAAAGACGAAAAAGAGAATAGAGGAGGAGCAGTATGTTGCTCTTTACGAAGGCGACATCACAAAGGATGAACAATCAAAGAAGATTGTAGATTCTCAACCTAGATGGAGGAAAGGTTGGCTGAACAAATACCCAGCCTACCTCATCTACTTGGTAGAGGCTCCAAAGGAGATTCGGGAGGATGCAACCTTCTGCCCGGTGCCAAGAGTCAAAAACTGGAAAGAGCATGGCAGGATTGCAGAAAAGAAGCCAAATTGGCTTAATTATCCCAGGATGCCAGGACCAAAGGAAGGAGAGAGAATAGGTAAAGCCTACATGGTGAAAACCCTAACGGGCACCATCAAAATCTTTACTGGCTCTCCTGACCTTTCGTGTCAGATGCTAAAGAAAATTTGCAGGACTCTCTTAGCATGCATTGAAGTGTTCGCGCCAGATAAAGCCACTACCTCGAGTCTACTATCGACGGCCGACACAGTGACGGATATGATGTATGATCTTTCATTGCAGCCATCACCAAAGGTGTTACATCTCTTATACCAAAGAATTATCTTTTTGCCTAGCTTCCACATGCAAACATTCGAAGAAGCTTTCTACACCGGCTTTTTCACTCACGAAAGCAAAATATTCGGCCCAACCTTGACCATTGGCAACCTACGCTACGAATCACATTTGTAGATGCTCAAGACGACAGGACTCTATTGATCAAGCCTAAAAGTCATGTTAGGGACGACATGAACGCGGAGGGGGGGAGTGTTGAGCCAGCAGAGGATCACACCCACATTTTTGCTTACACCCATCATTTTGTAACCATTGATTGTAATAAATGTCTTTCCGACATTAATTTTGATTTGAGCCATTCATTAAGTAACGGGACTCAATTGAGTTTCCAGCTTGTAATCCCGAAGTAATTTCACCTGTTGATGTAAATAATTAGAGATGTTCTCACCTCCAAGGCTGAGGTATATAAGCCAAAGTTTTGTAACCTAAGGGAGATTCAATAATTAATCAAAGTGAGTTTTTGAGCGCCGTGACTGTGTCTGAGAGAGAGAGAGAGAGAGAGAGAGAGAGAGAGAGAGAGAGAGAGAGAGAGAGAGAGAGAGAGAGAGAGAGAGAGAGAGAGAGAGAGAGAGAGAGTCTTATCTTCTTGCTACGCGAGCTACGGGGCCGCCATTGGAGAAGCAACACCGCCATTGTGTTAGCAATGGTGAGAGCTACACACAGATACCAAGAGTGCGCGCTATCGGCTTCTACGTGTGGTAAGTTCCTACGAGCTTCGGTGTGAGTTTTCTTCCAACTCGTGTGTCGGAATAGAGCGTGCAACATATCTATAGAACCACAAAGAGTAGAGCTACGCATTAGTACCATCGGGGTCAAGTTTTGGTCACCTGTATTTTTCGGCCTGTCTTCATACGCGTTTGCCGCACGGAGTGGTTATAGGTTGATTTTGCAGTTCAAGTCTTTAGGGTGTTGTTCTTACCTAGTGTCTAGACTTCCCCTTGAGTTTGAGATCGATTCAATGATTCTAGATCCTGTTTCGTATAGCATTCGTTCGTAGTACGGATTTCAGTCACTTGCGTATTCTAGAACTTAGATTTGATTTCCTTAGTAGTGATTGTCATTAGAAGGTCGAGTAGGTGATTTGACACCCACCTAGTTGTTTCCATGCGCCTGCGGGTCAAGCTTCGTCCTCGTCTGACAAATTCTGTTGTTGGTTGAGTTCTCGCTATTTAGCTTCCGCTAGCGGCGTAACCGCCTTAACACCCGCCTTGCGGTCGTGGGAACCACCGAAACGAGTTCTCTTTACCGGGGCCATTTTATACTCACTACTTAATTGACAACTTGAAAAAAGAGAGCTAACATTCTAGAGTAACATACAACCGTGATGATAGATTAGTTTCAATAAGCAAATCCCCTTGTACGAGAGGTTAGATTTACTTCAAGACATAGTGAATTCTGATAGCACCTTACTTGTTCTATGGGAATTGGCCCTAAGGTTAATTACTTGCCTAGATAATTATGAAATTCAGATTTTTTGCTTAATCGGCTCTACTATAGATGAAATAGACGTGCTTAATCACTTCTTAATGCAAGTAGAGAATTGTAGATTTACCGTATGCATAGGTGAGAGGGTTTCTCCCTTCCTAGTGATTAATGATGTATTAATTTCACTAATTACATCCTAATCTATGAGCTAATTGATTCTAATTTAGTTGTTTAAACATTGTGGGGCAATAGAAAGCAGTTGACCATCTCTACCTCAATGCCGACTTGTTCTTAATTACAATGGTGACTAGCCGTTGATTCCTCAGTCATGCATTAATCTATGATTAAGAGAGACTAACTGCTTGCATAATTCCTAATTAGATTAAGATTTATGCAATAGATCAATGATACGGAGAATTAGAGAGTATCTAATGAGTATTTTGACTATGATTATGCATACTAGATGCGGAATTAAGAGGATAATAGAGAGGGAATTACAACAAGCGCGATTTAAATAAAAAACTACCGAGGTTACGGTTGAATTCCTACGCCTGAATTCCTCTCGAAATTCTGATGCATTGGACTCCTTGAGACGAGAAACGGGTAGCACTTTCTCCTTAGCTCTTCTTCCAAGACTATGTCTGCCGGCAGCACCTCCCCAAGGTATGTGTGTGTGTAGGAGTGTGTGTGTGTACTCAGTGTGTGTGTGAGCATGTGTGTGTGTGTGTGTGTGTGTGTGTGTGTGTGTGTGTGTGTGTGTGTGTGTGTGTGTGTGTGTGTGAGTAAACTCTTGTATAGGCTCTCCCAAACTGAAAATCGAACCAGGATACTAAATACATCTGAGGGAGTACTCACCTCATGCAAGGCAACTCAGTTACATGCTTACCAAGTGTCCAGTTAACTTAGTCTAACTACCTCTCACACTCTCTCTCAAGCATGGCAAGTCTCCCACACCTCCCTAGAGGTGTGAGAGCGTCCCCTAGCTGCTAAGGCAAGCTCCCAGTGGCCTGGGACCTGTTCCCACACAGCCCCCGAGCCCCGGTGCTCTCTGCACAGCCTTAGGAAATTTTGACTTTAGGCTAAAACAGGCGATACGAATCGAAATTTTATGTCGTAAATTGCTATACTAAGCTCTAACTAAGGTGTACCTGTCGAGTACCTACCATATTTAGCAGCCCTCAATGTCCAAAAATGCTTTTTTTTTCAAATTCAGGGTACGGGTGCAGTTTTTCGAGACGATTAAAACTAGACGGGTCGGGTAACCAAAAACTTACTATTTTTGGAAATTTTCCACAAAAATTATTTTAATTCACTTTTGGAAGATTTATAACATTCTAAACATTATGGCATTGACAGAATTTGAAAAACTGCTAAAAATAGTAACTTTTTTCATTATGTTTATTCCATGGTACAATGGTGCTCTTTTTGGTCGGGATAAGAGAACTTACATTATAAGTCAAAAGCTATGTTGAGAAAATCAAGGAACTGACTAGGCAGCTACAGGAACCACCATCAGAAAAACGGTTGCGAGCATGGTTTTTAAATATTTTCTGTAGTAAGAAGCTTAGGGAACAGGAGGTTCCTGCACCAACAAAGAAATTTAATGATCTGGTGCAGCAAGACCTAAAGCTGGAACAACAGGTGAAGAAGGAAAGAAGTCATAAGAAGAGGAGGTCCAGTGATAGCAGTACCTCTACTGAGAACTCTGATTCCAGTAAGACCTCCATTAGTTCTGAAAGTAGCTTAGATGAGAAGAGCAAAGACAAGGCTAAGAAGGGGTCTTGGTCTAGGAATATTGCTGAGATGGCTCGGCAGATTGCTGAAATTAGCCAGACTAGACAACCAGTGAGAAGAGTGGAAACTTGGTGTTCAAAGTGTAAATGTAAGGACCATGTTTCCAGTGAATCTCCACAGTGTACTTAGTGCAAAGCTTACGGACATGTATGGAACAACTGTGGCATTCACATTCATCATTTTAAGAAGGGGAAAGATATGTCTGTGGTGGCATTTACTAATGCTGAACCAGTAAAACTGGAGTCTAACAGTGTACCCCAAGAAGAGAAATTAGGTATCAACAGTGTTGGTACAGGGCACGACAGATACCAAGGGGGTACTGGCCGGGACCGGGCTCATGGTAATTTTCATAGTCGAAGTCTGAATTGCTATACTTGTGGAAAGTATGGGCATTTTGCAGCTCAGTGTCTAGAAACACCGGTTACTATGGCTACTAAGAGGAAAGCCCCAAAACCAGTTCCTGTACGAGCGATTACACGTAGCAAAGGGGTAGTGATTGAAGAAATCCCAGATAATCCAACAAAACCAGTTAATCTTGAAAGTAGCAAATGGGCTCAACAGAGAGTGGTGTGGAAAGAGAAGGGTAAAGAGAAGGTGGTTGATGAATGGTAGGAGCAGAGAGAATTGGCGGAAAAATCACAGAGGATTTAGCCAAGAAGCTGCCAGAGCAGCTAGAGAATTAAGATGCTTGGGTCATTCAGAAGATACCAGCAAAGTCTTTTGAGAAATCAGAACCAGATCAATCAAGGTCTGAAACACATGAGACCATGTTGGATCCAGTTCAGGGACTGATGGAATAATTAGGGACTAACAAGGGAGCTGAAAGCATTAGAACAAAGGAATGATATTGTGCAGATACTACCAATTCTTCAAGTTCTGATAGTAACTCGGATCATGAGAAGGAGGAAATTCATGTCAAAATTTGTGACAGAATTTAGAAGCTCACGGTGGAGTTAGAGGACATTAGAAAAACTTTGCCTGAAGCAGCAAATCTCATCAAACAACGAAGGAAGGCTGAGACGAAAGCCAGAACGGTTGACTTGGCTGCTGTCAGAGATGATGAAGTGCCAATGATCTAGGTAGATTATAAAGTTAGGAAACACTGGGAGCCACTATCTGGTGTCATACTAGATGGCGGAGCACTGGAAGCCAGAACGGTTGACTTGGCTACTGTCAGAGATGATGAAGTGCCAGTGATCTAGGTAGATTATAAAGTTAGGAAACAGTGGGATCCACTATCTGGTGTCATACTAGATGGCGGAGCAGGGGTAAACATCTTGGGGGAACATCTTCAGAAAATGATGGGAATTACAAATTTGAAACCTACACCTTTCAAAGTTCCAATGGCGGACCATCGGGTAGTGCAGGCAACTGGTATGATAGAAGACATGCAGATAAGAGTGGGCAAGGAAAAGTTCAAAACTAGCTTCCTAGTATTAGACGTGCAAGGCGCATATGGGATGCTATTAGGGCGCCCATGGTTGCAAACGGCATAAGCTGTTCACGACTATGCTAATCAGACGTTGACAATTCAAGGTGCCAATAGCTGAATTCAGATTCAGACAAACAACACTAGGAGCTGGAAAAAGGAGCTGAGACCTGAAGAGCTTTGCCAAAAGTATAAGGTGAAGAAAATTGAGAGAATGCTGGCAACAATGAATATTTTTCCATTAGCCGAGATAGATCTCAACATAGTGTTACTGAACAAAGATCAGGCTGAAAAACAAAAGAAGCAATTTCCAGACCAATTCATAGAGCATAACTTTGGAGAACGACCAATTTAGCTAACTGGAAGGCTAGAAGAACCAGTTAATTCCAGTATACCAGTGGATTCTGAACACTTGGAAGAAGTTACTGAGAATCAAAATGGCAATTCAAAAATCAAAGGACCATCCTGGGATTACGCTGAGGAATCAACCAAGAGACTGGTTACTTCCAAATGATCAGGAAATAGAGGAATGGAATTTAGGTTCTGAGGAAAATCCTAGATTGATTAAAGTCAACAAGCATCTGAATTCTAAGATGAAAGAGAAGGCTCAACATATGTTCCAGCAATACAAGGATGTGTTCGCATGGGAACATATTGATCTTAAAGGAGTAGATCCAAAAGTATGTCAACATAGAATACCATTGAAATCAAATGCTAGACCACTATGGCTGTAGCGATACTGAATGAATCCAAATTACACTAAGAAGGTCAAGAGATTGGTAACCTTCTAAAGGCTGGGTTCATTACTGAAGTAGCTAGTAGTGACTGGTTGTTCCCTATTGTGGTAGTACCCAAGAAAAATGGAAAGCTCAGAGTGTGTGTGGATTATAGGAAGCTGAACACTCAAACAATTAAGGATCCATTTCCATTACCCTTTACGGATATGTTGCTTGATGAAATCGCAGGATATGAGATGTATAGCTTTATGGATGGTTATAGTGGCTATAACCAGTTATAGATTGCTCTTGAAGACCGGAGTAAAACCACTTTTATTACTAAGTGGGGAGCATTCCTGCATCTGGTAATGCCATTTGGTCTTTGCAACACACCAGCCACTTTTCAATGATGTATGATGGAAATATTCAATGAATTCCTTCACCGATTCCTTGCCATATTTGTGGATGATTTACTATATATTCAACAAAGGAGAAGCATTTACTTTTTCTTGAAATTGTTTTTCAGAGCTGTCAGGAAAAGAGGATTTGTTTGAATCCATTCAAATCTATTTTCTTAGTCTAGAAAGGACAGCTACTGGGACATGTAGTGTCTAGGAATGGTAGAGAAATGGCCGATGACAAGATCTAGTGTGTCCAACAGGCCAAGGCGCCTCGGAATGTGTCAGAGTTAAGCTCTTTTCTGGGATATATTAATTTTTATCAAAGATTTGTGCATAAGTTTGCTTCCCAGGCATTACCTTTGTATGAACTTACAAAGAAGACTAGCAACTTTAGTTGGACTGATGAATGTGAGGAGAGTTTTCAGAATTTGAAGAATGCTATTATCAGTAAGCCAGTTCTTCGACAACCAAAATGGGACATTATTTTTCATGTACATGTCGATGCTTCAAAACTGGCGATGAGAGCAATACTGGCTCAACCAGAAGGAAGAATTGATTATCCAGTATACTTTGCCAGTCGCAGGTTCAGTCAAGCTGAACAAGGGTATACAACTACTGAAAGAGAAGCCTTTGGATGGTTGTTAGTGCTACCAAATTCAGACATTAGTTGTTGGGCAAGCTATTTTATTTTTATGTGGATCATCAAGCCTTATTATTTATCATCAATAAAGTCATTATTCAAGGCAGACTGATATGTTGGATGATGTTCCTAATGAAATTTGAATTTTGTATCTTCCATGAGCCCGACAAGAATCATTGTGGTGCTGATTTCTTGTCCAGGAGTACGGATGGCTACTTTGAGGTGTCTTTAAGAGACGAGCCAATAGATGTAGAACTGTTCCAGTTAACAACGGCAGAATCGATTGATCCAGAACTATATGAGGTATATCAGTTTCTTTCTAAAGGAGGATTCCCAGATAACTGGACTCAGAATCAAAAGAAGGCTCTGATTATTAAGAGTCTAAAGTTCACCATCATTGGAGGATCACTTTACAGGTTCTTTGCAAATGTGTGCCTATGGAGGGATGAACGCAAGTCATTTTGGAGGCACATAATGGGGATTCTAGAGGAAGTTTTTCTATGGATATTACTTCCAAAAAGATTCCGCAAGCTGGTTTATGGTGGCAGACTTTAATATCTGATGTTAGAAGCTTTTGTAAAACTTGTGATATATGCCAAAGAATGGGTAGACCCACGACGGTAGATATGACTCCTCTCACACCGGTTCAGCCATTGGGTTTTTATGAAATGGGCTCTAGATTTTATGGGTCCCTTCAAGAAAATTCCTCCAAGGAAGAAATAGGTATATATTGACGGCCACTTGTTATGTGACCAAATGGGTAGAAGCTAAGGCTCTTCCCGACAACACGACAAAATCTAATGCTATGTTTCTATTTGCAAATATTGTTTGTTGTCGATACGAATGTCATGTGGAGATTGTGTCAAATCAGGGTACGCATTTTATCAATGATACTATGGATATTCTCATGGATATGATTTCAGTAAAACATCAAAAATCCACCCCATATTATCCTAGATACAATGGGCAAGCCGAAAGCAGTAACAAGACTATCAAGACTATTCTCACTAAGATTGTGCAGAAAGAGCCACACCAGTGGGACTTGAAACTTCAAACAGCTCTATGCGTATATCGGAAAGCTTATAAGGTCACCACGGGATTGACACCATGTAGAATGCTGTATGGCACCAAAGATGTTGTGCCTATAGAATTTGTCATATCCAGTCTTAGGATGGCACTTGAGTATGGATTAGATTTTAATCACAATCTGCAATAGAGACTGGAGGAGTTAACACAGTTGGACGAGTTAAGGTAGAGGGCTATGCTGAAACAAGAAATTGTTCAACAAAGAAGGATACAGTGGCATGACAGACGAATCACAGTCAGGGAGTTTCAAAAAGGAGATTTGGTTCTGTTATATCAATCAAAGCTAGGCCCTAAGAAACCAAACTTAAAAATAGCTTGGGCAGGTCCATACGAAGTTGATTGGGTGTTCTCCAATGGCACAGTTAGATTGAAAGATTTATCTGGATTACTATTGCCAGGGTAAATAATGGGGCTAAAATCAAGCTTTATTATTCAAAAAATAGAGAGAACTCCAAAAATAAGGGTACTGGTAATCTGGGAACTGAGGACCAAAAAATTCCACAATCAGTTATTTTAAGCCTTTTTCATGTACATCCAGTTCTAGAACCAGTCAAAATGTAAAAAAAGTCTTAGTATGATAACACCATGGCAGTACCAAAATCAGTAAAGTGTCGGAATCAATATCAGTTTTTATGGCAAAAAGGTTCAGTTGGAATATTAGTGGTAATCATTTCAGAGAAGATGGAGAGGATTAGCCAATGCATGTGTGCCACATCATTTGCGGTGCACAGGACTCTAGGAATGATAACTAGTGGAGCTTTTATGGCACAAATGCATATAACAGTCAAGGTTGATACCAATTACTCTATGCATGTGTACAAACAACTTTTATAGAGGACCATAGAATTTGGATCACCAAATTTGGGTAAAAACTAAGGTCTGTACTGACTTTTGGGAACTTGAGTGTAAATTGGAGAAAATTTTGTTCAAACTCAATGAAACTTGATTCATAGGCTTATATTGATATGCTAGACATATGTATATGCTCAGTTGACCAAAAAGATGAAAAACTTTACCAGAAGTAGATAATCGTGATTATTTACATTTGCCCCATTTTTCAACTGTTTTGACCAAGTTAGCATACCACTAGCTTTACCATGTTGTATTAAGCCCACAAACCAAACTTGGTAAGATTTGGATCATTGGATTGAAAATTGTGGCCAAATTTGCAAAGTTAGTCTGCAGTACAAAACTGATGATCATTTGAACAAAAAATATCCAAACTTGATAAAACTTTTCTAGGGAGCTTAAGTTGAGATACTTAACAGATCTGTGTCAAGATTGGGACAAAAACTTGCAAAAACATAGCTGGAGTAAATAATCGCGATTATTTACATCTTCTTCAAAAATTAATAATCTTGCACATTTGAGTATACCACAAGGTCAAGCATATCAAATAGACCACACAAATCAATTTTGGTGAAATTTTGATCACAAAAGTGAGACTTAAGCCAGATTCTTAAAAACTGAGTCTGTAGACACGAAACAATTGCTAAACTTGAATAGATTTTGTCCAAACTTAGTGAAACTTGTCTAGGGACCTTAATAGGTTGTATACTTGGAAAATCAAGCCAAAAAGTGCAAAAAATTGAGAAAAATAAATAATCATGATTATTTACTACTGCTACACAAAGACACCATTTTTTACTTTTGAACTTGTGCAGTGTTAGACCAACATAATATAAGGCCACCGTGCAATTTTGGGTTCAATTGGATCCAAAGTGGTACATGTTCACTCAGTTTTCAGGTTGCAGATTAATCCTTTGATTTTTGCAAAAGTAGAATTTGAAAGTCTCAACTGCTGACTCACTTAGCTTGAATTGAAGTGATACACATAGACCAGTCTCAATAGTTAGCAAAAACTATATAGTCTTTGTGAAAGAATAGATAACTTGATTAAAATTGATATAGGAATCAGGTTGTAGACAAGGAATTGATAGCTTGACAGAAGTTGCAATCAAGTCAAGTGGAAGAAATTGACAACAAGTCAATCCGACGGTAAGTACTCTATCCAGGGCTTCACAAGTCTTTATGAAACTTAGATTTAGTCGTACACTAGGAAACCAAGGCATACTTGGAGAAATCTCCAGTAGAGTATCCACCAATGAGAGTGTTAATCAAGGCGAGCACTTGGACACTATCCTTGAAGAAGTCTCAAGACACTTTTTCAGAATCAACATCTAAAATGTCTTCCTACTCGACAGTGCGTTACAAGCATATACTCTCTTTTTATAAGACTAATCGCCATGGAGCTCAGGTTTACTTGGATCCCAACAAAGAGTATGCTATTTGCATTGATGACCATGGTATTGAGTTTGAAGAGGAAATCAAAGCAAACAAACAAGGAAAAATGTACATGGATAGAAACAGAACTCAGTATTTACAAGTTGAAAACCCTGGCATGATAGACAAATGGGGGTGAGAGGTAAATACCATAATTCCATATATGGCAACAAAAGAAGGACCACCAACTTTAAAATTCAAAAGATATGATCAAGCTGATTTGAAGCCTTTGAAACGGCTTAGTATAGATAATTCTAGGATCGGAGTCTATTGTTGGGAGTATAGAAATGTAAAAGATCTCCTATGGACTTTGCATGCCAAATTAGGACAACTAACACCTATGAAGATAATCTATATATTCAAGATCAAAGATAAGGGTTCAACAAATCTACCAACCTACCTGTTTAGGGATTGTTATTGCAATAACTTTGTTATGGTGACTTCTGAGGAGGTGGAACAAACCAAATACCAAGGGTACTCCATAAGGGATTGGATATTAGGCCAACAAGGACAAGAAACTATTCCAAGAGATGAACACCGTGAGAGATCTTCTGAGAGTAATGTTAAGAAACCAAAAACCACCTCATCACAAAGAAAAGTGAGTGACACTAAAGCTAGTACAGGGTTACATGAGTCACTATTTTCAATAGTCTAGTTTGAAGGACTCGAAACAGGACTAACTGCCAGGAGACCGGGAGTTGAACCAAATAGAAGTGTTAGACCAATTGATTTTCAGAAATGGGTCAGAAAATACAGTGGATCTGAGGATCCATATGACCACTTAGCAAGCTTTAAGAAAATGCTAAGAGCAGAATGCATATTTGATTTCCATACTCATTGGAGGGGTTTGGAATGACATTAGAAGGAAAATCATTGACATGGTTCCAAAACATTCCACCAAGGTCAATCATGGACTTGAATACATTAGCTCAAGGATTTGTAGTTGCTTGTTTCAAAACGGGGATCAAACACAATACGGTAGCTCAAATCTATAGCTTTGAACAGAAAGGTGAGTCTGTGAAACTCAAATGAAACAATACATCGCAAGATGCCTAGAGCTAGAGATACCTGCAGAAGAAATACTAGTATCATTGTTTCTAGAGGGACTGCTAAACAAAGAACTTCATGCTATACTACCAAGAAGCATACGACCTCGGGGGATGTAAAACTACCATATCACGTGCGTTCAAGACATATTTGTAAAACCCCTTTCTGTAAATTTTTTAAGGAATATAATGTACCTTTTTCTTTTAAAATCTGTAAGTTTTTTTCAAATTTGAAAAAATAATGTCCTTCTGTATATATATTTCTGTAAGTTTCAAGAACTTTAAATACCCTTCTATTGAACTCACGTGATAGGTTACATTTTTCTTAGGTGACCTCCCTGGGCATACGACCCTAGAAGAGTGTGTGTCAGATGATATTGAATTAGGAGACAATTGTGGTATTTTCAATGAAGAAGATGCCCCTAAGGATAACCAAAGCGAGAAAACAGCATCCACCAAACCAGCACAAGTGGGAATAGCTACTGCAGCACCGCTTTCAGCCATAGAAGACATGCTCAAAAGGATGAATGACATGATGAATAACATGCAAAAAGCACCTATGAGGGGACCAAGGCAAGGGGTACCTCAGTAGGGGCAAGCAATTAGGCCACATAAATGGTGTGCAATCAAGGATAAATGGACCAACCATGAGACCAATGAGTGCTATTACTGACCAAAGTATGATGGAAATGTTCAATACATGCCTATGAGGCCACAAGGACAACCCATGTATAGATATCAGCCTAATATGGCCCCAGCTCAAAGACCACCGATGGGTATGGAACGACCTCAATCCGTGTTGGTTCAACAAACTCCATATACAAGACATAATGTAGTGCTTGTAAAGTACATGCATCCAGAGGGAGTTATAGATGAACAAGCACTAGTGCCTGCTACACCCTATGCTGAGCCTAGTCCATCTACAGTAATGATAGAAGAAGATTGGTATAATTCACATCCACCACCACTGGAAGAACCTGTGACTTATATTACACCAGAGTTTGCACCAATGTACTACGTAGCTAATCAAGGTGTTAGACCTCCTATGGTAAGACCCATGATTAAGCCAGGAACTGAAAACTTTCATAACTGTGGTGCATATGATCATTGGAAAAATGAATGCCCAGAGCCTGACAAAAATCTCAAGCCAGTCGAAGCTTATTGCACACAATGTTGCAAAAAGGGAGGACACTTCCTTGAATATTGTCCAAAAAATCCTTTAAACAAGGGTAAAATAGTAGTGAGAAACGTAGTGCAGATGATACTAGTAGCTCTTCTGAGAGTGAACTAATTGTTCCAATCAAGGTAATCACCAAAGCTTAGGCTAAGAAAAAGAAACATAACTCCTCTGATGATTTGGAGAATACAAAATTTTTCTCTCAAAAGACCAAAAGAAGCAGAAACAAAAGGTATGAGATGAGAAAGCAAAAACAAAGATCTGAAATTGAGGAGAAAGCAAAGAAGCTATTCCAAGAAAAGGTGTAAGAAACTAGAAGCGAAATCAAAGAAACCACCGTGAAATTTGGAGGATCGATTAGCACCAGATTGGAATAAGATATTTCACATACATGTATGCTTCCAGTTTTGCCATTGGATGTATACTAGCTCAACTAGGAGATGGAAAAATTGATTTTCCTATTTCTTATGCTAGCCGACGGTTGAATATGGCAGAAAAGAACTATACCACCACCGAAAGGGAAGGACTAGGAATGATCTATATCGTAAAAAAGTATAGACATTGTGAGGTCCATACCCAGACTCGAACCTACTCACCTCCCTCAATCCTCCAGATCGTTCCAGGGAGTGACGTAGATCTATCTGCAATTATCCCTCCCACTTGGGACTGACATTCAGATAGGACTCCGGACTATCTCGAATGCCAACCCAAGGGGGTACATCCTTCTGGGGCTCTGATACCACTTGTGAGGGCCATACCCAGACTCGACCCTACTCACCTCCCTCAGTCCTCCAGACCGTTCCAGGGAATGACGTAGATCTATCTGCAGGTATCCCTCCCACTTGGGACCGACACTCAGACAGGACTCCGGTCTATCTTGAACGCCAACCCAATGTGAGGGCCATACCTAGACTCGTCGACCCTACTCAGCTCCCTCAGTCCTCCAGACCGTTCCAGGGAATGACGTAGATCTATTTGCATGTATCCATCCCACTTGGGACCGACACTCAGACAGGACTCCAGCCTATCTCGATTGCCAACCCAAGGGGGTACATCCCTTCATTCAATGATTCTATCCATTTCTCATAATCAATCTGTCCTTGACAGCTTTCTGCACCCAGAATCGTGGTCCTTAGTCTTGATTTTCTTGATCTTTAACTTGAGGATCTGCTCTTGCTTTCTTGTTCTCCCTTGGTTCATGGCGATAACCGCTTTTTTCTGACAAGCAGGCACGACAATTATCACTTCCCCCTGAGAAGAGGGATCTTGAAATCCTACCCGGTCTCGCTCGTCCCCGATTACCCATTTTTATCCCACGTAGTCCTAGCGTTTACATAAAAGTTTTAAATCAACATCCAACCATCTGACCCTCCGGATTTGCCCACCCACCGAACCATTTCATGAAAATCCCTTCCCGAGGTATTACTTAACTATTACAAAATCAGGAAGAAAGTAGTCTATTAGACATCATCAAACAACAAGCAGCATACAATCTGTTGCATTCCCTCGTTCAGGAAAATTCATCTGGTTATTCCCACCAGATCTTTATTTAGAAACTTTTAATTCATTTCCTTTCATTTATCTGCAATAATTAGCTTGTAACTAGTTTCTTAACTAATCATGCAGCACATTTAGTTTCAACCAATTCATCTTGCCTCCCCATTCAGGCCAAGATAATTGGTTACAAGCCATCAAAATGGCAACACCTTCACAATCCTCATATCTCATACACAGGGTCTACATCATGCATAGAACCAAGTTGCACGAAAAAATGTTCATTTTGATAAAAAAGTTAATAATTGCAATTATTTACTAATTGCCAAAGTGGGGGGAAATTGTAACTTTGCCTTCATGGGACCAAAGCACATGATGTCCTAAGCCCACTGACCAAGTTCGAAAAAATTTGGAGCTTGGAATCTCAAAATTTCTTTATATCTACTGTTTTAGAGACTAAAAGCCTAAATTTGGCACCATTCTTACCCTGTGCACTCAACTGAGCCCACACTTCACTCAGAGTATCTAATTGATATATATTTCAAGCCCATGATGCCAAAATTACAAATTGTTGAAAAAATTCATTTTTGTTTGGACTTCATGATTTTGATCTTTACATGTTTTTATGCATCTATGCATGTTCAAAAATTGATTTGAAGCAAATTGGACTCAATTTGTCAACAATTCAGACAGCAGAATATTTCAGAGCGGAATCTGTCAAATTTTCTAACTTTGGCACTCTATTCACTTAACAGGAGCCATGCAAGTTGCGGAAAAGGCCAAGAAGAGGGTATCCCAAAAAGAGAAGCCGCAAGAGTTGCCACCATACCAACTGGACCCCAGTTCAGTAAAGATAGCCAAGGAAACATATCTATCCAAAGAACAGCTTGAGGAGAACCACACAATGGTTTTTATAGGCATGTTTAAAAGTGAAGAAGGACATCAGGTAGAACTACAATTGTTGCCAAAAGAGGTCTATGATGTCGCGGCAAAGGCCGAAACGAAAGAAGCCAACAGAAGGCTTGGACTCAAAGAATTCTACTATCAAGAACCATGTGGTGTAGACTTTCAGAAAGCCTATGAGCTCCTCTCTACAATCAAGGAAGACAGATCAGACCAGATTACTGACCAGCAAGGACAAAAGGTAGAAGTGATAATTACAAAAGAAATAGTGGTTGAGGCTCTCAAATTGCCGATAGAAGGGATGACCATGAGGGCTAGAGACAGAAAAACAGCAGGCACTTTCACCAAAGAGACTGCTGCAAAAACATTTGCTGATCTCATCCAAAAGCAAGTGGAAGAACCAGCACGGTTATATCACCAACACTTCCACTTTCTAGCCAAAAGAACGCCAAGGTACACAACACCCAGTCATGTAGTTGCAACTACATTCACACAAGTGTTAAAGTTGACAACCAAGCAACCCATTGATCACGCACAGTATGTGCTATCCACGGTGAAGGGTACCAAGAAAGAGGGCAAGATAACCTATCTGTGAGCACCTGAGATGTTAAGTATGGAGCCTGATTTACCCCTTGTAATTTTCTATGGTAAAAACGCACATTTGTAAGGCCCCCATTATGAGGAGAAGCCATCGTGCCTGAAGAAAAATAACTTGCCAAAAAATAAAATCACTCGCCGGAAACCAAAATTTTCACGCCTAGTCTCAAGAAATATTATGGCCGGACGGCGGGATTCATGCCAGAATATTATGGCCGGACGGCGGTCAAAAAACGAGTGGTCGGCTGGCCAGTTGGCTGGTGGCTGGTGGTTGGAAGTCAATGGCCGGTGGCCGAATTCAAAAGTGGACTTGTCTACACAAGGGCGGCCACACATGGGCGGATTGGAGGGTCCGATTTGGACTTATCTACACATGGCTACCTCTCATGAGAGAGGGTAGAACTTTTGGCCTATAAAAGGAAGCCATTTCTACACACATTTCATAGTGTGAAGATGATACAACAAGGTGGGTGTGAGGTGGTGAGAGTGAAGCAAGGTGGGAGCTCCAAAAGTGTATAATCCCTTTGTAACCTACTTCTTGTTTCGAAGTACTAAAGCCATTGAGTGGCTGCTTTTCCGTGGACGTAGCCCACATTGGGTGAACCACGTATATTGTGTGTACTCTCTCTCTCTCTCTCTCTCTCTCT
Source organism: Adiantum capillus-veneris (assembly GCF_014529385.1). NCBI lineage: Eukaryota > Viridiplantae > Streptophyta > Polypodiopsida > Polypodiales > Pteridaceae > Adiantum > Adiantum capillus-veneris. Next base: position 155,198,589 of record NC_140939.1, read on the forward strand.
CTCTCTCTCTCCTCTGTAATCTCTTGTGTGTGAAAATTATCTCTCTCCATTAAGTAATTTACTCAATTATCTACTTAGCTATGTCATATTTCCTAACATGAGGTACTTACAAGAATAACATACCATGCTATCTGCATGGTAGAAAATTTTCCGCCTGCACCAGATCAAAACACATGGATTGTGTCTGCACAGCCATCCCCTCGAGCCACAAGGTCCATAAAAAGAGTTAATAAATCCGATGAAGACTCTACTGAAAGCTCAGACAACAAGGAAAGAAGAGCCCGGATTGAAGAGATGAAAAGAAAAGCAGTGGCTGCACATCAGGAAGAACCTCAGCAAAAGAAGGTGAGGTTTGAAAGGGAAAAAAAGACCTACGAAAGAAGTCGCCAAGCTACAGATGAGGACCCAATACGGTGGGTTCCAAGAGATATAAAAAGCCCCCAAACCAAGAATCCTAGCAGGAGAGAACCAAAAGATCCCAAGGATTCTCTTGAACGCATGTACCAGGAAACAGAAGCCCTAAATCAAAGAGAAGCTCAAGAAGCAGAAAGAAAAGGAAGGGAAGATGTGGTGTAGCAGTAGAGACAAGCATAAGTGACCCAATAAAGTGAAGCTCAGCACAAACAGAGTGAGATGTCTCCCAGACCATCATCACCTACTACAGAACAACAAGACCACCCCATTCCAAGCCCTCCACCTTCACCAACACTTAGACCCACTGAGGGAGAGCAAACCAAGGAAAAGGAGCCTGAACCGCAAGAAGCAGCATGATCTGAACAACAGGCAATAACTACTTCCGAGCAAGCCAAAGCAAAAGATCCAGAACCAGAAAGGGTAGCAATTCCTGAACCACAAGAGACTGCCACTTTTGAGCAACCTAAGCACAAGAAACAGAGGCCACCCCATCTACCACCACCCAACAAGAAACGATCGAGGCATCCATGAAGCCTCAAGAAGACAACGCAACAGAGGCATCCACACAGCCTCAAGGAGACAAAGCAGTCGAAGCAACCACAACCCCACCCAAGGAGCCACAAGAGACTGCTGAAACATCTAGGAATCTCAGAGAACAAGAAGACTGACAGACAAATGATGAAGTAATTCTTCAAGTAAATGAATATGACAAACAAATGAAGGAAATGATAGAGAAAATGCGATCAACAGCACTTAGCCACAGTGCTAAGGCTAGAGAGTTGGAGATGGTGATAGATGCTCTGTAAGGAGAGCTAGAGGACTAAATGAATGTCATCACGGATCTGCAAAGACGAATCCAAGAGCTGAGAGTTGAAGCTGAACAACACCAACTAGCCAAAGAGAAGCAGCAAAAGGAAATGGAGGAATTAGGTGAACTTCTCACGAAGTTAACAGATGCCTGTAAGAAAAAAGAGAACAACTGATAGAGGTTACCAATGAACTCTTAACTACAACTCTGTTAGTTCAAAAGATCCAAGTGCAGCTTGACGTGGCGAATGCTTCACTACAATATTCAGAGCAGAGGATCAACGAGCAGGAAACCTTCTTGATATACATACATACACACACACACACACACACACACACACACACACACACACACACACACACACACACACACACATATATGTATATATACACACACACACACACATATATATATATGTATATGTATGTATGTATACTTACAGATAAGAGAAAATCCCATAGTTGCTTCGATCAAAGGTACAGATGAAGTGTATAAAGCATTGGAAAAGAAGAATAAAGACCTCGAGCTCAAGCTAAAGCTAGAGTAGTCACAACACAGAGACCTTGCATTAATGCGGGTACAAAAAGAAGAAGATCTGCTCAAGGAGATAATAGAGCTTAAGAGAGTTAATCAGCTATTGCAAGACGGACAACAAGAAACGCAAGAAGAAGCAGGTACTTCAGAAAAAACCCCACATTGAAAATCCCTCAGTCTTTTCGCTGAGATGGAAACACAGCCGGCATAAGGTTTAGGCAGAGAATATGACTTTTAGGTACCAACAACATAAGCTGATCAAGTGCCAACGGCCCAGCTATCAAAAGCTGAACAAGATTCACTTAAGGAGCAGGTCGCTCAAGAAATGGATGAGCAATGGAAAGCAGTGATGGATTGGGAGTTGAGAGTTCTCCATTCAGTCAATGTTACTCAGCTCACTCCCAACCAAATCAATGCACAATGGCATCAACAATCACTACCATATCCCTTGATCAAGGTAGAGCTGCTACAAGTTAAGGAACAACTATATAAAAGCATACAAGTAGACGGCACAGATGAAGTCCACCCCAAATGGAGAAAAAGCTGGCTGAACAAGAATCCCAGATACTTGATTCTGTTCACAAGAGCACCTGCAACACTTCAGAAAGACCCGAATTTTTGTCCCATACCAAGAGTAAGGACGTGGCAAGCACATGAAGCAATGACAAAGAAGCGGCCTACATGGCTGAATTTTCCAAGATTGCCAACTCCAAAAAAGGGAACGCTGACAGAGGAATACATTGTGAAAACCCTAACGGGTGCCATGGAATTCTTCAAAAGTCTCCCTGATCTTTCATGTGCTATGCTCTATAAATTTTTCTGAATGCTGCTCACATGCATTGAAGTTTTTCACAAGCCAGAGCAAGCAGGAGCAACGTGGATGTCTTTCCTCGAAGGAAATAAGGGTCTATGCCACGACCTAAGTGGCCAACCTTCCAAAGAAGTCCTTTATGGCTTCTACGCCCGTTGCATGTTCTTGCCATCTCATAATATGTTGGCGTTTGAGGAAGCATTGTACACAGGGTTTTTCACTTGGCGAACGAAGATTTTTGGGCCAGTGATCAACAATATAACTTCCAGATTTGTAGGCTACTCAGCATCGAGCTCAAGAACAGAGTCACCATGAAATTTTTGCAGGTACCAGACAAAGAAAGAAAGATCATATATGAGAAATCTTTGCATGCACTTAAAGACCGCCTCGCCAGCCGTCAACCCGAAGATTATTTCAGCCCATATAGCTCTCTCAAGAGATGACACAGACAAGGAGGGGGGAATGTTAGCAGTAAGCTAACTTGGACATCATTTTTTGGAGCTCTCATTGTAAAAACATTTATTATTTTGATGAATCGGGAATATTGTAACTCCTATTTTCCCGATAAACTTTGTAATTGATGAGCCGAGGCTACAAGCTTCCAGATTATATCAACCTGTCTTTACCTATCTTTAGTTAGAGCTCCCAGATTATTAGTTTTGACCACCAAAAATATTGGCTAAGGTATAAAAGCCAATTTTTGTAAGTTATTATCAAGTTTTGTATAATAAAATACACAACGTGAGCTGACGGCGCTTACTTCTCTCCTTGTCGCGCTTCCTACTCCCTCGGTTGTCACATTGCAGTCATGTCTGTTGCATTGCAACCACATGTAAGAGCTCTACGCATTGATGTAAGCATTTCACGGTATTTTGTAGCTTTTGGCATCGCCGATCCGCAACCGAGATCCGCAGTCAAATTTCATCATAAGTAGGAATTTACACTTCAAAATCCAAAACTAAGTATAGACGGGGTATTGGGGAATCATTGCTAAGCATTTAGATGCATTCTGGGTCGAAAACGACTAGGTCAAAAATCCACTGCTATTAATAATCGTGATTTTTGCACTTGACCTAAAGTGAGGTTTGAGACCATAATCATGTGTGCTTAGGTCTTATAAACATGTCCTAGAAGTTTCGTTATGTTTGGATGTCATTTGATGCTGTAACGGATGTAATTTGTTTGTCGATGAGCGATTGGCTTTTGGTGATTTGAGTCACTTGAGTGTAGCATGAGTTAGATGCAAGTTTTTTGTTGTTTTCCAAGAGATTGACAACCTCTTGTAGCCTCTATGCACTAGTCGAGTGAGCTTCATCCCATGGATTGACAATTTAATCGTGGTTCTTGCTACATCTGCAATAAGATAAGAGTGAGGTTAGACACCTATCCCACAAAAGGGAAGCCTTTGAGTGTGTGTGTGTGTGTGTGTGTGTGTGTGTGTGTGTTATTTCACAAGCTTCTCTCTCTTCCCCTACCTTTAGGGCTTGCCCCCTCCTCTTTAGGAGTCATGGAAGACTTTTTGGTCATCATTAAACCATCCAATTCCACTAAGCTTGACCATTTGAACTTACCTTTGAATTTTGGAACCTTAGCATTTTGGAAGTTTTAATGGGCTAAACCCTAAGGTTTTTGGAGCCCATTGTTGCGGATTGCTCTTTTGCAGATGCCCCCCCCTTTGGATCCCTATTTTTCCCTCCTTTGGACCTTACTGTGGGCCGGTCTGCCAGCTTAACCAATATTCTAGCTTTTTCTCCCCTGGTACTTCCCCATATTAAATGATCAGTTTAACATGAGAAAATCATTTAGGAGAATTAGATATTATTTATTATGACATTACCTCTCTCTTGATATCATTGTCGTCCTTGACTATGGGGTAGAGAAGATAAAGCCTATTCATTAGTCCTTTTTTCTAGCGGGTAAAGGATCCCTATTTTACCCTACGATATCATTCCATAATTCCATGACTAATACATTTAATGCTTGAGAGCCTCAGGCTACCGCAAGAATGTCTGCACATTAGTCCTATCAATCTTCCATAGTAGAGTGACAAGCTCTACTTGGTGTTTGGGAGATTTCGTTTCTGCAAACTTTATCATAAGCATACATACTACTTAACATTTGTGCACAAATAACAAAAAGAGAGTCTTATAAGGTAAAACCTTTGTTCATTTTAAACATTCGTACATTTTCTTACTCTAGGGAAGCATTGTAAGCATTGACCAGGTTTAGGTTATCCTTTAATTGTATGCCTTGCATCCATCTAACATCTTCAAAAGGATAGTTCTTAAGCTTAAGAAGATACCATCAGATAATTTTACCACCTCTTAATACCTTGTATTCATGTCAGAGAATGGATTCGGGTTGCAGCACCTCTTCTTGGTCCCTGATCTCCTGTGGATCTTCATAGTTGGTTCTTGAGGTGGTTGTCCTTTGTAAGGCTTTAGTAGGCTCACATGAAAAGCATTGTGTATGAGCCAATGGCTGGGCAACTTGAGTTGATAGGCCATGTCATTGATTGGTCTAAGAATCTCGAAGGGATCATAATACCTTTTTGCTAACTTAGCATAGTACTTTTGGTGTCCCGTATGATTCTTGCTCGTCGTGTGCCTTAAGCGAGCCTTGGGAACTTTAAGGAGGACCCAATCATTTTCTTTAAAGGCTTGGGCTCTTCTGTGCTTAGTAGCAGCAATATTTTGCCTTTGCTATGAGATAGAGATAGCATCCTTAATCTTTTGGAAAGATTCTTGTAGGTCTTGCCTATACTCATCTGCAGTGAAGATCTTCCCATGTACCTTAAGTAGCAGGGGACTTTTGGATCTTCTCTCAATTACCTCGAAAGGTGCTTTTCTCGTGGAAGTATGTACAGTGTTATTGTAGACATACTCTGTTATGGAATTGATATTTTATTATTTGTTGTAGCTGACAGGTGGAAAAAGACTGGGACCGAGCTAGGGCTATGCGAATGAAAGTATATACATTGTACATTTTATTATTCAAGTGTTCTTTTATGAGCTTTGGCCATTTATGACCGGCTGACCCGTTTGTACTCAATTTGACCATTTAAGAAATCTATAAATGAAATACGTGCAAGAGGGAAATGGTCACTCTTGCACCGGGGGAGATTGCACCCAGTGTCTGTGTATTCTTCTCTCCTCTTTTCTCTTCTCTTCTCTCTCACCGTGCCAGCGTAGCACTCCGATCTAGGAGGTGCGCCTGCACGTGCTCTCTCAATTGCTCTTGCTCTCTATCTTTCTCTGTTCGCATATATCGTCGATTATGTGCTCGTGGATTCGCCAGGTATGGAGATTTGTCCGTTTTACGGCTTGTAGTATATTGTTTTTCGGTATTTTGCAGGGCAGCCACGCATCCCGTTGTAGTAGTGGTATCAGAGCGCATAGGCTATGGTTTGGATAACAAAGAGTCGGGCATTCCGAGTAGAAATCCATGATTTGCCTCCAACAAATCATGGAACATTACAAATTTTTTCTCTTCAGCTAAGTTACATCACCTCTTCTATGCTATTCATTTTTATTTATTTTTGTTTTGTTTTGTTTTTCCTCTCTATGCTTCTGCTGCAATATTCAAAGACCTGAACATTAGTCTTTCATCATTTTAAGCGCATTAATGTTATCATACTAATTATATATAATAAGTATCGGTATTATTTCATATTATAAGCTTGATTTAGACAATTAAGTGGGAATATGGGACGAGTAATCAGCATAATTATCATAATAGTATAGAATAGTCGCCACTCCTTTGTGCATACTTGGGTATGCTTTGTGTTACCAGCTTGAGAAGAAGAAGAGTGTTATGATACTAGGTACATGGATCCAGTGGGAGAAGTAGCCGAACAGTACCAATCCGATGTGGCGGAATCACGGATCAGGGTCGTGACGAGAACCCTTGCCACAACTTGGCATCATCAAACTTGATATGAGAACGTCAAAACCACTGTACGTTGCATGTGTGCATGCGTGCGTGCACACACACACCCCTACAGACTTTGTGTCTCCCTCCACTCTCTCTCTCTGGCGGGAGTTCTCCCTATTTCATTGGACGCCGTCAGTCGATCTCTCTCTGTGGCCAGTCACAACTGCCCTCTCTCTCAGTTTCATCATGAACCACTTATACTCCAGTGCATAGATGGTTATAGTGGACTAGAGCGTGCATGCTTGGCCCACGATAGAATTCCCCGTCAACCTCCATGCAGCTTCCCACCAGCTTTGGCAGCACCCTCCCTCTCAACCTCTGGGTCGCCAGCTACCCGAACTCACCAACCACCAGACACAAAGTTGCAACCCCTATCTCTCATTCTCTTTGTCTATCCCGCAGCCCTTCTCTTGTCCTATGTAGACGTCGCCACCAATCTCTCTCTCTCCAGTCGGATACCACCGACTCTCTCTCTCTGGCCACCATGCTGAAGTTGTAGTTCACTACACATAAGCACGCAGCTGTGTGGGTGCCGCCTTTTCTTTCATCCCATGACACACACACACACATAGACACCAACGGCCAGCCCGCGATCTACGCTGCAACAGACCAACCCACACTCCTTTTCTCTCTCTCTCTCTCTCTCTCTCTCTCTCTCTCTCTCTCTCTCTCTCTCTCTCTCTCTCTCTCTCTCTCTCTCTCTCTCTCGTTCTGTGCCGCCATCTCTCTCTCTCCTGCGGTGACGAATTTTCTCTCTCTCTGTCACATTCATAAGCCTCTCTCTCTATAACCATGCCTACCCCCCCAACTCTCGGAGTTGCAGTCACGACCCATCATCTTTTGATGGCCATGCAAGGGTGCTCACTTTGCTACCCGATATTGGTGGTAGGAGCTGCAGCAACCACCACAAACACACACACACCCACCGGCTCTCACACACTCTGTCAACCTCTCCCTCATGCAATATTCAGCGCTCCTCCTTGCCCTTGCTCTGTGGTGCTGGCAACCCATACCCGTCAACAGTTTCTCTGGCATCATGTTTTGTCAATGGCAACCTTCAACTCCCTGCAACGCTGACTGCGGCATCCCATGCTCACTGCTCTAGTGAGCAAAGCGCCCTCCTGTGCGGGCCCTCTCGACCCTCGACACAGCCAGCTTATGATCCTTTAAATCCAACCTGGCCTTGCCTTGCAGAGCTCTTCTTCTCCCTGATTCGTAGCAAGCCTCGAGGCCCTACTTTCAACACCCTGAGGTCCCTCCTTCTCCGCAAGTAGGGCCTCGAGGCCTCAAGCATCTCTCTCTTAGTGGAACAACTGTGCTCTCATTCAACTAGCAAGTAGGAGCAAGTCTCTCAATCTATTTTTCTTTTTGACGACGGCTTACAGTGGCAGGCATTGACTAAGCTCTGCAACAGCGGATGCAATACACCTTCCGACGATGTCAGCCATCCTCAGCTTTTATTTTACCTTGTTTCATTTTGTACCTAGACATTGTATTCTACCTTGTTTCATTTTGTACCTAGACACTGTCTTCGATCCGTAAGATTTTATGAGTTTGATCCCACACCCCTTGTAAAGACGATTCATAAAAACATTTCATTTCATTTTGCTCTCCACTACGGACTGACATACCAATAAGCATACAATAGCCTTTCGGACATCACCGGGCTGCCAAGCATACTTGGACATCGACAAGCTTCTCAATGACCAACTTCTTGTGATAACATCGCCTGTTGCCGACCATCTCGGGCATTGGGATGATCATGATGATGATGACTTCAGTCTGCCAATATTAATTTTAATCTTTTAATTCAATTTTTTCACTACACTTCTTTTTATTTTGTACTTGACATTGTCTTAGATCCATGAGGATTGTAGGAGCTTGACCCCATGGCTTTTAAAGACGAATAATATAATTTTTCACTTCATTTCTCTCTCTCTCTCTTTCCCCCCGTACCACTACTGCAGAAATGGACATTGAAGACGCTCTTCAGTGGGACTGATGTACTACTTTCTGCGACATTAACGCCCATTATCGAGAATTCTCAGGCATTGAAATGATCATGACCCTTTTAATCTGATGTTTTTAAGATCTTTGTTTTTACATCTTTTGCTCTACTTCATTTTAATGTTTGCACCCATTTATTGGATTAGATCCACCCGTATTCTGTCCAATTGCTCTCATTATTCTAAATGTCTAGTCTCTACTCTCACACAATCAAACATATCCCCCTGTGAATGTCTCTCCTCGTGTTGGCCCACTCTAGCATAAACAACCTGAGGACTCTCATAACTCTAATGAGTGGTCTCACTCACTAAATAGACAATGCAAGTGGCTTCATATCTCATAGTATACTGGACGATGCCATGCTGTGATATAGCCTTATCTTGGTACCGGTATCATGGCCTCTGCTCGTATCCCTGTCCCTTTACCTCTTCCCCCCCCACCCTTAATTACGTTGCCAATACACCCCATCAACAACTACAATCTGGCTAGATAATAATATATCCACAAAGCTAACTAAAGCATGGTGAGGAACATTAACGAATGATACAAAATTGCGATGGGTAACAACACAAATTTACGCAGCAAGTGTTTCGAACACAATGGATTATATCACACTAATTGCAGAGACTTTATTTTATTGAAGATTTTTATGGTATTCTGTCGATACGTGGCACAATATTTTAAACACCTTTGTGATTCCTAGCAATGCTATTAGCATTTTATATTCAGTTGGTTAATGCTAGCACACGTTAGGAAAAAATGTTCTATGCTCATACTCCTACTACCAGCTTGCTTGGTAAGCACTTTTTGCAAATTCATCTAGTTACGACCTGGCTCTATTGCATGCTCTTTCTCAAATTCCTTGTATCGATCAAATATCTTGCATTCTTAATTAGGGACTTAAAATTTGTTACACTTCTCAAACTGTGAAGATTTTCTAGGTTTTCTC